>NC_041396.2:52219250-52939129 GCF_900747795.2 Erpetoichthys calabaricus | reverse complement strand
CAAAAAAATGAAAACCATTTGGAAACCAACTTTTCATATGGGGCATGTAAAGCGATTACTTGTGCACTTGTGTATTTATTTTTGTTTTCTTTCTTGTGGACATTTTCTGTCCCTTTGCTACATTAATTTGAGGGTTCAGCCAATATTTGTGTACTGCCACTTTAATACTTAACTAAAATCATTTAAGTTTATTACTAGCTTATTCTCCTATGTTTTTAACAGTTAATATGATGTGTTGAAAATATTTTTCACCTACAGTGAACAGCTGGCCCAACATTTTATACCAAGACATTATGGGAAGTAAACGTTAGCACAGAAATGGCAGGTGAATTAAGTGCCTGAATATTTCATCTGACAGTTTCTTACTTAAAGTCTTCATGCAGTAAACCATAATTTATTCCAATTCAGTTCAGTTCAGTTTATTTTTGTATAGTGCTCTTTACTCTGTGCAGAGTGCTGTGACAAATTCTCAGTTAACAAGCAAATACAAACTTTACAAATTACTAATTATGTAATGAGTACACATAAAGACACAGATTTGTTTAAACAAACAGCAAAACTGAGCTGTTTGAAACTGATCAACATTAATGGAGCAATATCTGTCCATTAAATAATTAATTGAACTATTAATTGCTGAACAATTTTACAGAGCACTTTAATGTTTACTTTACATTACCATAAAAAGTAAAATAATAAATTATTAATAAACAATAATTTAATAATAATGTAATAAATATTAATAAATTATTTTATATAACACATTAATCTATTTTCTGAATCTACCAATCCAGTGCACGGTCAGAGTAACATAACATTTTGACCTCCAGGTCTGATCTGACCCTTTCATGTCATTTAATTGTAGTTGATAAACTCATGGAGTGCTGTTGTAATGTCACAAGTAGGTTAGAAAGAGGAGGTGGAAGGGGAGTGGTTGTATGGCTATGTACACTCTCTTTATTCTAAAAAAATAAAGAATTTTGATAATTGGAATACGTCTTCATGGTTAATAAATCAGTTGACCTATAACCCTCTCATGTGACCTTTAAGTAACCCCACCTTCTCAACTTGTAGGATAAAAAAGTATTCTGTGTGCTCATCTTGCTTCGTATGGTGGTGATTCTTCTTTTGTTAATATGCATATGTGAGCATTATAAACAAAATGAATCATTAATGCTTGTGTCAGGCCTACTTCTTAAAGAAAAGCCATCATGACCATTATGAAGTCCAGCCATTTTGCTGGTTGATGACTTTGATTGGAATACAAGACAGTTTTTAGAGGAGACATAGGCAGAGTTGCTAATTCTGGTAAACCTGCAAGAAAGCATTCCTTTTAAATAGTTTAAATAGTTAGCTATACCAAAATAGTTTGTCACTAATTTTTTACATTGTGGTTTAAGAGTGTGATATGGCTACAGTTGTTTAACATGTAGGTAATCATCAGTTAATTTAAATGTAGCCTACGGCATGCTGGATTTCAGCCATCAGAGTTATGGCTTTGCTGCTTAACGATTGCATGAAAGGTTGCGTTAGTTGATCTCAGGGTGGGTAGGTGAAAGGATTAGCTACTAAGGAAGTAATTATCCATTCTCTATAATTAATATCTACACCTTGTTCTTTATTCCATTCTGACCTGGAATGTGAACCTCTTTTTTTTCTTTTTATTCATTCTTACTTGCTTGCTCATTGTGGGTTTTTCTGTGTCTTTTAGAAGTACAAGGTATGAACTATGCAAACAGTTTTTTGTTCAGATGATATTAGCCTGGGTATGAAACTAACACTGAAAGGCTAAAAGAGATTTAGCAGCTCTATACATTTTATTTGACTGTGCAGCTAATCTGCCTTTAATAAGCAATGCTTTTTATTTGTTATTAAATTAAATTAATTTAAACCTAGGATTACTTTGTAACAATGCAAACAAGCAATGAAGCAGAGTATTTCCTATTGATAATACTATCATCTAGGTAGTCCATGTCTAAAATAAAATTGCAACCACTAGATAGAAATGTAATTTATTATTATTATTATTATCACAATTTAAATTCTATTGGCTTACTGTGTGACACACACTAAGATTTTGGTCAACTCGTCCTTTGATTGTACAAGTATGTGGCTTATTCAGCAAAGTACATACTGTGACAATATTCACCATGAAGGGTTGTATAAGTCTCAATTTCATTATCACACAACATTTCTCAGCAGATGTAACCCAAATATTGCAGGTCATGGAATACTCCACCACAATCCCTCAAAAAAGTGCTTTGTTCTAAAGAAACAATGACTTCACAACAAGCATTTTTTTTTTTAAATTACGTTGTTTGTTATTATATTCATTACATTTACAACATTTATTATTTATAAAAATGGTGATGAGCATGGATGAAAATATGCACATAAATCTGTTTGTTCATTTGAAGTTCTTTATTTTAAGCACTTTGTGCATGGGAAAGGTGCTATATTAATAAAATGTATTATTATTATATTATTATTTATTTTTATTATTCTGCTTGTTTGTAATTTTTAGTTTTTCAAAAACAACTTACTTCTACTTAATCAGTAGATTGCTGTGTAAGTGTGCATTAATAATCACTCAAAAGTCTAGTGTAAAACGGTCTGTGCAACATGCAAATGACTTCACTTGGAACATGTTCTACTACAAAAATACTGTGTTTCAGACATATGAGGCAAATAGAATAGATGGTAAAAACCATTCAGAATAACTTGCACATGCTCTTCAGAGAAGCTTCTTTTCAGGGATGTGAAGGTGGCTGGATGCTTATCAGTCTGTCCACACCGGCTTCAGGAATGTGGAAAGAGCCTAGAATCAATTTAGTTAAGACATGCTTATATTCACACCTTTTTAATATTAGAACCAGCATTTTTATATTGTCTGTGCAACTGCATTCTACACTGCAGTAAAAATTGTGTTTCTTTTTAAAAAAAACAACTTACCAACAATAGCACCTCTGTGTGTGGACAGTGTGTGTTGCTGTGCCATATAACATTTCTGTTTGGATCAACTGCGCTAAATAAAAAAAAATACATCTTAATGAATCAGCCTGATCACAAATTGAATATGATTTATTCACAATTTTAATATTTAGAGAAAATACACCCAAAAATAACTAATAACTATAAACCTAACCATTGTTTATACAGGATATTATTGTTGCACAGTTTTGACAGCCACAGATGAGTAGTTTTGTTTCAGAGTGACAGTAAAAGTTGTTGGCAAAAGATGAGCAAAGGCTGAAAATTCAACTGTGTCCAAAATAAAGTAAGCGAGTACATTTAGCAGACTAGTCTGTTGTATTTAGCTGGCCTATATACTGTACTGAAATGTTATTTTACTTAGGCACACTCATTAGACAGTTTATCTGTTCTGTCTGAAGAAATACTGTAGCTGTAACTTTCGACCACAGTTCTTCTAGTAAGTATGTGAATTTCTCAAGATAACCAGCTTCACACCACTAAAAGAACTATAAGAGTGAATGGGTTATTTACCGTGTTAGTGTTCTTCATCTTTAGATGATCAAGCATTGAGCTAGTGCTGTTGTGGTATACAAATGATGATTAAACAACCATTTTCTCAGATCTTTTAGTGAAATACTCCCAGACAGAGGGTAGTTTTGTCTGATAGCTGAAGGAATCTACTTTCATTGAATGTGGTGCATCTGCTACCATAATTAGCCTGCTGAAAAACAGTAAAGAGTGTTGTAGCGTGCCAGCATGCAATGTGGGAAAGGGGCAGTAACAACGAGTCAACTAAAAAATACAATTCAACGAAACTTTTTAGTTGGTTAGTTAATTACATCAATTAATCACAGCAGCCCTACATGATCAGTGTGTCGTTTGCTTTCAAGTGATGGTGCTCATTAAATACATCCTATTTTAAAATTGTTTGGCCATTTAAATGTTAAAACGACACCATAATCTAAACATATATTTTGTGAGAAGTTAACTAGGCCATACTGCTTTATCTCTATTAGCAAATCAGCTAACACATAACTTTTCCAACCATACATACTGTACAAAAATACATAAATTAACAAAGAAAATTCTGTTCATGCACATTGCAAGTGGCACATACAAAATATACTGTATGAAATTCTTTGAATTTTTTACTTAGCATATAATATATTGTATTTAACTGCAGAATTCTTTCAAAGTGTCAGACTGACAATGAGGAATGTATAGTGGAATACATGACCATAACCATTAGTATTTGATGAAGCGTTTTTAAGACAGGTTTTGGGTATAAATATTCCACAGTTGTTCAAAACTAATAACCTTGTTTACTGCCTTAATCATTTCTTGCAGTTTTACGTTATGGTGAGAATGCATGTATGTCTCCTGAAACAAAGATCAGAGCATAGAACTGAATACAGTTCTATGTAGCATGGAAATTCCAGTAGCATGGAAATTATTATTGGTTAGAGTACAGTCAATTTGATTCCCAAATATTCATAGTATGTTACTTGTTGAACCAGTTTCTTGTTTACAGTATTTAAGCAGGTGGAATGACTGTTGTTTTTCATATACAGTCTATGACCTTTTTTTTTTTTTTTCACATTGCAGATCTAAATGTTTATATGAACGTAAGTGCGTAGGTTATTATACTGAAAATTCTATTGACATGCAGGTATTGTAAAGTAAGGTCAAATAACATGAAACATCCCCAAGTACTGTATATAAAAGGCAAATAGTGCTAAAAAAAGGACAAAAAATTTCAAAGCCTAACAATTTTTATGCTCAGCCATTAAAAACGAGTTAAATTCAAAGAATGAAAAAGTAAAAAGCTCTGCTAATTCTCAATTGATAACTTGACTTTCCAATATTGAAGGTCAAAGTGATTGCCTACCAATGAAGTATGACATGCTCAATGTCATAGCCTTGAGGTCATAGGTCGTAGCAAGTGAAAATTGAAGTTTTTTTAGAAATACAAAATTTCTACAAGTGAAATTCCTGGACTTAAAAGTAGAACATATCAGAGCATTGTGAGGTGTGGTTTAATCATGTCATTATACAAGGTAGCCGAGTGCATTATAGTTTGTCTAAAATGTTAGATACACCTTAAAAAAATAGACTGATTCTTAGGGAACTTTTGGATTTGCTTTGGTTTTAGTGATCAGTTCTATTGATTTTTCTTGTCCTTTAACCTCTCTGCTTTTTAATCACTATTAGCAATAGCATGTTTATAACAATATAAAAATGAAAATTACTTATTTATGCTACTGAGCAGTGAAAATAAAAATATAGCAGTGTAGTGCTTTGGATCCCATTTCTGGTTAAATTGCTGTCCAAGTGGGGTTTTCTTAGAGATTCCATTTCCCTTCCACCGTCCAAAATGACAATGCCAATTTGACAGAGTTTCTAAATTATTCTGCTTACAAGTATGTGAACCAGTATTTGTATGTGACTGGTCATGGAGTCCTACTTCATGAACATCTACACTAGTTAAGTAAGCAATGACAATGGATCTGTGAGTTTAATTTATTCTTGTACACAAACAGACAAGATGAACAAACTGAAAAGAAGTGCACATTTATGAGCTTTTTTGTTTGTAACAAGCAAGGATAACTTGAGTAATACCAAATTGCAGTTAAACAGGCCATCAAAATTTACATTTACTGTATGTTGGCAGGAATTATTGTATTACCACTTTAATTTCAATTAGGATTCAAACAACAGTTTGATTTGTCATGTCTGTCTGTCCTTGTTAACACTGGTCTTTGTGTTCCCATCCTTTATGAATGAGTATTTCAAGAAAAAGGTGTTGCTGATACTGAAAAAGAAAGAATCATCATATAATTTCAAAGCTCAGATAATTTGAGTAATGCACCAGCTAAATAAGAACAAGTGAAACACTAATGAAAGAAGAGCATCATTTTCAAAATAAAAAATAAGGGAACTTTGCCAGTCCTCTTGGTTCTGTCAGATGCTGGAAGAAGATGCTGTAGCACAAGCAAAAGAAGCTTCATGCCAAAGTTATGTCTAATGATCATTTTATGTCAGTCACACATCCAAAGTCCTTTCTGCGGCACAACCATCCATGTGATAAAAGTGGTTTTATCAATTAAAAAAACAAGAAATTAGCATTTTATTTTGTTTTTGCCTGTCACTTTAGATGAGTAGTGTAGCTATAGCCTTTTATAAGAATTGAGAGAGTAGAGGATATTTTAAAATTGGTTTACAGTTTTTAAGAACATTGAGGTAAATTTTTTTTAACAATTTCGATTTTGAATAACTTTTATTATGCTTGGCTTTAGAAGTGTTACAATCAGCATCTACTTAGTACCATGTCTAAGGGATTTTATTTATTTTCAATGTATACTGTATTTGAATTGTAGAATTAACATAATTTTCTGTTTTGTCATTAATTTGGACTTACTGGAGTTATTCACTAACCATGTAGTTTATAATCTTATGATATCTACTCAATTATTAAAGATATTCATGCAACTATTGGTTCTAACTCTAGGACTTATTTTACCTTTCAATTCAGATTTTTTTATTTTTCACTTTAGATATTGTCTTCAGTGAGATGCAAGGGCTGTTTCTGTTTTTACCTCTTAAGCCTGAATATTGTGCAGAGTGGTCTGAGTTAAGGCCATTCTTATTCTGGTTAATTCCCTAGGTCCATGGAAACTGGTAATTTTTTTGTATTGGTGCCCTATTTCTGGTCATAAATTTTGAGGATTATCATATAATATTATCATATGTTGTAAATAAATTAGCAGTTCCATTTTAACTGACTTTGTTTGAGAGGAGATACTTTATCTAAAGCCTTTATAAGAGACAATCTGTGGTTATTTGTTTCACAGGGATTAAAAACAAAGCACAAAGAAAAATCTATTAGTACAGTTACACTATATGCAGCTTTTAAGGCCCCTATCTGACTGTGACTATGACATAAAAATCAGAACTGCTATAGCTGTTACAGTTTATTTACTGATTAAAGGGGAATCTGAAAAGATTGGAAACAAATTAAAAATGACCAAATGGTGTAAACAGAGCCAGCATCGATTCAGCCAAAACTAGGTTTGGGTGGCGTTTCAGATAAATCTGTGTTTAAAGTTGGGAGGTCATCTAGGATGATCATAAGGTACTTGCAAAACACAAATTCCTTAATTTCAGAGCCCATAGTTCCCTTGGAAAATTTCATGAAAATACTTCTTGGTTGTATAATGCATATTGGACAGGTCTTTCACTGTGTGGGCACTGGGCAGCACTAACTAAAATTTTGGTTCCTGTCCTGGCTTCTGACTTGGAGACTCTGGGCTGGTTTTTTGATGAACTGGAGCTTCCACTTATTTGCACTTTCACTTTTTTGTTGCTAATTTAACTTTGCTTCTACTATCTTAGTGCTGCTCTATTTTCATGGCTTCTGCTTTAATGATAGTGGAGTTATGTCTGGTGAGGTAAAGCAAATGAACACACATACTTTTGAGAACCAGGTCCAAAACATGACTATAGGAATTCAGTGTAGTAACTGTTATTATTATTTGGTTTGCTGCTCACTTTGGCGTGTTCACTTGCACATTATTGACAGTATAATTTATTTGTTCCTTTTCACATGACTTCCAACAAACATATGACACAATTTATAAGTAATGTATGCTGTTTTCTGCGGTGGGCTGGCGCCCTGCCCGGGGTTTGTTTCCTGCCTTGCGCCCTGTGTTGGCTGGGATTGGCTCCAGCAGACCCCCGTGACCCTGTAGTTAGGATATAGCGGGTTGGATAATGGATGGATAGATGGATGCTGTTTTAGATGCACAGTCTTTCTTTTTATTACCATTCCACAATGGAGAATACCATTATTATTATTAGTATTGTATGTCTGTTTCTAGTATACACTTCCTTCATCTTGAAAACTATTCTGGGCCAAGTGTTTATGGACCAAATGGGTTTCAAACAATAAGTTAAGAAATTCTAATTTTATTTTTAATGTACTTAATGAACTGATATATTGTTAATGAACTGGGTTTATGCTTGTTGCTACAGAGATTGGCTCCACATCAGTGTGACATTTATTAGAAAATGGTAGCAAGTTTTCACTGCCATCTTCCAATTCCTGATTCTTTTAGCCACTGTAAAACTAATTTGTAAACCTTTGTCTTTACACTAATTATTTCAATACAGAAATGTACACTTACATATAAGAATTTAATGTGTAGATTTGTGGTTTTCCAAATTTATATGCAGAATTCTTGCTTTGGTTTATGTGCACGGAAACCTATAATGGCAGCGCATACAAAATATGGTGCTGCACATACACAGCTTCATTACAACCTTGGTTACAATATCATTTAAATGCTTCAGTGGAAGAAACTGAACTTGCCCCATGAAAACTTGCTGACATTTATCATGGATGCTATAATCACTTTGTAATTAATATTTTGTTATCAGTTTATTTCTCAGTAAGCAGAATTTCTTGTGCTGCTCTTAAATGCAACATGTAAGCAATCTTGTACTTTTTTACAGAGTCTTTCTATAGTGAATGCCATCACAAAAAGTTCTGCATGCTTATTAGGCAGAATTATTTGTAAACTTTTTACAGATGAAGCAGTGGCAAGTTAAGTGCTTGCTAAGGTTATGCAGTGAGTCTGTCTTGGTGACTGATCTAGAAAATTCCAAAGTCAGCAGCCTTTGCTATTAAGTGAAGCTTCCTGTTTTTCTCTACAAAGCTCAACATTCTGTGAATAGTGCATTGTGTAAAATGCAATTCTTTGCTATATGCTGTACATGACAGTTACTTCATATACATGTTACTAATTTTTTCATTCTACCCTTCCACTCACCTGTTTTCAAACCTTGTCCAAATTAGAATCATGGAAGTTGAAAGGTATCCTAGCTTCTTTATGATGTATGAATTTACCTTTGATGAAACCATGCTTATTCATACAGGAGCAATTTACAGTTACAGATTTCTAACACACATGCTTTGAAATGTGGGAGGGAAATCAGAGTACCCATAGGAAAAATATATCAGAGGCATAAGACCCCACACAGACAGTGTCTAGACTGGGATTCATACCCAGGGCTTTGGAAATATGAAGCAAACATGTTAATAGTTGCACCACCCTCAAAAGCATACACACGGACTAATTATATATTTTGATTCATCTTTATGCCAGGGCATCATTTTTTATTACATTTATTTACAAGTTTATTTACCTTATTCCAGGGACATCTGCTGTGCAAGATAATGGGGACTCCCAAGCCAGCTCAGAAACTCAAATAATACCAAGGAGGCCAAAAAATCCAAAATGAAAATTGTGTTGTACAAATTATAGTGGGGGGCTGAAAAACAAAAGCAAGTTTCCCTGTACTTCACCTCTAGTTCTATCCTAGCACCACCTCTTGCATGGCATATTGTGCTGTAAGTTAACAGTAAAATATTGCATTTAAATTCAGAACTGTTCACAGTAATTTGATTATAATATACACTTAAACTGTTTTCATATACATTATTTTAGCACAGTTTATTTGTTGTTTATTTTTCCTAATGTAAGAACTAGTAAAAACAATAGTGAGAAAATATGGCCAATAATTCAGAAGTAAAATTAAAATAAAGTAAGATCTATGAAGTTTTAGAATCATTGACACTAAGATGAAATACTAACATGATATTTTTGATAAGAGTAATCTAAAACATATAGTGTGAAGTAAATGAAAGCATTCTTTCATTTTCTAAAACAGCTGTACCTTGAGTTTATTCTGTCTTTCTCTCTCTCTCTCTCTATTGAGGGCATATCCATTGGGATTTTTCTTTACCCTGTTCAGCTTTGGTGGCAACCGTGCACATAGTAACTCCTCACCACCTGGGCAGTGCCTCACAATAAAAACAAAAAGGTGTGCATTGAAAACACAAGGAGGATTCTTAAAGGTACATCCCCTCCTGTACAATTTCAGTGACTTGCATCATCTGGCATCAAATCACAGACCACCCTCATCCTAATAGTCGTTTCCATCTTCTGTGTTTGATAATGGCAACAACATACTCAGTGACCCGTGTTATTGTATGTGTGTCTTGAGTAATTCATTCCATCCTTCCCTCATTTTTTTACTCTTTTCATCACATGCTATTGTTTCCGTTTCTTTGTCTTGCTTTTTTGAGACTTAGATTATCTGCTTTGTGTGGAACGGGAAGCTAGTAAACAATGAAAATAAAAAAACAGTAGATAGTTTAGTTAAAGTATACATTGTTGTTTTCATTTTTTCCTCCCACAAAGAGCCTGACATTTAGATATCCAGGCCTCAGAAACCAGTTAGAGAAGTGTGATTGTGAATAATTGAGTTAACTCTTTTGTAATTGTTGATTATTCATCTGTCTGTCCATTATTGAATTTCCTGAATTCATTCTGGGGATGAATCCTATCCTGGAAAAGTCAAGCTCAATGCAGTGAACAAAACTGTGGATGAGGTGCCTGTCCATTGTTGGGCCCAATCTTGAATGCTTTCACACTCTGTTAAAATGGGGTCGGTTTAAATTTGTCAGTTAACCTAACTTACATCTCTTTTGTATGTGGGAGGAAAATCAGAGTACCCGAAGAAAACACACAGAGACATGGGGAGAATACATAAAAGCCACACAGAGAATAACCAGACCGGGTTTAGAACCCAGATCTCTTGAGGGCTTGATTATTTATTATTATTATTCCCTAGTTTGAAACCAAATATTTTGAATTTTTAATTAAGTGTTGCATTTCTTGATTAAATGGAAAGGGGCTAATCCTGTTTAATTCTCATCTGCTGCCCTCTATGTGGCTCCTAGGTTCAGATTTGGAAAAGATTAATTTTATGTAGAACTGACCTATCCAAGTGGGATTTCTCAAGGTACTTTGATATAATTACTCCTTTCAATTGCTGGCTGTCAGGTAGACTGTAAATTTCCTGTGCAGACCATGACAGCTATTGCAGATCTCTTCATGTATGTTTTGTTCAGAATAGATATCTTAATCAAGGTGACCTACTGTCTTGTGCTTATTACTGCCCCAAAATCCCCCACAGCATATTAATGATTTTGATTGGTATACAAGTTGAACAGGAGGGTTTTTAATGGTGATGAAATTAATTTTATATTTGTTATATGTTAGCATAACATCTGTTGATTAATTACAAGGACATTTTGTTTTTGAAATGATAATTTTGTTATGTTTTTGTAATACAGTCTTCCAGTTTTTGCCCTTCTACTTATTCCCACTTATGCCTCATTTAAACTGCCATCTCAGTTGCTGTGTAGACCCACATTGTGATGGTTGTGTCTTGTTTTTTTTTCTTTTTAGTTAATGTCAAGGCACCTTCATTACTTCTCCCTGGAGGGTTAATCTGTGTTGAGTCTACACCTTATCTGCTGCCGAGTCAGGCCATCTAACCTGAAGTTGGGAAATCAAAATGAACAGTGGTGCTGTTTGCACATTTTTGAGGCTGGCTTAGTGTCTCAGTCTTGAGCACTGTTGTTTATCTGCTGCAAAGTGCAAGATTCAGATCCTGACTCAGATACTGTCTGAAAGGAGTTTTCAAAAAGTCTCCATATCTGCATAAGTTTTTTCATGATGGCTGGATAAATAATTTGCTATTTTTATTTCTACTCCTTTTATATTCACATTTATTATTATTAATAAACTGACCTAAAATAATTAAAATGAGTATAAATAAAATATTATAATGACGGCCAAGTCAGAAATTTTTCTTTCTTTTTCATTTTTTTCCTTTTAAGTCATTCTGATGTGTGTTCAGACTGTAGTCTGTCTATCTATCTATCTATCTATCTATCTATCTATCTATCTATCTATCTATCTATCTATCTATCTATCTATCTATCTATCGATTGATAAGGAGGTTAGAGCAGTGTTTCCCAGCCTCGGTCCTGGGGGCACACTGTGACTGCAGGTTTTTGTTCCCACCAGATTCCTAATTAGTGACAACACCTGATAGCACTGATCTCATTTATTTAGCTGGTATTATTTTTCTTTTATTCCACATTCATAAAGCATAGAAGCATGATTTTTACATTTATAAGACATTTAGAAATATTTCTGCTTTTGCTATAGATTTAAATGCTTAACTCTGTTTTGTTGATTTTATTATATTTTGCCCTTTCTCTGTGCAGTTTTCCCCCTTCATTGTATTTTATTAATGACAATTAAAAATGAGCAGAGCAGACACGCTGGTAAACACCACTGAATATTCAAAAGCTGCAACTACTTTAGCGTCAGACCCACCAATTAGTAAATAATGGATTAATTAAACAATTAGAACACCTAGAAAAGTAGAATGAAAATCAAGATGAAAATATTGTTAAGAAGAAAAAAATACATTATTTCCATATAACTGCTTGGTACATTTTAATATATAAATATTTTTTTTTTACCAAACTTAGTTTTCTAATTTCTATATTGTTCCCAAAACACAGAACTTGGGAAATAATGCGCCACTTAATTAGCCAAGGAGTCCAATTAAAAACAGAAGCTGATTGGAACAAAAACCTGCAGTCACTTTGTGCCTCCAGGACCGAGGTTGGTAAACACTGGGCTATAGAATGGATGGATGGGAAATAATAAACAATTATTAATGATAATTAATTTTCAAAAACTAAACCTTTTTTCTCATTGCAGCAAAAGCTGCAGCTTTCATTATATAACCATTAAGGATCACTAAAGTCTAGAGCTTATCATAGTAGCACAGGGTGCAATGACTCTGGGCCAATTTAGAATCACCAGTTAACAGAAAAACACAGATCTTTGGAATATGGGAGGAAAATCTAGAGTATTTGGAAGAAATCCTGCACAGACATGGGAAGACACTTCATACAGGTAGAGAAGAGAGAGTCTAGCACAGGAAACTGGATCTGCTAGCCCCTGCACCACTCTACTGTCATTAGAGCAAACACCAAAGGTAGTTTTTAGAACTTGCTGACAGGCAGATCTGGAAATTTATACTGTATAGAGCTGAATATTAGTATTTTTTAAACGTGAAAGTTCCTATAACTTAATTAACATACATTGTTATAGATGCTTTTTAGCTTCTTCTAAAATTATTTACATAGTCTAAAATTGTCTTCACTCTTAAAAGTAACATTAGAATAGGTCTGTGGCTTGCTTAGTCTCACTACTGAGTAGACATTACTTGCTCAGACTCCGTCTGTTCACATTCCTAATTACTGATACACAAATAAATCCCCTCTGTTAACTGCTCGTGATTCTGACATGTTTTGCTGGTTGTCTTAATCACTGGTTTTCTGGGTTTTAGTCCATTGTTATCCATTGTCTTTCTCTTGTGAATGCTCCACTCATTTTCTTTGAGTCTTTTGTTAGGCTCAGTTTAAGAGAGATTTTTAAAGAGAAGTGTTAGGGAGTAATTTGAGAAATTGGTTTGCAGCAAGTACAGCAAACTGGTGTCAGATAAGCACTGCTACTTTTTAAAAGTATTAATATGACAAATGCAAAGCTGTGTTTTATGAATTGAGTAATTACATTTGTATTGTTTAAATGTGCTACTTTTGTCATTTTATGGGAAGATTATTTTTTGTGGAAGAGTTGCACATTGAATCTCAGGGCAGATTTTCTCAAACATTTGGACCTTTTTTCTTCTTCTCTGTCCCTATATTTATGTAGCTTTATTCCACTACATGACTAAGTCATCTGTCACTATTTTTGTATTAACAATCCTCTTCTAAATGACACAGTTAGTGAACAGAGGCCAGTCTCTACAGCACACCTGCCTCACCCTTAAAGTTCATAAGTTAAGAACCAAAGGCTTAGAGAAGCCTTCCTTCACATTTGAAGACAAACTATTGCTGTGACCACAAAGAACAAAGAGAGGATGCTCAGGGTAGGCAAACTACCTTTGTTAACAGAGATTAATGTAACCTCCCCCAGCAAGTAAAAACCTTTTGTAATAGCCCACACAGGGATGTAACAAAAGTGGCTTGGGTCTCTCTGTAACTTTGTAGCAAGTCTATAGATTAGGTTTCCATTCAGACAGGTTTTGCCTTATTTCTTTCTACTTGTTTTTCTATTTCATGACCACCCAAATGATTCTGTTTAAGTGGGTTTTGCTTCTTAGATGCTGTATTTTAGCCCTTTTAAAACTGTTTGGTAGTAGTTCTTTGGCAGATGCTAGTCAATACTGGGAATATTTATGAGTGAAGAATCTCCTTAAAAAGTATTTCTTGGGTAAAGCTTTACTGTGTTGAAATCATGAATTCTAATAAAAATAAAAAAAACACACACACCGCAAAGGGTCAAATTATATTTTAAATCAGAATTGGTTTGGAGAGTACCTTATGATGGACTGCTATTTTGTTCAGGGAAGATTGCTGTTTTGGTACAATGTGTTCACAATTGCCACTGCAACTTATCTATGAATGTATGAAGCAGATTTAGTTAGTTGGAAATTAAATGAGGTAATCTGGGTCATTATTTGATAACCAGGCCTAAGTATCTCATAACTATCATTATAGAATTTGAGATAAAATAAAAGAACCAAGATATCTTATAATCTCCAAACACTAATTTCTCTAATATATAATATATAAATCCTGACAAATTTGTTCATCCTGCTGTCCTGAATTAGATCAAGGGGCTTCAGAAAATAGGTAGATGCATAGACATATAGATGTCTACATACAGATGCATTTAGTCACATCAGGCTCACACAACAGAGGCATGTTACTGAGTAGGTTGCTGAGGGCAAAATTTTGATAAAATTAGGTAAATATGAAAAGGCAACCTGTACTGCACTAAATGGACAGTTTTTGTCAAAACTGTTTTTATATTCATATTTAGTATAGCCAATCAGTCTTCGATGCACAGAACAAAAGCAGAATACCTGTAGTAAACTTGTCACTGCGGTAAGAAGCTGCTAGCCATGAGGATCTGATAAATTATAAAAAAATGTATTTCAATCAAGGGTGCATAAAAATATGTTTAATGGCATATGTTTAATTGGGGTGGCATAGTTAGCACAACTGCCTCCTGGATTCAGTGTCCTACTTTAAAATCTTTTGACTGGTTACTGACTATGTGGTTTATGCATGATGCCTTCATATTTGTTTTGGTTTTCCTCCAGGCACTCTATGTTTCCTCCTTCTTTCTCAGAGTGTGTTAGGTTAATTAGCAGTTCTAGTTGTGTTAAATGTGCACATGGCTCCTGTTATGGTTCTTGTCTTGTACCAAATGTTGCTTGAATGGGTTCTGGTAGCCCATGACCCTGGGATAAGCAGTTTGAAGAGTAATATGTTATGTTACATATTTACTTGATTTTAGGTTTACAGTTTAAAGCAAAATCTAAATAGTAAGAGAAAAATAAATAAATTCATCTGTACTTTTTGTCCAAGCCTGGTGTATTACAGTTTCTGGTTTTCCAGATCAGATGAACAAGGTTAGATGGTGACTTTAATTGGTCTGGATTAAGCAAATTTGTGTAACTGTACAGTTAGGCTCTGTGGTGGGCTGGCATATTATCCAGATTGAGTTCCTGCCTTATAGCATGTCTAATGCAACAATGATTGACATAGGCATACTGTGACTTTATAATGGAAAAAAATGGGCTCAGAAAATGGGTAGATAGATGGATGAAGAAGAATAAACTGAATAAAGTAAACAGAACTGAGGAGGACAGAGGGGTGCCTTTTATTTATTAGATTTAAAACAGATTGTAATTTCTTAGTTGGATTTAGTAAATTTGATCACCAAAATATGTAACAGAAGGAATGATATGGAGCAAACTGCTGAAATCATATGCAAATGAAAAATCAGGTCTTGAAAATACCACAGTATTTAAAGCATGGTGTACTGCATATACAATAGCAGTGGTAAATGGAAACCTTATGCCATATACAATTTAAAATTGCCTTCAGTTAAACAATACATCCAAGCTATGTGTTGTGTGACATGAAATGAACTGTTGACCCGTTGGACAACTTCATCTGGATAAATGAGTTAGAAAATGGATGGATGACTAGACAAATATTCTTTTTTTCTGAGATTTTTTCTTTGTGTTGCTGTAAGTATGTTACTTTCAATTTTGAATCCTGAAAACTGATGCTGTTTGCATATTCATTGATGCATTTTGTTTGTTGGGAAATCAGATAGGGGGTTAGTTGCAGTACTGCTTTTCACCACTTGAGGTGAACATTGGCAAATTTAAGACATGACATTGAGTTTGATTATGACATACAGTCCCATTTATACTATAAATCAAATCTGCAAATGAGCATATTTTTAATTTAAAGTACAATTTGGGCACTGTATATTGTCCTTTTATAAATAATTCATCAGAGAAGATATAGTATGAGATTTATTTATTTCCTTGAACAGAGACTTTTAACATTCAGTGAAGCAACCATCATAAGGTGTTTTATGCAGCAAATAAGGTGATAGCACAGTATTAATAATGCAGAATGAATGCAACAATGGAATCATGCACAAACAGAAAATGACTGACAGATAAAAAGAGCACACAATTATACCTGAAAAATGCTAAATTACATGTATCAAAAGAAGCTCTGTAAATCTAACACAGCTACAGTGTACAGCTGTAAAGTAGTGTTAGAAACAACATCTAATTGGGAAGATAATGCTTGTTTTGAACAGAGCTTATGAGACTGCTGTTTAATAAACAAAGTGCACTAATGTGCAGGTAGCAAGGCACAATATAAAATGTGTGGATTTCAATGTCTTTACACTTTGATGACTGATATATGGGATGACCTGGGATATGTGGGATGTCTGGTCATTGTAATTATGGCCAGCGTGGTAAAGAGAGTACAGTGACATTGAATAGCAAGAGCTGTTAACACATACAAATGAAGAGACACCAATTAAAAATTCAGATGGAACAGCTGGGACTTGAGCCTTGGTTTTTATAAGTTTTGTACATTAAATAGGCTACATTCAGATGATCTCTAATGTCTGAAAGGTTTATACAGATAATTATCAAATATAAGCAGACAAATTAGACAGATATTCAGTATTGTTGTGACAAACATTTATAAAGCATTAGAAGATTTCTGAAGAGAATTAAATATCTAAGAGGACGTCAGTGTAGTACCAGGGTACTATGGCTACCCTGTTTTGCTCAGGTCTGTACTCTTATAGCTACATTTTAATCTGTGACAAATTGTTGATATTTTGCGGAGAAAACTGTTCAAGAATAGATACATGGCACAATGTTTCAGCATCTGACATTGATCAGTAAACTCATCATTATTTTGTAGATAGCATTAACTATCTACAGCAGCAGAGATGCAGAAATTAAAGGCCAGGGTTCTGTCAGTTAAAACTCTTTAAGACTTAATGCAACGGATGATGAGATCATTTTATAAGAGACAAGGTTTAGGTAGTCAGATTTCTTGATTTGTACAGGTGATAGGCTAAAATTCATTTAGATTTCTTTATGTTAAGTTGGAGGGAAGTTGCAGTCATCCTGGCACTGAGATCACTGAGGCAGACTACATTTCTGTGAGAATTACACATCTGGGAATGATGTTCATAAAGAGCTGGGTATCATCTAGATAGGAGTGCAGTATAAGGTCAAGTTTGTGAGGTGTTAAATGTAATTAGTAATCTTTGTACTAGTCTTGAGTATGGTACTTATTATAACACTAGTTGTCATTTGTTGTGTCTCTGCTTTACTTTTCTTGTGTCCGTGTAACAATGTCTTATGTTTATGTATTATCCTGCTGCAAACAATTTTTCCTCTAATAAAGTCTGTCTGTCTGTCTACCTACCTACCTACCAACCATGTATAATCTAGCTTAATTACAAAAATCTCAACAATTGCTTTCTGTTTTGATAAACAAGGAAATTACAAATCTTTAAAATACATCATTTCAGAAAACTAGATTTCAATTCTTTATATAGTATCACAGAGTACCTAGTCAAATTATTCTAAACAAGCAACTTGTTCTAATATTTTAAGAGTAGATATGTTCTGTTATTGTTTGTGTTGTAACCAAATGAAACAGCTTAAAAAGATAAGAATGATTTAATTTCAGTGCATGAAAGCTTCCTGTGAGCAAAACACAATTTAGTCCTCATTCAATGAATGAAATACACTACAAAAATAAATTTATTATTATTATTAATAATAATATTAACTCAGATTTTGTATTTAAACTACTTTAGATAAAAATCTAATGTGTTTATCTGTTTCAGTTAATTCCTGAATCATGTTCAGTTTATTCCTACATGTTCTGTGTTTTTTGTCTATACATTTTCATAATATTGATACTTTGTTGGCTGCATTATAATATATTTTTCATTAGAAAGATATATTTTGATTTTTTTTTCAGTTTCACAAGTAATAGTAAAGCACTAGAAAGCTCAATTTTTGTCAGCAAAACAAAGGCCTGGGCAGCGTGATAATATTTAAAATCCAGATGTCCGTTTAGCAGTTCCAGTCACCAGAGTGCTTCTGAAGTTGACATTCATAGCACTGAATTCATGGTGTCTGCTAGATTTTACTCTAGGGGGTCTCATTAAAGAGTCAGTGGCCACTCTCTAATCTTGCAGCCATGTGATACTCCCAGAAAGGCAGACTAATCACATATCCGTGGGTTAATCCCCGTAAAGGTTTCTTTGTGTTGCACTTGAACTGTGTTGCAGATCTGACTGTTTTCCAAACTGCGTCTTATAGGGCTGCAAGAGAAAAGGGCCTTATTTTGATCACTGTCCTAGCTATTATCAACAAGATAAGTAAGCTTGGTGAATTACTTGTCAAGGGTCTGCCAACCAGTATTTCATGGCTTCAGATAGACTTTCACATGCAGAGGATCCCATTTATCTTTCATTGTCTGAGGTTAAAGATAAACTTTCGATCCATATTGATGGTGTGTAGAATACAATTTTTTTGAGTCAAAGCAGAAAAATACTGTGCTTTGGTTTTTCATGAATCCCATACATTTATGTAAGTGAAGACTTTTAAAAGAATACCATATAATGCAAAGATTACTTAGTATCACATTCAAATCATAATGTAATTAACATCTATAATTTTCAGAATTTTTAATAATGCAATGTATGTCTAGAATATCTGTCAAATTGCATTTATGTATTGATTTTCAATAGATTGCATACAAGTATAAACACTGAAGTTACAACACCATTGTAATTTTGGAAGTCTTAGTTGATATTTTAAATGTTAAATTTCTGTGCTGAGAATTTAGACAGAATGTACATTTTTTTTTAGTAACTTCATTCCTGGATTTATCATACTTTATTAAATTAAAGTATCAGCTTGATGTTATGGCATCTCAGGATTTGAGGTTTGAAAAATCAATTTAAAGTGAAAATGTTAGTTGTCATAAGAGGGTCATTGCACATTTGAATCCAGACCAAAAAATGTATAACATATAAACCTAGGTGGTTCGAGTATGCACTTAGTTGATCTTAGAGATTAGTTAGAGATGTCTATAAATTTTTACATTACATAAGATCTAAAATTGACATACAGTGTGATTTTCATTTGTCAAGACAGGCTTCCTTGTCTTTCATTATGAACAATGTGTAATGATTCTTTCTTTCTTTCTTTCTTTCTTTCTTTCTTTCTTTCTTTCTTTCTTTCTTTCTTTCTTTCTTTCTTTCTTTCTTTCTTTCTTTCACAATAAATCATTGAAAATCACTTCGCATAAAATATTTTTCTGCATTTTTATTCATCAAATTAAATGGTCACTGTATAACGAATGTGCACCTCATTTTCTAAATGAAATACAGTATGTTCAAGGATTTTGTCACAGCTTCCTAAATAATTTTACAATTTATAATAGCTTGGTGCCATCTATAGGCAACACACAGGAGGCTGAACAATGGTAATTCAGTGGTCCTAAAAAATAAAAACATTGTCCATATTAACATGACAGATGGCATACTCGATACAAAAACATTACACGCCTACATTACTACTTGAGATTTGCTTAACTTCTTGTTTCTTTATGCTTTCAAATTTCTCTGCTTTCCTCCATTTGTCTGAGGCGCCAGTGGCAGTAGCCCTTCTCCCAGCAAGTGAACTCAATTATCATCTGCCCGTCATTCATGCATACACCCTCACACTGGCCAGTTTAGAGTGGCAAACTAACTAACATTCAGTCTTTTTTTTCAATCAGTTATTCTTTCCTTTTTTTAAGAACTTTCAAAGTGACCTCCATAACTGATTCTGTTACTAACTGCAACACATACTACTCACTGTAACAAATAATACAAGAACAGCTGTGAACTTTACATTTCTCTGGTGAAAAGGTTTCATTAACTCCCTGGAGCCATTGTAACCCCATGATCTGCAAAAGGCCAGAAGTTTCTGCTTGATATAAAGTGACTGATGGTATTTATTGGTATCATACATAGACAAGACATTTACTTGTCCATAAACACACTGTGGTCTGTGGGCTTGGTGACACATTATTTTTAAACCAAACTCTATGAAGGAAAGTTTATCTGAAATTCTGTGGACATTGTTGTTTAAAAAGCTAACCAGTATGTTCTATTTATTTCTTACTGTAAACCTTTATTTTGATAGTAACTGTTGATTGATTGATCATGGATTAGATACAGGTAACAGCATGGTTACAGAATCCATTACATAACAACCACTCATCTATCGATTTTATGAACTGACTTCTTACATTATAGGGTTGTAGTGAGTCAGAACCTATTACCACAGTAAGGTAGGAATCTAGCCAAGCCAGAATGCCAGTCTATTGATGATCAAACTCACAAACACCCCTAACCCCTACAGTCACTCATGTCAACCTAATTTAGAATTACCACTTAGCCTTATTTGCACATTTTTGGGTTTCTGGAAGAAACAGTACCTGAAAAATATGCTTGCAGAGAAAAAGGTAGTGTATGCATAGAATGTTGAAGCCAGCAATCAAACCCAATTCCCTGGAGCAGCTGCCTTAAAAGGAATCCATGTTTTTAAAATAGAGTGCAACATAATGTGTACTGCAAAGTCAACAGAACTTTTCAATGTGATTTGATAAAATATGCACCTTAGTTTTGGACTTGTGTGAAAGAAGATGCAACACAAACAGAAAGAGTTGCTTTTAGTTTTTTGTTCACTTAAATTACATACATTTTGCATAATCTTTAAAAAATAACTTTGGATGAATTAATTTTGTTTTTCTGTCAAGACAGGGTGTGGCACTGTCTTGTGCAGTTGTATACAGTTGTGAGTTTCTTTATTTTTTTCTTCTAACACCAGTGCTTTAAAGTGGCAGCTGTTTTGACATTTACATCAGAAAGTATTTTTAGTTTGTTGTCAACTCATCACACTTGACTAGTGTAGATGTGACATGTGTTATATTTAGTAACATATAAGTGATTGTGAATGTGTCTCTAACAAGTTTCTCAAAACAATTAACAGTTTAAGCACCTTGAAAATTGTATGTAATTTTGAAATGTATTATCTTTTATAGTAATTATGTTTTATTTATTATCTTCAAAATGTTTATTATATTCATGATTAAATTTTATGTATTGTATTTCCTTTTAGTATTTTGCCCAGAGTAAAATTTTATCCATTTTAGAAGAAGTAATAAAATAGTGTTGTTAGGTAACCGAATAGCATGGTAGCACAGTGCTTATTGATGCTGCCTTACAGCTCCAGAGACCTTGATTTGAATCCTAGCCTGGCTACTGTTTGTGTCCTGTGTGTGTGTTGGTTTGAGTACTAGTTTTCCTCCCTTAACCACATGACATGCATATGACATTAACTGATAACTGCAAATTTACCCATGTGTACACGAGTGCGTGCTTGAGTGTACCCTGTTAGGGACTGGCTTACTGTCCAGGGTTGGTTCCCATCTTCCACGCAGTGCTGCCTGGCAAAGAAACCTGCTGCTTATGACTGAGAAGTAGATACATGGACTAGAAATGGATGGAATTAGATAACTACAGGACCCTTTCTTTTATTCTGTTTCAAGAGCATGGATTACAGTTGTAAAACCAAACATGCTGGCTGCTTTTATTTATTTAGTTCTTTCGCCTCATCTGTGTTTTTCCTGGGCTGGGGTGGTTCCCCAGCATGACCCATCTCACTTCTGGGGTGGTCACTTGTGATACACTTCTGGTCCCTGAAACTAAATCTTGTTTCTGGTGATTTCTCCAGTTCTTGAACAAAAAATGTAAAATGTACTGATCCAGCAGCACATTCATATACAGTATGAAACACTCAAATATATTAACACTTAACTATTTTAAATACTATGCAGAAGAGAGTCATAATGAAATAAGCTAAATATTAATATTGATTGGTTAAATTTAACTGCTTAACATCTGTTAGGATCCTTGAGAAATCTTGTTTATCCATTTAACACTGAGAAGCATATGGGTCGGCAACCTATGGCACGCATGCCAAGCGTGGCACACGGAACGATTTTCAATGACACTCTGATTGAATCGGAATACAATAAAAAACTTAGATTTTAATTAAAGCGTGCATGTTCGTGCCGTCACCTACTTTTGTGAATGCGTTTCACATGTAAATGGAAACCATGTGTTCAGTGCGGGCCATGCTACGTTAAAACAAATCTCGTTATTATATTTTAATCACAGTGCATGCATTTGCGCTCCACATCCCCATCTATTTTTTGAGCATGCGATTCAAATGTAAAGGGAAACCACGTGTTCAGTGCAGGCTGTGGTACATTAAAACATCTTGTTATTATTAAGTAATACTGCCCTAAAATGACTCATAAAAGACAAAAACTTGATGTTCACTCTTTTCAAGACTCTTGGACGAATGAATATGGATTTGTACAACAAAAGGATCGTGCTGTGTGTGCGTAATGCTGTGAAAGTGTTGTGTGTTGTACGTCAAGTGTACAAATACATTATCAAACTAAACATCAGTCCTCGTTTAAAAACTCTGATGAGAAAAGTGAAGCTATAGTCAAATAATTGGAACCAAAATTAAAGCCACCGAATGCAGTTATACAATTGCCTAGCATTAATGGATTAATAGCTCTGATTAATAATAAAGAATGATTAATCATATTAGAATTCTTGATAATTTTTTCTTATTAAAACTATGTATTGAAAAAAATTGTAATTTATAATTTGTAATGCAATTTTTAATAAATGTGTTGAAAATTCAAATTTGACAAAACATTCTTTTCACATATGATCCTATGTATTTTAAAATTTTGAATGACCAATAATATAATGTCCAGTTATAATGGGCTTCAAAAGTATGCTTACTGACCCCTGGTTTAGAAACATTCTAGTTCTCTACGGCAGATAACACATGAGGTTTTTTTTTTTTCAAACAAAACTATTAGTAGTTAGTATTTTCTTGAATTTCTAAGAAATAATGGTAGAAACTTAATTTTGTTAAAGCATATTTTGCAGGAACAATACACTGTAAATATAAAAACAGTTTAGGATATCCTTGCTGGCATTGGTATATGGTGTATGTTAAAATTACCCGATTAGGTGGATTTGACACACAACAGTATTAATCAGAGCAGTGTAGAAATTAGTGATGCAGGCTTCTCTTTTGGTAGACCATGAGCTTTGTTTCTTGGTGCAAAGAGAATTGTCTACATCTTAGCATGTACAAAATCAAGGAACTGGCTATAGACTTTCAACACCAAAGATCATCTATGTCTGGTCACTATTTAGCGAGTGGATGTAGAAGGTGGTACACTTCTACATGTACTTGGGGGTCCGCATCAATGATAGGTTGGGTTGGTCTCGGAACATGGAGGAACTATATAAGAAAGGGCAGAGCAGACTGTTCTTCCTTAGGAGTTAGCATTCCTTTAATGTGGGTAGTAATAATCTTCACATCCTCTACAATTCTGTGACGTCCAGTGCAATTTTCTTTGCTGTGGTGTGCTGGGCTGGTAACAGCAGTTCAAAAGAGGCCCACCAAATTAAGAAGCTAATTAAAAGCGCAGGCTCACTTATGGGCAACAAACTGGAACTCCAGGATGTAGTAGCAAAGGAGACAACTAAAACAAAACAGAATGCCATTATGAATAATACTGTATGTCCTCTCTCTGACATACTAAATACTTTTAAGATACATGGTCAGGTAACAAATACAGGTTAATAATGCTATATTAAGTATTGCCAAGATGGAAACATACGTCAGTTTACTATATGTTCAGTGCTCACCTTGGCTTTTGCCTTCTCAATTCGTGTGAATGAATCAAACTTTTTTGAGTCACACCAGAAGTGATTCTTTGTATATTTATATTGCCAACATTGAACACTTTCTTATTTGACTGAAGGATATATGACAATTAAAGATTAAACCTATTATAGCAAACAATCTTCTCAAAGCTGTTATAGAAGAGATTCGATTTTGCAAAGGAGTGGATTGCTTTGAAGGACACAAAAAGCCATAAATGACAGCAATTTATACTGTTTTACAAGAACAGCCAGGTCTTTTACTTTCGATTAAACTACACAAACACACTATTGTGAGCTTTGCCATTAAATGTGAATAGAACCTCTGATTCTGTGCTACTCTTTTATTCAACACAGATCCCAACAGGGATAGGATTTCTTCTTAGTGATTTAATGTTATCTGGTTTGTGGTAGTTACTTTTTACATGATAATAAATCAGTGATGTGTTTTGCATTGTTCGAAGGTTTCAGTCAAGAAAACGTGAGAGGAGTAATTTTATAGACAGGCAATTACATCATTAAACTAAGCAGAATTAAAAAGTTTGCACAGTTATTTTGTAAAGTTAATCTCCGGCTGATCGTCTTGCCTTTGATACCAGTTTTCACCATTGTGTAGCTAGAGCCGTCTTTCTTGTATGTAATTTAGGGAACTAACTCCCTAAACTGTATAATTTTACTTACTTGTTATTGGATGGACATAATTAATTTTCACTTTAATAATATCTAGTGAGATATCTAGAATAAGCAATCTTAGAAAATGAGTGATGAAATCATAGTGACTCATTAGATGGATCTGATGCCTCAAAGTTCCAGAGGTTTGACTTCAAATCCTGAACCTGGCATGCTCTGTCTGGAGTATGCACATCCTGTCTGTGACTCTGTTTTTTCTCTAGATATTGAGAATTAAAAGAAACATGAAAGAAATGAGAAGCCATGGTATGAGCTGTAGGAGTACATTGCTGAGTTTCTAACACATTCCACGATTAAAGATATTCAGTGTAATAATTCAGAAGTTTAATAATAATAATAATAATAATAATAATTCTTTACTGATGTAGTGTGGGATAATCTTTTTAAATTTTAAAATTAGCAACAGTATTTTTTACTATTTTGTAGTTCTGAATTAAGATTCTTCTAGCACAACTTTGAACCATTTCAATGTTAGGTATCAGATTTAAAGGGTTTCCTGCCAATAGAGACTCCTTCACAATAGATCATTTTAAAAGTTGAAATAAGAAATGATACTACAACATCTCAGTACCATGAACGCCAATTCAAACTTCATTTTTGAGTGGTCACTGTTTTTGTTAAAACAGGAGCTTGATACAATTAAGTCACAGGTGTTGGCACAGCAGTTTTGCATTCTCTGTAAAACAGGCTTTTCTAACCAGTACAGATGCACATGGTGGTTTATAGTATTTTGATCGAACACAGAAACACCCATCTCCAAAACATTAGATAGATAGATAGATAGATAGATAGATAGATAGATAGATAGATAGATAGATAGATAGATAGATAGATAGATAGATAGAGCTTCATGGGGATTGGAGTTCGAGGCACTGCTGCAACCAAGGGAGGCTGCCATCTAGCGTCCAGGGGGAGATACTGGGCTTCCCACCCTTGTCCCCCTGGCAGATGTGGTGAAGGGGCGTCCTGGCCAGGCATGGGCCCCGGCCATCCGTCACAAATACAGAAATTGGGTTTAAACTGAATTTTATTATCTTTTTTCGTATTATTTCAGTGCTGGGAATACTGCTGTTTTCTTTGACTTCCTTCTGCTCCTTATTTAGAGTATGTGATATCTTCTATGTTGGGAACAAGTCAGTCAAGACAAATTTATGTTAACAGTGGTCCACTGTGCAGTTCATTACCTCCTGCTAACCATTTAACCTTAGGGTGTACATGTTTTAGATTTGTTTTAGTTATGGTGTGAATTTCAGTGCTTATTTTTTTTATATTTTGTTGAACTAAGATTATTTTCTCTTACCCTTCTAATATTTTACAAATGTTATATGAATATTAAGTGACAAGCATTGCTGGGTTTGAATGTTTTTTGTTCATTCTCTTATCTTGGGTTCCAGTTTTCTGAAACAAGTGCGGAACGTGCTATATTGTGATGCTCTCTTCTCAATCAAAAATCTTCTAGACCAAGCAAACAGGTTATGTCATTTGCTTAAAATTTTTTATTCTGTAGAATTCTTTTTTCTGCTATTGTTTATGACTATTTATGACATTCAGAATTAATGACATTTAGGTAAAAAGAAAAACATAATTAGTCAGTTTAGTGATTATGGTAGGTTTGCATTGCATCTGGACCCCAAGGTATATTTTAATCTGTATTTGACCACATTACATTTTTAAAATAAATTCATTCACACCGAGCACAGATCAGGAACTGATTCCGTACTCTCATTGTGCTCTCTTAAGTGAACTGATATCAGTAACACCTAAACTTAAAAGCTGTATTATACGTGAATAATCCATATTACATAATCTATTCAAAATTGTCTGGTAGAAGTGATTTTTGACTTTAGTGTGCCTGTTAAAAAATCTTGTATTCTTCATTTATATATATCAGGTGTCAGCATTGCATGTATTACCACATGTTTGTCATGGCTGAGGATTTCTTCAATAACAGTATGCATTTCTACATTTTGTCTCCATTTCATGGGCAGGACAGTTTATATTCTTATAACTTGCATGACAATTTATATTCTTATATTTAGCGCAGAGATTTGGGGGAGTTTACTTTTCAAGCTATAGATCACGATGCTAGTACATACACAGATTTCGAAACGCATGTGCTACTCATCAGTCAGCAGTTAGTACTTTCAGCTTTGTGTTCTCAGGATCACTTTTCCAAGTGAATCTTTAGCTTTCATTAAATTTGAGACAGGTATCTATCAATCTTTTTAATTTGATTTCCTTCTGTTTCTTAGGCTGAAACAGCTTTTTTGACTTCTTTCTGCCCCTTCTTGTTTAGAGCATATGGTACTTTCTATCTGGAAATGGTGAGGATTGTTAGAATTGTGATTTTAATCAAGAATTTATTTGCAGAATGAAGATTTGCTCAGATAGGGTTAACTGAAAAGGAAAGCATTCCAAGCAGCCTACAACATTCATGATCATTATAACAGGCTCAATTTCTATCTATCTATCTATCTATCTATCTATCTATCTATCTATCTATCTATCTATCTATCTATCTATCTACAGTATGTATGAAATAGTGTTTTCAGTTATCTTGAGAATACATAGAAAACAATCAGATGTTATTACTTAAAAAATTATATATTTTTGACTTAATTACTTTTGTAGCTAAAGAAATCTGAATTTACAGAAGCAAATTTAGAAAATGTATGTTTTAGTGAAGGGTGGCACGGTGGCGCAGTGGGTAGTGCTGCTGCCTCGCAGTTGGGAGACCTGGGGACCTGGGTTCGCTTCCCGGGTCCTCCCTGTGTGGAGTTTGCATGTTCTCCCTGTGTCTGCGTGGGTTTCCTCCCACAGTCCAAAGACATGCAGGTTAGGTGGATTGGTGATTCTAAATTGGCCCTAGTGTGTGCTTGGTGTGTGGGTGTGCTTGTGTGTGTCCTGCGGTGGGTTGGCACCCTGCCCGGGATTGGTTCCTGCCTTGTGCCTTGTGTTGGCTGGGATTGGCTCCAGCAGACCCCCGTGACCCTGGGTTCGGATTCAGCGGGTTGGAAAATGGATGGATGGATGGATGTTTTAGTGATCACGTTAATCATGTTCATCTGAGGCAAAATAAGCAGGAGAACTTTGTAAAAAAGTAACTTTCATTAGTTTAAATTAATCAGTCATTCTGTCTGTTGCTTATATTTATGAGAGCAGCAGTATACATACTTATTTATAATTTATCTTATAATTTATCAACAGCTGTATGAGTTTTGCTTATTTTTGCTTGAATGAACTTCACTTTGCTTTAGCAGTATTATTGAAATTTATGTGTGATTTTAATTCTATTAGAACTTCTAAAATTCATGATATGTGCATATTTAAAGATGATCAATATTGAAAAGGTACAGTAAAATTATGTACTGGCTTTATACCATCATACTGAGGGACAACTTGCAGTTTAAGAGTACACAAAGCACTATGTGTTTATTGAGTTTTTGGTGAATGTTACTGTAAGTCACAATGCAGTACATTTGGATCACAGGATGCACACAGAATACCTACAGTTTAAAATAGAAATAAAGTAAACTGATAAATAAAGTAAACCAAATGAAAATGCAAACCTAAACTTCTAAACAGAAAACTCATACTAATTATAAATTACTCTGACGAGTGAAATACAGTCATGTGGCAGTAGCTGTCTGTATTGTATGCAGGAATGTGCCTTTCTGTAAAAAACAAAATGTTTTTCTTCATTGAAAGAAATCATCAGTCCATCAGGATACAGTAATACTTATGAGATACCAATATTTTGTATATGCTTTATTATTTTGTTAAATAGGCATGCCAGTGTCAAATTTGGCCTAGGGTCTGCTTGTACAGTCTTACTGTATATATACAAATTGATTGGCTTCAGTAAGTGAAGCTCACTCAAATAAGTCCTCAGTTCTTTGATTACTATATCCTTGTTTCCTTAGCAAGAGCGACTCATTATGCATTAAAAAATTAAGAAATTGGTTTGTGGTAGCTTAATCTAGTCTGTTTTATACTCTACCTTTGTAGTATTTTTTTTTGTCATGTGTGCGCACAAAACACCTCGAAATGTGCAACATGCATGGGGCTTGGCTCTTTAAAACAAATCTAAGGCTTTTATTAAAAATACAATGTAGTGTAATCAGTTCAAGTCAGGTCATCTATTGTTATATGTACAAAGAACAGTACAATGAAACTGTTACATGGGCCATTCACCATGATGCTATTACTCGTCTTGAATCTCACTCACTAGGTTATGTAAAATAACAACACAGAATAGAAAAAGTAGGTGCTGCTTAGGAAAAAAATAGTCATGTTTTAAGCACGCGTTATTACAAACTATGGTAGCACATAACTGCTGAAGAATCAGAAGCGCAGAAGCAAAAGTAGGACAGTAAGCAGTATATAACTTGGCGAAGGGTGGATTGTAGTAACTCCATCCATGGCACTCACTGCAAGCACAGAAGAGTGCAAGAAGTGTATCTTTACCTTGAGAAAATGGTACTATTAATCTGTACTAAAATGTATTATTTCCAGTGTACTTTTGCTGTCTCCAGCACACCTCAGAACAGTGGAAGGCACGCTATCCTAGATAGAAACCTTTGCTTCTGAATTCAGAGTGGACATATTGGTTAAGTTTTAAGACATTTTTTCACAATGGGACCCATGTATCAATAAGCCTCATTGTAAAATACAAGAGTGAGCTAGTTATTTTTAAAATTCATCAATCATGCTTCACTTTAGTATGCAAGTTCATGTGAAAAATTAATATATATTGTAATTGTGAAGACAGAACTTCAACTTGAAAAATACCGAACTTTACCTTTAAAGGAGCTGTATACTAAACAGATGTTAAGTCTGTTTTACAAATTTTAAAATAAACGTGCATTTTATTAAGTAAAACTTACACCTGAAAATTAAAATACACCTGAATTGCATTAAATAAAATGCTATACCAGTATAACAAGCATAATTTTAATACTGAATCATATAGGGAATTAAGTGACTTTAAAAGCGCTCTCAGCATTCCAGAGTTGATCTTTTTTTTTAGCAAGTAAAGTCAAATTAGAAAAATAGTGCTGATTTTTGTTTTTATTTTTTAAAAAAGTGTGATTCTGTTTGTTGAAAGAAGGAAGCTGATTTCTAAAATTAAAAAAAGGTCTTTCCACAAATGCCAGTCACAGTTTGCCCCATGTACACTCTGATGTGTCTAAATGTAAACATTCTAAAGTAATAATGGGAGTGTGTTAGCTAAAGCATCACTGCTGCTACTGGAATTGTGGCTTGAGCACTTAGATGCAGATGTAGCATTTAGAGAAGAAATTGTTTTTGAAAATTGAAAGGGTATATTGAGAGATTCTGTAGTCTAATACTTTTCATCCATTTGGAAGCTAACCTTCTTTTTAAAGTTTTTCCCTTATGATCTTCTTGTTTCTTTCTTGTGCATAACTAAACAAACTGGACATCTAGGTATAAATCAGTGGGTGGTCACGTACTTTGGATGTCCATACTTTATTAGGCTACTGATAGGAAGAATGTTTTCTGTTTAACACAACTGACAAAATAGATGTTTTTATATGATTATACATGTTGTCAGGGTTCCATTTGCTAAATTATATACCACGCTAAAGATATTAAATTTTTATTTTCATTTTTTTGTAGCCATTTATAAGACTAATAGTTTTTAACACAAGAATGTAAATGACCATTTTCTACAATGGTTGTTCTAACCCATTCATGAAGGATTGCCTTGCAGTCAAGTGGAGCACATTCTGCAGCCGCCTGAGAGCTGAAGTACACCTCATTTTTACCTGAGGAATTTTAAGCTCTTTTTCTTAAGTTTGTTTTTGCTTTTTTGCAGATTCCTTTTACAGCCACTTATTGCTTCAGGTATCATTTTTCAAAGCAAGAACACTATCTATTGACTTGTCTGATGGTTGTTATGGCCAAAAGATCCTCTTACATTTTATAACTTCTGTGAGCATTTTGTCCTTTATTACCTGTAAACAGGTATGACGCCTTGCCTCAAATCTGATTATTTTATCAGTGATGTTGAACTATTTGGTGTGGTTTATAATTGTATTTTGTGAATAAGAGTGAGCAATGCTAATGCTGCACAGTCCAGATGTTTGTCTGGAGTTAGAATGTTCTGCCTCTGTGTGTTGTACAGGGTGCATATTCTCATTAAGAAATTATTTTACTTGAGCTAATAACCACACTCCTCTACCAATACCCAAGCCATTGACAGCAGAACAATAATTGGATTGGAGAGAAAAATTGCCTTTAGCTTTATTTTTAATACAAATGTGAATCAACGGATATAAGCAGCTGCAGAAACAGGATAAACATCATCATCTAAAATAAAAATCCCTACTCTCCTTTCCAGTGTACAACTATTGCCTAGGTGGCTTGGTATAGGACAAAATGTCCAAATAGGTGGTACCTGGCTGATTCGTTGGATAGCAAGGTGTGCTAGACCAAAGCAAGAATCCTGAATGTGGTAGGTGTGTTTCATAAAATTAATCCAATTAAGCATATACTAAGTATTATTTTCTATTTCATCTCTCCCAAGTATCATTACTGTAAGCCTTTTTCCTAATATTTCAAACTGGAACAATCCACAGAGTTCTAGCTAAAACTGTATTGGTTATTTTTCACTAGTTGGTACATCGTATTTTATGCATTATAAGAGAGTCACGCTGAGTGGCAGCATCATTTTTATGGGTGCCTAGACTGTTTTCACATTACATCTGAAAGACAAAAATGTTATGTTAATTGGTTAATTGGTGATTTTTAATGTGTGTGTGTATCAGTGAGCCCTGCTAGGAATGGTGCCCCACCCAGAATTTGTTGCTGACTTACACACAGTGCTGCATGGATTGGTGTCTGCTCCTCTTGGCCCTGTAAATGGGTTAAGTGGGTTCAACAATAGATGAATAAAAAAGTCCCTGTTAAATTTTTACACAATCTGTTTTATGCCTCTTTTTTTGAACTGCTTACTGAAATATGACAATTTTTTGGATTTTATTTTTTTAAAGTTGAGGCCAAGTGGTAATACCATTAACAGATTACAAAAAATAAAAGCCAGTATAAAGTAAATAGCTAAAAATATTAATAACAAACTTAAGAAATGTAATTATGTGAGAACATTGGCAGGTAAAAACATACACAGCAATGAAAAAGAACCCCATCAACATGTAAATTGTTAAACCATGGGAGCATGCTTACAAGGAAAGTACTATCCATCAGAAGAATCAAAAAAGGATGTTCACCTTGACAGTATTCCAAAAGGTAAAACTTCTTTTGACTATTTACTCACTGAGCAGGACTGTTCCCTTGGAAATTCAGTCCAAAGACAGTCTAGAGAGCCAAACATTGTGATGAATCTTAAAAAGACAAACAGCAGGAAGCTATTAAAATAAACAGTAAAGTCAAAACAATAGACCAGTGTGCTCATTTTTAGAATTTAAAAGATGTCTCAGAGAAGGTGTGGTTCATCCTTTATTCAGGTATGGAAACCAGTAAAGGAAGTTGTACTTCTAAACAAGAACATGAACTAAAAACAAGTGAAGTAGAAATACAGTGCATACGGAAAGTATTCACAGCACATCCCTTTTTCCACATTTTATTATGTTACAGCCTTATTCCAAAATGGATTAAATTCATTTTTTTCCTCAAAATTCTATACACAACACCCTATAATGACAACATGAAAAAAGTTTACTTGAGATTTTTGCAAATTTATTAAAAATAAAAAAAATGAGAAAGCACATGTACATAAGTATTCACAGCCTTTGCCATAAAGTTCAAAATTGAGCTCAGGTGCATCCTGTTTCCCCTGATCATCCTTGAGATGTTTCTGCAGCTTAATTGGAGTCCACCTGTGGTAAATTCAGTTGACTGGACATGATTTGGAAAGGCTCACACCTGTCTATATAAGGTCCCACAGTTGACAGTTCATGTCAGAGAACAAACCAAGCATGAAGTCAAAGGAATTGTCTGTAGACCTCCGAGACAGGATTGTCTCGAGGCACAAATCTGGGGAAGGTTACAGAAAATTTTCTGCTGCTTTGAAGGTCCCAATGAGCACAGTGGCCTTCATCATCCATAAGTAGAGGAAGTTCGAAACCACCAGGACTCTTCCTAGAGCTGGCCGGCCATCTAAACTGAGCGATCAGGGGAGAAGGGCCTTAGTCAGGGAGGTGACCAAGAACCCAATGGTCACTCTGTCAGAGCTCCAGAGGTCCTCTGTGGAGAGAAGAGAACCTTCCAGAAGGACAACCATCTCTGCAGCAATCCACCAATCAGGCCTGTATGGTAGATTGGCCAGATGGAAGCCACTCCTTAGTAAAAGGCACATAGCAGCCCGCCTGGAGTTTGCCGAAGGGCCCCTGAAGGACTCTCAGACCATGAGAAAGAAAATTCTCTGGTCTGATGAGACAAAGATTGAACTCTTTGGTGTGAATGCCAGGCGTCACGTTTGGAGGAAACCAGGCACCGCTCATCACCAGGCCAATACCATCCCTACTGTGAAGCATGGTGGTGGCAGCATCATGCTGTGGGGATGTTTTTCAGTGGCAGGGACTGGGACACTAGTCAGGATAAAGGGAAAGATGATTGCAGCAATATACAGAGACATCCTGGATGAAAACCTGCTCCAGAGTGCTCTTGACCTCAGATTGGGGCGACGGTTCATCTTTCAGCAGGACAACGGCCCTAAGCACACAGCCAAGATATCAAAGGAGTGGCTTCAGGACAACTCTGTGAATGCCCTTGAGTGGCCCAGCCAGCGCCCAGACTTGAATCCAATTAAACATCTCTGGAGAGATCTTAAAATGGCTGTACACCGACGCTTCCCATCCAACCTGATGGAGCTTGAGAGGTGCTGCAAAGAGGAATGGGCGAAACTGGCCAAGGATAGGTGTGCCAAGCTTGTGGCATCGTATTCAAAAAGACTTGAGGCTGTAATTGCTGCTAAAGGTGCATCGACAAAGTATTGAGCAAAGGCTGTGAATACTTATGTACATGTGATTTCTCAGTTTTTTTATTTTTAATAAATTTGCAAAAACCTCAAGTAAAGTTTTTTCACATTGTCATTATGGGGTGTTGTGTGTAGAATTCTGAGGAAAAAAATGAATTGAATCCATTTTGGAATAAGGCTGTAACATAACAAAATGTGGAAAAATTGTTGCGCTGTGAATACTTTCCGGATGCACTGTATCAAGATATTACAGATTTAGACAATCTCAAAGAAAAGTAAAGATAAGAAGCATAAATTCTTCTCAAACTGCTGTGAATATTCAGGTTCACAATGCAAAAAGTAATTGTGTAAAGTAAACCCAACTTGGTATACTGAGTAGCAAAGGCAGCGATAATATGCATAGGATAAAGGTAGGCAGACATTTATTTACCAAGTGTATGTTGGTGTATTTATGAAAAATAAAGTGCATAATATCCTTTAGAAGTATACTGTCAATGTGTGTACCTGAAGCTTTACATGTTGCATTGCATCATTGTTAGCAAGCAAACAACAGAAAGATCAATCGTGCACATAGGTCAGACGTCCTTGTCACTGAGTATTTGTCAAAGTATATCCACAACCTCATCTGCAGACTTTAAATTTTCCTTTGAAAATGACTGTCTTGCTGTAATAACTGAAATTAAGAACATCAAAAGGAATGGACTACAGGGCTTTTTTCATATGTTTTCATTTCATATGGGGGGCTGTCAAAAGGTAGGGCCTGTTAAAGCCCATTGTGGCACTCCTTGTGTGATTTTGGGCTATACAAAATTAAATTGTAAAACTGTATACGTGGTGTCAGCATACATGTATGAATACAAGAGGTGTTTAGTTTGAAGATCATGTTATGCAAAGACCTTTATTAAAAGAGATCAATAAGAGAGCAATAACATTGCCAGTCACATTTAATCTAATTAAGTATTGTGGGGGGCACCAGAGCAGAGCCCATTCAATACACACACTTTCACAACTAATTAGGAGTCACCAATTAACCTAATCACCAAGTCTCTGATACTGTGGGAGAAAAATCTATTCAGACATGGGGAGAATAACCATAACTCCACACAACCAACAAAAGGGTGAGATACTTAACCAAAGGACATTAGATCCAGAAGACAGCAGTACTACCCACTGTACCATGAAACCCAAGCAGTATTAGTACATTTGTTTTATGTTTCAATGGAGTCAATAACAGGAAAGTCATTCATATCTATTGTATGTACTATTGTTTCCTTCTCTACAAAATTCCCATCCAAGTCATTATATTTTTGCTACTATTGTAGAAATGTGAAACAGTTTAATACTGGAGGTTCCCTTAAGGCAGGGGTACCCAACTCCAGTCCTGGAGGGCCGCAGTGGCTGCAGGTTTTCATTCTAACCCTTTTTTAATTAGTGATTTGTTTTTGCTGCTAATTACATTTTTTGAATTAATTTGAATTGACTTGGTTTTTACGAAATGTTTCCCTGAATTTCTTCATTGTTCCTCTGAATTGATTAATTTCTTTCCTTAAATGGCACCGAAACAGAAGTGAAATGTGAAGTGCGGAGCCAACAGAAGACCAGCTAAGTCAGGGCCTCAAACTCCAACCAATTTCACTCCAGCCAGTTGCTTAATGAGGCGCTGAGTCTTGTCGTTAATTAAACATTTTTAATTCCATGGCTTGTTGTTGCTCTCATTGTGCAATAGCAGACATTTCCGAAATTATGGATTTTCTCTTTTCTAAGAGCAGATCAACATTCCTGAGACCTTCATCTTTCTTTATTTTCAGATATTGTATGATGGTCACAGTTTGCTGCTCCTGTTTTGGATAATTTTGTATCTCATTATTGTTTGGCTGCTAATTAAGGAAAAAGAAACAATCGAGGGATCTGAGTCTTTAATCAAATAAAATTAGTTAAACAGGTCACTAATTAAGAAAAGGGTTAGAAGGAAAACCTGCAGCCACTGTGGCCCTCCAGGACTGGAGTTGGACACCCCTGCCTTAAGGGAAAACTCCCTTCTCACCCCTTGCTTTCTGCATCAAGGAGATAAAGCCATCTTCAGTCAAACATCACAGAACTATGAAGAAAAGGCATTTGACTGAGAGGAAATTTTTTGGACAAATTTTATTCTCTTCTTTCTCAAGGTATGGCAATAGCTATGCAGAAAGTTTCTAGTATCCCAAACTGTCCACAACTATTTGATCTCATGGTGACTTAATTTCACATTTCGCTACAGTTTCTCTATCAGTCATTGATTCTCCCTGAAGTGCTTGTAAGTTTTGTTCTTTGCTGCTGTTAATTGAGTCAGTTTGTGGGTAACCCTGATGGGACTGAATGGCAGTGTACGTTTTCCCATTTTTAAAATTCTTCATGCCTACTCCTTATGTATGGTGAAGTTGTGCATGAATGTCAGCCACAGAGATTTTCTCCTTTTGAAGAAATTCAGTCACAGCTTGTTGATTTTGTAATGCTTTGCATTCCACCTTCTCACATTGAACTGGCTACTGTATGAACATGTGGCACATGAGGCACTACACATTATGATTACCTCATATTTTAATATTGTATATATTGTGGTGTTGTGCCCAGTTTATCAGAGGTTGATGTTTGTAAGGATGCCATCAAGATGACAAGATGAAAGCACTTTAGAAAATCTCCATTTGACAGAGATTTGTTAGCCAAGAACGGCATAAACTGCAGTATGGATGATTAGCTTGATCCTTCACAGTGGCTTTGTGAGGCATAAATTACTGTACTTTGTACTGTTGCCAGCTTTTCTTGTTGTGAAGATTCCAGTAGGCTCTGTAGATTTCAGCAAGGGGAGTAAATCATGTGATCAACATTCTTTCAACATCATTTTAATAACTTACATGGTATAACATAACTAACAAAGCTCGTGTAATTCAAAACTGACATTTGACATTATAGTTTTATAATGCCATAGTATGTGGTGCCAAACCATGGTGCTATCTGCAGAGTACAGCAATGTGAAACTTCCTTTCACAAACATTTTCATAACAGGTATGGATAGCAGCACAGCTGAATGGATGTAGTTAACCCAAAAGGCAGCTGCATTTTCTTAAATGTATATTCTGAATTTTTGAACAAGTATTAGGCCTTTTATGGTGCATTTACTTATAGCGCAGAAAAGTGATTAATAGATTCAGTGACTGAGTGAAGTAAGATGAGTTTTAGTGACTGTTAATAGTCTCATGTTTTGGTTAATAGATAAAGTGCCATGTGCAAGCATGAGGCACACAACACCAGTGCCTTGTGACATTTAGTTAAAAGTTGAAGCATTACATGATCTTACTCACTGTATTGACTGCATAAAGTATCAAACCTCCTGACATACGGTACCATGGTATCAGCATTACCCTCGCTGAATGCGCAATAGGTCCCAAAATTGTGCTATCATCCATCTGTCATGTTGCTAAAAGACAGTATTACAAAATGGGACCTTTAACACAGAGTCAAAATTTCTGTATTGCGTTTTTAAATGGTTTAAATGTTTTAGGAAACCTAGAACATGATTGGATCATTTTTGGAGTGATACATTTGTGTCAGTTTGTGTATGTGTGTACTTTAGGATGTACAACAACTCAAAAATGAACCACTTAATGCAAGTTAAACTTGGCATAGTTGCTAGTATTGTAAAATTTTAAAAATCTTGTGGCTTCAGCTAAATATATATATCTATCTATAGATATAATTATATTGTCTTTTTTTGCATATTGGCCTGCAATATTTTATTGCTATAATAACATCTTAACATAGGGAAAAGTCATGTGCTGGAGAAAGTGGATTTTATCCACATGGTGAATGAAAACAAAGTACTGTATTTCCATGCAGTTACCTCTGTCATTATTCTTTAGGTTTATAGGGTCATTATTGTCATATAGTATATTTCATTGTCTGTATAGTACAATGAAATTCTTACTTGCATGTGCTAATAAACATATAACATGTTGACTTTGTCCAGTATCATCTTTTGTTAGTATGACTTCTTTGTTTTGTGAAAATCTGTTTATTCCAGTTTACAGTGAGGAGCCAGAGTCTGTCCTGACAGTATAAAATCCAAGACAGCATGTGCCAGTATGTGAGTCTGTTGCAAGCAATACTATCTTCCATCCATCCATTTTCCAACCCGCTGAATCCGAACACAGGGTCACGGGGGTCTGCTGGAGCCAATCCCAGCCAACACAGGGCACAAGGCAGGAACCAATCCCGGGCAGGGTGCCAACCCACCGCAGCAATACTATCTTACAGGCGCAATTTAGAGGCTCTAGTCAAAAAAAAAACATCTTCAGGATTGTGTTAGGAAAATGGCAAAGACCTATGCAATACACTTAGAGAACAAGGAGACTCCACATAGGTTGTGTCTGGCTTATAACTGAACCCCTGTGGGGCATCAATACATATTTTAACTGAATGTTCAGTCCCTCTAATTTGGATTAATTTTTAACTGCTTTTTTTTGTAAACCTTCCAAATGCTTCTTAAATTAATAAAAGATCACTCAGATCCACCATAGCTTGCTGATTGACTGAAAACACAGTTTAAGTCCATTAGATCAGACACATTTATTCAAGATCAAAATGCAGGGCCACCTTCCATTAATATAGTTAAATATTTTATATTGAGTCTTTCATGCCAGTTCCTTTGCAGGTAATGAATTATTCTGTCTGGCATGAACATTAAAGCCAAGGCGATCACTGAATTACACAGTTAGATGTGAACCAGAAGCAGTCTGATGACTTTGAGAAATTGCAGGTTTTGGATTTGCTGCCAAGGTCTCTTGTGAATCCAGCCAGTCTACAGTATGTATTTTAGGTTTCTTTCCTTTAAAAAGTTTAAAGACAGAATTTCTTAAATGTGATTCAGAAAAAATCCGTTTTGCACCTTCAAGTATAGCCTTTAAAATAGCTGAAGAGGCTCACCAGTATGGACACTGAACACCCAGATTCTTTATCTTAATAAACATCCATTCCTCTGTTAACTCCTGTTGATGATGAACATATATAAAATGGTTAAAAATTTTATTTCCTGGAGAGTATTCTTTGATGCCTCCATTTTTTTGCTCTCTGTTCAGAATTGGTGGACTTTTTGCTGAATGTTGCTTTATTCATTTATCCATCCATCTTCTACCCAGCATATTCTGCTCAGAGTTGTAGGGAAAAAGTATCATTTGTAAAACTGTAAAATATTGATGCCTGTCTTTTTAAACTTCTTTTGTCATGACAGGGTAAGCTCTGCAATACAGCGCATACCCTGTCGGCATCAAGCCTAAAACTCTGAATGTGACCCTGTTTGTTAACGGACGTGCTTACACACTCAGTGTATTTTGCTTGTTACAATTTGCAGGCATCTTCTCATTTCAGTATGTGTTTGTTGTAAGTAGCTCTCTTTGTGATATGGTGATTTTTAATTATACAGTACTTGTGTGAGTGTGGGCATAAGCATGGATATGCTCTGAATAGGAGTATGACTTTCTGTAACCCTGTATAAGAAAAGTAGGTTAAGAAAATGGATACATCAGTCTTTTTAAGAGAAGATGCACAAAGTGGTCCTTTTTCAGTTATTGTGTAATTAAAGACTGCACTTTGATTGGCTGTTTAGCTAAAGAAGGGTTTTCTCATTTAATTGAAAGAAACAGCTCATACAACACTTTGGAGATATGGGAATAGTGGGAATAGCACAAGACTTCCAGGCTAGAAAAGTTCATGATAATGAATGTCAGATAATTAGACTTTTCTTGTTTCATAATTCTCGTTGGAAGGGTGATTTAGCTTTGTGGCTCCAACTCTATGGAATTCCCTGTCTAGGTCTGTTCGTTAAACTCTTTTAGTTGAATAGTTGAATTCACAATTAAAAGTCACCTCTAGCTCCAGCAATTTAATTAACTCTACCCACAAGTTTATTAGCCTAAATTGAATCTTCATTACAATTCCAATGATCCTGATTATACTCTTTTATCTTGTACTGTTAATCTACTCCCACCTACACATCTTTCCAAGTACACCTTAGCTTGTTTCTTATCATTTTGTCTTGTATTTATACATTTAGTTACTTTCAAATGTTTTCTTGCTTTGTTAAAGTATGCTGTTATGGTGTAATGTATGTGGTTAGTGCTTCCGCTTTACAAATCCTGTATGCTGATTGTTGTTTGTGTGAGTTGTGCATATTGTTCCCTTGTGTGGGATTTTCTTTCCACATATCCAAAGAAAATTCTACATTGGTTCTAGTGTGAGTACAAGTAAGGGTGTGTGTGTAATAGTGGGTACTATGATGGACTGAAATCTTGTCCAAGGCTAGTTCCTGCTTTGCATCCAATGCTAATAGGCAGACTGTGTTCCACCTTAACCATTCACCAGATTAAGCAACTTTAAGAATGCTATGATATGATTGATGATATTGCCTTTCTTTAAATTAATAATTATTCTTAGATTCAATACAATACAAAAAAATTCAGTTCACTTTATTCTCATATAGTGCACTTCCATTAAGAAACCTTTAGAGCTATATACATTTACAAATATTTTAAAGTAAAACGTTCAAATGTTAAAGGTTCAGTACCATCTTCAGTGTAGGTTTTTATGTAATTGCTTCATTGTAGAAGGATATTTATTTGTCAGTACTTTAGATTTTTCTCACTTTTTCATAACCTATTTAATTTTCTCACTTACATAAACATGATAGTTTTTCACAATTTTATAATCTATCAATTCGTGCATTTTCTGTGTTTCCTGTTTTCTTCATAAGGTTTATGGTGAGCTGAAGCCAGGGATGACAGAAACAAGTGAAGTGCAAGAGTTTGTTTGTTACAGGGCACACTTATGCACACACTCACACTCATCCCTATTACTGGCCCAACACAGAGTTGCCAGTTAGCCCAAAGAATGTGCTTTGAGCCGTGGGATAAAACTCACATAAACCTAGCAAAAAGATGAAAACCAGCAAGGAATTAAGCACTGTGAAGTAGAATACTATGCAGTCCTCGCCTAATACATGTATTGTTTAACATACAAAAAATACTTTTAAGAAGCTTGATAATGGATACATAAATTAATGTATTAGTCAATGGATTGATTTTTATGAGGTTAACCTCCAGCTCTTGTTTTAAGCAACAGAGAGATAGAACTTTTCTACATATCAGAAACTCTGTATGTAGCTTTATGAGTTCTTCTGAGTTTTGTAAAAGAAAATAAAACATTTTACAAAGCTGTACTATCAACTCCAGGTTACTGCTCAAAATATTTTTCACTGTGTAAGTAAGCATCTTATTAATCTTTAAAAATTATATGCTACTAAATAAGTCCTTGTGGAACAGTAAAAGGTTAATTGTCGAACTCTTTGCATCCGAAGGAAAATAATATGCTGACATGTGCATCCTGTCCTACAGAATGAACAAAAGCATAACTAAAAGGAAAAAACATCACGTCACCTTTGTATATAATGCTGTCTCTTCCTGCATTTAAATATCTCATTTTACATTTCATTTCATATCAGATTAAATCATATCACAGCTACCAAACAAAACCCAAGTTGATAAGAATATCATTTAGCCCCTATGATTGTATGCAGAAAAGTAATTTGTATATGATGTTAAAGAGTTCTATGCAAGTTGTATTTTTATACCTAGCTTTTCCCCCCTGCTCTGTAAAATAGTTACTTTTGAATAAAATAAATATAAGAGTTGGAACTGCTAATAATCATGAAACCCGTTGTACAACAACAGAAATGGAAGATGTGAACTGAAAAGTGTGAAATCATTTGAACTCTTTGGCAAAAATGCAATTTTGTTTCCACAATGGGGCCTTTTTATCAAACTTGATGTAACAGCAATGTGTGAGTGGGAAACTAACAGAGTATCTGAGAACCAGTCCTAGTCGGTTTAGCAAATGAGTAAAATGTGGACAGAAGAATTAAGAATTCGGGAAGTATAGTATATACATTGCACTTGTTTGAAGTAATTTACTATCAGAATGTTTCTTATTTGAAAATTTCTGTTTCTAGGAGGGGCAGCATGATGGTAAGCGGATGTTATCATTGTCAAATTTGCACGTTCCTTCCATTTCTGCATGGTTTTTTTTCTCTAGGTGCTCTTTTCCCCACATCAATACAGATGTGCTTGTTAGTTTAAGTGTTGATTCCAAATTTGCCCATATTTTTGTATATACATGAGTGGCTGCTGAAACAGACAGGCTTTGACAGCTCACAAATCTTAAATTCAATAAGTATGTTAAGACTTAAGATGAATTGATGGATGAGTATCAAATAAAAATTATTAGAATTCTGACAATAAAGTTTGCTTGTTATAATTTCTAAAGATATGTCATTCGAAACATGAGTTAAGTCCACAGGCAGAATTACAATACATTGTGTACAAGCGAGCCCAGAATGAACCCTGTATTTTCAATCTCAATACTTAAAAGTATTTCTTAAAATATTTATCTCTTGAATCAGAAAGAAGAAAGTTCATTAAGTTTTTTAAAATCTGCTTTTGTATTTCAAGGTCATGAACCTGTTTTGGTAGGAACCAGCTTGAGATAGAACTTGAGTGTAGTCTGCAGCCTGTAGCTCCTGTAAGTTCAGCAATTCTGGAGTAATATGTATAAATTTGAGGACAATCCTGCATAGATACCAGGATTATGGTTATTATTGTCCTAAGTGAGTATTTGGTCATTAGCTTTGTTAGCAAATTAGATTTTTCTATTACCAAAGCAGAAGAAGCGGTATACTTTCGTGATTTATTTAAGCTTAAATAGAACAAACTAACGGCATAACAAATGTGTGTTTTCTAAAATTGCAACAGAATCGAAAAGGCAATTTTTAAAACCTTTCCTGCAATCTAAAAAAGTGCAAAACACACACTGTTTGACAGTAGACAGATGGTGCTATAAATAGATGGTATAAAAGAGGAGACACGACAAAGTAAAAGTTTTGGGGAGCACCACTCAGGGTGAACCACATATAATAGTTGTCAGCACACAAATTAATGTGGAGACGTCTTTACAGACATGAGTTCAAAATAGAACTAGAGTGGAGTAGTGGCCCTCTTTGTTATATAGGTCTAGGAGGACAGACAACATAAATGACATCCGCACTGGCGTGGCAATTAGGCTTCCGTTCTGCAGAGTTAGTTAGAGAGAAGGCATTATACCACAGTGGCAACCCCTGGTTCGGTGGGTTATATACATCATCTGAGCCCTTAATCTGTCCCCCATTTGCATGTGCATTACAGTGGGTGTACTGGTGTGCAGTGTTCCCTCCAACATTTGGTTGTCATTCACTACATTTTGCCTTCTATATGTTTAAAATAGGTTACATTTGTGAGCAGAGTTGAGTCTTGGTGATATTGTACAGTATTTCATCATCGAAGGAGAGATGTTCGGGACTCTGTTTTGGAGATGTGGGGCCAGAAATAATGGAAGCGATCCATTTTTTGTGTTGCTATGACAATATTTAAGGGATGTAATTGGTGGGAAGACCCAAAAAATAGATGCTTCATGGGAGGACAGACTGTGAAACTAGTCATTAATCAAGTGTTATCATGGATTATGTTAAACTTTTTATACTACTGTTTGAACACACAGCAAGTTTTGCTACAGTCAATGAAATACATAGTTGTTTAATGAAAAAGTGCAGACTGGTGGTCGGTTTTGATTTAGTGTTTTTACTGTATGTGCTGTGATACATTTGCAGCCAAAGTAGAGGATTCTTTTGCCCCCTTGAATTTCCTGAAAACATTAGCCTTTGTTTAGTTGTGGACACTGTGGTATAGCGGGTTTGCGGCTTCAAAAAAAAAAAGGGGCCATTTTTAAATCCATAGAGCCATGTCACTCTTCATGGGTGCAATTGCACGACCGCAGGGAGTTAATGAGGTAGATGGAGTGAGTTGCACCTGCACGTGCGGGTGCAATCTTTCTCAATTGCTTTATTGGCTTCCTGCGGCGTGTGATTAAGGTGCTGCGCCCACGGAGACGTGGGTGTATATATACGGGTTGGCACAAGGAATGGGGAGAAATCAAAGGCCACCTGAAAGGAGGAAGCAGTGCGAGCTGGGGCCCCGTGAAGGAGTGTTAGCTGTGGCGCTCTAGGGGCTTTTTCGCCCCACTGAACATTCGGGTGGAGTGTGGCGAGCAAGGCAGCTGCCCTCTCTAGGCTTCCGAGGTGCGACCACATGAGCACGAAGGAATAAGGTAGGGCAGCCGACCTTGGACGGTCTGGCCATGATGCCTGGAGGCAGCCTAGATGGAGGTCAGCCAAAAGGAGCTCATGGCTGCTGAGTCTCTGCCAGCTACGTGAGCAATGAGTGAGCCGGGGAGAATGAGAAGGAGGTGGACTGAGATCAGGAGGAGTTGACTACATTTTTAACCTCTGATTTTTAATGGATTTTTTTATTATCTTTATTCCCACTTTTTACTGGATTTATTTATGAATTTTGAATCACTGCACTTTCGTTTTGGACACTGACTTATTTGAGATTTATTTTTAATGAAAAGCACTTGAGCACTTTTTCCACCATCCTCTGGCATCATCAGTGAATTGTCCTCATGTCAGCTCATCTCGGTCATAACTATCGACGGTGTTGGTTCCACAGACTCCTGTGTTGGAAGAGGGAGTCTGTAGGGGACCGGCATCGTCACAGACCCATGTAATAAATAACTTATAGTTGTTGTCGTGACTGTTTGTCTACGTGACACAACTTGATTCCTATCAGGCCAGTTCTGTTAACATTTGATATACTTATTCTTCAGTGAAATTTGGTGAATTTCACTCTCCAATAGAGCATGCTTTACGCAGTTTTGAAATGTTAAAAACTCTAATTTAAAAGCATTAGCAGATTTTCTAAATCACGCATCTTAAAACAGAGAAACATTCTGGGCCTTAAATTACTGAATACTTTACTGCTTCCGATTTACCTTAAGAGAGATTATTTCAAATTGTATATTTTATGTATTTTCCTCTTTTACTTATGTAAAAGCCTCTCCTAATGCAAAATAGATCACCATTACAAGTTCTTGAAATGTCAACAGAGTTATGTGTTGCTGGGAATTAGTTGTCACATTAGCAGCTAACACAAACCTCTGCAACTCCAACTCACTTCTGGTGCAGGTTATTTAAATGATCTTTTAACTGTTAAAGCAGAAATATTCAAGCAGGTAAAGCAAAAACATCACTTAACTGAACTAGAGATGAATAAAAGAGGAAAGCAGCCATCAGGCATACAGTGAATAAACATGTATTGTACTTGGTATTTACGTTACACTAAAAGCAACCTCCCAGCTGTATCATGTATAGATTATAATGATTCAGTAGTTTTCATACATTGTAATTTATCAGCAAAGCACCACAAAGACCTGCTATCCACCTTGGTCCATTGCATCATCCACTTTTAGCTTAAAACTAAAATATAGACTGGGTACTTCTTTCAAAAATGTTATTTTTAAGACTTTTGAACAATTATATGCCCTCCACAATTAACAACAGTACAAAAAATGCAGTTTAAACATCGCTCAAGTTGGAGCCTGGTGTCATTGAAAACTGTTTCAGCTACCACAAGCCTACACATGAGTAAATGACACTGTCAGTTTATTTGGGTACCGTTTTTTTTCTACAACATGGTGTAAAATACTATTAAACAAAAATGCTGTATATTCTACTGATGCATTTAATTACATTTTATTATCACTTATGTTTGCATGTGACTCATGTATTTAATAAATCAAAAATGTGTCTCTTTGATGAGGTAAATAAACAAAAATTAAAAATGCTCCAACTTTCAAAACAGTCAACTAAGTCCCTGTACACACCTGCATGTTATGCCTTGAATGTATTTTCTAATGTGGCTTATTGGTTCCAAAAATATTGAATAGAGATGTTAGAGAGAAATTACATGTAATCCAAAAGATTTTCAAATCATTGAGCTCATTTTTCCAGCTATATTTTTTTAGTTAATCAGACAGAATGTTGCCTGAGTTATTTACTTTTCTTAAAAACTACAATCTGAATGGTTGGTATTAAATGTAAAAACCAGTAAATGCTTTATAGGTTAATGGTTGGGGCTTGTCAGCCCGACAAGCCTTAACAAATTGGAAACTTCTTTTGTGCACTTCCTCCCATCGGTCATGAAGCAATCTTGTTTTTCATAATAAACCCTTTTGCTTTTGAAGTGCATTTGACCCCTGACACTGCTATTAATCAAGAGACGAAACACTTCTTAAAAATCATATTTATATGTACCTGCTTATTAAAGTGAAGTGTAAATAACTAAAGTTAACTTGTGTCAGCTTTGAATAACCTTAGGCTGTAGGAACTAGAAATTATCTTCTCTTTACTTTTCTGTTTAATGATAACATTTATCGGTAAGGAGGCATCTCAAAGAATTAGAATTATAAGATCTGAATGTGATTGCTTTGTAATAGACTAGAAAATCAAAGCTCATACAGAAATGCGTTCCATGGAACATTTATTAACTAATATGATCAAAGTAGTTTATCCAGTTGTGTACCCTACTAGCTCAGCTTATCATGCAATGTAGCTGTAGATGCGTTTTCATTAAAGGGACTAAATCTGAAAATCCACTATTTAGTATTTAAATGCCCACTGGTTATTTTTGTAGTTGTTTTGTATGAAAACCGTAAAAGTATTACTAACCTTTTAATTAAGAGAACTGTGGATGTGGAGCATACAATTTATAGATCATTAGTCCATCACATAGGACTCAGCCACACTTGTATCACTCAGTCACACTTACCCAATTTAGAAATTACGGTCAAACAGCATAATTTTGGATTGTGGGAGGAAACTGAAGACATCAGGTAAACCACAAACTAACTCATGGGAAAACATGTAATCTCCACATAGAAGGCAGCTCAGGCAGGCATCAAACCAGAGTCCATTTGCTTTAAGTCACAAGGTGCACTTGAATCCCAATCATATCTTAAACAAATACTGGAGTAGCTAATGTCATATGCAGAGATATATGATAGTTAACACTTGTTACAGTTTTAATTTAACTGATACACTGTACATACACTGCATGACAGTACATGATTACTTTTAGACAATAAGCATACTACATGATGTTTACAAAGTTTTGAAATTATAAAGAAATGTGATCATAATTATTAGTATACAGTAAGATATAGCAAAATGAGGTTGCTTAATGAAAGTATCCTTGATGACCAACTGTTTTTCTATTAATCCATCTGTTTAAAAACATCTTTATTTTAAAATGTTTTAGCACAGCAGAGACGGGTATCCTACTGGCATACTCATATTAGCAACCCCACATTAAGTTTGTTTAGAAATGACGGTTATCATGCATGTCTTTAGGAAGCTAGAGGAAAACTGAAGTACTTGAAGAAAAATCCTCACAGACATCTGGAGAACATATAGACTTTGTACAGACTATAATTGAGCCTGTTTTTAAGCCCAGAATACCAAAGCTATAAGGCAGTAGCACTAACCATGGTTGAAAATACTTTACAATTATTTTAAATTAAGTTTTCATTATGTCAAAACTAATGATTTTATTGAGTTATATATGTTTTGTTCATTTCATTTCATTAAGGTTTTGCTAGGGGTTGGAGCCTGTCACAGCTAGCAAAGGGAACAAAGCAAGAACAAACCTTTGACAGGATGCCAGTCCATTGCATGGCAAACACACCCATACACCAAGTACACACTAGTGCCAATTTGGCATTGGCAGTTCACCTACCCCGCATGCCTTTGGACACTGGGAGGAAACCAAATTACCCAGAGGAAACCCACGCAGACACAGGAAGAACATGCAAACTTCAGACAGGAAAGACCTGGGATGCGAATATGGGTCTCATTTCTGCAAGGCAGCACAACCAGCACTGTGCCTCCCATAAATTCAGTTTAATTCCAAAAAATAAGCATGGTATAAAATATGTAAAAATGGTATTCATAGTCAAATATAAAAATATACTTCCCTGTAGGCTACAGGTTCAGTGTGGCACTACTGTGGCTTAGTGGTTAGTTCTGCTGCCTGACAGATGCATTGTCCTTAGTTTGAATGCTGAGCTCTAGTCATTGACTGTAGTGTTTTCACATTCTCTCTTTACTTGCTTAGGTTTTTCTCAGGTTGCTCAGCTTTTTCTCCCATACCTTAAAGATTTCAGTCTCATTACCTACATGTTTTAAATTGATCCTGTTGGCCTTAGTAAAAATGTGACTGGGCATGAATGAGCCCGGCAATGGAGTGTTTTCCTCTCCAGGCTTGGCTATTATCTTGAGTCTCATGCTGTTGGGATTGACACCAACCCCTAACAACCTTAATATATTGATTAAAGAAAATTTAATTTTATGCAGAATCACTTAATTTTATGCAGAATCACTAGGATTACATTATAAAGTGTTAATTTTCAATATCTGCCACTGATACATAGATTTAAGATGCAACAACTAAGATGTTAAATGTTATGTGTTTATTAAATTAATCAATAATTAATGTCACAGAAACATAAATGTGAATCCTGACACTAAAAGGACTAAAAAGTTCTGAGATTTGTCTTTCTTTTCCCTTTCTGCTGCTGGCTATAGATAACACTGGCAACTTAGGGACTATGGGATGAATTTATTGAAAATGACATGATTTTCATCTGGAGAGTTAAGGACCAGGGCAGATGAAGGATAGAAGTTGTTTTATTAACATGAGCAGCTGATTTTAAATTAAAAAATGAATGTTGACCATATTGGAACTTTTAAACCATAGTCTTGATTATACAGTGTTTTATTTGGAATATTCATGTCTTCTTTTCATATTACTTTATTCAAATGGAGAGTTGGCATGCTATATTATAAAATAAACAAAATATAACAATACCATGCACTGGCGTAGGTAATACTACTGAATGAAATATTTTATTTCCAGTTCCTCTGCTACTGTTAATAGCAGTTTTTCCATTGACATTGTTTATTCAGTATATTCATTTCCTTCAATTTAGTCCAGCCAACAATTAGAACTGGCAAAGTATATGATATTGTGGGCTGCAGTTGCTCAGAAGAACTAAAATAAAGTACTGACTATCCGTCTTTTATGATCTTGACAGGTTATTTGTCCAAGGTATTAAGAAATTATACGGAACACTCTTGTGATGGAGAATACATCTCTGTACGCTGCCCTCACAGAACTACAATCAGCATCCAGTCATCATTTTATGGCAGACAAATGCCAAGCCACCAGATGTGCCCATCCCGCCACCCATTCTCAAATGCAGAAAAATTCAAAGAAGATACATCTTGTTCTGCTTCTACCTCGCTTCAAGTAAGTGATGTTAAAAGATAACATAATGAACCGTAACATACATAATATTTTCAAATTTGCTTAGTCCAGTTTGGGTTATAAAGACTGCCCCATAAGCATCTGGCACAAGACAGAAACTAGCTCTGGATTGGATATCAGTCCGTGGAGGCCAATTTATAGAGTCACCATTTAATTTGACATGTTAAAGGTTTTGCTCTTTTATAAGTACTTGAGTTGGCAGAACCAATTAAAATATGTTGCAGTCCTGCACTCCTCTTCATTTTCATTTGGTCTTTGCAGAATGTGACACATCAATATTTGGGTCATAATTTCTTCTCAACACTTGAAGTGTCTTCATTCTCCTTTTATTCTCACACTTCTAATAGAGCACACAGGTGTGAAAGTGCTGCCCACTCTGAGGAATTAACACTCGAATCCCTGAAGCCTACAAAAAAACTTGTAATCCCGGGCTACCTTAAATTCCTTCACACCGCGTCATCAGCACTTTTGTTTTTCGTATGTGTCAAGTAGCATGGGCAGCAAACAGCCTGCTATCCCATCCCCCCACTGACACAGCTCTAGTCGCACAGAAGATTCTCAGAGCTCAAGTCTGTTTATCTGGGTGTGAGGTGCCTGGAATTGTAGAGGGTAAATAATATATTGTCATCTGGATAACATACGTTTCATGCGTGTACTGTGTCTACAATGATCTATGTGAATGTAGGATGACAGGAAATGCGAGGCAGGAATTGTTGAACATATAACTAAAACAGAAACGTTTTTCATGTTTTAGTAATAATTGACCAAATGTAGACATGAAGTATATAATATGTGAAGACTGAAGTCCAAATATCAAATAAACACTTTCACAAAAGGTAAGAGTACTGTATAACAAAACAAGTGCACTTTTATTCAAGATTATAAAAGAAAAAAAAGAAATTGGGTTAGGGTATGAAGCTGACACGACTGCTTGGGTGATGCTATGGTAAGAACTGCTGACTCATAATCAATAGGTTGTGGGTTTGATTCTGGGGCCCTTCCTAGATTTACCATTTTGAGTAGTTAGCTGCTCTTATTTGATTTATTTGAGTTTGTAACAGTCAGTGTAAATTTATGGTACTTGTAAAAGTTCGCATTTTTTTTTTATTATTCAGTTTTAATCTCTCAGTCACGCTCACACTCCCTCCAGTCTGACACTGCTAGTTTTCAAATAAAGACGTGCTGTAACAGAGGTTAATCAGATGAGGATGAGGGTTCTACATTGAAGAATGAGAACAGAAACCCTCCCCACAAGAAAGATGGTACCATATGGAAATAACAAGAGGTTGGGCGTCATCCTGCCAGTGAATCTGTCACATGCATGTCCTTCAATGAAATAGCAGGTCTTACAGAGCTTGCCAAGGTATCGTGCAAAGTTCCGTTTGCGATTATGTTTCTTGATGGTCTTTATATAAAAAACATTTATATGTTACTTATATAAAAGCCAGATTGAATGTTATTTACTGATTTACCTTGATTTATTTACTTATCTTCCTACAGTGTAAAGTCAAATGTACAATGCAGAGCTTCATATGTTTGATCGACACGAGCATACTGACAAAGTACATGTGCAATACTTCAGGACGCGAATGACTTTAGCTGCAGGTGGAAGCTCCTGTCGCACTTTAAGCAATTGTTGTTACGATTCTGCCTTTGTCCAGAAACGGTTTCATAAGCTTTATGACCTTAGTCTCGGAAAGTCTTTCTCCCATGGGACAACTGGGATCTTTTTCTGAATAAGGATTAGCATTGTACATGAACTTTGACACACGTACTCACGCATGGCTTCACAATCAGCCAGGTACATTGCACCGTTCTTGGAGCGATGCACGTTTGCGGTTCAACTCATGCCTGACTGAAGCCTCCACATTCAGGGTGCAGTTATTTATTTAAAAATCATCCACCTTTTTCTGACCTGCAGACCTGCTATATACCACATACCCCACCCTTAAGTCTCCAGTTGCATGGGAAGGCTCCTTGCCTCAACCAACCCAGTGCAACTTGTGGCCCAGGTCAGTTGCGTGGCCCTGCACTGCACTAAAAACAATAAAAGCACTAAAATCAACCCTTTTGTAAAACAAACCTAAGCTCCCCTTGTAAAACTATTAAAAGAAACACAACTTTAAAATGACAAGATCAGCAATAAATAAATGTCCATTTAAAAGTTCAAAGTCCTTAAAACATCCTCTTCTGGCTTGAGTTCATAGGTTCTTTTAAAAGTCAGGCACCTATGCCACTTGGAAATATCACATTTTTGTGTCTGTGTCTCCATGACGGCCATCTCTCGATTCTGATCTTGGTTGGTCCCAAACTGCAGAACGCCCAGTGTGTAGTCTGGTGCCAACCTTTCCACTACACAGGGTGTCACAATCCCCTGTCCGAACATGCTAGTCTTTCTTGATGTATTTTTTTCATTTCCAGTAGAGGATTAGTTGTATTAGTGCATTTAAATCAAGCAACTTTCAGACATCATGTCATTTTCCTGTGAAAACAAAATTATGTTATGTTTAAGGGTTTCAAGTTGTGAAAAGTGATGATTCATATCCTGAACTGTGATTGTTGTAATTTGAGGTTTTTGTTGGAGTGCAGAAACCCTGTAATCTGCCCTTAGTATCAGTGCCTATGCTCTGGTTGTGGTTTGTCTAGTCTGTCTGATAAATGGAATCCTATTTAATGTGTTGGTGTGTGTTAGATTTTTTTCCTGTTCATAAAATGAATTTACTGCAGACATGTGATATTTGATGTTCAGCACAAAGACATGAGCCGTGCGTGATCTTTCTAATAAGACATAGGGCAGGCCCCAAAGTTTCTTGGAACTACAGAAATGCTTTCAGTAACTTGCATCACTGTGTATTATTTCTAAATTTTGAACATCAAAACAATTTCTATGTACTTGGTTGTTCCAGCCACATTTTATTAGTGTCTCTTGTGATTCAAGTAATCTCATCCTGAAGGACAAAGATTCATAGATTGGATCAGGAAAAGGAGGTAGTAAAAAGGACCAGGCAAAAGAGTGGCCAGGTAAACAGGCAAAATTCTTAACCCAGAAATTAAGGGTAACAAATGTCAAATCACATTATGCATAAAAATGTTGAAGGTCAAAAAATACAGCCAAAAGATTCCTATCTGCCTTCTCCTCCCTGCATAACTAGAAGACTCGAAAGATTTAGTTAAGTCGTTCCAAAATCTTGGACTAGGAGTGATACCTATTGCTGCTCTTAAATAGTCGCCTAGTCGTCACATGTTGTTGCACGCTATGAGGAGTGGGATGGTAATGTTGAGGCTACAGCAAAACAGCAGTGGCCACAAGGGTGAATCACTAAATGGTTGTGACCATTACCCAAAACAAAACACAAGATGGTGTTTCAATATCATTAAAGAAATGAAAAATGATTTTCATATTAACAAAAAAAGATTATACCATGAAAAATACATGAAAATAAATTCCCAGTATTCCTAACCAAATCTTACTTCTTTTTTATGAGGCTAAAGGTTATTAGGTTAACTACGAAAATAATACTGGTACATTGAACGCTCCCAAAGGGAAACTGTAGTGCTATAGTAGCTGATGCATACAAATTACACAGAATTCACATTATGTTGGAACAGTATTATAAATGCATAAATAAATGAATATATCCATAATCAAATGAAAATTAACATTTTGAATCTGTATACTGTTAATTGGGGCGGCATGGTGGCACAGTGGGTAGCGCTGCTGCCTCGCAGTTTGGAGACCTGGGGTCCTGGGTTTGCTTCCTGGGTCCTCCCTGCGTGGAGTTTGCATGTTCTCCCCGTGTCTGCGTGGGTTTCCTCCGGGCGTTCCGGTTTCCTCTCACAGTCCAAAGACATGCAGGTTAGGTGGATTGGCGATTCTAAATTGGCCCTAGTGTGTGCTTGGTGTGTGGGTGTGTTTGTGTGTGTCCTTCGGTGGGTTGGCACCCTGCCTGGGATTGGTTCCTGCCTTTTGCCCTGTGTTGGCTGGGATTGGCTCCAGCAGACCCCCGTGACCCTGTGTTCGGATTCAGCGGGTTGGAAAATGGATGGATGGATGGATGGATACTGTTAATTGTTTCTATAAGGTTTTCATATTCTTCCAATGGGTTTTCCTCCCCCATCCCCAAAGATGCACATGATGGGGTAATTGGTGATTGTAAAGTGGCGACATGCAAGTGTGAGTGTGTGTGCACATGAATGGGTCCTGCAGTGGATAATAAAATTGCAGAAAAAACATAGTCTAGGTATGATGGCATCTGATGGCAGCTGGTAAATGAGACAACAGATAGCATTCCTTAGAGTTTGGTTGAATGAAGGTGCTGTGACCTGAATGTCATGCAGCGAGTGTGAGGCATTGCTCATAACTTAGGTAACGTCCCTCTTACTTCTGCTAACTTCAAAGGGTGCAGGTTAGCTTTCAGAATAGAACCCGATTAACTAAGTCTGTTGGCATCTCCTCTTCTCATTCATCTGCCACACTGTTCTACTGCTTAAAATACCACACTTGCAACTATATAGTTATAGAAAATATGAAAACGTTCTATTCATGATCCTCACATAACTATCCAGTTTGGAGTATTGTTATTCTAAAATATCACAACGGATCTTAATGATAAAAATGCTAAGTTGATGTGTATATTGATTTATTATGATTAGATTTTATGCATGTTTTTGATGACATGATAACACATATCAAAGATAAGTAAAATAAATTACTTTCACAATGAATGCATTTATCATTATCTGTATGGAGTTTGTCTATTCTTCCCACCTCTTTGTAGTTTTTTTTTCCTTTGTTCTCTTGGCCACCTCACATAAGATGTGCATAAATGATGTGATAGCTCCAACATTGGTCTGATGAGTTCTTGCATAAGGATGCCCGTTGAAGGACTTAGTCTCTGCTTTACACCCAGTGCAGCCTGGATAGACTCCAGCAATCTTTGAACTTGATAGATTAATCAGGTTTTGAAAGTGTATGGATGGATACTTTTATACGAGGGTAAATCAAAATGTAAAGGCAATCTGAAAATTATGTGGTAACTGCAATGGATATAAGCTAATGCAGTACAACACATTCATGATTGCTTATGGGTAGTTTGAACATGCACAGTGGAGCGCTCTGCTGTTAATCTGCTTGAAGCCAAGGTTAAATGAATATGGATGCTCTGCTGTGGGATTTTACCAATTTTAAACAAAGATCTGTGGTGAGATTTCTTGGGGCAGAAGGAGTGAAACCTGCTGAATCTATAACTCTGAAGGAAAATGTGAGAAGTGGTATGACATATGTATTGATGACTTTAATTGTGTGGCGTGCGTGTAGGTGTGTTTTGAGTATTTGTAAAAGACATTATGTATATTTTTGTGTAACTGTACAGTAATTTGTTTGTTTGTGAACCTAAGGTATTTGTATAGCTCACCACCTGCCATGGCCTTGATTCGGTTGCAATTTATGAAGGTACTAGGGGGCTCCGCCCCCTGCTCGCTTCGCTCGCCAACCCCTGGTGTTGGGTAATTATAAATAGCGTGATGTATGTATGAGATATAGCATAGTGTGAAGGTGTAGATGACGCATATAGGAAGCCAAAAATAAATTGCAAGGCACAGTGTAAAGATTTATCGGAAAATTTCTTTGTACACAACATTAGTAGTAAAGATGGTGTCTTGTTCTTGAATGAGTTTCTCTTGGCATGGATCATTTATAACCTTAACTTTAACGTCAGATGAACGTCGAACTCGTGAGAAGGCCACATAAAGTTGTCCATGTCCAAAAACGGTGTCAGAGAGGTAGATGCCAACCTTGTTCATGGTTTGGCGTTGTCATTTGTTGATGGTAATGGTAAATGCAGGTTTAATGTGGAACTGTCGCCGTTTAAGTGTAAAAGGTAATTCTAGGTCAGAACTTGTAAGGTCAATTGTAGGAATCAGAACAGTATTGTTAGCATGTGATCCTGTAAGAAGTTTTGCTTCAATAATATTGTGTGTCATGGTGTTGACGACTAAACGTGTACCATTGCATAAACCTTGTTTAGTGTTAAGGTTTCTTAATAGCATGATTATTGTTCCGATTGAAAGGTTAAGATTGTGTTGTGGTAATCCGGCTGGGTTAATAGTGTTCAAATATTGTAAGGGGAAATTAAGATGGTCATTGTTGTTACCAGAGTCAACTTTGTCAGAGCTTAGAAAGAGCTGTGCCTCTACAGGAAGTAATGCAATGACTTGGTTATTTATGTGATCAACATTAATATTTTTTGGACATAATATAGTCCGTTGTGTTAAAAGGGGTATTTGGTCTAATGAGATTGCTGTTCCAAATATCTCAGTAACTAAGTCGTCGCAGATAAAGGCTTGAGGAATTGTAATAATATCTGGGTGAAGTCCATTTGTATTGGTGAATGTACCATCTCCCAGTTGTAATAACCAATTGTTATATTCTAGATCTGGAAATCGCATGTTTTGTACCAACTGTATCTTTTGAAAGCAATGCCAATTGGCCGCGTAACATTTTTTCTTCCGCGGTTTTAAAAGCGCGTTGTAGGCGCCGACGTTTATTGTTTTTTTTGATGCGGGTTCGTGTTTGTGGTCCCGTTGACTTGTGTGTTCTTTATCGTTAGTAATATGGATAAGTAATAAGGAGGATCGCACTCACTGTTAATATGCGGACTGTTCGTTTCTTCGCATTATTACCAATCAGGTGTCGCGCCTGTATATGTATTGTAGTCCGGTCTCTTGTTGTTTATGTATGACGTCGTCCGCGTATTTTAAGGTGGACTGAACAATAGCTGAGTGCATGGCATGTGGAGCAATAGCTAAGCACTGTCTAAAATCTCCTCCTAATAAAAGTACCTTTCCTCCAAAGGGAATATTATTATTCATCAACGCAATGCCAATTGTCCGCGTATTTTAAGGTGGACTGAACAATAGCTGAGCTCATTGCATGTGGAGCAATAGGTAAGCACTGTCTAAAATCTCCTCCTAATAAAAGTACCTTTCCTCCAAAGGGAATATTATTATTCATCAACGTTTGTAGAAGTTTATCAATGGTGTTCAGTAAGTGACTGGATGCCATTGTATATTCATCTATAATTAATAGTTTTGCAAGACGGATGTCACGTGCATTGTTACTGTTCATTTTCATAGTGGATACCGATGTTTCTGTGATTGGGACCGATATTTTGAATAAGAAGTGACATGTGTTTTTGGAGCTGAGACATTTTTTCTTCCGTGGTTTCAGAAGCGCGTTGTAGGCGCTGACGTGTATTGTTTTTTTTTCATGCGGGTTCGTGTTTGTGGTCCCGTTACTCGAGCCGTATCGTTTTGTAACCGTGATCGTGAATTCATGACTTGTTTGTTCAGTATCGTTAGTAAAATGGATAAGTAATAAGGAGGATCGCACTGACTGTTAATATGGAGCCTTTTCTGATCGTGAACTCATGACTTGTTTGTTTTTTATCGTTAGTAATATGGATAAGTAGTAAGGAGGATCGCACTCACTGTTACGTCGTTTGTCGGAGTGCGTTTTTTTTTGAGGGGCGCGTTGCCTCATTTTTTATTTCTGTTAGTGGAGGGGGCTTTGTGTGTCGTGGGTCTGAATCCTCTTTTTTGTGTGTGTCCTGTTTCGTGTAGTATGGGCTTCGTCTGGCGCTTTGTTGCATGGGTCTGTTGCTATGGGCGCGGAGCATCATTTCTCATTTTCCGGTGCTTGGAGGGTTTCTTCGTATTATTACCCATCAGGTGTCGCGCCTGTATATGTATTGTAGTCCGGTCTCTTGTTGTCTATGTATGATGTCGTTTGTTGGCGTGCGTTTTCTTTGAGGGGCGCGTTGCCTCATTTTTTATTTCTGTTAGTGGAGGGGGGCTTTGTGTGTCGTGGGTGTGAATCCTCATTTTTGTGTGCGTACCGTTTCGTGTGCTATGTGGCGCTTGCGTCTGACTCCTTTGTTTTTGGTGTGCTAGGGGCGCGTTGCCTCATTTCTTATTTCTGTTAGTGGAGGGGTGCTTTGTGTGTCGTGGGTCTGAATCCTCTTTTTTGTGTGTGTCCTGTTTCGTGTGGTATGGCCTTCGTGTGGCGCTTTGTTGCATGGGTCTGTTGCTATGGGCGTGGCGCATCATTTCTCATTTTACGGTGCTTGGAGGGGGGCTTTGTGTGGCGCCTGCGCACTACGTCTTTTGCGTCCACGGCCCATGTCCCTGCGTCCATCCGGTTTACCATTCTCGTTTAGTAATATGGATACCCACCTTCTCTAATGTTTCTTGTTATCTATTGTAATATTTTCTTTTTAATAACTTTTCAGATTACAACTGTGTTCTAGTCCTCCTTGATTGTCCAACAAGTAAACCCCAGCCTGTTGGAATTTGCAGCAAACAATTGGAGAATTTGATTAGCTAAAGCGTTTGCCACTCATTTACTATATAATAGCTTTCAAATATGCAGTATTAGAATTCACTCCTGCAAGGCAAATCAATTTTTGCAGTTCACTGCTTTCCAAGTATATACCGTAAATCAAGCTGTTTTTAAAGTATTCTACAGTATTTTATAAATGCTGTTAGTAGAGAACTGTCTCAAAATGAATAAAAGTATGGTAGACTTCTTGCTTATATACTGTAGTACATTTTTAACCTGCTGAAAACATTTTCCACTGTGAATTTTATAATTATAAAGTGAAGCATATATTTGAGGTTTGACCACAATTATTTGAGAATAGGCAATCAGAAAGGAAAATATGGAATAAACAAAATGGGTGCTTAATTCATTTTTTAAAGAACAATCTTATTTTTATTTGCCCTTTTTTACTTTGCAGCATGTATTAAACTGCTTTACAGTAGGTTAATGAGAGGAAAAATATATTTTTCATTAATTTTTCATTTTTCAATCCAGGTATGATCCAGCACAAGGCAGGCAACAAACCTTGATAAAGTGCCAGTCCAGTGCAGGGCAGGGCAGGGCATCGTCACATACACTTCCAGTCAATGATATGGGTCAAATAATTGTTATAAATTACCCTAACATGTTTGTATTGGAGAACAAGAATGTATATGAAAGAGCTGGGGTCACATAACATGGAATACTGTATTTGCAATTTGCCAAGTTAAGACCAGATAAATGAGCACAATGAAACCTATGAGGTTTGATTTAGGAATAGTTATGTTAGGTAGAATGCCCAGTGGAGGTTGGGTGGATTATTGGCCATGGAACCCCTGCAGATTTTTTTTTCTCCAGCCTAAGTGATGTTTTTTTTTCTGTCCTCCTGGCACTCTGACGTTACCTTGTTTTGTTGTTATTTATTCTTTAATATTATTGCATATTTTTAAGTGTTTTTTCTTCTTGTAACTTTCTTTTTGTCATCATGTAAAGCACTTTGCTCTACATTGCTGTATGAAAATGTACTATATAAATAAATGTTGTTGTTAAAGTAAAAAAATAATCAGAAATGACCCAATGTGTTTTAACATTCTAAGGTGCATTTATGCACAGGCAGGAATTACTGTTTAATTGACATTTAGGCAATGTTAAAACTGAAGTAGACAATTGACTTTTCTGTTTTGCACTGGGGCTTTTTTGACAGTCAGCAGTTTTTGAGAGTGGAAGAAGGTCAGCAAGTTAGGCTGCAACAGTAGGTAGTTCTGGCTATGTTCACGCTGCAGCTAAAAGTTACTCAATTCAGATTTATGGCTAATATCTGATTTTTTTAATGATTAAAATCTGGTAGATGGAGTGGGATAGCATGGGGGTTCATGAGGTCACTGGAAAAGGGTGTGTAGTGCTCCAGATATGTATGCAAAAAGACATAGGTCCAAGTCTGTAGAGTCTTGGTGCTTCCTATCTTGCTATATGATTGCGAGTCATGGACGCTATCCAGTGACCTGAGATGAAGACTGGACGCCTTCGGTACTGTGTCTCTTTGGAGAATCCTTGGGTACTGCTGGTTTGACTCTGTGTTGAATGAGTGGTTGCTCACGGAGTCCCGAATGAGGCATATTACCTGCATTGTGAGGGAGAGTCAGTTACGGGTGACAGTGATCCAGCTCGCAGGATCCTCTTTGTTGAAGACCCAAGCAGCTGGATCAGGCCAAGGGGATGCCCACGTAACACCTGGCTGCGGCAGATAGATGGTCATTTCTGGAGGATGGGACTGGACTGCGTGTCTGCCTGATGGATGCCAACCAGGATCCTGTTGTGTGTTTTGTCGTGTGGTGGGTGTGGCAGCATGCTGTACCAGTACATGCTCCCTAACCTGACTTGACCTGACTGTACATGGAGAATTTGTGAACCATTTAAAAAGTAATCAAGTCATTATTGCATGATTTGGATACACTTTATCTGCTATGAAAGAAATGAACTGTTTTGGATGGGTGTGTACCACTTAATACAAAATGTGAAACAAACCGTTATATAAATATCAGATGTGAAGATTCAACCATTAATATTCTTTAATTAAACTAGCATTTAAATTTCAGTAATACGCTACCTCTAACCAGTTGCTAGGTTTTTGTGTTGGACACGACGGGCAACTACAGTATAGTTAAGAAAAAATGTATTTAGCCAGGGTTATTAATACATTAATAGTATTATTTCTTATACTACTGAAGAACAGGATATACTCTACACCATTGTATCTTTTTTGTTACCCTTCTAGAAGATGTTGGATGAGTGTCAAGACAGAAGGAGTTGCCAGCTTCTTGTCAACAGCAGACTCTTTGGAGTGGACCCATGCCCTGGCACAAGCAAATACCTCATTGTGTGGTACAAATGCCGACCAAGTAAGTGCTTTTGCCTTATGTTTTCTCATGACTTTGTGTAATTCCTGCTCCTGTCCTTTGAGTTCTGCTGTTTTGTTTGCATCACAATGTCATTTATTTTAACATAAACATGAACGTGATAGGTTGTTATAATGGTTAACATTAATGCCTAATAGTTCCATGATCTACAGGTATGGTTCAGTTTCTGTTGTTTTTGATAAAACAATATGTACTCCAGTTTGTTCCTGCTTATTCATGGAATTTGCATGTAAGGTACGTGTCTTAAAGCGTGTACATGTATGGGAGAATGGGGCCTGTTGTGGACTGGTATCTCTTCCAAGGTTATTTCTCACCATGTACCCAATTCTGTATGTTTTAGTTTAAATGTGTTTAATTTGTTTGGGATGAGTGGGTGTGGATGTGTTTAAGAATGTGATGAGTGATAGGTCCAGGTTTTGTTACTACTCTTTACTCAGTATTTCTGGTTAGACTTCAGCTCCTTGTACAAGAATGTGACTTCATAATTGTAATAACTAAAACAGAGTCAGAAATAACGAGCAGTGTACCTTTGGTTGTGTCTTGAATTTAGATTTGAATATGTCAAACACAGTCTTAAAACCCGAATAAATATGGATTCAGTTAGAAGAACCTGATCATATCTGTAAACTGAAAAGTCATATTGTGCAAATGGAAAAAATGTTTCCCGGTAAATCTCTTTACTGCTTTGCCATGTTGCTAATTAGAGAGTGTTTTATTTTTTCTCTTACTAATGCAAAATGGATGTCAGTTAATCAATTTTCCAAACCATTTACTGTATTCAATCCAGGGTCAATGGATCCATTTTACATGTATATTCTTGATTAAGTTAGATATGCTTATAGACTTCTTTTTTAAAATCTTATACCTGTCTGTAAAAATCCACCCATAGCCAGGTACATCTCTCTATTATAAAAAGAAATCCTGTCCTGGAAAGCAAATTCAAGGCTACTAATAAAGTATCTATCTATCTATCTATCTATCTATCTATCTATCTATCTATCTATCTATCTATCTATCTATCTATCTATCTATCTATCTATCTATCTATCTATCTATCTATCTATCTATCTATCTATCTATCTATCTATCTATCTATCTATCTATCTATCTATCTATCTATCTATACGTGATCATCTTGGAAGACATTTTAAAGACCTGCGAGACCAAGGAGACTTGCCACGGTGTGTCTTGCGGGGACCGTAAACATGAGACTTGGTGCCAAGAGATTGTCCCAGGGCCGTAGCAAAAAGGACAGCGGCTGTACAGGCTTTAAAAAGATCGAAGGGCAGCGCGACAGCAGCTACCCCACCCCGAACGCAAGCAGCGTTATATATCCTGCAAGAAAGAATTCAACCACGTCTGGGGCCAATATTAAAAGACAGGTATTGCTTTTACAGTGTCACGTGAGACCAGGCAGTGAGCCATCATTTAAAACAAGTCAACAGGCCTCTAAGCTAGCGGTTGTTGGATTGCTTTTGGCAGGCAAGCATCATGTGCTCCCAGCTCTTAAAACAATGACATGCGACAGGCAGAAGAGACAGCTAGCAAGTAGCAAAAAGACAGCAAATGATCCAAAGGCATATCCTTAGCGTACGTTCAGCCACAATACCCTTCACAACACAAGCAGTATTATACGTCTGGCAAGAAAGAGATGTAACCACGCACGGGGCAGGAAATAAAGAAACAAGTATTGCTTTTACAAAAGGTTTTAAAGTAAAAGTGAAAATAATGCATATGTAACAATTCCCAAGAAAATAACAATCTATTTAAATTGTAGATTGCCTGCCTAAGGTAAAGTCATCCCTGATGAATGGGTACGTGGGAATGAGGGGTCCTTTCATCGGATTAGCGCTATTTTAGATGTGGAATGGTAAAATGGGGAGGCAGCTTGATGAATGAGGTTTCCAGGACTTAAAACAAATCCAAATCATATTATGTGATATCATCTAATGTGAAATTCTACTCCGTACTTCTAGAATTTTTATTTTTATACTGTATTGAGGATTTATTCTGTTCTATGTATTGTACTGTATTGTATTGACCCCCTTCTTTTTGACACCCACTGCACGCCCAATCTACCTGGAAAGGGGTCTCTCTTTGAACTGCCTTTCCCAAGGTTTCTTCCATTTTTTCCCTACAAGGGTTTTTTTTTGGGAGTTTTTTCTGGTCTTCTTAGAGGGTCAAGGCTGGGGGGATGTCAAGAGGCAGGGCCTGTTAGAGCCCATTGCAGCACTTCTTGTATGATTTTGGGCTATACAAAAAATAAATTGTATTGTATTGTATATCCGGTAAACCAAAAATGGGGGTTGGCGAGCGAAGCGAGCAGGGGGCAGCACCCCCTAGTAATTAATTAAAAAAGGAATGTAACAACAAAAAGCTAACTGAAAGAAACAAATAAATCACAAAGACAAAAAGATATCTAATATGTAAACATTTTTAATATTTATATTTAGAAATTTAGAAAGGTAGACCTCACATTGTTAACTTTTAATAGTCCATATTATAGATAGTTTGCCAAATGCTAATGCATTCTGCTAGTTTTAGATTTCAAGTTTAATTCTCTTGTGAAACTTACTGTCACTAGATATGGAGAAATCTGTAATGCCTTTTTCAAGTAATCAAAAAGAAAAGGGGCACTGTTCAGTCTTCCTGTTACTTCAATCAACAGTTTTTAATTACAACTCCTGCTCTGCAGTAAAACCTTGAATGAGAGCCACTCTTTCTAGCCTTCAGTTTTAACTCCAAGTAAAGAACACAAAATAAACAAGGCCAAAATTAATTTGATGACTTCTTGATGAATTCTGTCTTTGTCTTGATTTTAAGCATGTTTGTATGTTAAAGCCTTATTGAAGAGACAGTAAATACCAGAAGATATATTCCATTCGAGACCTTATCTTACTGCTTTGCCATCAAATTAAAGTACTATTTAGAAACCTCACTACTTGACATTATTAGCTGCAGTCTGGATTTAACCTTAGGGTGAGAGTGACAAATAATGTTTCTTGGAGTGTTGCTGAAGCATAAAGGAAATGAAAAGAGCATAAGGTTTTCTTAGATGTCTTTTTGTCTTTGTGATTTATATATTTTTTTCTTGTTGGGTTTTCTTTGCTATATTTCTTCTTCATTGAGCTGCATTGTCAAAATATTTCACTGTAAAGCTGTTTGATGTTTTACCACAAATAGTCATTTTTACAGTCCATGAACATAGTTAATTGTGTTTTCTAAATTGGCACAGTACTTAGAGCCATTGCCTCACAACTTTAGGCAACAGGGTTTGATAACCAATCACTGAATAGATTTTGTGTCTCCCTGTGACCCTGTGTTCATCGTTCATCCCAAAGATATACAGATTAGGTTAACTGATCATTTTGTATTTATTTACCATAAATAATTTATGAGCATGTGAATGAGTCTGTCTTGTCTAAGCTTTCTCTTGTGATGTTATAATGAAAATAATATCAAGTCTGTATTGTGACTTGTGCTTTGGATCTGGCCTCATAAATTATTTAAAGATTTACGTTTTGTGTCAGGAGTGGTAATTTGTAATGTAAATTCCTTTTTTTCAGATGAATACAAGAGTAAAGTTGCCTGTGAGGATGACCGGTTAAGACTAAGCTGTAAACGAAGCATGGTAATTGCAATTTATTCAGCTATTTTTGGAAGATCTCAAGAAGGAAGCCTGGAGTGTCCTTATCATAACTATGGAGTTCCACCAGTTGGTAAGCATTAATTTGCAGTCTGTTACAAGCCAACTGATGTTATAAATTTAATAATTGATTTCAGGACATTATAATCTGTTCATTTAGTAATTTTTTTGTAATGGTTTTAACATTTATCTAGTCCATGTTCAGATTGTCTTATAGTCACTGAACTGGAATAAAGGAGAAACAGGGAATTGAACTTCAACCTGCCACAACTACAAATATGGGAAATAACACAGATGAACAGTGTAATCCTCAAACAGGCACATCCTTTGTCTGTTTTTCTTTATGTAATCACTACTAGAAGTCAGAAAGCTTTGAGTTTCCATACTTGTGTGGCATTTGTAGACCTTCCCTTTGAATGAGTAGATTAGACTGACATTTGTAAATGTGCAGAGTCATTGAACAAGTCCTTTACAACCCAGAAACAGAGAAAGTGAAATTCGTATTGATAATAAAAATGTAATTGTTACATTTAAGTAAGAGTTCAATGTAAATGAAAGTTTGGTAGTATCAAGTACATACTTACTAAGCACCACTTTTGATGTATTGTGTACTCATAAATGCATTTGTATCTTTACTGTGTTTACTTATTGTATTTGTGTTGTTTACTTCATGTAGAAACATGTAAACATGAGAATAAAGTAAATACTTCTGAATGGCCAAAAACATCCACTAAGGATATGAGAAATAAAAGACTCGCTTTCTAGATTTCAAAAATACAATTGCTCCAGCCACATTATGCAGTTTTTTTTTTTATTTCTGATTTATTTTCAATTTCTGCTCTTTGCCTGTGGTTTCTTCTTCTCCTATTTAATGTAACAAATTAAATAAAAAGCATTTTAAAAGGTCATAGCAGCAAAAAAAAAAATAGAACAGAACTGTGCAATAAACAATATATACAATGCACATAAACTTGCAAGACAACACTTTAAAAGATACACACTTCATAGGTAATGACAGCACTGAGCATACATAGTCGGTCCAGATATTCTGTATGTACATATTAGATGGAATGAATGGCTTAACATCAGCAGCAACAGGAAAGTAAGAGACAATGCAGGGCTATTACGGATACAGTAAAAATGGTTTCACTATTTGTCCTGCGTCTACAGTGATGCATCATATTGTCTCTTTGAGAGTTTAATACAGTATTTGTAATAACACTTTGGACCCTGTAAAAATCAAACATGCTTTAAGTCAGTGAAATAAACATATACTTGCATTTAAACAGTATTCAAAACAGGCAAGTACATTTATAGTATTTTTCAGAAACAGATTACAACATGAAATGATAGTGCCATGTATTCTTAAATCAGTATCTATGAGCAGTCCCTGAACTATTATTTGCACAGTAATATTGTTAACAGCAAGTACAAAGAGAGCGACTTAAAGAAGAATTGCATTTTTCATGTAGCACATATGCAATATGTGTGTGTGGTTCTGATATTTTACTTAACTCTTTGCCTGTCAGGCACACCCTAGCATATCTTTATTGGAATCTTCAGAGCCTTTTCCAAATGAGACTTTTTGTTTATATCCTTGAATGGCATTGCAGTTACCCACATGTTATGCTTACTTATTAAGGCAACACTTGTAACGTAAGTCAAATAAAACCCTCATGTTAGTACCCTAAGTTCTTGTCAATAAGCCGCGGCTTATCTAAGGAAAAAAGTTGTGAAAATGAAAAAATAGAATATCGGCTTATACATAAGTCCGGCTTATACATCCATCGTGGGGGTTGCGTTCCAGAGCCACCCGCGAAATAAGAATATCCGCGAAGTAGAAACCATATGTTTATATGGTTATTTTTATATTGTCATGCTTGGGTCACAGATTTGCGCAGAAACACAGGAGGTTGTAGAGAGACAGGAACGTTATTCAAACACTGCAAACAAACATTTGTCTCTTTTTCAAAAGTTTAAACTGTGCTCCATGACAAGACAGAGATGACAGTTCCGTCTCACAATTAAAAGAATGCAAACATATCTTCCTCTTCAAAGGAGTGAAGCAAACAAATCAATATGTCTGTTTGGCTTTTAAGTATGCGAAGCACCGCGGCACAAAGCTGTTGAAGGCGGCAGCTCACACCCCCTCCGTCAGGAGCAGACAAAGAGAGAGAGAGGGAGAGTTTGTTTTTCAGTCAAAAATCAATACGTGCCCTTCGAGCTTTTAAGTATGCGAAGCACTGTGCAGCATGTCTTTTCAGGAATCAGCTTTACAAAAGATAGCAACGTGAAGATAATCTTTCAGCATTTTTAGACGAGCGTCTGTATCGTCTAGGTGTGCAAACAGCCCCCCTGCTCAATCCCCATACGTCAGGATCACAGATAGTCAGCGCAAGAGAGACAGAAAAGTAAGCAATCTAGCTTCTCAGCCATCTGCCAATAGCGTCCCTTGTATGAAATCAACTGGGCAAACCAACTGAGGAAGCATGTACCAGAAATTAAAAGACCCATTGTCCGCAGAAATCCGCGATATATATTTAAATATGCTTACATATAAAATCACAATTTAAATGACCGCTACGCGCTCGTGTTGACTCGGCGACGCCCAGAGCAGAAAGAACGCGCTCCGGCCGCTCCAACCGCGCCATGCGGGGAGTGAGAGAGACGGCAATATCTCACACTCTCTCCCCCCTTAAAGAAATTAAATGGGTGCGAGTGAGACCACTGACCTCCCTCCCTTCTATTAGTTATAGGTTATAGTACGTTCGGCTTATCCATGAGTCCGGCTTATCTATGATACAATTTTATTTTAAAAATTCGTATGATTTTTGGTCTCCGGCTAATACATGAGTCCGGCTTATAGACAAGAACTTAGGGTACCTGAGCATTATTTTATATATATTATTATTTTATTTTTGGCTCTGCAATGTCTGTGTGTCTCTTGCAGCGGGGATAGGGTCCAGCCCAAATGACACTGAAATGAATTAAACAGATTTAAGAACAATATATTTTATATGTCAAAATCATGTTTTTTATATTTTGTAACTTGTGTGTAAATGGATGCATCCACATAACTGTAAATGATGCCACCATCTGCAGAGTTCCTGTTTTTGACCCATCCAGTAAGTAAATAAATAAATTAATTAATTAATTAAATAAATAAATAAATAGTGCTTATCTCCTTTTATAGCTCCATTTGGGAGTGTGACCAGAGGATGTGGTCCTGCCCTTTTAAGGTGCATTTGCATATAATGTGAAAAGGTATGATGTTATGATGTTAGATGTGTATTTATTTATTGAATTCACTAATAATTATATTTTTTATTAATTCAATATGGTAGTAATGATAGTTTATTTATTCATCACTGTGCAAGTTAAGTACCATCACTTACTGTACTAGAATATAGTTGGAAGTCTCGTAATATGCTCACAGTCTGGCTCTGCCCCATCCCACACCCATCTCTGCAGCTGTGCAGCATCTTGTCCGAAACTCAATAACAGTTACTCACTTCTCCTGCTGCTTGAAATCAAAGAGGGTAAATGACATGATGTTCATGTCTGTAAAAGTAAAAAATAAAAGCAACTTAGAAATATATGAAAAATGGCTTGTTGAAACTTTACGCTACAAGTGGCTAAATGTGTACATGTTTTGAGGCAGCCAACAATTTTAGAGACTTAAGCACAGATTTTAAATCTTCATTGGGTGATCTATGAAGACAATTTCAGCAACATGATTCTGTAAAATGGTATTAAAAACATAACTGGATACAACATGGTATTAAAGCAAGTGTATAAAAATTTGCCTTGACAACTTTGTTGAAATTTGTTTACCTTGACAACTCATCTGGATAAGATATTTTAGAATATGTAGCTGTTCGCTACCCACATGAGTCTGACAAGCTAAATGGTCTCCACTTAATTGTCAAACTTCCTACGGGGTACTGTGGATATTGTAATGGAAAGTGCAAAAGATTCTATAGTATTTTTTTTTTAAAGGTCAATATGACAGAGATATAGTGCATGTGTCCACAGTGTTAACCAGTCACAGTACATTATATTCAAAATTCACCTGTTGTTTTTCAGAAGAAGTAGGACAAGTGTTGCATGTGTTCTGTTTTCTCTTTTCTGTAATAACTATTAACAATTACCGTACTCCTGATACATTAGGCTTTTTTATGCAGAAGTACATTTCACGGACCTGAATAAGATACATTTTTCCACTTGACAGCTACAACCTTTTGCTTTTGGTCTGTTTTTGAAAACTTCCTTTTCATTCCAAGCTTAAAGCTAGACTGAACACCTGGTAGCTTCTGAATCTGAAAATTGTAGGGATCTCTTCTTGTTACAGGCTTTCATTGCACTGATGTCTTTGCATTTAGCTTGCATTTTTGCATTATAACTTACCACTTGAGTTCCTCGCTCTGCCACAGAAAAAATTCAGAGGCATGTAAGTTTTTTTTAAATTGGAAATCTTTCTGTTCAGTTTAGATTATACTGTAAATATTCTAAAACAGTATAGAGTAACTGCCATTATATTCATGCAGTATAAAAATATAAAAACATAAGAATTTAAAAAGAAGTGCAACATAATATGAAGGAGAAAATTATTTGAGAGCAGAGGAATTTAAAAAGAAATGCAATGTAATATTAAGGAAAAATATTTGAGTGCTGAGGAGTTTAATAAGAAAGGCAATGTAATATGAAGGAGAAAATAATTGCAGAGAAGCATTAAATCATTGCTTTTGTCCTGTCTTGAGAATTAGTAAAATTAAATGCATGTTGATTTTCAGTGGTCTATTCCACAATTATGGTTATGTCACTTACTGTATGTTGGATTTATTTTTTACATCATAAATATTTAAAATGGGTGCCAGTACCTAAGAATGTGTGTCATACACTCTGCTTCTTTCCTAAGGGATTCAAAGCTCTTAAACCCCTTCTCAATGGTTTTCCTTGTGCTCTAAGTTGTTCTGTCAAGACGAACTAAACAAACTATGACAACCCACACTGGACTATTTTTTGTGGAAAATATCAGAGTAGCTGTAGAAGACCCATGCGGGCTCAATTCAATGTACAGTAATCCCTCGCTATATCGCGCTTCGCCTTTCGCGGCTTCACTCCATCGCGGATTTTATATGTAAGCATATTTAAATATATATCGCGGATTTTTCGCTGCTTCGCGGGTTTCTGCGGACAATGGGTCTTTTAATTTCTGGTGCATGCTTCCTCAGTTGGTTTGCCCAGTTGATTTCATACAAGGGACGCTATTGGCAGATGGCTGAGAAGCTACCCAGCTTACTTTTCTTTCTCTCTCTCTTGCGCTGACTATCTGTGATCCTGACGTAGGGGGTGTGAGCAGGGGGGCTGTTCGCACACCTAGACGATACGGACGCTCGTCTAAAAATGCTGAAAGATTATCTTCACGTTGCTACCTTCTGTGTGCAGCTTTTAAGTATGCTGCACGGTGCTTCACATACTTAAAAGCTCAAAGGGCACGTATTGATTTTTTTTATCTGTCTCTCTCTCTCTATCTCTCTCTCTCTCTCTCTCTCTCTCTCTGCTCCTGACGGAGGGGGTGTGAGCTGCCGCCTTCAACAGCGTTGTGCCGTGGTGCTTCGCATACTTACAAGTCAAACAGCCCTATTGAATTGTTTGCTCCTTTGAAGAGGAAGATATGTTTGCATTCTTTTAATTGTGAGACAGAACTGTCATCTCTGTCTTGTCATGGAGCACAGTTTAAACTTTTGAAAAAGAGACAAATGTTTGTTTGCAGTGTTTGAATAACGTTCCTGTCTCTCTACAACCTCCTGTGTTTCTGCGCAAATCTGTGACCAAAGCATGACAATATAAAAATAACCATATAAACATATGGTTTCTACTTCTCGGATTTTCTTATTTCGCGGGTGGCTCTGGAACGCAACCCCCGCGATGGAGGAGGGATTATTGTATAAACTCCACAAACACAGTAATCAGACCAGGAAATGACCCTTCTCTTAGTGTTGGCCAGTTTGGGGTGGGTGTGTGTGAGTGGGTTCTACAATGGAGTGCTGCCCTATCCAGATCTGGTTCCTGGGTGGCACCATTTGCTGCTACGACAGGCTTTGGCTCCCTACAACCCTGAATTAAAGTGAGGGGCTATAATTTTTTTTTCCTGTGTCAGTGATTCACATTCAAATAAATTATAATTGCAGCCATTAACAAGTTTTTGTTTTAATCATTTTACTCCAGATGTGACCATTTAATTTTACTTACTGCACATAGGAGGCAATACAACAACAGAGACGTTTTTAAAACCTCATCTTCCTGTGCATTAAGGTCATGTGAAAGAGCAGGAGTACTGGAACTAAGATGTTACTGTACATTTGGCAAGAAGGGGTAGGCCCTCATTTTCTGAGTAAAGTTCTTTTCATCAATGGGCACTTTCAGTTAGTTGTGGTTCTGACTGTAGGGGTAGTGGTGTAGGAGTACTTACATATGGCCATTGATTCACCAAGGTTAATGGCTCAAGGGGAATGCACACAGGGATATCAACCTTTCCAAAGCATTACCTTTGTTACTTAGATCAAAAGAGTTGGATGAGAAAATTGTAATTGATTTTTTTTAATTCTGAAATTAATCAAAGAGTCCTTAGTTGTTGGTTGTGTTAATGCGTAAAGTCAGTTAATGCACATTTATTCAGAGCATGTATATACCTACTGATTATTATTCTAAAAGCAATAATCAGTATTTTAGTGTGGTTTTTAATTTTCAGACGATGTACACTTGCGCTTAATGTTTATACAGTAAGCATTTTTATCAACTAAGAAATCTTTGTTAAAAAAGCTAACTGGACCTGCAAATAACTACAGAGCCACTAACAAGTGACTGATTAGAACTTAAAATGTTCATTCTGTTTTTGTTAAGAAACAGATTCGTTGTCAGTTTATTTGTAATTGTTTCAAATTTCAAAATAATGGACCTCAAGTTTTATTCTTTTGCAAAGTAAAAGTAGGAACATTTTATGGAATTGCTGGGAGACATTGTCTTTATAATATGACTATGTTTTGTTTACAAATGGCCTTACATTACATTATGGAGGTTAATGTATTTAAAAAAATAACTATTATACTACACATAAACAGTTACATATAATGAAAAAAACACATTAGCTGTGCTAATTGTAATGTTTTTTTTTACAAGAGAAGCAGAAAAAAGCATCAATAGAGGCCAGCCAGAAAGTGTACTTTTGCTGTTTTTTGTCAAAGTTTTACATGGGTGTAGTTGCACTGAAATGCTATCTCAGAATTTCAGAAGAAGAGGAAGAATTTAGATACTGTTAAGGTGATGCATGAGCACAGGTGGGTAGTGCAGCTGTTCTTGAGAATGAAATTTAACAATATGTGTTCTGTATTCAATGATACGATGGAAAGGGGAGAGAATTATTATTGTTAAACTGTGGCTAGCAGTCTGCATCTTTTACTTTTTTGTGGATTTTTTGTGGACTCAGACTTTTTGTGCACTGCTATATTTTTACACTTAGTCTGGTTATTTGTTGCCAAAGTTGTCTGATTTTGTACTTTATTCATTGTTCACTTTCCAAATATCAGCTCATCCTTGCCTTCTAATGGATCCAATAGTAAGTGTCAATGTCAGCCTGCTTTGAGTAAGTTGCAGGATATAGTACATTAATTAATAGCAACCAGAATTATTACTTGTATTCACCAATACCAAAAAAAGTTTCAAAAACTGTGATAAGTGTATGATGAACTAGAAATCAATAAACTAAAATTGAATTTTGCATGTATGTGGAGTACAGTTGATACCTATTGAACTGACAATTAACACACATATTTTTACTTTATATTCTGAAGAACATTTCAGAGGAAAGTTAATGAAGTAAATGTCTTTAGCAACCAACAAATTAGATATGCTCATGTTGTATGTAGACTTACTCTTTGATTATAATGAAATACAATTTATTGTCATCAGAGTTTGAATTAAACAATATTTCTCCTCTTACTAGATGGTGTTGTAAACTGTTCTGAGATTTTTCAAGTAAGTTTTGAAGTAATATTGTTGCACTCACTAATCATGGTATTATAGAGTGGTGAAGTTTTACATTTTAATTAGCACTTGCAAGTAAGAATTTCATTGCAGTGCTGTACAGATGGCAGTAATGGACATATAAACCAGATTTTCTACACTTTGACTTTTGGGCTTTCCAATCTAGAAGCACTACAAAAGAAGGAAAAAAATGTTTTTTGTACCTAACATGATTGTCTAGTTCAAAATATTATTCTCCTTTCTGTTAACTATCATACATATGTTTGCCTTTGAATGAATAATTAATTCTAACTAGTAGTAGCCTATTGATACTAGCATTAACTGTACCCCTAACCTAACCTGTAACTCCTGCATATTCTGGTATTAGCCATATTTTAAGTTTATTTAGTAGTAGCTGAGAAGCAGTAGATGATAAAATAAAAGTTACTTCTCATTGAGGCATTCTTGCACATTGCTTAGTCCTAAAACCTCACAAGATTAGAGTCCTGGTGATATGATCAGCTTAACTTTTTCTATGCAAAAGGTGCAGGATACCCCCAGACATAGAATACTAAACTCCAATACAGTCTACTAACAAAAAACATTGCTACTTTATACTTTGCATTTTAAACACCTATTAATACATTCAAGAGCAGCACACAAAAGCAAAAAAGTCATGTCTTAAAGTCAAACCAAAGCAAGCAAAACTAGTCTAGAATTCCAAAATTCTTAAACCTTTAAGCTAAACCAAAGTCCATAACCAAAGAATCAAAAATAATATATACAATCTAAAATTCAGAAGAAAATAATACAACAGAAGTTGCAGCTAATGCCTCAACAGCCTCCTTGCCCCATCATCAGGGCCTCCCAGCCTTTGTTTCCTTGTACGTGGGAAATAAAATCATAACCTATAACAGTATTTCAAAAAACAATAAAAGTGTTAAAAAATTAAACTAAAACAGACTTGAGCGAGAGATCAAATCCTGGATGTACTGTAACAGCTGGGTTTGAATCCCAGCCCATGCACAGAATGTGCAAAATGTACTCATTTTCCTAGTGTCTGGATTAGTTCTCTTCTGGGTACTTTGTCTTTTCCTCCGAAATCTGAAAGAATTGTCCTCATAAAATGTGCTGGGATATATGAATGATTGCACACAATCATGCATAACTAACCCATTCAGGGTTCAGTTCTGCTGTGCATCCAGTACTGCCCAGATAGCCAGTGGCACCCTGCAGACCTGGGCTGGATGAAAGAGTAGCACACTGCCACTGACCCCTATCTTATCATTCCACAGTTAGAAAACAGACAGAATGATAGATAAACTTTTCATTAAACCAGTCTGACTTGCCACCTGACTTGCACTACCAAAAAAAACAAAAAACTGTATACACACCATTATAAGACTGGAGGAAGTATCCTCTGCAATAGGTGTCTGCTGTGTGAAAGAACTTTCTGTATTATTCACTCCTATAAGCTAGAAAATATTCTACCTTTCTGTTTTGGTTAGTGCTTTAATTGGCCCAAAGCAGAAGATTTGTACTTTATTTTTTTATAATATAGTTGTGACAAAGTGAAATATACTGGTATCTTTTTGTGTATATAGCAGAAAATATGATCAAAACATTTTTTTTTGTTTATGATCACTTTTTTCTCACAATTCATGACATGCATTTGATGAAAGTTAAAAAAATAAAATAAAATTCTCAAATCAGTTTAATCCAATTTAGGATTGTGAGGGAATATGTTCTGCTTCACCTTGGGTACCATTCAGATCACACAGTACCATTATTGAGTAAAGAAATGCCAAATTTAGTGTGGCATAATGGTGGTGCTAAACTAGTAGTCTTAACACAGGATTTTCAGGTTATGTAGGACCGAAAGGTATTCTGCATGATATTGAGGTTCATAATTTTTTTAACGAGCCATTTTAATTTTATTTGCTTCAACAATACTAAGGTTATTAAATACTGGGGGTACAAATTGACAGTGACCCCATGATACAATATTGTCCTGATATTTACAAGTTTGTGTTATATTTTTCAATACATCAAGTTATACCAGTTATATTTAAAATTTATGGGGCTAAATACATATATGTTGCCATGAGGTAATTTCACATAATCAATCTAATATTTTCTCAATAAATATATATGTTTAATTTACAAAAAAACAGTTCTGCCAGTATTTTTTTTCTTCAAGAAATTACAGTCTTTATTTGTTAAAGAATACTGAAGAAACTAATTGTATTAGAGACAGAGGTGATCTAGGGCAGGCATGTCAAACTCACTACCATTGGTGGGCTGTTTCAACTGCCATATGTGAGTCAGCGGGCCGCACTGTAACAAATACTATTATACAAAGTTACTGTAGCTTTCTTTCCGATACTGAAAAGTTTAAAGAAAAGCAGTTTATTTCCATACAATCTCCGTACAACAGCGTAAATTAGAGTCTTAGTCTCTTAGCTAGGTCCTTATATTACTATATTATATGCATTGCTTATATAGGAGTCTTACAGTGTGAGATCTATTTCTTTTGTCCCGACACTTGGCATCTCTTGTTAGTAACCAGTTTGTCAATATAAGGCTTGAAATCTTGTGCAACTTTTATGAGGGATGAAAGGTGCTCGACGGTAAGTCTTGAGCGATGTGGGGTTTTGGTAGCTTTCATTAACGAAAACAATTGCTCATAAAGGTAAGTGCTTCCACACATAGGCAATACTCTCAATGCCAACTTAAGGATCTACACATGCATGGATGGCAGGTAAGCATACAAGCCTGGCACACCAACTTTGTTGTATTTTGCCTTCAGAATAGAATCTGACTGCAGTTCAATCAATTCATTTGGATATTCTCAGGCGCATTCTCAACGTTGTAAGAGTATGGTGACGTAAACAGCGGAAAGTCCTGTTCATGTGAACTGAAATCACGAAAACGCTCACTGAATTCATTGCTCAGTAATTCAAGTTGGAAAGCAAATCCTCCAAAAATCTAATTTTACTTTACTAAGTTTACTTCAAAGTTTATATTGTAAAATAAGCCGATATGGAAAAAGCCCCCTGACCTACACTAATTTTACAAACTCAAAATCACAAAAATTTGTTAATAAACAAATCACCAACTTCTCGCGTCCACTTCAGATCTTCAGCTGTAGTCTGCACTAACTGTTCGTTACAATACTAGCACAAAGTTACTTAAAACTAGAGCAAAAAAACAAGAAAATATGCAAGCTATTACTACATGTGATGGTCAGTTCTGCCCAGTGGCCAGTCTCAGCAGCCCAGCCAGTAGCGGCTCTAGGCTCGTGGCAGCCCTGGGCAGAGAAAGAATCAGTGGACCTTTGCCCGTCCGTTGCGGACACTGCATAGCCGCCTTGTGCTCATGACACGCTTCTATATGCGTGTGTCCGTAACTTGAAAACCAAGTGGCGGCCCATGATATTCTCATTACAGCAGAACGTTATAATACTACATATAGCTTACTGCTCTGACTTGAGCAATATTAGTAAATACAGCGTACTCATTAACAAACACAATGTTTTTCGGCCACATTGCCGTCAGCTATGTCGTTATTTTCTCTTTCTGTTTTATATTCAATATATATTGGCGTGGCGGCCCTGTGCAGGCGCACAGTTTGCTCATGCCTAAGGCTACCCCTGCTGCCAGGCTGCTGCAGCCTAGCACTTCAGTTGTGATGTCGCGGCTCATTAACTTTGGACAAGGCTCGTTGCTATACTAGCAGATGACGTTTCCGTACTATAATGACATGGGAAAACGCGCTTTTGTCAGAAGGCAGAAGTAAGAAAAGTCAATAAGTTACACCGAAGATGCAGAATGATTCAATCACAAATGATAGTAATCATTTTGTACAAGTTTAGTGCTAACTAGGATCTGTCATGCAGGCCGCACAGATTTCTGTTGCGGGCCGCGTGTTTGACATGCCTGATCTAGGGGCTGACCAAAGCAAAAATAAAAGGATTCTAATTTGGCACCAAATGTTTTAAGGAGACATTTACATAAGCCTAATAAAATCTTTAAATGTGTTCTACATTAGGTTATGTTATTTGTTGAATTAATGCATCAGATCATCAGAGCATAACATTCTCAAATGTGCTGTATGCATATTTCTACATATTTCCATACAGATCTTCCTCAAATTATTGACCATTAGGTTGATCATTATAAATAAATAAAGGGACCAAATAAGGTATTTTTCATACAGTGGGAAAAGTAAGAAACCTCAATTTTAATTAGACTTTACCATGGTCTTTGTATTTTATAATGTTTTTTCACTTATTCATTATAAAGGATTGCAAACAATATTTGTAAAATTAAACAGTATAACCTGTTGCTTGGTCTTAATTAAGCTATCCATGAGTTGTACTGCTTCCAGCATTATCCTAGTGTTGCAGCATTAGTAGCAGTAGTGTTGTCATATGTACAGAGCACAATGAACTTCTTAATTGCATGTCCAACCAATGTGCTTCAGCATCTTGATAACCAAAAATGTATTGAAATACATTATTTATTAAGCTTAAACCTTCCATCCCTTTGTTTATTTACCAAAAATTAAAATGTTTTGTTTTTTGTAAAAAAAAAGTACCCCAAAACTAAATTACATTAAAAATGTCAGGTGGAACTATTAGAAAGTTGTGAATAATATACTATTAAAGTACTACTATAAATGAAACGTGCCTCTTGTGAAAGCAGTTTATATTTCAACCAGTAGATGTCAGTATAGTATTAATAGGCTCAAATGAAGGCTTCTGCCCTTTCAACTGAAATTCAGGTGAGTCTTATAAATTTACTTTGTACTTTTTCCAATTTTTTATTTATGTAACTTTTTGACATGATATTATAGGTGCAGTAATTATGTTCTACAACCTTCAGATCCATTTGTTGAAGTTTAATTCATGCATTTTTGAATAACAGCGAAAGCATCAAACTGTTAAACCTGTTTAGGTCAATTTAGGATTGAGTGGCTGGGGCTGGCAGCACTGTGCCCAAGGTAGGAAACATTTCTGGACAGGTTGCCAGTCCTTCACAGATCCTACTAATACACGCAGAGGGTCCAATTTGTAATCCTCAATAAAACTAACCTGCATGCCTTTGGGAATGTACAAGGCAACCAGGACTATCCTATGGAAAATTGTGAGAAATTTGAAGCCCTATACAGACCACATGAAACTTAGTATGCTGGGTATGTGATGCAGCAGCACAATCTATAGCACTATACATCATACAATGACAACCATACTTAACAAGTAAAATATGCTTGACGGTAATTTCTTTCTTTCTTTCTTTCTTTCTTTCTTTCTTTCTTTCTTTCTTTCTTTCTTTCTTTCTTTCTTTCTTTCTTTCTTTCTTTCTTTCTTTCTTTCTTTCTTTCTCTGTGTCTTTTAATCTGAGCATCAATAACTGATTAAAAAAGATATTTTGTAAATACACTACATGCATAACATTCTGTAATCCTCTTAAACCAATTTTGGGTTGTGGGGGCGCCAAGCCAATCACAGTAGCTTTGGATGGCATCCCATCACTGGGATCTCTCATACATGCACCCATACTCAGACTTGTCCAAATTAGAATCACCAATCTACCAGAGTATTTTGGATAAAATCCCACTCAGAAAAGAATTACCACCTAGGATACTCTTGTTATGTTGTCTCTCATTTGATAGTGAAGTGGTTTTGGAATTTGATTGTTGAATGGAGTACACAGTATAGCTGTGGCTGACTAGATACTTTGGAATTTGTATTTCTACTTTGAAACCAATACATTTTATTGAAAAAAAAATAAAACGTTTAAGTACAACTGAAATGTTGCAGCAAACGACTCAGCAATTCCACAATATACTGAAATATTTTTGTAGCATGTCTTGATATTATACACATTCATATTTACTTTAGTCATGGATGTGATGCTGAAAATTGGGATAGCACCATTTGGCCAAAGAAACCAATTATTGAGAAGTGCAGTCATCTTCAAATTGCGAGAACATCTAATAATAATAATAAGTTGCATTTATAAAGCACCTTTCACAAGCCCAATGTCACTTTACATACAAAGTAAAAAAAAAATTACACAGAAGACAAAAGTTCATAGAAGAGGAAAGTTTTGAGTTGAGATATAAAGGTGGAGAAAGAGAGGCAGTCTTGGAGAGACTGAGGAATGGTGGAGAGTCTGGTGCATGGGACAGTAAAGAGATTACTGCTTGAGGTCCTGAGAGAGTGACAAAGAGTGTAAGGAGCTAGGAGCTGAGTGCTGTAGAGGGGTGCAAGGTTATGTAGGGCTTTCAAGGTGAGAAGCACAATCTTGAATTTAATCCTTGATGGAACCAGTAACCAGTGCAGATGGAAGAGAACAGGGGAGATGTGAGCAAAACGCTTTGTGTGGGTGAGGACTCTGGCTGCGGAGTTTTGAATATAGCTCAATGTTAAGTGATGAATCAAACAAAACACCAAGATTTCTGACAACAGGAGCAGGTTTGACAAGTGTACCATCAACAGAAACAGAGAAATTGGATGCCTTAGAAAGTTGGGAATTTGGGCCTACCAGTAATATTTCAATTTTATTGGCATTAAGTTTGAGAAAGTTATTTTCCATCCATAACTTAATATCAGTGGTGCAGTCAGTGAGTGTGCTGGGAGGCAGGTCTGTAGGGGAGTGAGTACTAAGATATAACTGTATATCGTCTGAATAACAGTGGAAGTTAAGGCCATGTCTGTGAATAATATGACCCAAAGGAAGGGTATAAAGTAGAAAGAATAATGGCCCAAGGACTGAAACCTGAGGGACACCACGCAACACAAGTGAGGTGATGGATTCATAGCGACCGAGTGTGACAAACTGTTGCCTATTAGAAAGATATGATGTGAACCATTGAAGGGCTAACCCAGAGATCCCTAGATTAGAGAGACATGACAGGAGGATTTCATGATTAACAGTGTCAAATGCTGCACTTAGGTCAAGAAGGAGGAGAATATTAAATGAACCACAATTCTGCAGACTGGAGAACATCATTAACTACATGGAGAAGAGCTGTCTCAGTGCTGTGCTGTGTGTGAAAGCCAGACTGAAAAGGCTCACAATCTAGAGGAAAATGGCTGTTGGATTATGCTATAGCAAGCTGTGGTAGAACAAGCAAATTTATAAACAATTAGATAAGAGGCAAGGATGTGTTGGAAAACGTTCAAAACATTTCACATTGTTGCATGCATTTGCTTAGTGTATCACATGCTAATGGCGGTTAACAGATAATATAATGGTAGAGTAAAGCTCATTTTGTCAAGGACAGAATACAGTAGGCTATACATTCCAGAAGCCAACTAAAATCACTAGTATCACTGCTTCTCAGACATTTGCTACCTACACTCTGTGTTTTGCTGAAACAGAGTACATTTTATCATAAGTATAGAATAGGCAGACTTCATTGACATTTTCCACATACTGAAAAGAACATTTGTAAAAATAAAAAGCCTACCCTTCTATAAAAAGTTGACTTCTGGCACAATTAGAGTGGAGCCATGGCCAAATTAAATCACTTGTAAAACTTTACAAGCACAAACATAACAACACCCATTTTAGAAGCTTTTTCATTGTTCAGTAGAGAGTGTACTAGTCAGTACACTTTGTAAAGGATCAGCGATTATCCTTCATAATTACCTTTATTTATTTATTTTTTCATTTTGGCACAAATGCCAAATGCCATTACAATCAAGACTACCAGTCTAGTTAATATTACTAACTCCAATATTCAATGTTCTTCCTGAATCATTAGGAACACAAAACTAACTTTTAGTGACAGACAAGGTCATAACAATAGCAAGCTAATGTTAATTAGCATAATACTAGCAGAGGTTAAAATAATGTTTTCCCCAACTCTTTGCAGCCCAATGGAACTGGCTAAATAGATGACAGTTTAGCTAATAATATACTGCAGAACACGTAGGTTCTGTTGCAGTGTGCTGTGAGCTTGGGGTGATCCCTTGTCGATCTGGTCTTAATATGTTTTTTTAATTTCCTCTGTGACTTAGTGTTTAGTTTTTTACTGTCTTATATGTGTGATACTTCCTTGATATGCATATGGGCAAGTACATTTTTTATTTTGTAATAATAAAGTTTAGCTTAACTCTGACCTTGACAATGATCACTGCACAAAACCCTGGTCCTTTGACTTGTATTCAAGAAGAATGCACACATTTCTTGATTATTGGAATCATAGCTCAAACGTACATCCCCTCCACCCTGAATGCTACTAAAACAAAGGGTGATTTTTCATAAACAAGGGCAAAGCAGTTTTCAATATGTAGCATGGACTACCTAAAAGAAAGAATAACCCACACAGTTTTTAGTAAAATTGTAATCACTACGCTAACACATACTGTATAGTAGATATTATGTAACTATTCACTAAAACATTTTCCTTCCTGATTTGCCTAACGTGTCCAAAATAAACCTATAGTGTATATGCTCATATAACTTACTATAACCATTCTTATTTTTCAGGGTATCATAACTGATGTAAAATGGAATGCTATTACCAAGTATTAACAGAATTTCTAAAACTTTGTATTATACAAAGCACCCTGAGTGCCAAAGTGGTTATAGCATGTTGATAAAAATGCTGTTTTAAGTTAAAGCCTGAACAAGATAATTTTTCTATTCAACATATAAAATGTTTAGTAAATAAAGAAAGAGACTAAATACAGTTTATAACAAAAATGGAACACAGATGGACAGCTGAATAACCATGGAAATCTAATTTAACTTGAAGTGCCACAACGTGCTTTACAAATAAACCCTTACAACATAAATCTACAAAGAGGAAGGCCCAATTGCAGTGGTGAGATGGAGGCAAAGCTGACATATTGGATGAATTGGTAAATTCAGAGCAGAGCTTTTAAAAGTGAGTAGTCTGGATTTTTGCACAATGTGGTAGAGTTACTACTTACTACAGTCACAGAAACATTTTCAAAGGACTGCTGAAACTTACAAATGTAGGGATAACAGTTAAAAAACCTAAAGAGAATAATGAGTGGAGTGTAAGCAAAATGTTCTGATCCACCAAAAAATAAGGTTTACTGAACAATGCACAAGATGGAAAAAGAAGGTACCAGATTTAAAAAAAGAAAGTGAATTCCTGATACTCAATTGGCCCTGACTAGTACTGTGTTAATATATTGGATACTCTGTGCCTGGCAAAGTAGCTTAAAACATACCACAGTAACATTCTCATTCAGCCCCCTTGATCTCTCTCACCTTAACTCTCACCTTACTTTCTTAGCCAGAAGTGGGTATAACCTGATTCAAGTCAGAACACATACTGAGTGTGGAGAACCCCATTCTGGGGTTAAGTTCTAGGAGAACCATTGTCACTGAAAAACTAGGGATATTTTTCATATTCTTGTTCAGCATTTACAGTCAAGACCCAGAACTCCACTGGGGCTGTCTGTAGCATTTGAAAAATAGTTTGTGGCATCTTTCTACAGTACTTTGCCATGAGACCTAAGAGTGTTGCCACTCAGGCATTTAAGTATCGCTATTGGCAACTCTTGATATCTGTTTCGTCATAGCCTGTTGGGGCTTTTAGAAGGTTTTTCCAGTCATTACTGTGGGTTCTGCTTTTGTACAGCCTGGTCCCTGGTGGGTCTTTCTCCTGCTACATGTCAAGTTATTATTTTCTGTCCCGGATGGTTCTTGGCCCATTGGCTAATCTATCACACTTTCATTAGCATAATTCATGGAAGATTCACATGTCTGTAAGGTTACATTTGTATTACTTTGCACAGCTGGTCTCACTTCTCATAAACTACTTTGACCTCCTGTTCATATTTATTTTATTTTCTCTTTTTACATCCTGTTAACAATTGCATGTGTGGCTACTGTTTGGAGGGGTTGCTCCACAGGGAGGGAGTGGATTTAGAAAGAATACATAACAACAGTTGGCTGATTTACTCTTCTACAGCAGTGCAGTATTGTGTTTGTGCTGGATTTTCTTTAACATGGTAATGCTAAAAATATGTTTTGTATTTTAAATGCAAAGCAGATGTACCACTTATTAAAAAATTTCTGATTCTGCATAGATAAAATTGGCTTGTGGGATATCATAGTACTCTGGTCCATTCAGTGGACTAGACTGAATTTATTTTCTCTTTCTGTCTCTTCCCTGTATGTTCGGTGCCACTTTATGCCTCCTCAGCTTTCAACAACTTTATTTTTTACTGTAGCCATGCAGCCAGTTTTAGGAGCCACAACATTTGCCTGTGAGCTGTATGTGTATGTGTTTTATTGCTAAGTGACAGACAAAGTGAAGGAATAATATGAACACCTGTCAGTATTACATATGGTACTGCTATTTTTACACTGTGGTGGCTTGCACATGGTCTGCTTTTTGTCAATATCACTTCATCTTCATCCAGACAGTATGCTGCCACAGTGGCATATTTGGGCTCTTATAACTTGGTGTGTTTGCGGCTCCTTTCCTTCTTTAGATATTACAGTAATGTCTATGCTGGATTAAATATCACTGCTGTTGTCAGAAAAGTACCTTAGACTGGAAAACACTGCTCACTTGATCTTAACCCAATTATTAATGTTCTTTGTGGTGCAGACATGCTTGATGTTATTAATACTATACTGCATTTATACTATGTGTTTGTGTATATATGTGTGTGTGTGTGTATATATATATATATATATATATATATATATATATATATATATATATATATATATATATATATATATACATATACAGTATACACGCACAAACACACACACACACACATATATATATATATATATGGTTGAAATAGTTTACTGTCAAATAATGCAAAGAGTACGCGACACGTGTATATTTAGACATTTGTTGGGTATATTACAAATCACTTTTGGGCAACCAAATATGCCTAACCTTTTAAACAGGAGCTACGACTCGACTTAGAGATTAAGGCAACCCTAGAGACACTTGAGGACATCCTGGGGAGAAAACTCCAGGAATTCCAGAAAGTGTTTCACACCAATAATGTAGCTTTGGGAATTGTCCCTGAAGTAACTCTGAGGTGGGGTTGAAAGGCTGCACCTTAATAGTGTCCTTGGACACAATGCCAACACCTAACAAACTGGGGGCATTCTTTCAGTTTACTGCCCCCCCCTTGATATTTTTTAAATTCTGTCCTTTCCCCACAAGTAGGATGTAACATTTTTTCATGGTGTTTTTCTTTTGTTGTGAATTCAGGGTATTTTGAACTTAAAAGAAGGCTTCAGTTTCAAAAACAGGCTTATATTCCCAGGGCTAGAAAACACAAAGATAGGCTTGCTGTCACAAAATAAGCATGACAGTCTTTTCTGCTTAGCTGTGCAATTGAGCTGTGCAAAGAAGTGGCACACCAGTACATTTACCTCTTACTTTATATCCAGCGCTTCCATAATAATAATAACGTAGGGATTTTTAATTCAATAAAATAAGTAATGCGTTAGGTTTCTCAGTACTTTAAAAAAAAAAACAGTCTGTTTCTTTGTTTCAGATTGTCTCTCGGGCACTGCTCTTCAAATAATGACCAGTCGCTGCCATGGAAAGAGAAGCTGTAATATACTGGCCAATTCCCGTGAATTTGGAGACCCTTGTTATCCTGGCATTCGTAAATATCTCAATGTTATTTACACTTGCGGTGAGTTCCAGTTTATTTTCTGCAAAGTTCATTAGTTTCTTTTTTTTAACTGTAATTTTTTTAATCAAGAGTTTTTGATCTGGGTTTTTATTTTTTCTGTTTTTTATTTTTGTTGTTGCCATTTGTTTTTTTGGCACATGGTACAGAGCTTATTCTGTGGATTCAGTCATATTTTAAATGTACTGCTGTTATTTACTTTGGTGATGATCTGTGCTGAAGTGCTAGTAAAAAGCATAAACCTGTCAGTTTGGTGTTCATATAGCTTCATACTCATTCAGTCTTTAAGTAATCATATTATGGTTCACCAAAACTGCAAACAAACAAACAAATTTCACATTTTCACCTCAGCCGTGGTGGCTGTGATAGTCATGTGTGCAATGTTGCACAGCATTGCTGTTAGATCAGGCACATCCCAATAAAAATGAGGAAAAAGGAAGGGAGGTTGGAAATGTAAAAAATTCCTGATCTTAGAGCATAAGTTGTATATCCGGCTGGTGTGGAGGCATCATCAGTACCATTTTTACATACTGTAATTAGTTTGTATTGTTCATCGGGTTGTCATTAAAAAACTTTTTATTTTAATGTATTTGATTTATTCCCCATATATCTGAGAAATAAACAAACCTTGCTTGGTGTGTATGAATTTGTTATACAGACACTATTGCACAGACACAATTGCACAGACCCAAGTCCCAATATACTTGAAAGGGTACCTTCTCAATTCTTACAATGAACATTTCCTTCACCTTCTACTCCTCTAAACAAACTTTGTCCTCTTCCACCTGACTTTGAATTACCTGGCTGAGATTGTGCGGCCTCTTTTATCTAAGACCCAGGAGTACTTCTGGTGCGAGGGCATAGACCATTGGAAACACTTCTGGATCAAGTGGAAGTCCCGGAGAGTAGGGAATGTGAATCCCAGCAGCTCCCTCTGGCTGCTCCCATGAAACCGAAAAGGGCTGCCCCCACTGGACTACAAATCCCAGCATGTGTTTCAGTCATCTTCAGATTGCTAGCAATGCACTCAGAAAGATGTGGCTGAATGTCTATCATCACAATTGACTGGTCATGAAATTAGGGACTTGCTCCACTCTTATAGCCGTTAAACAGCTTCATTTTGTTTGAGTTCTGTTTTACAGCAAACTATGAGTCTAGCTGTAAGAATAAGCATGCTCCGATCTCTTTATTTTGCTGTTCACAATAATGCTTGTTTTTTGTACGAGTCTACTATGGAAATAATAATAATAATTATTATTATTATAATAATATTTTTTTATTAAGCAGTCTTTTTTAGATTATGGCTTTCAATTCTGTTGCAAGTATTTTTGAGTATAGTCTCTTTTTGTGTAGTATGCAAAAATACTAAGCTGCCTTGTCTGAGCGAAGATACCACTGAAGGTCAGGACCAACTTCTTCATCTACATGCCATCATGTTGCATACAAAAAACAGTGTACTATAGAATTGAGTAATTTCTGACAAGGCACCCAAGATCCAAAAGTTCTCAAATACAAGAAAGTTCCTCTATTTTATACTTTATATAGAGTAAAAATAAGCATAATGTTATCTGAGAATAACACAGAAGAGATGTAGGTAGCCACCCATAAACTTGCTTTTCTATTTTTTTTTTGTCCTGAAGAAGCTTTCTAGGTAATTATTTTCCTACTGTGGTTTACTGCTGTATTTGCTGTGGTTGTAGACTTTTTAGGAACTTGTGGTAATGCATTGAATTGTTTAATTTGCTTATTCTCCTTTAGATTGACATCTGCAAAATACATTAAATATACAGAATTAAATATAAACTTAATTTTCCAATATATATTTCTTCAACATTACTAAAAACTGTAACTGATGTATTCTTTAAGCATGATACTTGAAACCCTCTCTATTATATTAGAAAAGGTTGTGGTCTCCCTACGTTAGGGGGCAAGCAGGATAATGCCCCCCTCCATTCTCAGCAGATATTGCTTTTTTGCAATAATTAAATAAGTAGTAAACTGTTCTCAGTAATTTAAAGTATTGTTTAATTGTTTATTGGCAAACTTAGTCTTCATAATAACCTTTTGCAGTTTCCATGATACTTAATGGAATTTCTTATCTAGAAAAAAATACTTCTTTTTAGGGCTTGAAAATTTGTCTAGTGCTGCTATCCAGTCTCCAATTTGCTTGGAAATTCCCTTTGACCCCACAGTGTTTTGGCATACCATTGTTCACTTCTATGTGTGCAGCCTGAACTTTTCAATTTCGCCTTGGGGCTTGAAGGATAGGCTCTCTCAAGTAACCATTGTCTGACGCTCTTTAAAGGCTGCATGAACTTGTTCATCTCACTGCATTGGCACAGTTGTCATCAACATTATGTTGAACCATTTTGGTTATTATTTAAGTATGATACAATTTAACACTTTGCCATTAGGCAAAAACTGGATATTAAACATTTGGGACCACATCGGTCTGAAAGATTACATTCTGTGTTCTGGGATTGAAATGCGAATGTGTAGAGTATTATGTATTAATAAGCTGATCACCTCACTGGTGACTATATGAATATTCATGTCAGTAAGACAGTTTATTACACTCTAGATGCAAACTTTCCAGTTAACAAAAGCTTGTACAAATATTTTAAATTATCATTAAATGAAAAGGCCAACTACTTTGTAGAATTATATTCTCCTCATTATATCAAACTATTGGTTCCAGTTAAATTGTTTGCAGCTTTATAATTATTATTCATTTAGCAGACAGACACCTTATGCAGGGCGGCACGGTGGCGCAGTGGGTAGCGCTGCTGCCTCGCAGTTGGGAGATCTGGGGACCTGGGTTCGCTTCCCGGGCCCTCCCTGCGTGGAGTTTGCATGTTCTCCCCGTGTCTGCGTGGGTTTCCTCCGGGCGCTCCGGTTTCCTCCCACAGTCCAAAGACATGCTGGTTAGGTGGATTGGCGATTCTACATTGGCCCTAGTGTGTGCTTGGTGTGTGGGTGTGTTTGTGTGTGTCCTGCGGTGGGCTGGCACCCTGCCCAGGATTGGTTCCTGCCTTGTGCCCTGTGTTGGCTGGGATTGGCTCCAGCAGACCCCCGTGACCCTGTGTTCGGATTCAGCGGGTTGGGAAATGGATGGATGGATGGACACCTTATGCAAGAAATCTTAGAAAAGGATACATTCAGTAGTTTACACCATCTAATTACTTGCTGCAAAGTTAACAGTTGTTACTAATGTTTGACATTGTTTAATAGTGCTTAGTTTGTTTTAGTGTTGCAGTATGATGTTGGAGTAGATGACTAGGAAAAAATCTTGTGATGTACTGGCTAGTGTGCAAGGAGTTGTCAGGTAGGCAATGATGGTGCAGAATGGGGTCAGGACCCAAAAGGGCACAAGCTCAGGGGAGAGGAGGAGAGAAAGAGAAAGAGAATGAAACAGACAGAGGAGGGAGGGTGGTGAGAACTAATGTAGGGGGACAAATAACATTCTTTTATGATACTAAAGGATGGAAAGGATGGATGGAATGCTTCACCCTTCCAGTAATGACAGGGGACCGCCACAAAAAGTGTGCAGGGAGACAAAACAGCTCTGTCAGTGCATGATCATGGCATAGAAGTGGGACTAATGTGGCCCTTCTAAATGTGATTTCTAGGAGGGTTACCCTAAAGTCAGTTGTTTCTCTGCAGTGTGAGGTAACACACACTTCCTGAACATAGTAAAGGGACCGCATGTCTCTTTTAATTAAGATAGCCTTGACTTCCTATTATATCAGTCTTTTTAGGGGAGATCTCGGTAACCCCTGAAAAGACATGATTATCTGAAGGCTCCAACTGACCTTCTGAAGTAATTCTAGTCTTGGGTGAGTGAGTTCAAAGCTCTCTTATGCTAGAGTTTTTTTCATTCTAGAATCATCAGGTGAGTTAGGTCAAGAGCTTACTGGTAGGAAGAAGAAAAATAAGGTTGTTTTTGTGCAGTTCTTTACACTGTGTGTGTTACCCCACCGCGGTGATGGGGATTCAAATTCTGTATTTTGAGACAAAGAAATCCAGCAACATTTTTGATTTCATCTGTTTAAATTTTGCATGTATTGTTCTCTCTTTCTTCTTTGCTCATCTTTGTATTTTTAAAATGTTTTTCAATATTTTCACCTCTTTACAGTTATTTTGTTTACATCGTCATTACCGCTTTTCTGTTTTAAGTGACAGTGTCTTTAAGTGTAACTAAGGGGTTTACTAGAAGATTCCATTAAATTTAAGGGACCCTCCAGACTTTTGTGGTCCATTTTTGAGCCCAGAACCTTATCACAACATTCTGTACCTCCACAAAACAAACAAGGTATTTTAACATTAGTGTTGTTCTTTGAGTATGAAAATTCCAAAATCACGTTTCTCCTGTAAATAAGAAGAGTTAATGAAAATATTGTATTGTAACATATTCTGGAAACTTCAGATGATGATGTTTTTCTGGATTGATTTCATTAGTTCAGCAGTTGGTGTGCTTCCAACTGTAATTTCCCTGCAGGGAGTTTCTCCCCTTGAAAGACATTTTTGTAAGGGTTGTACGAGAGCCAAACATTACTTGAAAACGTTTCCTTTGGCGACTGGAAAAGACAAGATAATATTTTCAAAATAAATTAAACATTAGATAAATGATATCACTGTGGACAAAATTAAGCCCCAGCCTTAGTCAAAGAAACATTTTCTCCTAATTGTTGGTAACCGTATATGTTATTCTGACATTGGGAATTCCCTTTTGTAAAAGTATGTTAACATCACTGTTTAAGTCTAATCTGACCATGTGTTTTTAATCTATGGACACTTCAGGTGTTTATTTCTGTTTTGTTAGATTACTTTAGCATGTATAAAGGAATCCCACCTCGCAAACAGCATTACAAGCAACCAGGGGTGGTAAATTATATGTTAATAGGGCGTGCCCTGGATGTAGTAACTCTAGAAGCACAGCAGTGGGAACAGGGCAATAGCGAAAAATTAATAAATTAACAGAATCTTCCCAGTTAAGCAGCTGGTAAAGGGGAGGCCTGTTACAGTATTTAAGGCCCCATGCTATACATTACGTTGACCAGACTGAATGTGGGTTACTTAATTCTTTAAATGTGTACTATGGCTCTGGATTTCAGGGATATCTAGGACTGGTAAGGGGAGTTCCAAGAGAACAGCCCTGGGATTTCAGGAGTTATTACTTGAATGGATTTGGAGTTAGAAGAATTGATAATGGAAGAAAAGCTAGAGGTATTGTTACAGATTGCTAAAAAGGATTGCTTATCAAAGTGCATAAATGGTTCAACAGGGGTACAGATCCTGTTTAGTTTATTTGTATTTCTTTATTTTGTACTCTCTGCTACTCCTTGTGTTTTACAATCCCTTGTGTTCTTTATTTTACTAATAAGCAGACATTTTTAGTATTTCTTTGGCCTTCCTGGTATTATTTGGGTTTGAGGAAGCCTTGTGAATGCTCCAGGCCACAGGATCTTCATTTATAAATAATCTCCCTGTACTTGATTTCAGTTTTACATATCATAATATTTTCAAACCCACAAAAACAAAGTCACAAATAAATTGATTTGGAGCCAATCCATTGGTTGTCATCTTAGTCTAGAGTCAATCTGAAATCAAAATTTTATTTAATTCTAACATCTGTGGGAACATTGAAGGAAACTTGGAGTACCAAGAAAACTTCACACAGACATGCAGACTGTGCAATAATGATGACCAGCCTTAGAATTCAATCCCTGGGATTTTGACCCTGACTTCATGAGGCAGCAATGGTAACCATGCGACCAAGGTAATGGGATTTTACATATTTCTGTATTTTTTCTGCAGTTGTTTACGTTGTGGTTAACCAGTCATTTCTTAAATTTCTGTTTAATCCACAGCAAAGGTAGAGATCAATTCTAAGTAACTTTTCAAAAGTTTTGCCATATATTGATTTTGTCAGTAAAACTATTACCACTCTACACCTACGAAATTTATGGAAATGGAATATAATACACACAGTATATTCATATTGTTGCAAATGGACCAAACTTTTCATTTTCCTCAATTGCAACTTTTATATCCATTAAATTGGTGTATATTTCTAGGTTTCTGTTTTTGAGCTTCAGCTAGTAAGCAATTTTATTGAAATAGTGTCTCATTAATTTTGCACAGAGACATGTGAATGACAAAAAAATGCAGTGTTTTTAGTGACAGTAAAAAGGAACAAATTCCTTGTTCAAATACAGAAAACCATTCATCACAGCACATGGCATTTTTCCTGTGGTAAATACTGCTGATTATGATGGGACCTTGTATTTGTATCAGCAAGTTAACTAAACTAATTTTCTAATGTGATTTTGCTGTGTGTTAGTATTTTTAGCTTTGTAAATTTACGAAGAATTAAATGCAATATAAAAAGTTTTTTCTTTTTTTAGTAGGTTTTTCACCTCTTTATGTTTTTTTTTTATAATCGTAATATTTAAACATTGGCAGGTATTTTGTTATACATTCACATCTTGTGACAGCCGAGTTATTTCTGAGGCTTTTTGGAGTTGAACTTGTAAGCATGGTTTGCATTTGTGAAAATTTAAAGGATACCAATATGTAAAGTGTTTGTTTTTTAATATATACATGTGTGGAATTTAAGTATAAAACAAATTGTAAATTTCTCATTTCTATTTCAGTTTTGTGCTGTGTACTATATAGTGTGTGTTAGTTATAAATCTGATACAGCTGCATTCCTATTACAAATTGTCATGTACTGACATTTTTCTTTTTAGATTTTTGGGTGAAAAGGCACACAAATTTATCACATACTGTTTAGTTACCTGAGTTAACAAGCCCCTTGATTTGATGGCTATCAAGATGTGATTACCCTTAAAAGCCTCGGCATGTACAGTATTTCTTACTAAACCTGCTCCATTTCTGTGTTAAATGGCTTAGTATCAAAGGTAGCTAGTTAATGCTTTCTGTTTTGGCATATATGACATTTTTGCATTGAGTATAAAAGTTGTTATCAATCTATTTTTTATGCAATTTTCTGCTGATGGACTCTCATGCTTTATTGGCACTGTGATATTATTTTCTGTGCCTTGTTAGGTCAAGTACTATATGCTGTTACATTCTGAAAGAACCTCAACTCTGTCATAGTAGGATCTGTCCATTTACTTTCTTAAATGGTTTGTCCAGTTTAAGGTCAAAGGTAGTCAGTCTTTTGTTGGTTGCACTGAAAATAGAGCCACATACTTGCATTAAGACAGTTTAAAATAGCCAGGCAATGTTTTTGCACCATAGCAGAAAATCAGAGCCACCCTTGAAAGAACACACATACACCCAGTAAGAAGTGATAAATCATTTACACTGGTGTCAACTCTTTTACTACTGTAGTTAAGAAACTGTGTGCACTGCTTGCCCACTAATTCAAAAAAACATACAAGTTAATTACGCCATTAAATCGAGCAGTTGACATGATATTCTGAAGAATTTTTTTATTATACATACTGTAGATCAGCACAGATTGATGGGTCAAGTTTTCAGGCTCAGATTATGAGAGTAAAAAGAATGGAATCCATTTAACCTAATGACAGGCAGCTGCACTTTGAAGGTTAGCAATTCATCATGAAAGACCACCAGTTGAATTTTATTGGAAACATTTTATTCAATGCATTTTTCTCACACATGACCACATGGACTGCACAACTATTATGCATTTACTATATCAGAAACTTATCTGCATGTATATTACAAAGGATGACATTGTCTTTCTGCTGAAACTGACCCTTGTTGTTTAATCAACAGAAATTTGCTGTATCTTATTATCAACATCTTAAGACACTAAGGATTTGGTTAATAATATAATTGACAAGACTTATCAGTAAACAGTAGCCCTTTTATTAAATTCTACATTAGAAATACAAGTAAAACAAAATATGTATGTACAGTAACTATATGAAGAGAGATATTATCATAACCACACAGTTCATTAGTTTAATTTTTGGGTTCATAGGGCAGTTTTATACACAACTAGCAAAATACCCGCGCTTCGCAGCGGAGAAGTAGTGTGTTAAAGAGGTTATGTAAACATATATATACATATACATATATATACATATCTACATATACACATATCTACATATATACATATATATATATACATATACACATCCACATATATATACATATATATATATACACATATCAACATATATATACACATACATATACACACATACATACATACATACATTCACATATATATATATATATACATACATACCCTGTATCTATATATATATATATATCCAAATCCCCACGCTTCGCAGCGGAGAAGTACTGCTTTTAAATTTTTATTAAGAAGAAAAGAAAACCTTTTTAAATTGAGGGAAAATATACCAATAACAATTTGTTAAGGATCTGTTTTTTTGTTAAGCTGCCTTTACACAGCCTCTCCGCTGTTTTATAAACGAACGCCATATAAGGCCGTCCTTTCTCCTAGCTTAGCAGTTTTGTATTCTTTTATTGTTTGTTTATAACGATTGTTATAGTTATTGTGTAGCTATTTGAGACTCACTGTTCTGTTCAGGTACCCATTTCCATTATGTAGTCCGCGGATTCTACGCTATTTTTTGTTCGTTTATTAAGATTATAGTTATTTATTGATTCCCTTCTTTAGCTGACTGCCTGCTCATATAATGCGCTCTGCTGTTTTTTTTGTGAAGCAGCCTTAACACAGCTTTTCCGCTGTTTTATAAACGAACGCCATATAAGGTCTTCCTTTTTCCTTGCTTCGCCAAGGAAGCCGCCTATTTATTTAATCCACGGGTTCTCCGCTGTTTTTTTTTCTTTTTTTATGATTGTTATAGTTCTGTTTGTATACCACGTTGTCAGTTCAGCACTCTGGTTGTAATATGACCAAACCGTGCAAGCTTACTGTTAAGAATGCAACGTATAGTTGTACAGGAGAAAAGCAATCTTGCCTCAAATCAATGGCAACCTTTTGTAGGTCTACGAACTTAATTTAAACTTTAGGTTTACACGGTGCTTTGTTTCCGAAGTACCTGCACTCATGAATATGTCTGCATGCGTCAGTCACTCAAATCCACGGGTTCTCCGCTGTTTTTTTGTTCGTTTATTACGATTGTTATAGTTCTGTTTGTATACCACGTTGTTAGTTCAGCACTCCGGTTGTAATATGACCAAGCCGTGCAAGCTTACTGTTGAGAATGCAACGTATAGTTGTACAGGAGAAAAGTAATCTTGCCTCAAAGCTCAGTCAGTTCACGTGAGCCGTTCTCTTGTGTGATGTTGCGATGTCCACGGCTTAATTTAACGTTAGCTAAGACCCGGCACTTAAAAGTTTCTCGCTACAGCAATTTTAACTCCATTACAAAGTGATCCAAAGTCTCGTTTATACCTCGTGTCTTCTCATTAAACTTGTATGTCGCGAATATGGTATTGCAAACGGTAGCGGGAGCGTTTCTATAAACTTAATTTAAACTTACGGTTTACACCGTGCTTTGTTTCCTCAGTAGCTGCACTTATGAATATGCTTGTATGCGTCACTCGCTCGCTTCTTATTGTTTCGCTGCCTTCTCAATTGTGTAATGAATGTTTTCTTCAGCGCTCTTTGGGGCTCTTCCTTGTTTTGTACGTACTTTGTTCACAGTCAGTTCAGGTGATTACGTGGGTGGCGTGATGACGTGATATGCAAGTCCGCCTCCCACGGCCAGCGAGCTGCAGTCCATTACAGTATATGGACAAAAAAGAGGTTCTAGTTATGACCGTTACGCTTTGAATTTCGAAATGAAACCTGCCTAACTTTTGTAAGTAAGCTGTAAGGAATGAGCCTGCCAAATTTCAGCCTTCCACCTACACGGGAAGTTGGAGAATTAGTGATGAGTCAGTCAGTCAGTCAGTCAGTGAGGGCTTTGCCTTTTATTAGTATAGATATACAGTGGGAGCTCTGAGCTTGTTTTCCTGCAATGATGGAAAACAGTGACACGTGAAGTGTGTTGCTTATGTTCAGTCTACTCAGTAATCTTGTTTTGGTTGCTGTCACTGCCGAAAACACTGCCTCACAAAGATAGGATGTTGGAAATGGAAGCAGACTTTTCAGTGCTTTTGTGTCAACCTCAAGATATTCCGCCTTGACTTTAATCCAAAATGTATCGAGATTTGAAGTTGTCTCAAACATACTTTTAAGGCCACCATCATTTGCAACCTCAAGCAGTTGATCCTCTTCAAGCACAGACAAAGTTGATACATCTGGTTTATTCACAAATGGGTCACGGATCCATTCCTTCCCATTTGGGGGTCTTTGGTGGTTGGGAAATAATGCTCAAACTCTATTGAAAGTTGAGATAGGTGATCATACACCAGCTGGGAGAAAGAAGGCCCTGGCTTAGTATCATTAACAACCTCTGCTAACGTTTGAAACATATCAAAAATCCCAATGTTCACTTGACTGCCCCATAAATCAAGTTTGGCTTTGAATGCAGCCACTTTATCTGCCAACTTGAACAACGGGTATCTTCTGCCTCTGCCCCACTTGCTGCTGTTCCACCGGCGCCTCAGATTTTCCTCCTCAGGCTCCTCCAGCTTGGTTAGATACTGAGTCTAAAGAGTGGGTAAATGTGGGGTGCCCAATAGTGCCTGTATGCCTGTAGTGAAAATACAGGTAAAATTCCGTTACAACGAACTGCCAGGGACCTAAAAAATATTTAGTTGTAATGAGAGTCTCTATTTGTTGCTATAGTGCTTTTAACTTGTGTCCAGGCATTAACAATCATTTCAAAAGCTTCTTTCGCGTTAATTTTAATCTTCTCCTGTCTACAAGTTATGCTGACAAGAATTTTTCTCAGCATTTCCTTGTGATAATACACTTTCAGGGTGCGAATGATGCCCATACCCAATGGCTGAAGCACTGCTGTGCAATTGGGTGGGAGGAATTCAACACGAACATTATCTACAACCCCAAATCAGAAAAAGTTGGGACAGTGTGGAAAATGTGAATAAAAAAAGAAAAAAGCAAGTTATAAATTCTCCTCAAATTTTATTTCATTGCAGACAGTATGAACACAGAATAATTCATGTTTTTTTTTTGTCAACATCATTTGATTTGTAAATAAATATCCATTCTTGCCATTCAGGCTTGCAACACATTTCAAAAAAAGTTGGGACAGTACAGTATTTACCACTTTGTAAAGTTCCCCTGTCTTTTAACAACACTTAAAAGACGTTTAGGCATTGAAGAAATCAAGTGACTAAGTGTTGCAGGTGTTAGTTTGTCCCATTCTTCCTGCAAACAACGTTTTAGGTGCACAACAGTACGGGGTCTTCATTGATGCATTTTTCGTTTCAAAATGCGCCAAATATTCTCTATAGGAGACAAATCAGGGCTGCAGGCAGGCCAGTCAAGCATCCACACCCTCTTCTTATGCAGCCATGCCTTTAGTCCTGAGCCCACGCAGTTATATCATTTATTGATGAATGACGGTTTTTAATGCAGTGCCGTCTGAGGGCTCGGAGATCACGGCCATTCAGTTTAGGCTTGCGCCCTTGGCCTTTGCGCACGGTAATTTCTCCAGATTCCCTGATTCTTTTCACTATGTTATGCACTGTAGAGGGAGAAATGCCCAACTCTCTTCCTATCTGTCTTTGAGAAACGTTTTTCTTCATCATTTCAAAGATTTTTGCCCGCACTTGGTGGCAAACTGGCGATCCTCTGCCCATCTTTGCTCCTAAAGGAGTAGGCCTTTCCTCGATGCTGCTTTTGTACCGAATCATGATTGCAATCACCTGTTAACATCACCAGTTTCAAATCACATCATTATTTAGTTATTATACCTCATTACTACCCCTTAATTGCCCCCATCCCAACTTTTTTTGAAATGTGTTGCAAGCCTGAATGGCAAGAATGGATATTTATTTACAAATCAAATGATGTTGACAAAAAAAATCATGAATTATTTTGTGTTCATACTGTCTGCAATGAAATAAAATTTGAGGAGAATTTATAACTTGCTTTTTTCTTTTTTTATTCACATTTTCCACACTGTCCTAACTTTTCTGATTTGGGGTTGTAAATGTGGAAGCATGTTGTGGGCAGCACAGTTATCAATCAGAAGCCGAATCATCCTTTTCTTCTTCTTCATATTGTGAGGTTTATGAACTCTTTTAGGATCCTCCCACCCAATGGGAACATCACTCTGAAGTGCGTCCCGAAGCACGATTGTCGCGTCTGTGTAAGATTGTTTGTCCGTTGCCAGGGTGGGGCAACAGCAGGCTCACAGCGCTGCAGTGAAGGGCCACAGAAACAAATCCTAAAAGATCGTGGCCGCGCTATAAGTCCCTGTCTCACACCCCAAAGCATGAGGCTGAGTCTCAGTACTTTAGCAAAACCAGCTTTATTCAGCTTGAAATAGGAACAGCACGGTTATTTTTTGTAGCGAGATCTGCCACTCTCCTATAAACAGACACAGCAGTCAGACAGGATTGTGACCAAGTTAGTGTAATACTGTTCCCTGCATTTACAATGTTCCTTGCATCACCCATTGAGATCTTTTCTGTTTGCTTCGGTGAAGAGCCGCAGCAGAGCTGTGAGCCTGCTGTTGCCCCGGCAATGGATAAACAGTCTTCCACAGAAGCAGTGATTGCACTTTGGGACGCTCTTCAGCATGTTGTCCAGTTGGGGGAGGTTCCAAGAGAGTTTAGAAACCTCACATTTTCTTGAATGAGTGCCGCATTAATAGGAATGTTTCTTGAACGACCATCACTGAGCCACATAAAAACTGCTTTTTTGGCATCTTCAAATGCAGCAGTTCACATACATTTGCAACCTGAGATTTTTCTTCTTTTTTTACTCAGTCTTTCAAGAAAGTTGACAGTGTCGATTGCAAAATTCCGAATTCACTGGCAATCAATGTCTTTTTTCTTTTTGCCGCAATCGAGAGCTGCAAAAATGTAAAGTTTTTTTTCTAATATGAACTGTTATCGTTTTTTTCATGTCTGCCATTTCTATAGGAGGGTGACAATGAGTTAAATTCCAATGGATGTTTTTCAAATGTTGACGAGCAATAAGCAAAAGGTATCACTGAAAACCACCGAAAACAAAAACAGCAAAAAAAAACAGTACGAGGAAAGTTTGAAGAAAGAAATTTGTTTTTACAATGTTCTGTTTGGGGATCATTCTGCAAATATGCACAACTGAGCTGTGACCACAGAACTAACTGCTCTGTGGATGATTCATTCAAGCATTTCAAGGTCACTTCATTGTAATGAAAGTATCTGCTGAATGTACTTCGTAGTAACGAGATTTGTATAGACTTGTGTCATATGTGGAAACTGTCGGGACCATAAAAATACTCCGTTGTAATGAAAATTTTGTTGTAAAGATATTCGTTGTAACAGAATTTCACCTGTAGTATGTGCTCATATCTCTCCTCAGCTCAGTCTCTCTCCTTTCTCTGCGCCACTGCAAAGCCCCGTTCGCCTAGCGTTCTGAAAAGTGTCCTCAGTGAAGGGGGCAGCCATTTTGCTGTAGCCCTTCACTGAAGGGGGCAGCCATTTTGCTGTAGCCCTTCACTGAGTGAGTCTCCGTTGCTGGCAGTTCTCTCGCGGCCTGACTGTCAGACGGCCACGGCCTGCTAGTGGGCCGCAGACACATTGTACAATATGACAACGGAGAGAGAAAATGCTCAAAACAGCCAGTCAATGGGCAATTGTAGTAGAAAATGGCATATATGACCCACATTATGTTGGAGAGCATGATTGATGACAACACAGTGGTAGGGTGTAGTTTAAAAGCATTGAAACAACATTTTTTTAAACGTCCAGTACATTCTGTTTAGCACAAACAGGCAGTAAACAAGGCAACACAGTTCTTTTTCTCTTCATGTACTTGCAACTACTTAATTTTGCATTTCTGCAGTACAATGTTCAGTGAACTGCATGGACAGCTGACAGAGTCAAGGCAAGTTGCTAATATGTTGTTAGTTTTGGTTAAAGCTTCAACATAATGAAAAATTCCTGATATTTTGTTATATATTGTGCTTTGTGGTAAGTATAAAAATAAGCTGTATTAAATAAGACTACATGATAAACAGAATATTTTGATAAGTTTAAGTACCATAGTAAGTAGTTATGGCCCACATGCACTTCATGAAATTGCAGTGCATGTATGTTAATGTGACTGTGGTGGACTGGCTTTCTATCATTTCATCTAGGGCTCATTCTATCCCTGCACTTATTGCTGTCCAGATAGAATATGTTGCCAAGGATAGGTTGAAGGGTTGAACATAAGCTGTGGTTTGGGAAGGTTCCACTGCTGCTGTCTCAGGGAGGAGAAGTGGCTGAAAGGGAATTTTGCCCTGAGTGACTTCCTGAGACGCCTTTGTCAACAAGGAATGGAAACAAAGAAGATATAAGCAACCTGAAGGTGTGAAACGTGGTCAGCCATTTTGTTTTGACAATGTAGACATGAGAACCATAAATGTAATTCATGATGAAGTTGCATAAAGTATACATAGACAGTTTTAATAATATTAAAATGAAGTAAAATAGAATATAATATGGCATTACAAGGGCTACACATACTTTCACATTTGCACTAGAAAGTAGTTAAAGAAACCAGAATCATAAAATCCAGAATCATAACAGAACAGGCTCTCATGAGCATTCCAAAACCAAATCTATTGTTCAATAATAAACTGAAGAAAGTAATGGGTAAGATGGACAGTGACCTTGGTATTGTGACAGAAAGTATTCAAGAATGGTTTTAAAAAGATAACCCCTTTTTGATTTCAGATAGCTACTGTATTTTATACATTAAAATAATTAAAGGAAATAATGAAAAATGTGCTTATCTGCTTATTTCTATAATTCTTATAACAGGTCAAACAAGACAATATTATGGGTTAGGTAACATAAAGTCATACTATCTTCCTGACTAATTCGTTATTCTTACTGATCAGTTCATTTGATTACTTGAATTAAATAGAAATTAGATAATTCCTAAATGTATTTAAAAGATGGTTTAGAACTACTGTAAAAACAAAAACAAAATAAGGGGTACTGCATTACAATTACCTAATTTCCTTGATTACACATAATTAAAATTAAAAGATTAATTAAAATTTTTACCACCCCTCTTTACAGACTTTATTAAATAAAGGGAAACTAACTTAACTTTCATACATACAAAACAGTAAAATGTGGAAATGATAAAGAAGAATATTGTCTAGTTAGTGAATAAAACCAAGCAAAACCAATTCGTTCTGAACGTGTCAATATCACCACTTATTCTGAAATGGCTCAGAGCTAGTCTTGATGTAGTTGCTGAGGCAGTTTAGTTTCAGCCTGTGGGCCAATATGTGACTCTAAGCAATTTACTTAAGCTGACTGTGCAGTTGGAAATGTGCTATATAAATAAAATGTATTATTATTCTTATTATTTTTATTATTATGTAAACAGTTGTAAAGAATACTTGCAAATTGTCTTAGAAATAGGTGTCAGCCAAATAGTATTAAATGTAAAGAATACTTATAAATTGTCTCAGATGTAGGTGTCAGCCAAATAGTAGTAATCATAATAATAATAATAATACACAAGGAAAATTGTTTAATTAAAATTGTAATTAAACCAGTGAAAACTGTTGCAAGTTAAATGATGTGTGTAGATAGTCAGCAGTAGCATTAAGCGGTAAGCGAAATGGAATTTACTTTTTTATTGTTTCTCTGGAAGTGATTGTGCTTAGTGCATCACCCCACTTTTTTTTTTTTATTTTATGCTATTTTTTTATTTCTTCATTTTCAACCTAATTGTTCCTGCTAATTATAAAAATTAGTGGATGATGGATTCAAAATTTGAAAGACTAAGCTTTGTGGGGACTGTTTAATATTAACTGAACAGTAAAGTAATCTTTGAACATGAACGACTATTGTGGTATTTCCTGAATTCCTGAATTTCGAAGGTTAGGAGCTGCTCTTGTAGCATTTCCAGTAAATCTCAATATAAAAACCACGTGCATGCAACTGTTAGTCCTCTTATTTGTAAATTAACTGAGAAAGTTGAAGAGCATTTTAATGTGTGCTTAATCAAGATTTTTTTTTCAGTTACAGCTTTTTAAAAATAGGTTCCATTAAAACAATTTAAGTTAAACCTAAAATAGAACAAAGTATAAATTTTAATCAAAAGGCCCAAAAAAAGTTTTCTTCATAAGATAAATCAAATATTATTAAAAACAGGTTTTCAGATACTGTTTCTTAAAACCCATCTGTCTACAGTAACATTTAAGAATGTCTCATTACTAGACATGGAGAAATTAAATCCATATGCACTGTAGCTGTTTTATGTTTTTTAGTTGCAAGTTGACCCAATAAACTGAATCACTTGTTTAGCTATGATCAAAAGTACACGATTGATTGTAAAATTAGAAAGAAGCCACCTTATTAAAACTTCATGTTATTACGACCTTGTCAGGTAAACATGAAATTCTACAATGGAGAATATTTCAATTTTCAGTATATTACAAACAAAACAGATAATCTGTCGAGTGTTTTTCAACAATTATGGTAACTGTGTAATTTTTAAAGGAAAGCTGCAAACAAGCAGCTTTATTTTATATATTACCTGTCCTACTCAACTATCATAACCTCTTATATTATAGTTTATGAACATGCATCGATTGTAATGAAGCTATTACTAATGATTGTGTGTTCAGAATAGTAGAACCTCAAAATGTCTCACAACAAACTGTTATATATTTCAGAGCACACAAAGAGATAGCTCTTCTTTTTAACGTAAAATATAATAATTATTGTAAGTTTGACTGATATCTTTTTTTCAAAGCAACTTATAAGATCAGGGTAGAATATAATTGTTTATATGCAATACAGTATTACTTTTTTTTTTTACACCTGGAGTATATACAGGTACAGGTTTTTTGACATGTTTGTGGTAATACAGTGAGTCACCAACAGAAATTAAACAACCAATTTTGCAATTTAAATATATATCAATATTAATATTGACTGATCATAAAACAACCTGTCAAGACTTCTGTAATTAAGGACAGAAAGACCTCAGTGCTGCTAGAGATGTTTTAACAGAGTATTCTGGTTTAGTGCATTGTATTTGGGCTTCAGCATTTGTCATATTATTGTCTTCAGTTCATGGGCGAATCTACATTTAAACTAATGAAGCTTAAGTTTCAGGGCCCCTAATCCTGGAGTGGCCTTAGAAGTGACTTTAGTCCATATTGCTTAAAAGTTGTGTGTGTCTACTGTAGCTTTTTCTAAATACAGTAATAATATTAATACTATAGTGTAATTTCAATACAAAATAATAGTTAAAAATTAAAAGGTTATTAAAGTACTATATAGACTAGCCGTGAACAAAAAAACATTTTAGTTAAGGAAGTTTCATTCCAGATACATTTAATGTAAATAAAACATTATTAACATTTATGACAGAAATACATTTTTTCTCATAAGCTAACTGTAATTGAAAAAATAAAAGAATATTTCGTTGCTTGCAGTGATTGTAAAAAACATTTCACTAACATTTTATTTACATGAATAGTCTTCCAAAATTTTAAAATATACTAATCATATAACATTATTACAATAAATAATACAGGTTTACTTATGTACAATTAAAATACAGTAAAAATTAAAAGGTAATAATAACATCTATGGTAGATACAAACAGTAGCAGAAAAAGGTGAGCCGTTGAAAAGACAAATTACCTTTTCAACATGATTGCACTCGAGATAGTGATCTGGGCAAGAATTCTTTTCAGTAAAGTGTTCATACAATATTTTAATTACCCCTATTCAAAAATGAATGCTATTTAAAAAAGTAAGGTAATAAATACAGGTGAAATAGTGTTAGATTAGCCTAGACCTATTGTTTTTTGAACAGTGGTTACCCAGGCCTTGTTTGCTAGTTGCAAAGGGATCCTCGTAACAGTTCAAGGTTCATGGCCCCAAAAATGTAGGTCTGCCACTGCTTCAGATCTGTGGTGGTAAAGTTTTTTCTTTTTTTTTTTCTTTCTCAGGCAGTTGCCTAAGTACACCAGTGGTAGGCTTGCTTATGTGAAACAAGCTCTTGCAAGTTTTTCAGTAGGTTATGGATTAGGTTCCTATTTTTGGCTAGCAGTCTTAAGGGACATGAAGGGTAAGATAAAAACGGTTGTTAATTTTTTCATGTTTTTTTCAGCACCTCTTGATTTTTAAATGGTTTCCAACCCTTACAAACAATCTTGCAACTGTTTTGTAGCATGTCCTGCACCAAGGTGACATTTCATGGCTTATTCAACAAGATTTTCCTCTGTTATATTATCCATCCATCCATCCATTTTCCAACCCGCTGAATCCGAACACAGGGTCACGGGGTGTTATATTATCTGTATTACCTATGTTATCTGTAACATTTCCTGCTTTTATTCAGAATGAAAGACTAAAGACAAGCTGAACAGCAATCATGGCCAGTTGGCTGAAATATTTTTCTAACACATTCATTCTTTGTCCTTTCACCTTTAATTAACATCACATTTCAGTCCAATACTACACATTTCCAAGGCTTTTTACTGTTCCTGAATTTCTTCTTCAAAACAGTAACATATACTTGGCACGGAAACTGAATGACAGAATGCTGAATGATTTTAATGTTTGCTGCCGTATCAGTATTCCTCTAAGCATATTGCCTTGGTAGAGTTGCAAAGAACAACTTCTATTTTATGCATGTAATGCCATATTTCTTTATTTTTATGTGAAAGAAAAATACTTACTCAACATGCTGACATCTTGACTGTCTTTACAGCACCTGTTGAAATTCTGGAAATACTTCAGTCAAATAACTACCTACTACACCACCCAGGGTACACCAGTAAAGGCATAGCTTGACCTTTTTCAGTAGATACTGTATTACTAAATAACATTTTGTCAATTAGCCTAGAGATTTACAGCTGATACTTATTATTATACTTTTTAGCTTGTTGCTCAAAGGAATTGTAAACTGGCTAAAAGTACAATTCATACTTCCGTTTACTATAAATTAAGTCATCTTGTTTGCTGCCAGCAGACTGTATACACCACTTACTGTATTGGAACTCCAGAAGTAATGGAGATATGATACAGGGAAGCTATGAGCAATTAGCAGTGTTATGTTCTACTTCTTTACTGTGTTGTCTGGACTGAAGATTTTTGGCGTAAGCACCATAGTAAAGATTCTGTCAGATTTATTTTCTTGCTTGTTTTTGTTTTTTCATTTGTGTTTCTTCCTTTTTTTGGAAACCTTCATTTTTTTGGTTTGCCATTACACATTGCTATGCACATAAGCCACATTTTGCTCAAATTATCACATTATAACATCCACTTTTAGACCAGGACAGCGTATTAAGTGGTTTTCGAGCATGGTGCAAAAATGATCAGTCAGGAGAGAAAAAGAAACAATTTATTTTGCACTTCAGTTAACTTGCTTCTCTATAGTTTTAGTGTTTTGACCTATGCCTGCTTAACACCGTATTCAAATTTGCCCTTTAAAAGTACTATCCTCCACTGTCTAAAAATTTTGTAAACCAATCTCAATATTTTAATTGTATCGTATCTGACAGTTTCATTACAATGCTTGCTTTTATTCGACACACCAATGATGTTGGTCAACGTTAGACTTTTTGTGCATAACCCACTTATCAGAGCTTGTGACCTTCCAAAGACCTAGAGCTTTTTCTCTGTTAAGGTCATGCTATTAGAAGAAACAGCTTCCAGGTATGTGCCATTGGTTAGGGTAGAAGCTACAGCCTTGTCATTCCCATTGCTTTTACAAGATAGCACCTTGTGCTATTCATCTAGCATTGAATTTCACACAAATTTCATTTTTTTTCTGTAATTTGTGAAAGAACTTGGGTGGGAGGTAAAGTAATAAAAACCTTAAGCCCATATAGGCTTCATTTTATTGAAATTAACTGAATGAAATGAAGTTTTTCAAGCTGGTTTTCCAACTTTTTATCCAGTATTGAAATACTATTTCAAGCATTTAATTTCTATATTAAGTGTAAAGTAATTAAATATTTGTATGTTTTATTTCAATTAGTCTTGTATTATTCTTAATATATTATCAAGTTTAATATTTTTGATAATGTTTTCTGAGGTTTTATAATTCTTTTTAAGTGGTTCTCTTTGTAGCAGCACTCACTTTTGTCTTTATTCTTCAGCAGTATGCAGATTATATGAAGTACAGTATATGAACTCTCATAAGAAGTAATTACAGATATTTAGGTTTTGTTGTTGAGACTTTACTATTTTACATTGCAAGTTAGTTCTTTCTTTTAGAAAAATAAATGGATTAGAGAAACACATTTCCCACTTATTTTGATTTGATTCACTGTTGTTTGACTTCAAAAATAGCTCTAGAATTTTAAAGGGTCTACAATATGAGAATTACTAGAAAGAGAGTTTAAAAGGCTCTTTCAGATATACAGGTAGAAACCAAAAGTGCTTGAAACATACAATCAAATAACAGGAAACATACTGTTTATGTCAGACAGGGGTATATATGTTTGGAAATCATTAACGTGAGGAGCTATGGCTGACGCTTAGTCTGGAATACAGATTATGAGGGTGGGCTTTCCACTTTTTAACAGGAAACATAGATCATAAATCAACATGGTCAGTGGCAGGTAGCCTAAATCGGACATCCTAAATATAAAAACATTGTGTTCAGTTAAAATGTTAGCACAGTGCTTTCTTAGATAAGATTTACATTTTGCATTTACCAGTTTATATAGCATTTATATACAGCTTCAGAATAAATGAAGTACATACCTAAACTCTGATCAGAAATATCATCTTTTCCCAGTGTATAACTTTTACCCGTGTTAAATTATAACAGACAATTTTTGTTTATCATTAGAATATGCATTGAAATTTAAATCCATACTTTATATTTTGGATAGAATTTATAGTTAGTTTGAACACATTGCTATTTATATCTTTTTTATCGCAGAGTTAAAGATGCTAAGATTTGCATTGGGTGTGACGAGGATGGACAGGATTATAAATAAGTACATTAGATGGTCAGCTCAGGTTGGACATTTGGGAGACAAAGTCAGAGAGGCAAGATATATTGGGAAAAGGATGTTAAAGATAGAGCTACCAGGTAAGAGTAAAAGAGGAAGGCCTAAGAGAAGGTTTTTGGATATGGTGAGATAGCACATACAGCTGAAAGAAAAAGAAAATGTATAAGCGTTCTGAGCTTATACTCCATGGAGGGTGCTGTACTAGGATTAATTGGATTGAACTGAATGTTTCTGTCACATATAGCACATCTACTAACTGTCAGACAAATGTCATAAGAAAATGCAGAAAGCAGTGAGAGATGGCTGACAGCTGTGTTTGCAACAAACTGGCGCAGTACATCAGCTTGCTACAAAGGCCAAAATTCAGTTTTTACATATTAAATTAATTTATTCTTGTACAGGGTGTTTTGTTAAAACATGCAAAGTCAGGTGTTTGTGTATTTAATTGTATCATCTTACAGTGTGTAGATGACAATGCAAAGCACTTTAGTCTCTCATAGTTGTGTAGGTTCCCAGAGCACTACCATGCATCTAACTTTATTCAACATATCCTTGATGCTCAATGTAAAAAGATTGACTCTATGTTAAATAAAAATTGTGCAAAGTTTACCCTTAATAAGCTTTTATCTATGTTCTTGTGTTGTAATTGAAGAACTTACTTTAGAGTAACAGCTGGGGTTCACCATACTGGTTCCCTTCATACTTTTGAACACTTATGTCTGTCCTTGATCACTTTCTTTTTACACTAAAAAATTTAAACTCAATATTTTCTTATAGTTCATACCCTCCTCCACTATGAATCTGCATTGGTATTTTTTGAGCTTAATAGATTTTTTCTATGACTGTATAATTTTTTTTTACATTTTTGAATATATGGGGGTTCCAATCTTTGGATTTGTATATTGGGTTTGTTTTGTGTTTGCTTTAATTTCATTACACTGCTCTGTGTTAGTCACATGATAATGATCGTTAAGGCTTTTAACACCACTTACATTTTGGTATAAAGATGGTAGTGATTTATAGTGACTCAATCTCAGTTAAAAAACCCTCCAGCAGTAGTCAGCACTGCAAGATAAATATCTAGTTAGTTTCAGGTTTCTTTGGCATGGACCTACTTTTATCCTTGACTTTTGACCAATTTATTGCCCTTTTTATTTAAGACATTAGCCATTTTAGCTCTTTCTGGTTGACACTTGCATCCGTTTCACAATTCACTTGCTTTTCCCATTAAATATAACCTCCTGGTCACATTTCCTAACCTCTAGTCTTAGAACCAATCTAGGTGCTCGTCACTAGACTTGTCTTTAGCCCTGCTGTATATTTTTTGTAATATGGGAAATACAACTGCTTATAACGTTGCAGATGAGGCAGTGGTAGTACATTCCACAGCTTAAGAATATTCATTTGATTTGTGCTTTCCTCCGCATGCTGTATAACCTGACATCCTCTGAACCTTCTTAATAGCATCTGTATACTGTCTTGATTAGTGCAGTGATGAGTGCATCATGAGTATTTTGCTCGTAAGGTGTCCTGTGTATTTCCTTCAAGCTTGACAAACTATCCATCCATCCATCCATGTTCCAACCCGCTGAATCCGAACACAGGGTCACGGGGGTCTGCTGGAGCCAATCCCAGCCAACACAGGGCACAAGGCAGGAACCAATCCTGGGCAGGGTGCCAACCCACCGCAGGACACACACAAACACACCCACACCCACACACCAAGCACACCCTAGGGCCAATTTAGAATCGGCAATCCACCTAACCTGCATGTCTTTGGACTGCGGGAGGAAACCGGAGCGCCCGGAGGAAACCCATACAGACACGGGGAGAACATGCAAACTCCACGCAGGGAGGACCCGGGAAGTGAACCCGGGTCCCCAGGTCTCCCAACTGCGAGGCAGCAGCGCTACCCACTGCGCCACCGTGCCGCCGCTTGACAAACTACTTTTCTGCAATTCACGTTCTGATATTCAATGGTAGTAGTCATTGGAAAGATGGAAAATAAAAGGAAAAGAAGGAAGAAAGGAATAGAAAAACATATTGGTGTAACGCTGTATGGGCATAAATCTTCAAATGCAAATAAATCAGATATTTGCTAATCAAGGTGTATTTCTCTTGGGATTGAATTTTCCAGTACTGCATCAATTAAAGCATACTGAAAAGTGGAAAGGAAATGAGGTGCTTAACTGGCAGCAAACTACTGGTGTGGTAGAAAAGTGAGGTTATACATCATACATAAGTAACTGTTGTAGTATCTATAGAGACCTGACTGGCAACAAAGTATTGGTGAGCAAGTGAACAAGGAACAAAGCAGAACAAAAGAGAATTGGGACTTATGTGATCAGCATCTTATTGTTTAGTGTATTTTGGTTTCCATCGTGCAACAAATTGCATACTTAACAGCTCCTGTATGTCCATTCAATACAGCTTACATTATTATTTTCTGTGGAATGTTAAAAGACCCATTGAACACATGTGAAAAGCAGGGAGAAATGCATTTGACTAGAGCTGTGTCAGCATCTCCAAAAGGAAACAAGACAGATTTTTCCTGGCCTGGGTATGTGAATGTTTATGTTTTTTTGATAGATTATTGTTTAACTAGTCCAGCTTAGCAGCTATAGTTATCCTGAAAAAGTATAGCTCAAGTGACAAATATACATTTAATGTAAAAAATGATGGCGACAGTGAGCCAATAGTTGACTATGTGCTGTGGGATTAATGGGCACAAAAAAGTAGTGGGATTTTTTTTATATTGAAATGTAAGACTTCATTTCAGATTTATCTAAAAGAACTTATAAAAGTTCACTCTGAAGATATGGTATAAAGAATAAGGCTTTGTGGTGCTACATTTGTGCAATTCCAAGTCCTGTGCTTGGATTTCCTGTTTTCGCAAAACTGTTATTAAAGCTAAAAATTCTTCTGTATTACTTTCTCAAATCACTTTTTTTTCTGTCTGATGGCTTCATTAAATTTTAACATTTTAATGTTTTTACAATTCTGATGCACTATTTCCTGCCTTACACCCAGTGCTGCCAGGATAGGCTCCTATTAGGCAAGCTTGAGAATGTATGAGTAAAATGAATGAATCATTCTGATCCAAGAAGGGTAGAGAATTAACTAGGGATATATCAAAAACAAACAAACTTTTAATTATCATGTTCCATTTGTAGGCACAACAAGCCGGGCCTGCTTGATAGATAGATAGATAGATAGATAGATAGATAGATAGATAGATAGATAGATAGATAGATAGATAGATAGATAGATAGATAGATAGATACTTTATTAATCCCAAGGGGAAATTCACATACTCCAGCAGAACCTTACTGATACAAAAAACAATATTAAATTAAAGATTGATAATATCCATCCATCCATCCATTTTCCAACCCGCTGAATCCGAACACAGGGTCACGGGGGTCTGCTGGAGCCAATCCCAGCCAACACAGGGCACAAGGCAGGAACCAATCCTGGGCAGGGTGCCAACCCACCGCAGAGATTGATAATAATGCAGGTAAAAAACAGACAATATCTTTGTATAATGTTAACGTTTACCCCCCTGGGTGGAATTGAAGAGTCGCATAGTTTGGGGGAGGAACGATCTTCTCAGTCTATCAGTGGAGCAGGACAGTGACAGCAGTCTGTTGCTGAAGCTGCTCTTCTGTCTGGAGATGACACTGTTTAGTGGATGCGGTGGATTTTCCATAATTGATAGGAGCCTGCTGAGCGCTCGTCGCTCTGCCACAGATGTCAAACTGTCCAGCTCCATGCCAACAATAGAGCCTGCCTTCCTCACCAGTTTGTCCAGGCGTGAGGCATCTTTCTTCAGATAGATAGATAGATAGATAGATAGATAGATAGATAGATAGATAGATAGATAGATAGATAGATAGATAGATAGATAGATAGATAGATAGATAGATAGATAGATAGATAGATAGATACTTATTAATCCCAAGGGGAAATTCACATACTCTAGCAGCAGCATAATGATCCAGGTTATTTCAGTGTCAGTGCCATTAAATAAAAACCTGTAGTACAACTGAGCACATCTTAACTGCCATCTACAAGCCTGTAATAGACAGTTTTATATGTGTTTTTATTTTATATAATACTTAGATTTCTTCTGAAATTCTGTAACTAGGCATTTCGCTGTTATTCACACTATGTGTATAATTGTATGTGACAATTAAAATTTGATTAGATTTGATTTGATTTTAATGTAAGAAAACACAGACTTGGCTGATGATTACAAATACGGTATCTGAATTTGAAGCGTACGGTAATGGTGCAATAGGGTGCAAAAGGGAAGTAATGATGACTAGACACTCAATTAATATAGGAATATACTCACAGATTTGCTCTAGCAGTAAGGAGACATATGTGGTCTGTTGTCTTCCTCATGCACATTTGAGAGACCTTTCCAAGTGTGTAGTTAGGCTCCTGCTTGGAGCTGGGGAGATATGGAGCTCTCATTGTTAATGTCAGAAGAAAAAACACTAGCAAATTTAAAATGCTGCAGCAACTTCATAATAATATATATAGAATATGAAGTACTGATTTTTATCTGTTTAGAGATGCCTAACAAGTATAATCAAAACATATACAGTAATGGATCTCATACAAAATATTTGGCCATTTTTGTCTTTTTGTTCTTATTGTTTTATACTGTACTTGTTTAAAAAACATTTACTGTATTCTGTTCAGTTTATAAATTTTGTTCAAAAGGAGTGCTTGTTTATCCATGTAATGACATGCTATCTACCTGGAAAAGTCTTTTTTATTTTTGGCTAAGATGACACAGTAGGTTTTTCGTGTGAACTATAGATTGACAGCATAATAATACAGTAATCCCTCGCTATATTGCGCTTCGCCTTTCGCGGCTTCACTCTATCGCGGATTTTAAAATATATATCGCAGATTTTTTGCTGGTTCGCGGATTTCTGCGGACAATGGGTCTTTTAATTTCTGGTACATGCTTCCTCAGTTGGTTTGCCCAGTTGATTTCATACAAGGGACGTTATTGGCAGATGGCTGAGAAGCTACCCAACTTACTTTTCTCTCTCTCTCTCTTGCTCTGACATTCTCTGCTCCTGACGGAGGGGGTGTGAGCAGGGGGGCTGTTCGCACACCTAGACGATACGGATGCTCGTCTAAAAATGCTTTCACATTGCTCCCTTCTGTGCAGCTGCTTCGTGAAGCGACATGCTGCACGGTGCTTCGCATACTTAAAAGCTCGAAGGGCACGTATTGATTTTTGATTGTTTGTTTTTATCTGTCTCTCTCTCTTTCTCTGCTCCTGACGGAGTGGGTGTGAGCTGCTGCCTTCAACTGCTTTGTGCCGCAGTGCTTCGCATACTTAAAAGCCAAACAGCCCTATTGATTTGTTTGCTTTTCTCTCTCTCTCTGACATTCTCTGCATCTTTTAATTGTGAGACAGAACTGTCATCTCTGTCTTGTCATGGAGCACAGTTTAAACTTTTGAAAAAGAGACAAATGTTTGTTTGCAGTGTTGAATAAAGTTCCTGTCTCTCTACAACTTCCTGTGTTTCTGTGCAAATCTGTGACCCAAGCATGACAATATAAAAATAACCATATAAACATATGGTTTCTACTTCGCAGATTTTCACCTTTCGCGGGGGGTTCTGGAACGCAACCCCTGCGATCGAGGAGGGATTACTGTATATTTGTATAGGCAACATTTTGTGGATTGCCCGACTTAAAAGTATTTAAAAGCATATGCAGCATAAACACATATTTACAGTTTGACAAGAAAAGAAAATCCTAGCATATGAGAATTGTTAAACTTGAAATTGAAGAGTTTGTCTCTCCTATTCATCTCAGTGTGAATGAGCAATTGAATTTGATTGTGCTGAGACACCATATCTGTCATGTAGTACCCTTAGACTTGTTCATTGGCATGCTACTCTTTATGCCCATTTCTGGATTTTGACTCTAGTTATGTCTCTCATTTGTAGTTTGCCTGTGGCCCATCATCAAAATTTCATTAGTATGACAGTCACCTGGGGCCTCATGCATAACGCCGTGCGTAGAATTTGCAGTATAACATGATGTAAGCACAACAGCCGAAATGTGCTTATGCACAGAAAAATCTAGATGCAGGAATCTGTGCATACGCAAACTTCCACGTTCTTCCGCTACATAAATCTCGATCAGCGTGAAAAGTAACGCTTGTGTACGCGCCTGCTGTCCCGCCCCAACTCCTCCCAGAATTACGCCTCTTTGAATAAGCAATATAAATAGCCCTTAAGCTCAGCGTTCTGTGAAAAGGCAATGGCAAAAGTACGGGGAAAAATAGAAGAATTTCAGCGAATACCAAATTGAGGCAAAGAAAAACATGCTAGTTGTTGGTTTAAACAGTTATATAAGTAACAAAAGGAAGTTGATCGAGTGACATAGCGTGTCGGAGAAACTCAAAAGCTCAAGTTCACAAAGTCGCACAGTGCCCGAAATAAAAAAGAAGTTGTCACATATCAAAGATAGATAGATAGATAGATACTGTCTGAGTGTCATATGAAAGCTTATTAGGGTACAGTGAAAAAAAGGCACACAGTGTGAAAAAAGCACGAAATGTCAACTTTAATCTCGAAATTTCCACTTTAATCACATATTTTGTCATTAAAGTAGAATATCATAAACTTCATCTTAAAATCGTTTAATTTACTAGTTTCTCAAATTCCATCGTAATTAAAGTAGCACTTTAAATGCTTTGTTGTGTATTTGATCTTATATGTGCTCTACAGTATGTGCCTGAATCACTGCGTGCTCTTCCTCCGACAGGACACAGAATCCATTACATTCATAATATTACAGCTCTCTAAATAATTAAAATACTGAGAAGTATACGTGATATTATTTTCATAATGATATGAGTTAAAGCATGTTATTAAACATGGGAACACTGTGGTGCAGTGATTGTTCATGTCTCACGCAAAATGCTTGCTGCGCCATGCGCGACCTTCGATGAAATGCTTTATTACAGAAGTACTGTCTTTTTCAAATGTACTAACCTCCAATTCCTGTCCTTACTTTTCTTTCTCCAAATACCCAATCGCCACACAATCAGCTCTGTAATAGACATTAAGCCATCTGTAAGCTTAGAACGCCGATTCTTCCAAACTTTTAAGGAACATCGAAATATCTTCGTAATGTTTAATTATTCTATCCATCTGTCCTTCCAGTGTTGCACCAGCCACAGCATGAATACAGTGCGAGACAGGAACAAACCGTGAACGAAGCTCAAGCTCGCTAGCGCTGCGGCACCGTGTAGTTAAAGTTAAAGTTTTATCTGTATAATATAATAAACATATTTTGCTGCATTTCATCTTAAAAATGATATCGTCATCATATGTAAATACGCACTTTATAAAGTGGCTCAAGTTGTGCAATATTATAACTGTATCACAAGTACAATTACCTCACGGTAACTTGCAAGTACAAACAGTTCTATAAGGAGCGCTTGATGGAATGACTGAGTGCATGTATAGTTCTTGGGATGAAACTGTTTGTGAACCGCCAGGTCCGAACAGGAAAGGCTCTGAAGCGTTGGTCAGATGAGAGCAGTTCAAATAGCAAATGGCTGAGGCAGTGAGTGCTTGATGCTGTATACCGATAATTCTCTTTCCAATCGCTATAGATCTGTGATTCACACTCAGATACAGTGATATAAATACTCTGAGTGGTGCAGTGAGAGTAATATGGAAAAAGATGATACGCTGTGGCAACCCCTAACGGGAGCTGCTGACAGAAGAAGAAGAAGGTGCAGTGAGAGTAACAACGCTAAAGCAGTTATGGTATTTAGAATAGTTTGACAACCATTCTGTGGACCATTATATTGTTACAGGTTAATTACAATCAGATGCATTAAACTTATAAACAATATGCAGTTAATTTCAGTGTATTTATAAAGTGCATCAGGGATGTGGATCTAAAAAAGAAAGGGTAATCACACAGGAACAGTAGCACTGCTTTGACGCTGGGTGCCGCCAGTCTGCAAAACCAAGCAGAAAAATTGCGTACGACAGGGTATGAGCTACCGTGGAAATGCGCGTGGCTTTACGCCAAGTTTAGGTTTTATACATCGCGATTTGAATGTGGAAACGATCTTACGCAACATTTCTGTGCGTACGCACCGTTTATACATGAGGCCCCTGAAGATTACTTTTATGGTGTACTTAAATAGGCTCTGCAAATTTAAATTGAAATCTTGGAGTCAGTATCTTTACTACTCTGCATATTTTTTTTAATTCGTTGTTTCTAAGTCTTCTATTTCTAATGAATTTGGGTTTAGAATTTTTGGATTTTGATCTTGATGCTGTTTTTAAACTGAGTTAAAATCACAGCCGCTCACTGTCATGGTGGAGTATGCATATTTTTCCTGTGACTGCATTGATTTTTACTTCACATTTCTGGTTTTGCTTCCACATGCCAAACACATGTACATTTTATATTAACTAAAAACTCTAAATGGGCCTGGTGTCAGTTAGTGTAGATGTGTGTGGTTGTCTTCTGTAGTAAACTGGTACTCCATCTGTGGTTTGCTCCTGCCTTGTGCCCAGTGTTGCTGGCTTAGGCTGTAACCCCCAGAATCCTGAAATAGATTAAGTAGACTTTAAATTGGATGCCCAATTTTTGCAAGTTTATTTATATTGATTAACTACTCGTCCTGGGGCGGTACAGTGGCGCAATGGTAGCGCTGCTGCCTCGCAGTAAGGAGGCCTGGGTTCGCTTCCCAGGTCCTCCCAGCGTGGAGTTTGCGTATTCCCCCCGTGTCAGTGTGGGTTTCCTCCGGGTGTTCCGGTTTCCTTCCACAGTCCACAGACATGCAGGTTAGGTGGACTGGCGATTCTAAATTGGCCCTAGTGTGTGTTTGGTGTGTGGGTGTGTGTGTGTGTGTCCTGCGGTGGGTTGGTGCCTTGCCTGGGATTTGTTCCTGCCTTGCGCCCTGTGTTGGCTGGGATTAGCTCCAGCAGACCCCCGTGACCCTGTGTTCGGGATTTAGCGGGTTGGAAAATGGATGGATGGAACTACTCATTCTTTTTTATTTTTTAACTTCTCATTCACAGGCTTTTAGATTCATTAATATCAGCCAGTCCTTTAATAATGTTTATTGCAGTTCTAACTCTCATCTGTGTCATCTGTGTTCACAAGTAGATCAGCTCAACGAGATTTTGATCATATAGATTTTGGCCAAGCCTAAGCATGCATCATTATGGCTTGATCTTAGACATTGGGTTATGATGCAATCTAGATGTGTTTTTTTTTGTTGCATGCCAGTTTGTATTTAGTCTGAAGTAAGTGTGTTTATAGACCAGAAGTCATAAAAAAAACTCTTTATAGTCGTATAGCTGTTTATTCTCTATTGCATCTTTCAGAACTGTTGTATTTGATTGCCACCGTACAATTCTAATTGTGCAGGTGTAGTCAGACTTATTAGAAAGAAATATTACTTAATATTTAAGTAATGTCAATGGAAGAAGAAATTACTTCCACTTAAAAACCTCAAATGCAATTAATCATTTTGGGCATTTCTTTTTTAGTATTCACCTCTAGTTTTTTATTGACATCGTTGGAGGGCTTATGTGATTTCTCTAGGTGACAGGGATTTGTGCCAAATAATTTATGGCCTTGCAGTTGTTCCGTGGTGAGAGCTGCCCTGGGGCAGTGGTTCCTGTCCAGATCCTTCTGCTTGCTCTGCAAACATCTGTCACCATGCCAAGTGGTGTTTACTTTGGACATAGCTTTATGGCTGCTGTTGAGCACCAAACCTGCTGTGACTGCAGAGTATTGAAGTGTCTGGTTTCTCACTTGAATGAAGGGGTAAAAGAGGAGGAGTTACCTTATTATGAAGAAACACACATTCATTTTCTTCATTTCTGGAGGAGTGTACTGGGAGTATGTGTATAGTTAATGAATACATTATTCCATCTATAAAAACAGGACATATATCCAGTTTTAAGAATCTCTTCTCAAGAGAGAAGCAAAGATTTTTTTGACACATTACTAATAAAGATAAATTTCCTTGCCCACCCATGTAGCCAAGGGACACATTTTATATGCAGTTACTTTATGCTGTGTTCATGGAAAAATTTCAAAAGTGAAAGAAAGTGCATTACTAGTGAATGGCTTACAATATAAAGAAGGGAAAATTTTTGATAGGTACTCTCTGTTTATAGAAAACAGATGATTGACTTTTTAGCCTGAGGCAACTTTAGGAAATAGGCTAAAGGAATTAGGTACCTTTAGAAGTTACAGTATCTTCAGACAGAAACCATCAGCTCCTTCTAGAATCGCTGATTATGCTTAGTAAGACTACACATAAAGTTAAGGCCTTTCATCTAAGAAAGCCAACTTGCAAGATATAATTAAAAAATAAAATGCTTCTGAGGAAAAATAGACTCCACTCAGGCTTGCTTTACTTAATGCCAAACTAACGCGTTAATTTCCTGAATGTGGTGTATTGGACTCATTATAAAGGTAAGAGCCAAGATATACAGTATAGCATTGGGATCATTAATCTCAGATTATCCTTATACAGCAGAGTTGATTAAATATAGATTCTTTATTAATAGTGACAAGGGATTACATGGTTCACAATACACATTAGGGAAGAGTTCAGTACAAGTTTTTAGAAACAGAATCATTAACACTTTCCACCAAAAGTAGATAGATAAAAGAAAGATCAGGTCTTACAGGGAAATTTATTCATGGCCATTCAAGCATCACATCACCATTTTATAGCAGTAATAGGCAAGGTGGGCAGAGAGTGGATAGATACTATCTTGTTTTGGAAAGCGATAAAGCCATGGCATTTCAGAGGACACAGAAAGCACATATCATTTAAACCAGGCATGTCAAACTCACTACCATTGGTGGGCTGCTTCGACTGCCATACGTGCGTCAGTGGGCCGCACTGTAACAAATAACTATTATACTAGATAGATAGATAGATAGATAGATAGATAGATAGATAGATAGATAGATAGATAGATAGATAGATAGATAGATAGATAGATAGATAGATAGATAGATAGATAGATAGATAGATAGATAGATAGATAGATACTTTATTAATCCCAATGGGAAATTCACATTCTTCAGCAGCAGCATACTGATACAATAAATAATATTAAATTAAAGAATGATAACAATGCAGGTGAAAAACAGACAATAACTATGTATAATGTTGAATGTTAACGTTTACCCCCCCAGGTGGAATTAAAGAGTCGCATAGTTTGGGGGAGAAACAATCTCCTCAATCTGTCAGTGGAGCAGGACAGTGACAGCAGTCTGTCGCTGAAGCTGCTCATCTGTCTGGAGATGATACTATTAAGTGGATGCAGTGGATTCTCCATAATTGATAGGAGCCTGCTGAGCGCCCTTCGCTCTGCCACAGATGTTAAACTGTCCAGCTCCATGCCAACAATAGAGCTTGCCTTCCTCACCAGTTTGTCCAGACGTGAGGCGTCTTTCCTCTTAATGCTGCCTCCCCAGCACACCACTGCGTAGAAGAGGGCGCTCGCCACAACTGTCTGATAGAACATCTGCAGCATCTTATTGCAGATGTTGAAGGACGCCAGCCTTCTAAGGTAGTATAAACCGGCTCTGTCCTTTCTTGCACAGCGCATCAGTATTGGCAGTCCAGTCTAATTTATCATCCAGCTGCACTCCCAGATATTTATAGGTCTGCACCATCTGCACACAGTCACCTTTGATGATCACTGGGTCTATGAGGGGTCTGGGCCTCCTAAAATCCACCACCAGCTCTTTGGTTTTGCTGGTGTTCAGGTGTAGGTGGTTTGAGTCGCACCATTTAACAAAGTCATTGATTAGGTCCCTATACTCCTCCTCCAGCCCATTCCTGATGCAGCCCACGATAGCAGTGTCATCAGCGAACTTTTGCACATGGCAGGACTCCGAGTTGTATTGGAAGTCCGATGTATATAGGCTGAACAGGACTGGAGAAAGTACAGTCCCCTGTGGCGCTCCTGTGTTGCTGACCACAATGTCAGACGTGCAGTTCCCAAGACGCACATACTGAGGTCTGTCGTTAAGATAGTCCACGATCCATGCCACTAGGTATGAATCTAATCCCATCTCTGTCAGCTTGTCCATAAGGAGCAGAGGTTGGATTGTGTTGAAGGCGCTAGAGAAGTCTAGAAACATAATTCTTACAGCACCACTACCTCTGTCCAAGTGAGAGAGGGATCGGTGTAGCATATAGATGATGGCATCCTCTGCTCCCACCTTCTCCTGATATGCAAACTGCAGAGGGTCAAGGGCGTGTTGAACCTGTGGCCTAAGGTGGTGAAGCAGCAGCCTCTCCATGGTCTTCATCACATGTGATGTCAGAGCAACAGGCCGAAAGTCATTCAGCTCACTAGGACGTGATACCTTTGGGATTGGGGTGATACAAGATGTTTTCCAAAGCCTCGGGACTTTCCCCTGTTCCAGGCTCAGGTTGAAGATGCGCTGTAGAGGGCATCTATTACTATTATATTATATTACATTTGTACTATTATACAAAGTTACTGTAGCTTTCTTTCCAATACTGAAAACTTTAAAAAATGTAACACTTAAAGTTTAAAGTTTAAAGAAAAGCAATTTATTTCCATACAGTCTCCATACAACAGTGTAGAATTAGAGTCTTAGCCTCTTAGCTAGGTCCTTATTATATTATATTCATTGCTTATATAGGAGCCTTACAGTGTGAGATTTATTTCTTTTGTCCCGATACTTGGCATCTCTTGTTAGTAACCAGTTCGTCAATATCAGGCTTGAAATCTTGTGCAGCTGCAACTTTTATGAGGGATAAAAGGTGCTCGACGGTAAGTCTTGAGCGATGTAGGGTTTTGGTAGCTTTCATAAACGAAAACAATTGCTCACAAAGGTAAGTGCTTCCGAACATTGACAGTACTCTCGATGCCAACTTACGGATCTGCACATGCGAGGGTGGCAGGTAAGCATACAAGCCTGGCACACCAACTTCGTTGTATTTTGTCTTCAGAATAGAATCTGACTGCAGTTCAATCAATTCCATTTAGATATTCTCAGGCGCATTCTCAACGTTGTAAGAGAACAGCGCAATGCTCTGTTTGTGTGAACTGAAATCACGAAAATGCTCACTGAATTCATTGCTCAGTAATTCAAGTTGGAAAACAAATCCTTCAAAAATCAAATTTTACTTTACTAAGTTTACTTCAAAGTTTACATTGTAAAATAAGCCAATATGCAAAAAGCCTCCTGACCTACAATAATTTTACAAACTCAAAATCACAAAAATATGTTAATAAACAACTGACCAACTTCTCGCGTCCACTTCAGATCTTCAGCTGTAGTCTGCACTAACTGTTCGTTACAATACTAGCACAAAATTACATGAAACTAGAGCAAAAAAACGTGAAAATATGCGGGCTATTACTACTCGTGATGGTCAGTTCTGCCCAGTGGCCAGTCTCAGCAGCCCAGTCAGTAGTGTAGCCTTAACAGGGGTGGCTCGTGGCGGCCTGGGCAGAGAAAGAATCGGTGGCTCCTTCGCCTGGCAATGTCAATACTGTATCTTATGCACGGCGGATGGCCACATCCGTTGCGGACACTGCATAGCCGCCTCATGCTCATGACACGCTTCTATATATGCGTGTCCGTAACTTGAAAACCAAGTGGCGGCCCATGATATTTTCATTACGGCAGAACGTTATAATACTACATATAACTTACTGCTCTGACTCTAGCGACATTTGTAAATACAGCGTACTAATTAACAAGAAACAATGTTTTTCGGTCACATTGCCGTCAGCTGTGTCGTTATTTTCTCTTTCTGTTTTATATTCAATATATATTGGCATGGCAGCCCCTGGGATTTGGCGGCACTGTGCAGATGTACAGTTTGCACATGCCTAAGGCTGCCCCTGCTGCCTGCTGCTGCAGCCTAGCACTTCAGTTGTGACGCTGCGGCTCATTAACTTTGGTCAAGGCTCGAGGCTATACTAGCAGATGACGTTTCTGGTACCGTAATGCCAGGGGAAAACACGCTTTTGTCAGAAGGCAGAAGTAAGAAAAGTCAATAAGTAACACCGAAGATGCAGAATGATTCAATCACAAACGACAGTAATCACTTTGTACAAGTTCAGAGCTAACTAGGATCTGTCATGCGGGCGCAGCATGCGGCCCGGGGGCCGCGTGTTTGACATGCCTGATTTAAACCACATTTAAATGTCAGGTGGTGAGGGTTAAGCTCAGGTGTTTCTTTGAGGACACAACATACACATGGCCTTGAGAGTGCCAATCATGGCAACACTTGGTGCAACAGGAGAACCAATCTTGAATGAGATACAGATCCATCGCAGGGCACTATCACACATACTGTATACCACACTTACTTATGCTGCATGGAGACAGATTAGAGTTGTTAGTTAATCTAACTTGTATGTCTTTATCATGGGAGAACTTCCACAAAGAACATGAAAACTCTTGACTGGCTGTACAAGCTTCAGTAATAGCAAGCATATATTGAGACATATTTTAATTCAAGTGGCTGTCTTTGTACCTGCACCTAGTCCACAACAGTGGTAAAATAAGCTGTTCAGTATGCTATTCAGAAATTCTGCATTGGTCATTGAGGCATGAAGCTCAGTTAATGCTGCTTGAAAGAATGAGACAGACTGTACTAATGATACAACATATATTTTGTTAACTGCAGCACAGAGTTAGCAGGGCTGCTAAAACAACACAGTTCTGTGCAACAAATTAATTAGTAGACAATAAAAGCATGATTTTTGTTATGTTTTTTAAGTGGTGGGGATTGGCTGAGATGTATTCCTCTGACACAAGTGCAGTCTTGGCTAATTTGGAACGAGCCCACAGAGTTTAACTGTCACAAACATCTGATTGCTTCTTTGAGTAACCATCAAAATTACTGTACATAACAGGGACTGTTTTCAAGAGAAATGTTATATATAGATGTATCTTCAGTTAAGAAGTTTCACAAATTCAGCCTTAATATAAAAAAACTTGTAAAAAAGGAAGAAGAGAATTTGAAAGGTGAAGCATCAGTAACTTTTGAAAACTGAAATGTTACTTTGTTTGACTTGCCCATTAAGTGATTCTTTTCAGTAAGTATTACTAAGTAAACACAAATCTTAGAACAGCAAATTTCATAAATCTAACAATGTGATTTGGTAGAAAACCTGAAGTAACAAAAATATCTTTTCTAGGAGTTTTTCTTTTGTAAATGCAGTGATGTTAATGAATGCATTCTTAACAACCTTTATATTTATTCAATTACCAAGCAGGAAATGGCAGTGAATACATTTAGTATATGCATATAAAGTATGTAGTCCATAATGATTATATGATTCTTTATAAAACCCACAATGAAATTCCACAGAACCTAAAAAAATCCTCCATTTTTTTAAACTCCTCCTGTGCCAAAGACAAAATATTGACCATGATTCAATCCTGGCTGGAATAATTATCATTAACGTTTTCCTTTTTGATAGTTGTTGCTTTCTGATGAAATATAAATCATATTTTCTTACATTTACAGTAGATACACAAAAAAAACCCATAAGGATATTTCACGTTCATCACTCTGTATTTTTTGGGAACATCATCTGATTAGAGAAAGCACCCATGAACATGAACTGAGCTGAAGATTGCAGCCAAACATCCATCCATCCATCCATTTTCCAACCCACTGAATCCGAACACAGGGTCACGGGGATCTGCTGGAGCCAATCCCAGCCAACACAGGGCACAAGGCAGGAACCAATCCCGGACAGGGTGCCAACCTACCGCAGGACACACACAAACACACCCACACACCAAGCACACACTAGGGCCAATTTAGAATCACCAATCCACCTAACCTGCATGTCTTTGGACTGTGGGAGGAAACTGGAGCGCCCGGAGGAAACCCACGCAGACACGGGGAGAACATGCAAACTCCATGCAGGGAGGACCCGGGAAGCGAACCCAGGTCCCCAGGTCTCCCAACTGCGAGGCAGCAGCGCTACCCACTGTGCCACCGTGCCGCCCTGCAGCCAAACAATGTTAATTAAATAAATTTGACATACTGTACATTATTTTTAAGTGGCATTGGCACAGGGATGATTGTGACTCCTTTACAGTTCCCTAGCTAATCTCTGTGTGCATTTTCCTCTGTTCATTTGTATGAGATTTTTTCTAATAGTACTCTAGTTTTTCTTCCTCATCCGCAAACCATGAAAGTTTAAACGGAGACTCTTATTTTAATTGGTGTGAGTAGCTGTGTGTATGTGCGTGGTGGTACTGGATGTGGCCATGGCTGCAGGGCTGCAGGGCTGCAACAGTGTGTGTGAGTGTGAATGTGTGTGTGTAAGACTACCCTGTGATGGACTGCAGTCTTGGAAGGGGTAGGTTCTTGTATACAGGTATGCTACTTCTCTTTTGACTCTGAATTCAGAAAAATTTCTTCAGGAAAATGATTTACATATCAACCTTTCGATACTTTAAAGTACCTCTGAAAAGAACATACAATCGCAGGAAGAACATTTATGGACCTATTATCCAGAAAACAGGCAAGAAAGCAAATCCAGACTCTTGGGCTGTGATGCAGCTTAACTAATCACTGTTCCACTCATATTGCACAACAAGACACAATTAATAGCTTAGAGAATCAAAGTATATTTTATAACCTAATTTGGCAAGTATATGTTATAATGTTATAATCTATATCAATGCTGTTATTTAATATAAATATGAAAGAACCATAAAGGGACTTTAATACAGGATCTGGTACATCAAATTAGCATATTATAAATTATATTTTTAATGCACAACTTTATTGTCATTTGACTGCATGCTAGTTTTCAGCATTTATTTGTTAGATAGTTGTAATTTATAGATGTGTACAGTTTGCTTTAATTTTAGACTGAATGAAAATTGGTTAGTACTCCATCTTTAAAAACATCCATATAAACTGTTCAAGTGTGTATATGTGCTTATAAAGTGTCTTGAGATGATGTTTGTTATAGAAAGGTTCTAAGTACAATAAACTTGTTGTATTGTGTACTAGGCTTTATAATTAAGAGTGATTGAGGCCAAGCTCCCAAGAATCATTAACTTGTAAAGGTCATACCAAAGACATTCCTTTAATTTATGACTGTAACATTTAATTTGACTCCCTCCTCTTCTTAAAATGTAAGTTTTCACTCTCTCAATTGGGTATAACCTTGACCTATTAAATAAGCTTCATTTCATTAACTACAACATCAGCATATGTTTTTTTTTCTTATAACACATGCTTCCATGACAGGGCAGACAGGTAGAAACTGATTTTGATGATAAACTGGAGAGCCTTACAAATTACATCTTACAAAGTCTGTGTAAATAAGTCCATCCATCCATCCATCCATCCATTGTCTCCCGCTTATCCGAGGTCGGGTCGCGGGGGCAGCAGCTTGAGCAGAGATGCCCAGACTTCCCTCTCCCCGGTCACTTCTTCTAGCTCTTCCGGGAGAATCCCAAGGCGTTCCCAGGCCAGTCGAAAGACATAGTCCCTCCAGCGTGTCCTGGGTCTTCCCCGGGGCCTCCTCCCGGTTAGACGTGCCCGGAACACCTCACCAGGGAGGCGTCCAGGAGGCATCCAGATCAGATGCCCGAGCCACCTCATCTGACTCCTCTCGATGCGGAGGAGCAGTGGCTCTACTCTGAGCCCCTCCCGGATGACTGAGCTTCTCACCCTATCTTTAAGGGAAAGCCCAGACACCCTGTGGAGGAAACTCATTTCAGCCGCTTGTATTCGCGATCTCGTTCTTTCGGTCACTACCCATAGCTCATGACCATAGGTGAGGGTAGGAACATAGATCGACTGGTAAATTGAGAGCTTCGCCTTGCGGCTCAGCTCCTTTTTCACCACGACAGACCGATGCAGCGCCCGCATTACTGCGGATGCCGCACCGATCCGCCTGTCGATCTCACGCTCCATTCTTCCCTCACTCGTGAACAAGACCCCGAGATACTTGAACTCCTCCACTTGGGGCAGGATCTCGCTACCAACCCTGAGAGGGCACTCCACCCTTTTCCGGCTGAGGACCATGGTCTCGGATTTGGAGGTGCTGATTCTCATCCCAGCCGCTTCACACTCGGCTGCGAACCGATCCAGAGAGAGCTGAAGATCACGGCCTGATGAAGCAAACAGGACAACATCATCTGCAAAAAGCAGTGACCCAATCCTGAGTCCACCAAACCGGACCCCCTCAACGCCCTGGCTGCGCCTAGCAATTCTGTCCATAAAAGTTATGAACAGAATCGGTGACAAAGGGCAGCCCTGGCGGAGTCCAACTCTCACTGAAAACGGGTTCGACTTACTGCCGGTAAATAAGTCAAACATTTAATTTTGGCTTAGAGTTTCTTCAGATCAGCTGTCCATACACTTTTTCATTCATCTGGGAAGTTTCTTATGTACATTGAGTGATGTTACTCAGTCTCTCCTTCAAAATATTCTTGATTAGAAAGGAATATGTTTTGCCTCCCCACATCATTTTTAACATGTTGTCCTAACACTGCTTCTTCTTTTAAAATAATGACTTTGAAAATCTACTATTAGATTTTAAAGAACAAGTTACCTACTTAACATGTATTTTGGTACATGTTTATTCTGAACAGTTTTACCACAGTAAACTGGTAAGAACTGAGTGCAAGAGAAGAACCAAGTTTGAATGTCCAATCTGAAAATGCTGTCCTTTGGAATATGGGTGGTGTCTATGAGTGGACGCTAGGGGTTGCTGTTGCCAAGTAAAACCCAACAGACAGACGTTCAGGACACACTTGTAAAAGCACTAAGAAGAATTTTAATTTCTTAACTAAAGTGCACAAAAGCACCACACACGCCACAATCCACCAATAACAATAATTAATAATAATAATACAATAATCAATCCTCCTCTCCCACCAGCTGTGTCACTCTCCCTCCCAACTCCGGCTCAGCCTGATGGGTTTCCCATAGTCCTTTAAATAGTCCTTGACCCGGAAGTGCACCTGTCCTTCTGTCCATATGATTCATATATTTTTTCTTCAGCCCGGAAGTACTTCTGTTCTTCTGTTCCCGTGACTTGGTAGTACTTCCGGGCTATAGGGAAAATAAAAATCCCCCTGTCTCCCTGCAGCGTCACACGGCGGCACCCACGGCACCCAGCAGGGCTGTGAAACCGAACTCCATCTCCCATGGTGCCCTGCGGGAATCTGGGGCACCTCTAAGCTGCAGGGAAGTCTCCATCTAGCGGCTTGGATGTGTCAGCTGGAATGAGCTGCCGGCCATCCATCACAGTGGAAAAACCAAGCAGAAATGGAAAAAACATACAAACGCTACAAAGACCATGCATGAGGTTAGAAATTATGCCCTGAATGATGGATCTGTGAAGCAGTAGATTTAACCAATATGTCTGTTAAAATTTCTTTTATTATTTTATAGACATTGCATGTATATTTTTTGATATCCAATGAATGAAATAATCATGCTACAGCAGAATGTATTTTATTGGGTACTGTTTTATTATTTAATAAGTTTTCATCAGAATTACTGAAGGTCTGTTCAAATCCTCTGTTTCTACTTCTACTACAAAATGTCTTCATGTTCCTGTCTCTTTGAAGATTAGACATAAATCAAATTGTCTTTGTTTTAATTGTGGTTCAATGTAAAATGTTACAATATCAAAACATTTGTTTTCTTCTTTGCTGTGCTATATTTTCCAGCACACCATCTGTTGCTCATCTCCAATACCCTAAAGAATTAGGAAGGTAGAATTTCACCATTAAAGTAAGTGTTTTCTGACCTGAACATCATACAAAGCCTGAGGCATCTGTTGCTTCTTCCAACCGTGTTTAGACTTAATTTGCATAGCATTTTTCTCATTGTGGAAGTTATTATAGCATTCCGGCTTCATTGAGTTTATACATTAGAATTTTATTCTACTCTTTTCATTTCTTCTTGTCTCTTCAAGTAATCAGGCACGTTTTACTGACGTTCTTCTTTGTGGGCATTCAAGTTCATAACTGGACTAACTCTGAGGTTCTTTTTCCCTTGATTCTTCTCATAGTAATTTTTAATAATGCTAAGAGAAGCTGACATAAATGGATGTTAACAGGATGTTTGTTGCCATTTTTGATACATTTTGTATTTTATAATTTGTCCTGAATCCTGGACATCCCTTGATCCCTGTTTCATGCATTATTTAGTATAAAGTGACATACACAATCAATTGAAAACATCTATCCATCTTTCCATTCATACAACCCTTCCTTGAACCCACTTTCAGAGTCGGGAGGAGCCTGTGTTCATCCCAGCAGCACTGTCTTTGAGACAGGAGCCCAAACATTAAATCACATAGGAGCCCATCACAGGGTATACCCACTCTCACCTCCATTTGGGTTTCTCTCCCACAACTGTGGGATGTGGCAAAAAAAACAGAGTGTCTGAAGAATAGCAGCCAGGCAGGGAATGAGCCTTGGTGCTTGGAGGTCCTTGTCAACCACTGGTTGCCACCATGCCATTAAATTTGTTTTTTCTTTCAAGAATATTTTGTCATAGTTGTTCAAGCAGAGTTTTGTGTAGAGATTATGCATTAGAGCAAAATTTAGAAATGATTGCTCAAACCTGCCTAATCCAATTCTGCATCACAAAGGAATGAAGGCTATCCTAGAACCACTGCACACAAGGCAGAAAAGAATTCTGCATAAGGCATCAGTCCATCACAGGAATCATAAATACAGTAGTAAAACATATCTTTGTAAGCTTTCTCTAATTTTTTCTCTTTTCTTGATGCATAATGTAATATGAAATGAAGTTAAATGCAGTTCTAGCAGTAGAATTCTTCTAGTCTAGGCAGTAGGGAAATTAAATAAAATGAAAAATATACTATGTGTTACAGTGCTCTGTATCTGCTAGTTTAACTGTAAGTGAGTAACTGGGGATGATTTTCTTGTTTCATAATATTTTTATTATTTCATAGTATTATTATTTGGTTGAAGTGAAGTTGTTTTCTATAAATCAAAAATTTAAAATTGAGGAAAATCAATAGTATAATCTACAGTATAATCTGCTTAGATTTATGTGGAGAACAGAATGAGACATCAAAAAGTACACTTTATAACATACCTTTACATGTACTAGGGTGTTGTAGTGTGTTAGCCATTATGAATGTAGAGAAAAGCCAAGCAAAATGACACCTTTTATCGGCTAACTAAAAAGATTACAATATGCAAGCTTTCGAGGCAACTCAGGCCCCTTCTTCAGGCAAGATGTAATCCATGTGGAGGAGTCCATGGCTGCTCCCCCGGAATATAAGTAGAAGGGTCGTCCTGGCCGGGCATGGACCCTGGCCGTCCTCCACAACATATACACTTGTACTGAAATTTTTTGGAAATGACAATATTTGAACACCAGATGATGAATATTTCTTGAAAAAAATTTCCTAGTGTTTGCTCAGCTTATAGACTGATATGCACATGGTTTGCTCACATGTTTGTTAACTCTTCCAGACTACAGGATTCAAGTGTACACTTTGAGACTGGTGTGACTTTCAACCAGAGCTACTTTTCTATCTTGCAGACCAGTAATATAATGTTCATGTGCAAATGGGATACTCTGTTAGCTTCACAAGAAGCTATCATGTAACTGGTAAATGGAGAAGATGCTGATTTTGCATTGGTTTCAACCAAGACAACAAGAGGTGCTTCAGTCTTGGGAGGCTTTCTCTTCTTTCTACACTTTTAACTGATACAGTGCATCATGGCTTAAATAAACTACATCACATCTATCTCTCTGTCTGTCCACAGATAGATAGATAGATACAGGGTGAGCCAAAAAGAAGCACCACATTTCAAATGTTTATTTTACAAGAACGCTACAAGATAAAATACATTTTATTACAACACAAGAAAGGGTATACAAAATAGATTTTTTTTCACTGTGTTGAACGCTCGCATGACTCATTTGGCGAATAGTGTCCTTGAAGGCTTCAAGGTTTTGAGGTTGGTGTGTGTATACCTTCGACTTCGACCTTCGCCCCACAAGACGAAATCACATGGGGTGAGATCAGGCAAACGTGAGGGCCACCCAACATTGCCCCGCAGGGAGATCAGCATCCCCAGAAACATCTCCAGCAAAACTTGCATGGATCTCCACGCTGTATGAGCTGTTGTTCCATCCTGTTGAAACCAGGCATCCACAACATCCATTTCTTCCAGTTCTCTAGCATTTCAATGTAATGTTCTGAAGTGATGGTGACCGTTGCTCCCCCCTCCTCAAAAAAGTAAGGGCTTACAATGCCAAATGCACACCAAACTGTAACACGCTCACTATGCAGAATGTTCTGATGAAGTTCACGAGGGTTGGTTTCAGCCCAGTAGCAAAAGTTTTGCTTATTTAAGCAACCATTCAAATGGAAATGTGCCTCATCACTGCACATGATGGTGGCATCTCGATGAACAGTTTGCAGAATGTTCGCACACAATTCTCTATGGCTCTCCCAGTCTCAGTCATCATTTTGTATGGATAGAAATTAAGGTCCTCATGCAAAATCCTCCACAAAGACATGCTGGAAATGCCTCAGGGCAGAAGCATGTTTGCGCTCAATGTCTAAGAGACTGCCAAATTGATGTCCTTACAGCTTGGTTGTTTTCAGGCACTTGTACAGTCCGAGGGCGGTCTGGAGAATATCTGTTCAATGTTGTACCTGTCTGTGTAAATGTAGCCACCCATTGAAGGATTATTTTCCGATTTGGGACGTCACTGTTAGGAGGAATACTAAACTGAGTTTGGAAGGCACGTTGTGTAGTCATGATGGATTCATTGTTTTTGAAGAACGCATGTTGCTGACTGAAAAGTACAAGGGATCATCTATCAAAGGACCCCCACTCGGCTGCCTCTACCTCATACAATGACCTTGAGAAATGTGGTACTTCATTTAGGCTCACCCTGTAGATAGATAGATAGATAGATAGATAGATAGATAGATAGATAGATAGATAGATAGATAGATAGATAGATAGATAGATAGATAGATAGATAGATAGATAGATAGATAGATAGATAGATAGATAGATAGATAGATAGATAGATAGATAGATAGATAGATAGATAGATAGATAGATTTTTTCTTTCTGTCCATATGTTTTATGGTTTAGTAATAATTTAAACATTTGAAGCATCTGTTTGAGTATTCCAGTAATGGGTAAGCGGTTATTAGTGCTGCCTTGCTACTCAGAAAGTTGAGCTAAATCATGACCCAGTCATTGTCTGTCATATGTGGTTACTTGGTGACTGTAAAATAATGTGGTATGAGTTTGTTTCTGATTTTGTCATGATGTGGACTGGTGCGCTGTCAAGGCTTGGTTCATACCTTTGACTGATGCTTCTGGAGACAGTGTCCCCATCCCCTACCATCCCAAATTGATTCCTCAGATTGGAATAACTGGTTTCACATAGTGACTGGGTGGCTATCTGAAGGTTGATAACTTTGCCCTATTTCTGTAGCCTGTTACTATATCATACTGCATATTGAAACCAGCTTTTTCTGGTAATGGCTATTCATTATCAAATATTAATTATCTACATACAAATTTAATAAAAATAAGAGAATTTCAAAAAGCCAACCCATATAGTACATAGTACTAACATTTATAAATAGAACATGCAGCATAGTGCCACAGTGGAGTCCTAGTTTTCCCTCAATCTGAGATGATTTCATTGTGAACTCTACATTTTCTCTAAATATTCATGGAGACTCTAGTTTCCTTCCGCAAATGCAGCCAAACTGATATGAATAAATGTGCCCAGCCAGTGTTGTCTTTACCATCTATGTCTGATTTAATCTTTGTCTTTAGTCTACTCTAAAATATAATAATAATAATAATTCTTTTTAACAATTCTTTGCATTTATATAGCGCTTTTCTCACTACTCAAAGCGCTCAGCAATTGCAGGTTAAGGGCCTTGCTTAAGGGCCCAACAGAGCAGAGTCTCTATTGGCATTTACGGGATTCGAACCGGCAACCTTCCGATTGCCAGTGCAGATCACTAGCCTCAGAGCCACCACTCCGCCTATATATTTTAATATATTTTAATATTTGTCGTGACATCTACATTATTTATTTTAAAGTTTATTCCACACCATCTAGAAATGCTTTGTAAAGCAAGCAAGATATAGTACACTGTTTTGTTTAATCTAGTAAGTTTTTCTAAAAAAATTGGTCCCAAAAGTTGGGGTCTGATAACACTGCTGGCGCTATCTTGAGGGCAATCGATTGTGAAAAATGCGTGAACAAATTATTTCAGATTTCATTGACCTTAGAATTTAAAAGATGTCTCAGAGAAGGTGTGGTTCATCCTTTATTCAGGTATGGAAACCAGTAAAGGAAGTTGTACTTCTAAACAAGAACATGAACTAAAAACAAGTGAAGTAGAATTACAGTGCATCTGGAAAGTATTCACAGCGCATCACTTTTTCCACATTTTGTTATGGTACAGCCTTATTCCAAAATGGATTAAATTCATTTTTTTCCTCAGAATTCTACACACAACACCCCATAATGACAACGTGAAAAAGTTTACTTGAGGTTTTTGCAAATTTATTAAAAAATAAAAAAACTGAGAAATCACATGTACATAAGTATTCACAGCCTTTGCTCAATACTTTGTTGATGCACCTTTGGCAGCAATTACAGCTTCAAGTCTTTTTGAATATGATGCCACAAGCTTGGCACACCTATCCTTGGCCAGTTTCGCCCATTCCTCTTTGCAGCACCTCTCAAGCTCCATCAGGTTGGATAGGAAGCGTCGGTGCACAGCCATTTTAAGATCTCTCCAGAGATGTTCAATCGAATTCAAGTCTTGGCTCTGGCTGGGCCACTCAAGGACATTCACAAAGTTGTCCTGAAGCCACTCCTTTGATATCTTGGCTGTGTGCTTAGGGTCGTTGTCCTGCTGAAAGATGAACCGTCCCCCAGTCTGAGGTCAAGAGCGCTCTGAAGCAGGTTTTCATCCAGGATGTCTCTGTACATCGCTGCAGTCATGTTTCCCTTTATCCTGACTAGTCTCCCAGTTCCTGCCGCTGAAAAACATCCCCACAGCATGATGCTGCCACCACCATGCTTCACTGTAGGGATGGTGCCAGGTTTCCTCCAAACGTGACGCCTGGCATTCACACCAAAGAGTTCAATCTTTGTCTCATCAGACCAGAGAATTTTCTTTCTCATGGTCTGAGAGTCCTTCAGGTGCCTTTTGGCAAACTCCAGGCGGGCTGCCATGCGCCTTTTACTAAGGAGTGGCTTCCGTCTGGCCACTCTACCATACAGGCCTGATTGGTGGATTGCTGCAGAGATGGTTGTCCTTCTGGAAGGTTCTCCTCTCTCCACAGAGGACCTCTGGAGCTCTGACAGAGTGACCATCGGGTTCTTGGTCACCTCCCTGACTAAGGCCCTTCTCCCCTGATCGCTCAGTTTAGATGGCCGGCCAGCTCTAGGAAGAGTCCTGGTGGTTTCGAACTTCTTCCACTTACGGATGATGGAGGCCACTGTGCTCATTGGGACCTTCAAAGCAGCAGAAATTTTTCTGTAACCTTCCCCAGATTTGTGCCTCGAGACAATCCTGTCTCAGAGTTCTACAGACAATTCCTTTGACTTCATGCTTGGTTTGTGCTCTGACATGAACTGTGAACTGTGGGACCTTATATAGACAGGTGTGTGCCTTTCCAAATCATGTCCAACCAACTGAACTTACCACAGGTGGACTCCAATTAAGCTGCAGAAACATCTCAAGGATGATCAGGGGAAACAGGATGCACCTCAGCTCAATTTCGAGCTTCATGGCAAAGGCTGTGAACACTGATGTACATGTGCTTTCTCAATTTTTTTATTTTTAATAAATTTGCAAAAACCTCAAGTAAACTTTTTTCACGTTGTCATTATGGGGTGTTGTGTGTGGAATTCTGAGGAAAAAAATGAATTTAATCCATTTTGGAATAAGGCTGTAACATAACAAAATGTGGAAAAAGTGATGCGCTGTGAATACTTTCCAGATGCACTGTATAATGATCCTTTTATTTTTCTTTATTCTTGGTCTGCTCTGTCTATATTTCTAAAACTTTTTATGTTCTTTTTGGAATAATGTTGCTTTCCAGTGTCTTATAATATTCAAATATCACATTTTATAGACTGAATGGAGTTTGCAGTTTTAGTGTGATGTTAGTATACTGTGTAAAGCTGCTTAGCTGAAGGAGCCTGCCAGATCCAGATGTAGGCTTCATACTCTGAGTGTCTGAACCTTGACCCAGAAAATTATGCCTCAAGTCCTTTTTGCCTACATGGTCTCAGAAGTAGGTGGAAGTAATGCAAAATCTAAATAGGGAGGGCACTATGAAGTATTTGGGGAATATATTAAAAATGCCTTTGGTACTCGGTTCCAGTTGCACTCTTCTTTTCAGCCGTGCCTTGTGTCTGGTTGCCATATGCTTTTACTCTTTGAGAGGCTCAGAAGGGAGAATGGTAATATCACAGTTCCGATTCTTAAGTATATAAAATTATGAAGCTGTGTTCCATGATTACTTGGCTACAGTATAAACTTACTTTTGCATTCTTTCGCAAATAAAGTGAGTTTTGGAAATAAAGCACAATGGCTGTCAGACATCATCTTATTTAATGAAGAATTACATATGTTTACAAATGTAATGTGCAATGCGTTTGTAGTTTTAATATACTATACATGATCTCAGGATGCTGCGGTGGGTTGGCACCCTGCCCGGGATTGGTTCCTGTCTTGTGCCCTGTGTTGGCTGGGATTGGCTCCAGCAGACCCCCGTGACCCTGTGTTCGGATTCAGTGGGTTGGATAATGGATGGATGGATGGATCTCAGGATGGTGCAGTTGTTAATGCTGCTGCCTCACTTTTCTAGCAAGGTGAGTTGGAATCCAGGCTTTGCCACACCATGTGTAGAGTTAGTATATTCTCCCCAGAATGTATAGATATTCCAGTTTTCCTCTTATATCCCAAAGACCTGTAGATTGGGTTAAGTGATGATTCCTCTAAATAAGTTAATTCAGAAGAACAAGATAATGGAACCTGCTATGGCAGTATTGGGTGTAAAGCAGGAGCCCATTCATGCATACTCTCACTTACAAAGAGACAATTTAAAGTCACCAGTCAACCTATAAATGCATGTCCTTAGGAAATGCGATAAAAGTACCTTGAGAAAAAAAAGGAATCTTGCTTGTCTGATGGGATGGCCTGATGATCACTTTCCTTCCTTCTAATTACAACAAAAAAGGTTCCTTTCCCTATTGCTGATTCCTGGAAAATCAGCAGTTCCTTTTACTAGTGAGTCCTGTCTCGAATCTGGTCCTGACTGGGCTTTGAGTAGAGAGTAGCCTTTGAGACAGCAGGAGGGCCTCACAGCTGTGGAGCCTTAGGAAAAGGCTCCTAATAAGGGCCTGTATTGCTCCTGTATGGACGTGAATAGGCCAGGTCTCTAACGTAACTTCTAGTATGTTTGTCAAATTAATACCAGAGAAGAACTGGGTCTGTTGTTTCTGTAGACACCAGAATATCATGATAACCCCACACAGACAGGAATCGGCTGTGAGGTTCTAGCCAAGTAGTCTGGATGAGTGATACAGCAGTACCTACCCCTGTGCCAGTTTGCCATCCTATAGTTGTTTTGACCTCCTGAAAGCAAATGAAGTGCTGTAAACTGTTGGGTTTTTCATGATTTACTGTTTTATACCATAAAGAGAAAGTTGTTTTCTTTGTCTGTAATTTTTGTGTTAGTTCCTACTGTATATTTTCATTTACTTTAAAATCATTACTAAGCACCTCAGCTTTTGTAGTATAAACAACTTTAAATATTTCACATGCTATTATCTTTATTTAAAAATCAAAGAGTTACTGGCATTTCTTGATGAAGAAATCAAATCAATGTATTTTGCAGAAGTACAAAGGTACTGAAGTATAACCCTATAATAAAACAATAGTTCTACCATCATGAAGTTAACTTTGTTTATTTAAAAAAAAAGTTTTGAGATACTTTTTGCATTGTAATCTGGAAAGAAAGAAATTCTGATCGCTCTGTTTTTGAGAAACAAATGGCCTTACTGCCAACACCTGGAAAACATGGGCTTGAAGAATTCATTTCCTCAATCAGCATTAGTACTTTGTTATTGCAGCCTTGCTACAAACAACTGTGGCGGATGGTCGGGACACATGCCCGGCTGGGACGCCCCTTTGTCACTGGACCCGGGGGAGCAGCCATGGGAGCCCCACGCTACATCCCTTGGAACCTTTGTTGGCAGCCCCCCTGGGTTGCGTCAGGGCCACTTTTGTGGAACACCGGAGCTCATCCTGGTTGGGCTCCGTGACCTCTGCCGGGGGAGCTGCATAGAGCTGCAGGTCTTAACATGCCCACCTGGGCAGGAGGGTAGCCACACCCAGAACTGCAGCCAGAAGTAGGTCAACGAGCACCTGCAGCACTTCCGGGTGGGCTATAAGAGGAGCCAGCAGCCACTACTCAGGGCACCAGAGTCAGGAGGAGAAGGACGAAGCTGCCTGGGAGGAGTAGTGGAGGAAGAAAAAGAGTGTGATTTGGGGTGATTTTTCTTTGTGTGTTTTGGGGGACTGTGTAGGGCCTGTGGGACACAGGGAAGACGTGCCCCACGGCTAAAGAAAAAATAAATAGTTTGTTTATTTTACCCGTGCCTCTGGTGTCAGTCTGTGTCGGGTCGGCGCCAATAAACCGCCTTTGCCACACAACCCATGTGCTTAGATTGTGAAGAACAGATTGTAAATAATACCCAAAAGTTCAGTACCCAAATTTTAAAAGACTTTAGCAGATGCTTTGATGAATGTTAACATCAGGGTCAGGATGCACAAGGATTAATTTCCTTACTTAACACATGCTTGAATTGAAAGATGGCAGTGAATTTTTAGATATATATTTCCACAAAGACAAGACTGTTTCAGATTAGGAGACTGTTACTCTGTTCAAGAACTCAGCACTGGTTTGGTCACAAAAATGTTTTTTTGACATTGCATCACATAGCAACTGAAACATTTTAAATCAATGATGCAAATATAATTTGAGAGTCTCCCAAAGAATTAACTATTTTTGTAACATTTTACAAAAGTATACAGTATATACAGTATATAAAACTTACAAGATCACATTTAACTTGTCTTAAAAGATTTTCAGTTAAATTTTTAGCACTTTCTGCTTGCCTTCTTTTTCTCCCAGTACTATTACCTATCAGGTGCTTTGCCCACATACTATATCCTTTTGCTTCCACTGTCTGACCAACCTTCCTGTAAGCCAGATAGCTGTCTTGGTCTTTTTCCCATCTGTGAGTTTATCTCTGGCAGGATACAGTCATTTTAAACCCTCTGGGGTTGGGGCTTCAGAACTCTCTGAAGGCCTCTGGTTTCACATTCTATTAAAAGCCATGTTGCCTATCCTTTACATCAAGCAGTACAGTTCCAACGACTACTTAAACATTTTGAGCCTCACTGAAAGCTACCAGCACATCCCGATTGGACCTTGTATCCACAGTACCAAACACAAAGCATGATCCCATGTGGTAACATCTTTACATCAGATACTGGGGATTTTCCTTCATTGACCATGAAGAACATCAAACCAAAGTAGGCACATCTTGTATCAAGGAACTCTCAATCCATTTCATGATTTCTCTATCTCTTGTTCTCTTTTTGCATACTGGACACTGTCCTTTAGGGTTTCACACATACACTTTTGGCAGGTCACCCTGTGACAGCTGTACTCATATTCAAGTGAAAAATCAGTTGCCTTCAACAGTGCACTGATTTCACGGGTCATAGGATCTTTTGTTTAGCTTACTCATTTTATGCTTCATGACAAACTGTGTGCTGCCATGTTAAAGTATGTAGGCATGATGTGATAACACAATATTTCACATGATAAATGTATAAAACATAAGCAATACATTTGTGATAATGCAGAAAACAGGCAGGGGACAGACAAAATACAAAAAAGAATTGCCAAAATGATGAAATAATCATTTAAAAAGTATAAAAACAAAATTCATGTACTTCAAAAATTGCAAAAATGAGAACTAGAGGTTTCAGAAATGCAGTACAACAACAGTAAAACAATGTAAGATACAACCTTTAGCATCACAGTGTTTGTCTCCATATCTTCTTTCTAGTTTTAATATATAAATATTCATTACTTGCATTTGATGTAAACAATCTAAATAATCCCTCCATCAGAGGTCTTGCTTTTAATGGGAAAAGTCCTGGAAATAGGCCTTTGGCCCTGCCCTAGTTGCTAGATTTAAAGGAAAAGCAGCATTAATGGTCTGTTGTACAATTTTAGGTTTAAAGAGCTACAGGGGGTTAGGTAAAGTTTTTAAAAAATGTTATGTCATAAAATACATGTATTCTTTTATAAAAATAATAACACTATGAAATGATAAGCTTTACTATAAAATGTTCTTTTATGTGTGAAAGTACTGAAAACTATGTAACATGGTTTTATACAAATTTATTCAAAATTGTTGAAAGCGCAAGCATACAATTTGCTTAAAAGATTGCAAAGCCTTTCTGCAACAGTTTCTTTTAGTTTGATGAGAACTGTGCTACAAATGATCATTTAAATTCAAATTATAAAACTGTGCATTAGTGCAACTTGATATACTGCCTTTTATCATAAGGTGCAAAACAACAACTTAACCCTGAAAACAGCAATTGGCAAAAAAAAAGACATTATCAAACAAATGTAAGGAAGCTGTTTTGGAACTAATGACATTAATGTTTTTTTTTACCTAGAGCAAACAAAACTGCTGACAAAAGCTTGTATGCTTTTTTTTTCTTTAATTTCAGGAAAGAACACTCTTAAAATCATGCCTTTTAAAGTGCAGTATTATGATAATGAAGTAAAAATAGAAATTTATGTACAGCAGTTTTAAATAAGTGTTTTTTTTTTGGTTTAAGAGTAAATATTTTTTATAGTAACTCATACACATGATCGTTACATGCTTGTAAATGAGGTATTTGCATTTAAAACTTTTCCAGATGTCACTGAACAAAAGTTTGCAATAGCAAACACAGTATGTTTGATTATGAAATATGAGTCTTTGCAAACCTTGTTTTCCAAATGTTTTAAATTAGCTTCATTATGAGAGTGTTGCTATATGTACTGTATTTTTTGGAAATATTTTTTGCTGCATAGTAACCAGGTAGTATATACAGTAACTAAAATACATGAATGAGAATAGTATAGTATATACAGTAATTTCAAATCAGCCTTTAGATTTTAAATTTACGGTTTTACAGTTAGCCTATCTGATTTATATCTTCTGTTTGTTCTTCACAGGTGAGTTAGAACTGCATTTTACTGTATGATCTGTACAAGTGACAATATTGATTCTATACTTTTAATCTTCCATTTCCACTCTGGAAATCGGGTACAGTAATAAAATCTAATTGCAGCATCTCTGCACTAGGGTATGCCTTTACTAATACCAGTGTCATAATGGAACACTGAAGATATTTCATAAGACATCTAGGCATTTTGTTTATTTCATGGTATAGTAGCTTTAAATTGCAGTGTATATTATAGTCTTCCAAACCCCCACAATTTAAAAATGAATTTTACACTTATCTTTATTGTTAATGAGAAATATATGAGTATGAAAAGTAGGAATGTGGCATTTTATAACATCACTTAACACAGTGATGGGTTGTGTAAACCCATTTTAAAGTGCCAAGAGAAAATATCTGGTGAAGCTTGAGAGAGAAAAGAGATCCTGGACAGTACATAAAACTCAACCAAAATATGCATAGTGAAGTAAGGATGGCAGTTATGTCTGAATCAGAAATAGGAGAAGAGTTTGAACTGAGAGGAGGATTACATCAGGTGTTGGTATTGAGCCCTTTATTGTTTATAATAATATTAGATGACATCAGTAAAGAAGTGAAGAAAGAGGCTGTTTGGTCAATGCTGCTTGTACTTTATAGGTGATCTCGAGTTGTGCAAAGGTACAAGGGGGAATTTAACAGGAGGTGAAGAGGGGCATAGGATGAAGGGGTAACAAGATCCAAAACTCAATATACATTCTATAAGTATAGTCACAAGGTTAACAATGGAAAAGTGAAGCTGTGAACAGATGAGTTAGTATCAGTGAAGTCTTTTCAGTACATAGGATCAATAATTGAAAGACACTGGGGGCAAGAGGTGAAAATTAGGAAGAGAATTGGAGCAGGATGGAAAAACTGGAGAACGTGTACTGAAATACACTAAAAGGGAAAGTATTTATGAATGTAGTGACATCAGCAATGTTATATAGTGCACAATGGAAATTCATGGGATGTAAATGTTACCATGGGTGTCCTGGTTTAACAAAATGAGTAAAATACATAATAGGTATAAGGTTTATTAGGGGAAGCTTAATGTTGAATTGGATATGGTGGACAATGATGGAGAGAAGACTAAAACCTGGGCATGTATGAAGACAAGAGGAAAGTAGTGTGTTGTCAAAGATTGACTTGCCAGAAGAAAGCAGGAGAGAAAGATCAAAACATAACATTAAGTCCACTAATTCTAATTCTGGGCTATGGGGAGGCAAAGCCTATCCTGGCTGCACCGTGATCATGGCAAGAATAGGATCTGACCATTACAGTGGTCTCACTCAAACAGGTCTAGCAAAGTGTCTTGAAGTAATCATAGCCAGGCCATCGTAGGGCCCACACCCACACTCACACAGGTCTAGCCAAGTCACCAAGTAACCTAACCTACACATCTTATTGTTATACTTTTTGTCCTAGTGTTCTAGCTGCTTGAGCAGTGACTCAAAGCTATTGCTTTTTTAGGATCTTGTGTCTTGAATATTGTGTATTCTGGTTATTCTGCTCAGTAGGTCGTCACCTTTGTTGGCTGCAGCATTTCTCAGACCTTTATGTTTTACATTCTTCTGTCAAATAACATTTTGCAACATGAAAAGAATGGGGTGTGTCCTATGCAGACGGCTGTCATTTACATTTCCGGTGAGTGGGTCTTAAAGTAAATAATAGTCTTCCAGTTTAATCATAGATTTTACTCTTGAAAGTAATTGTGAATGATCACATGCTAACTGTTATTTAAGAAAATTTACAATTTAAAGTGACAGCCAATTAGATCAACCCCATATTTTATCTCAATTTATTTACAGAAATTGCTTAAAAAGCCACTACAGTGATGTATGCAGGAGATAAAGCAAATCTATTTCCTCTTTTAAAAAGTACTGTTTTGTTACATGACAAAAAGTTTGCTGATAGCAGAAAGGAATTCTGTGGTTAATGTTTTTTTTTTCTTCTTTAAATTGAACAGTAGTGTGACTCACTTTGAAGACCTACATGCCCACTCTGGTCACAAATGGCAAGTTTATCTATGGCTTTTTGCTTTTAATCATTTCTGTACAGCTGTAGACAGACTTGACTTGAGTACTCACACTACCCCTATTAGCTACCTTTAAATGAGTATTGACATTACAGCGTATGAAGGTAAAAAAGAAAAAAGTTAGAAATGGGAAATTAATTTGACATGTATGATACCTTTAATATGCAGTACCAACAAACCTTATAATTCCTTCCATGTAGGCTATATGCCGGCCTTGATAAAGCAGCTGAACTAAAATTTGCAATGAAGCATTACACCCGCTGAGACTGTCAGTGGTTCTGCGCTCTTATTAAATGCCTGACTTTGGTTTCACAAGTTTAAAGGGCAGCCCACTGCAACCACAGTTTATCTAATGTACATTCTCCAATAACTTTTTTTGGAATGCTGCAGTTGCTGCATTGCTATATTCACCCTTGTAAATGTAATGTTCTGGTTATAAAATACATTTCTGCTGTTTAATGAAAGGACAAAAAAGCTAAATTTTGAATACTCTTTTTATGTCTTCCATTTAAAGTTGAACTTGACTATTTTTTTTATCTTTAACTTTAGTAACCATAGGCTCAGTGAATGAGTTATTTTATATTAACAGTGGTTCCTTTGTGAGTGGGTGGTCTCTAGGTCATGAAAGATAGATTTTTTTTCTTTTCCTTTATGGAAGAACTCTTAATTTTAAGCTTTGTTTAACATTGTATTATTATAGTTTAGCATTATTCTGTTAATATTATATTCTTTCTTTTAAGAAACATACCCCTTATATAAATCCTAATATTATTTGAGATGATTGTGTTTGTGAATGAAAAAAGTAGAATTTGCTTTTATTTCTGAATTACATACAAAATGATGAAATACTAAACGGGATGCCAAGATGACCTTTTCTATAGTTGGAACCTGCTAAATTACTGCTAAATTACAATATTGCTCCTTGTTTGAGTGATTTAAATTAACTTTCAAGTTTGCAGCCTGGCTTCCGGGCTTGATTTGGTTAGTTCCTAAAGTTATAGCGGTGTTAGCAATCCAAGAATTAGAAGAATCATGTGATAGGAGAGGTGCACTGGCAATGTAGCGTGGACTACTCACATCATGTTATCTCCCTCTGTCTCTCTTTCTTGTTTGTTTAATCTCAATAGTTTGTTACCTGACAGTACAAACCACAGAGAAAGTATCCCATTTCGAATATAATGGTGGTCACAATGGCTAAACTATCTCAGATTACAGTCTATAAAGTATATATATAATGTACAGATCTCTGTAGTATAGGCTGTAGTATAGGCATCAGCTCAACTTCATTGGACAATGGGAAAATCCAGTTTTTGGTAAAAAGAAAATAAATTTGACTATACTTTTCATGAATCTTTGCAGAAAACGCTGAACCAGTGGATGATACACAGACATTTTACTCAATGCTGAATTTTTTTCTTGGTGCAAGTAATACAAAACCCTTCCTTGCCCTGACTCACAGTTGTTGCAGCAACATCAAAAGACAGCAATTAAAATAGTTTCACCATTGAACGGTTGAGAAGAGAAGGAAGGTATTGAACTGTGTGTCTGTTCATTTTAAAGTTATTAGCATTGGGTTTGGTTTATATGTTCTCCTCATGTCAGGTTGGGCTTCCCTCTGGGTATTCCATTTTTCTTGCCATATCCTCAAAGAAGTGTATGTTAGGTTGGTGCTGCATGAGTGTAGGCAATAGATTTGTGCCATATCCAGGGTGTTCTCCCACCTTGTGCCAAGTGTATAGGGTTTGGTAACATCCTGATGTTGTATTTCTTACATTGTTTTACTCATTCCTCTAGACAGTTTGGCACAGAAACCTAGAAACTGCGCAATTGTTTGACCACTTCTCCCTTAAAATACAACATCAAGAGATGTTTTATTTAAAAAAGGTTACCATGTTCAAAATGTATCAGATACCACTTTTGAGTCAAGTATATAGAAATGAGCCTTCTTCACCACTGTGTAAGAATATTAAAAACACATTAAAATTATAAACAGTCAAGCATCCAGGAACAGAAGCAGAAAATTTTCATCTACAGGTGAGGGGACGCTGGCGCACTGATGTTGTTGCCGCTCCTCCCTGTTAACAACACTTTTCACAAAATTCACCTTAATTCTACACTTTCTTATGCTTGTTTTATTTCTTTTATTGTACGTATAGTTCGTGGATACAGCTGACTCGAATTGTATGGATCTGGCTTAATATTTACAGATTTTATGGACTCTACTTTGACAGGGAACAGCTGAATCTGTGGATCACGGGATGAGAACCTACGAACATTTCTTTGTACCTGGCAATCTAGGACCTCGGGATGATCTGTCTCCGTGATTATATTAAATTCGCTATGCTGATCTGCTCCCGTTTCATCTTACAGTACTCTACGACTGGAAACTGATCTGATTTTCATATTAACCTGGCTTTTGGCTCCGGGGCAATCACGCCTGAAATTACCAAGCATTACTCCTTGTGGCTGTGTATTGGAACCTCCAAATCCTGCTACCTCCTCCTGCTATGCTTTCTGCTGCTTTGCTATCGCCGCTCACCTACGCTACCACACCCGCCTGTCCTACCGGTTCCGCTGTGCTGTGCTGCTTCCCCAGTGCTATTCAAATAAGTATTGCCCAGTATCATGCTAAAATACTCTCATGACAAACTCCTTCTTATTAAACAGTTTGTCCAGAGCAAATGGTCGGACTGGAACATCCTAAAAGACGCCGGTATTTCGCAACGCCCGAAATATATACATCGCAGGTCAGGTCGCCGCCACTGCCGGGCTCCGAATGAAAAGACCACCGGCAGCATTTGCTCAGGAATACGCCGTCTTTCTCATGACCCTGGAAATAGAAGTGTCAGTGTGCCAAATTTACATTATGTGGAAATAAACCCTTATCGCGGCTCTGTGCAAAAAGAAGCCTCATTAACTAACATTGCACTATTTAACTCGAGGTCTCTTAATGGCAAAGCATTGGTGCTGTCAGAACTCATCACTGACACCAAACTTGATATTCTGTGTTTAATGGAGACTTGGCAAAAACCAAACAAATTTGCGTCTCTCACAGAGGCGACTCCAATTGGTTTCACTTTCCACACAGAGCCTCGCAGCTCAAGACAAGGCGGTGGGCTTGCCGTAATTGTCAGAGCTGACTTAAACATTAAACGAATCCCAATTGACTGTCCATTGTCTTTTGAGTGCCTGGCTCTTAAACTAATAATGAAATCAGGTCCTGTCTCACTCATTGTTCTTTATCGTCCCCCAAAATACAATGCATCTTTCTTATCCGATCTGATTGAACTTTTGACCCACCTAAGCTCTTACTCTCAGAGAATTATCCTTCTTGGTGATTTCAACATCCACATTGACATCCCCACATCTAAACTGAGGAATGAATTCCTATCCTTACTGGACTGCTTTGACTTGACACAACATGTTGATTTTCCAACCCACTCTGGCGGTCATATATTGGACCTGATCTGCACTTCTGGACTATCTGTTGCCAACATTTACAGCACTGATTTGGGACTCTCTGACCATAAAGCAGTATTTTTCACTGTTTCACTGCCTTTCCCTCCTCTTACCTGTAAACGACAAATTTCTTACAGAAACCTTAAAAATATCTGTCCCTCTATCCTTTCTGGATCCATTTCTGATCTTTTACTGTCTTCACCTATTCCACCAACACTAGATAGTCTTGTTGACCACTATAACTCAGCCCTTCATTCAGCATTAGATAAAACAGCTCCTTTAAAACATAAGGAGGTTTCCTTTAAACGTTCAGCTCCTTGGTATAACTCAGAGTTGCGATCTATGAAAGCAGCTGGCCGACGCCTTGAGAGAATGTCACGTAAGACTGGCCTCACCGTGCACATCCAGGCTTTCTCTGACCACCAAAGAGCTTACAGAGAAGCACTAACTTCTGCCAAGAACACCCATTAAGACAGAATAATAGAAAGTGGCCACGATAACCCAAGGGTTCTGTTCTCTGTAGTTAATAAATTACTCGAACCCGCATCTGGCCCAACTACCTCTTCTACTGAAGTCTGTGAGGAATTCCTCCACTTTTTCTGTAACAAAATTAATGATCTAAATAATTCAACTAACATAAATATGTCATCTGTTTATATCTCTCCCTGTTTTCCCACTCCATCCAGCTCCTTCTCTAAGTTCTCACCAGTCACATCTGCGTCTGTTAATAACCTGCTTTGTAAGATGAGGCCGACTACTTGTGTACTGGACCCCTTCCCCACCACACTACTTAAATCCTGCATTCATGCCATAATCCCGACTGTTACAACAATAATAAACTCATCCCTTGACACTGGCTCTGTGCCGCTCACTTTTAAAATTGCTTCTGTAACCCCAATGTTAAAAAAGTCTGGTCTTGATACTGACAATCTTAACAATTTCCGGCCTATTTCCCACTTACCTTTCCTGTCAAAAGTTCTTGAGCGTGTTGTAGCTTCCCAACTCACCAATTACCTAACCTCTAATAATTTGATGGAACCCTTTCAGTCTGGTTTCAGGGCGCGGCACAGCTGTGAAACTGCTCTGCTACGGGTAACCAATGATTTGCTTATGGCAGCAGACTCTGGACAAACCAGCATATTACTTCTGTTAGACCTCAGTGCAGCATTTGACACTGTCAGACATGACATCCTACTGTCCAGAATGGAGAACATGCTGGGTATCTCTGGCACTGCCCTCCAGTGGTTCAAGTCCTATCTGACTGATAGGCAAGAGTTTGTTAGTCTTGGCAAGAGCAGATCCAGCTCAGCGCCAGTCACACAAGGAGTCCCTCAAGGCTCTGTCCTCGGTCCTCTGCTTTTCTGTATTTACATGCTTCCCCTTGGCCATATTATCCGTAGCTATGGACTGGGTTATCATTTTTATGCAGATGATACTCAACTCTATTTCAATGTTAAAAGTGGAACTTCATCAGAGCTTTCTCAGCTCACAACCTGCCTCAGTGAAATTAAAACCTGGATGGAGCAGAACTCTTTAAAATTAAATTGCAATAAAGCTGAACTCCTGCAAATTGGGACTAAAATGCAACTTAATAAAATGAGCTCCTTCCCAGTCTATCTTGGCGGTGATCTCATCAGACCTGCCTCCACTGTAAAAAATCTTGGTGTCATTTTTGATTCCTCCCTCTCTTATTCCGCCCACATAAATCACATTAAGAAACTTTCTTACTTTCACCTCCGTAACATATCCCGTGTTCGCTCCTTCCTCTCCTTTTCTAACGCTGAGAAACTTGTCCATACTTTTATCACATCCCGCATCGATTATTGTAATTCCCTACTGGCAGGTGCCCCTTCTAATCTTATATCACAGCTCCAGCTTATTCAAAACTCAGCTGCAAGAGTCCTTACTCGAACCAGCAGCAGTGAGCACATCACACCCATCCTGCTCCATCTCCACTGGCTCCCTGTGTCTTACAGAATCGAATATAAAATCCTACTAATAACTTACAAAGCCTTAAATAACCTCGCGCCAAACTACATCAGTGACCTTCTCCATCACTATGTGCCTGCCCGCCCACTAAGGTCCTCTGATTCTGGCAATCTTGTTGTGCCCCTCACTAATCTACACTCCATGGGTGACAGGGCCTTCAGCTGTATAGCGCCCAGACTCTGGAATGACCTACCGAAATTAATCAGGTCAGCTGACTCCATGAATTCTTTTAAAAAACAACTCAAAACTCATCTGTTCAGGAAGGCTTTTAGCTCTACTTGACTTTATTACCCTTCTCTCAGTTTACTTCTCTGTCAAGATGCTAATGTAACCTGTATGTGTGTGCTAGACCATCAATTATGTTGTCTGTTTCTTTTTTTTTTTTCTTCAGAATTCACTGTCTTAATCTTCTTTATTTATTTATCTGGTTTGTACAATGCTATATACTGTATACACTGCCGTTCTTTATTACATTCTGTAAGTGCCTTGAGCATGGGAAAGGCGCTATATAAATAAAATTTATTATTATTATTAAAATACTAGAAGTGCTTCAATCGATTGGCTGTTGATCTAACTCAGCTGATTTTTACTAAAAAAAGACTTGATCTGAGATTGGTAAATTAGCCAATCACAAAAACCGATCATTTCAGCCCCTGCTTTTCTAGGCTTTACAGTGATTTAGTTGATTCTTTAGGCAAGGTATTATGGTAATTGAGCCAGCATGTGTCTTTTTTTTTTTGCAGCAAACTTCCTGTAGTGCAGACAATGCAAGTCAAGGCTTGTTTTACAACAGACCGAGAGACGATTGCAATATTAGCCTTTACATTAAAGAAAGTGGTGTGATAAACTTAAAAAAAGGAATCGGAGAAGTCATGTGCAATTAGACAAACGGCAAGAAAGCTACTTTAATGAATTCAGACCTTTTTATTTTGACCTTTAAATTAAAACTGACATTGTTCTGTGTTTGGACAACGAGCTTGTTTTAACTGCAGCAGCGTATATTTTTAACTGGAAATAGAAAAGATAAAAATGAATTAGAAATTGCTGCTTAGTAAACAATAGGCTTATTTACTTAACAGAAAAATGTGTCTTATATACTTTTTAAGCATGTTAGTTTTGTTTCGTCTTGATAATGAATTTGATACATTTGTAGCTTCTTTAAAGATTTGTACTGTGTTTATTATTTTTTGTTGTGTGTCATACAGTGTAAGTTTTAATACTGCGTTATTAAAATGATAATCCATATTTGTAATTACACCTCAAAAATTATGAATGTCTAGTTGATATACTGAAGAAAAAACACACCTATATAAATACTGTATAGTAAATGTATACTTTAACAGTAAAAAAGCTGTAGTGTAATTAATGATTAAAAATGATTAAAGTGCAGGTATATTTACATTTAAGCTGTGTTTAATTGCTAATACCAATATATATATACTGTATATATACAGTGTATATAAAAATATATATACTGTATATACATTTAAAACATAGTTTTTTTGTTAGAGAAATTGTGAAAACTACTTTTTTAATAAGCTTTGTTTCAGATAGGTACATTACAGGAAAAATCTAATTATTGGAAGCGTTTTCTTTTCTTGTATGCTATATATATTATGGACAAATATTTTTGTACATATTTTATTAGTATGTATTTTAAGGACATTTTTTATTTCAGAATGTTTTTTTAATCAAAAATGAACAGGTAACACCTGTGGTCTATAATTTGATTATAAAAATACACTTTAATATAGGACATAAAGTTTCTTTGTGTCTGTATATGCAGGAGCTTAGTGCAAAAAGTTTTTTAAAGGTATAAAGGAAAAAAAAATTGGAATTGGACAATTCAGTAACGTGAAATAGGTGATTGATATTGGCCTTAAAAAAACTGATCGGAACAGCCCTAGAAAATACAATCATATATATTTAAGGACATACTGTATATATTCAAGTTTTGCAGGAGTGATTGATGAAAACAGTCATATTAATTTTTATTTGTAAACCTGTGAATGTTACTGAAAATATTTTCTATTGCAAATGGTACAGTATATTGAATAACACGCAGTAGCTAGTCACAGATTGATTGTTGCTGCTGTTTGGTGTATAACGTTTGCTGCTTTGTTATGTACTAAATTGTTTTCATGTCAAAATTCCCTTCCTGTCATTTTTTCTTGACAGGTCAACTGTCTTTTGAGGCAATGGCCAAAAAGGCCATTTAAAGATAACAAATGCAACAAGCACAGGCCAAAAACCCATTCCTCACAAGGAAATGGCTTCTGTCTAGGATTGAGAGGTCTATGACTATGAATGTTGCACCACAAGAAAAGTTCATCTATGAATTTTTTAAATCTACAAACATAGTGGCAACCTCCCAGCCCAGGGTGGACTTGCAAACATTTTATCTACACCAGCAAACAGTAGTTTTTTTATTTATACAGTTAAATGAAAAAGACAAATGATGGATTAAAGACCTGTTTAAGTGCCATTGCATACTTAGTATTGGCGGATACTTCACATTTCTTTTGGGATCCAACATTTCACATAGCTTTAATTGAAGGCTTATGCAGCTTTTCTCTGATGGGAAATCCTTCTTTAATAATGCAAGACTGTTTAAGAACAGCACTACAGGTGCTTCTTCTACATTTTACATGCACATATGTCCACACAGAGTGAATACTCCTGGTAAAACTCAAATCCTCCTACCCTGCCCTTTCTGGTGTATCCGCCAAGTCCTGTGAAAAGAAACTCCCTGTCACTCCCAATCTACAAGTGCCAGTGAAGGGAAGACAGCAGCAAATACACAGAATGGAGATTAATACTCCTTTAGATATGGGAAAATGAAATCCTGTTAGATGTTGGCTGCATTTGTTTCACCTCACAAATTCCTAACTTTGCCTGCTGCAGACAGAGATAATTTTAAATCTGCCACAGAATGTAGTGTGAGTAAATGATGTGGATAATTTGTTGAAGATTCACACCAGAGAACTGTGTTAGCACACTCACAAAAAGAAGACATAGCCACTAAGTACTCTGTGTTACCAAAAAATAAAATCAGAGAAAATTAGGGCAAACTTTTATCAATATCCCACATTTCAATATTTTACCTTGAATATGTGAAAAAACATGAATACCTCAACCTAACACTCTTCCTACGCCAAGTAAGTCAAGGAACTGAATAGTTCTTCAGTTTTGTGATCGAGGGAAAGCAGTACTCTAATGTTAATAAGTATAGGGGGCTACATGGATTCCAATTTAGACAATTAAATGCTGCAGGTACTGTCACAACAATAAGCACAAAATAAGGGAAAATGGTGGCAAAACAGTTCATTCTCTAGGACTGATTGTAAGCTGAGAGGTATCTAAACTTGTTCCCTAATATGAGAATTCGAAAATAGTCTCTGTCACTACAAAATGAAAAGGGAACAATGAAAAATGTAGAGTCATAAAATAATTAAAACACATTGTTTAATTACTGACATGGGCAGTCCAGTGTCTGGTGAGATGCATGGCTTCCACAAATGCTTTGGCACAGAAGCTATTTGCAATAATGTCTTCAAATGGATACATAAATACAGATGTGTCAGGAAATAGCAGATACAAGCTGGTGCACTGCATACACAGGGAAATGTTTGGCATGGTGGAACCATACATGTAGCACATATATTTCAGAGTTTATGTTAAAATAGATCTAGGAGTCAATGATGACCTAAAGGTAAATAAACTACATGGAGCTACTTTCAGAATAAAGAATGCTACTTTGTTTTGCCAAGATGTCAGCAGTAAACACAGCTCAGGTGAACAACATAGGAACGTAATGGTATTAAACCACTAAACTGTGGATGTATTTACCCGGCATAAATGGACAACATTCATAAAACATATATCATGTGCAATGGTGTTGTACGTAACATAAACAATGCAGACTAGCATATATGTTTAAGAAAATCACAATGCCACCAAAGGGGTACTAAACTCGGCATATTGGTAGCAAAATTCCAAAAATTTGGTGCACATCAGATGGAATTCTTGAGACCCTGGATAGCCCCCTAATTCAACCTAATTCAGTCCAGTGGAAGACTGGCATACCTCAGGACATTATGATTTCTTTGAGCAAGATAGGCCCCACAGGACAAAGGATTAACTCCACACCACAGCTGTGCATACCCCAGACAGATAGCATGGTGGAGGAAAGGTCAAAACTGCTAACCCAACAATTGACATCCTAGATTTTATCTTGGCCTGTAGAAAACCTTCCCCGCAAAGATATTTCAGCTTGAAATCAAAAAGGTTGAAAGGTGCTGTCCATCAAAAGACCTGCAACCACAGTCAGCAGTATGTGCTCATATGTTTATCATATCTGAAGTACCTTTTTTTATAAATGGCTGTCAGTTTCCTATGTTATTGTCCTGTAACATAATAAAATGTAATGAAATCAGCATAGGCTCATGTCTGATGATAGGAGTGGGATGGTGTGGTGAAGCATTCATAAGCATTGCTTCCTCTTATCACCATAGTCCTAGGTTTAAATTTCCATTTGGGCACTGCCTCCGCTGAGTTTGCACCTTTTCCGCATGCCTGTGGATCAGGTGCAGGTTAGGATGATTGACAAAAAATTTAATCTGGACTGACATCCCACATAATATTGATATCTGCTTTCTTCCCAATATTACCATCATAGGCTCCTATAAGTGTCTGTGAAGTAAATGTTTTCAGAAAATGAATGATTGCATGTTCTCTCTTTGTGTATGTTTCTGCAGGTACTCTGGTTTTGTTTCCTCATCCAAAGACATGCAGGTTAGGTTAGTTAGTGATTCAAAACTGGCCCAGAATGAATGATTGTGAGTGTGTGAATGATTCTAGCCATGTGAGCACTGCTGCTAGCATGGACTTCCCTGTAACCCTAAGAACTGAAAGTAGATTTGAAAATGAATGATTGAGAGAGAAAATAAATTAATAGAGGAAAAAGAGATAAAATATGATAGGGTTTACTTAATTTTTTGAAGATTTTGGGACAATTAATTCATTTTTAAATTACCAGTGCTATGGGTGAGAGCTTTTCAGGCAAAAATAGCTAATTGCATAACTTGTAAAGGAAGAAATACTTTAAAACACACATTTCTTTTGAATGTTAGGGCATGAATTAAGGATGACTCCATTGTCCCTCGCACACACCTGGGGCAGACCTAGGACATGCTGGAGAGATTATGTGGCTCTGCTAACCTGGGAGCATATGGGACGTGTTGAGGGAGATTGGCTGGCCTGGGCTTTTCACTTACGCGTGTTGCCTCCATAACCCTCATAAGGATATACAGTATGTCTGTAAAGGGGGAGCAATATATTTAAGAGACAAATATGTTATGAACAGATTTTGGATTTAATAGTTAGAACTGATTTCTATAATGCTGAATGAAAATTACATTGGACTGTTGTCAGACTCACATAATTCTATTCATTGTCACAGAGGAACTAAGTCAGGAACTAATCCTGAAAAAGGCATCAGTCCATCCCAAGACACGCTCATGCACACTCTCTAAGACAGCATACCATAATATTTGTAACTCCAATTAATCCAGTTCATGTATGTAGGATAAAGTATATAAATACTAAACAATATACCTTGAACACCACTTTTCACAAATTTGAAACAAATATCAAAATGTATTTTCTTTTTTACTAATCAGAATGTTTTGGTCCATTGAATTTGCAGCATACAATTTATTTTGGTTTTTTTTTATGAACATTTAACAAAGTTCTAAAAACTTCAAGTTCTTTTTGTAGCTATCTGTTTGTGAAGTTGTGGGTGCAGTATTCATCGTCACGCCTGACTGAACTCCCCAAAACAAAGAAGCCCACCCAGTTTGCTTCTAGGCTGAGTGTGTGTAATTATATGACTCCCCTTACCTCAGATGGTAAAGCAATTGGTATGACACTGATTGAGTCATTATGGTGATTACAGCGGACCCCTAATTTAAATGAAAGGAAACTGGGACTGTTGTTATAAATTGGTGGAGGAGCTTTTATGATGCTGTTAGTGCCAGTTAAGCATGCTGTGACATAATCTTTTACAGATAGAATTGCACTGTAAACACAAAGACAAAATTATCTCCACAGCCATTTCATGCCAAAGAATGCATGTCTTTTTAGAGTTTACACACTTGTGTAATTTTGAAACTTCAAAGGCTTTCATAAGGAAATGTCAAATCCAATTTTAGAAATGTTGGTGCATGTGTAGGGAAAAGGTTGAGAATATAATTTGTCAACTGCTTTAATAAAAAAAGTGACTTAAGTTATTTAGGATAACTAAAACAAGATTTTTTTCCTGCAAGTTGCTCAACATTTTTTCACTGTTTCTCTGTTGAAATATTTGCTGAATTGTTCCATTTTTTGACTATTATTTGAAAAAAGATGACTTACTGTCTCTTTAAAATGCACTCCACCATTTCCTGACATTCCTGTCTGTCAACGTTTTTTTCTACTTCAGTTCAAAGAAGAAAGGGAGGGATGACCTCCTGTCAAGTTTAAATTGCAGTATTAAGAAGTTTGTGTGCCATTTCCTGGTGTTGCCTGTTCTTACACTGAGCTCTTCTGCTCTTTATAGCTTCATGCTGACATTTGGGTTTTTTTTGTTTTTTTTTGGCTCAGTTGCCGAGGTGTAAATAGTCTCCCCCTGCCTTGCCCTCTGCTGTCACATTCCAGATTTTCAGCTGCCTAGCTCTGACCTATGACTATGAAGGACTATGAGGTAGAGTGCATTTCTTCTTGGCTTCCATCATCAGCTTCCAACACCACTTCTGCAGAGGTGTGAGACTTTTGAGCACACATCCTGTATGTGGTGGTTTCTCAATACTGAACCATCCATTTTTCAATGCCACTTTAATTTCTAGGGTCTGAATCTTGCCCCTGAAGCACTTAACCAGCTCTAGCCAAAACACTATTCATAAGAGGGCATACTCATGGTGGGCTGATTTACAGTTGCCAGTTAATCTAACCTGCATGTCTTTGTGATATTGGAAGAGGAACTGCACTATCACCCAAGCTAGTGCCAGGGAAAAACCTGTAGGGGATGTCAGATATTCTGAGGGGGTAGTGATAAATCAGTCAAAACTACCCAAGTGAAGCTTTACTTTCACTTTCAGTGCTAATAAACATTGAAGTGGCAACAATTACACATTACTAAAATCTGGTAATAAAAAATCAGTCAGATTTTTGTTTCATTAATTCATACTTCATTATTCTATTAAAAACCTCTTCTCAAAAAAGAAGTATGGTTTTATCTTTGACTTTCTGTAATATATGCCAACCTAAATCAATTAATAGAACCTCAGAATAATGATTTATTAATGTTAATGCAGGATAAACATGGTATATGTGAAATATCCATTGTTGTGATTAGGAAGCTTAATTATCTTAACTACACAAACAACTGAGACTCAAAATTCAGCAGTAATGCCTTTTACCCTATAACTATATACAAACTAAATTAGTGCAGTAGACTGTTCGGAAATACAAAGATGTTTCAAGATGCATTGGAGTTGGTGTGAACTGGATGGATGAGCACTTATGAAGCACTAAAATGACACCTTTGCTGTAAATAAGTGGTTAATGTAGTTATCTAACCAATGACAAAGTGCAAAAATTTTGTAGAGCACAAGTTAAGTGTTCAACAATCTTTTGTCTAAAACTGAGGAGGCTGAATGACCATTTTTGGGCCACTGTACACTACCCAACTGTGGCACGAGGCCAAGCACCCAGGATAAACATGTAGACTGGGAGAATGGACAAGATCTACAAAGACAGTGACAAGGTTGGTTTATTTGCCTTCAGTCTTCTGGAGTTGTGAGGAACTAACCAGTAAAGTGATGTATACCTCTATCCATCCATTCTTATTACCTTTTTATCCTTGTGATGGTTGTAGATGAGTACTGAGAAAAGTACTATATAAATGTAATGAATTATTATTATTATTATTAGATGACTTTACTTGCTCTTCACAATGCTGAAAACAACTAATGAAACAAAACATCCATCAGCCCATCTAATGTTTGATTTAGCCCATCCTGATCACAGTAAGCATAAGGGCAGGAACCATCCCTATACAGGGTAGCAGTTCATCTGGTGGCACACTCTTAAAATCACTCATAATGGAACAATTTAAAGACACCAGTGAACTTTAGCTGCTCACCTTTGAGCAGTAATCCACTGTGCTGTACAGTACACTGTACTGTAAATCCCTTTATGCTGCCAAGTGATTGGCATGGTCCTTGTTTTGCACGAATATCTGCTGGGTCCTGGCTTCTTGCCTAGGATGACCAGGTTGTGTTGATGAATACATTCAGGAAAGACATTCTTTAGTTTTCTTTGTGATTGTTTATAAAACTTTGATTAATGTGTGTCTGTCCCCAGTTAGAATCTTACTTCAGTGGTCTCAATTTGCGGTAGCGTTTACTGTCTGCTCACCAAAGTTTTATTTTATCAGCCTTTACTGCAGTGTGTTATTCCTGTAAAAGCTGCCCACGTACACATATGAGTCATGGGGCAGGCGATGGGGAAATTTGAATGGCTGTTTTTACTGCTCTGATGCATAAAATCTGATTAAAATCTGATGGTCTAATTGGGTTGGTGGAAACCAAATGTGCAGTATTCCTGAACAATTGCTCATCTGTGCCACAGTTTATAACAGTTACATTTACAGTATAGTCCTTAATATATGGTACCTTGTGGTCTAAACTAATTCACAGCATACAGTATATTTATCAATCCATACAACACTGATCTTGTTCATGGATGGCTAGTGCCTGTCCCAGGAGCACTTGGCACAAGCTGGGAACCAAAACTAAACAAAACACCAGGCCATTGCAGTATATACATATGCACACATCCACACTATTTCACACTGGGCCTGTTTATATTTGTTAGTTAAAATAACATGCATAATTTTGAGCTGGGCTTTCTAATGAAAAGTCAAGCAAATAGAATATGGTGTCACTAGAAACACCATATTTGGTACTGCTGTTATTGTACAGGATGCTTGTCTAGTAGGAAATAAAGTACTTCAGATATCCTTCACAAGCAAGAGAGACAAAGAAAGCTACAATTTGGGTGGTGGTGTTGCTTTTTTGGTAGCTTCTTATGCCAGTGTACAAGGACACAATCTGCCAAAGTAGACAGAAGTACCTTTGAAACAGAAGAACCTTTGATGCATGGTGCCCTGGAAATGAAGAGAACAAAGGTACCAGTGAAAGTGAGAGGTACCCAAAATGGAAACTGGCAATGCATAAATCAGGTTTATGACAAGGATACCCAACTGTCTAATCAAAAAGGGATTCTTGGAACGTATCATGAATCCCATAGTCATTTAGTTTTATTTTTAGAATTTTTATATATGCATTACTTGTTTATTTTTTTAAATTTATGATGGTGTGGCATTTTGTATTTTGTTTTGGTACGACTGCTGCCATGTTGTGACCACTTTACCTAACCATTGCCATATTGTTTGTGGCTACTATACCTGTTCTGGGTCACATGACAGGGAGGTCGTGTGACATTTTTGTCTATTATAGATGGTGGCACACAGCTTCAGACATTCTAGTATTTGATCTTTCTTAAAACTAATCTTATTTCATAGTGTTAGTGAGGGACTTTTGTCACCAAGTGTAAGGACATTTGCAACATTTATTTGACTTTGTCTTTGGTGTAGCATTTTTGCTGAGGTGAACAGTTCAGATGTCTTATTTGGCTTATTTGACTTAGGTAGCTCTCTTGGCTATGATTCTATTAGCTTCTGTACATCTGTCTATCCCCTGGTTATTTTTTAGGCTCCCAAGATTTCCCTAAAATACCTGCCTTTTCCTAGGTGCTGTTCACAGAACCTGGTAGTGTTGTGAAGAGGTGTCAAAAACAAGACAAAAAGGATATGAAGCTTGCTAAAAGTCCCCACTAGCCTGCCCAGATATGGCCTCACCTTAGACTGCCAGCCCCTAACCAACCCAGACAGGTTTCAGGCAGCATAGGCCTTAAATAGGGCACTGGCTTTTAAAGTTCAAAATATACTTTAAATGTCCCAAAAATATGTAAAAATCTCTTTCAAAGGAGAGAACTCTTCAAGCCTCTGGCTTGAAAAGACAAGTTCATACAAGAATGTTTATAAATAAAGAATTTACTGGAAGTAAAAATTAAAAATGGCAAAACACAAAAATAAAAGCCTAAAGGATATTCTTAAAAAGGCAATCCTGGGCAAATAAATCCAAGATGTAATCCAAATAACAAAACCTAAGATCCTTTGCTTATATCTTTCACTTTGTGAACCTAAAATCAGTCTGATAGTAGCTGATATCAAGGCATTCTTTAGCATTATTATAAGTTAGGAAAAATACCACAAGGCTGCTGTCCTTTTACATTCTGCACAGGTTTGGTGGTTGAAGGTGAGATCAAAAAGTGATTTTCGTATGATAAAATTTTTAATTACTTCAGACTTCATGCAGCATTTAACTTTCTCTTTCATATTTGCACAAGATAGTAACTATTGTAAGTAGACACTGTTCAGATGTATCAGAATAATTTTTGCAATAAGACTCCCACAGAGAACTATATAAACTTCCTTCCATCCATTAGCAGGATCATCTTATGCAGAAGCATGTCCTGGAATCAACAGGCATAAGGTAGGTACCACCACTGGATGGGACACCAGACCTACAAAACTGAAAATGATATGCATCCACACTTTGAAATATGTTATGAAGCCACAGGTCACTCGAGTGTGCTGGCTTGTGAACTGTCTGTATATTCTCCCGGTACTTTCTCTGGGTACTCCGGTATTTCCACCTATGCCTCAAAGATTTATATGTTAGGTTGATGGGTGACTCTAAATTGGCATACTAATATCTCAAAAAGCAATAATTCAGATCTCAATAAGCATTGAGGCAGTAACATTCAATTAGGTTGACCTTATTTGTAAATCACTTTGGATAAAAGTGTCTGCTAAGCAAATGAATGTAGATTTGAATTTAAATATTAACCATTACATCACTGAAGTCCTCTGCAAAAATGTGATATTGGGCAATATAAATTTTACTTCACTATGTTTTAATTTGTAGCATTTATCAGTAGTAGAACATAACCCAGTCAGTTCAGCTCAGGTTGCTTGGGGGCCTTTGCCTGTGCTGGAAGCACTGAACATAAAGCATGAAACAGCCCTGGACAAAGCACCAGTCCATCACAGCTAATTCACACACCCAGAGGCTTATTTGGAGTCACCAATTACAGTAAACTGCACATCTCTGGAGATATATGAGGAAATCAGACACAAGGAGAACATGTAAGCTTCACATAAACAAGATTCAGGTGTGGGATTTGAACCCAGGACAGTAGATTTGTGCGGTGCCAGCACTATTCACTGCACCAGTGTTGTGCTTCCAGCAAAACCTAAGCTCCACCATTAAATGAATGAACGATGTATTAAAAAGCCACAGAATGGTACTGCATTGAGCTGTTTATTTTACTGGACAATAAACCTGACAAGTTTTAGTGAACATGAACCTTGCTGAATAATTTTATCTAATTTTAAAAAATGAATGTAGTTACAATTTTTTATATGAATTTTGACTCTTTTCCGGAACTGCCCATGTATGATCCCTGACACTGCATTAGGAAAACCACTTACTGACCCCATTTGAAACATCAGCTGCCTGAACAAAACAGAATTTGGCAAGTACTGGAAGCTTTTCATTGTTGTTGTCGTTTTATTGTTTTCAAAGGATTCTAGAACAGAGACTACTTATAAAATCAAAATAGTTGTAGCAAACAAAGAGTTGTTAAGCAATTAATGTCAGTAAGAGTATTCAGAGTGTTAAAGTGTTTTTAAATCTGAAAAAAGTTGACAATTTGTAACAAACATTTAAAAAGTGCACAGACATGCTCTCTATTTGACTCTGTAACCATGTAAAAATAATTTTGTATTTGCAAATGATTTACTGTTAGCGCAACGTCTCATGATCCTGTCCAGTTGGAATAAACCCAAATAAAGGAATGATAAATGGCCCAGGGGTTAGTTGTCTGACAAACCTCAGGTATATCAGTGCTTTATTGTAAAAGTACTATCATGGAGAATCTCTAGTCAACTGTTGTGCTGCATTCATTTTCCAGTTCTGTCAGCACCCGCAGAGGAAATAAGACTTTTTTTTTCCTATTCACGACTAGCACTCCCATCCCCCACATTTACCGATTCAACTACCTACTCCACCAAATGGTTCCAGTTAGTAAAGCCAGCCCTCCTGGAATCTAAACGCTGTCTGTGACTGAAAGAGGGAGGGAGGAAGAGTGAGTGAGTGAGCGAGCGAGTGAGTGAGCGAGCAAGCCAGACGGGTAGGGGATTTATACATGTGAGCATTTCTTCTTTTTTCCTGTCTACTCTGGGGATCTTTCAGGTTTGGTAACTACTGGCTCTGTACTGTTCTTTTATTATTTTCCCCCTCCTTCCATATACTCTTTTATTCTTACTTCCCAGTACTTCCCAGGACAACTACTGCCTGCCGGTCTAACACAGATGCTCTTGTGCTTTTTTAAAATTGAGAAAGCAGATGTTTGGGAACTTCCTGGCATTCTCTTGGTAACAAGCAGCTGCTTTGTGTCAGCTCTTCACTTTACTTCGGTCTACGCTATCATTAGCCAGCGATGGCAGTGAATTGGATATACTGTTGGGTACTCATTGGGTCACTTTTACTCTAGACTGACGGGCACAAACAGACTGCATTTGGAGTTGGCTTATCATTCCTTATTGAATCTATCAATCAAGGGGTAAGTTGTTTTTTTTTCTTTCTCTGGGGTTTCAAAAAACCACAGTTTAAAAATATAGATGTGAGCCTTCTCATTTGTGGGGAACAAGGTAATGAGTGTTGATATGCTGAATCCATGGATGAGTGCAATTGAAGCAGATTATAGTACTGGATTTGTTGCATGTTGCATTAGGAGTGTGCTAGCAGAAAAAAATGGAAGCCAATCAAACAGATGTTTTTTGAGTTTTGAGTGACTCTGAAGTGATGTGCTTAGGGGAGCTTATGTTTTATTTTAAAAGCATGCTTACACACCAGTTTCCTGAGACAGATTTCATATGAACTCAAATACAATTTGAACAGCAAGCTTCACCAGCATGCAAGTATATGTGTGTTTTCTCCATTGTGAATGAAAGGCTCATATACAAAGAAGGCAAGGGTGTTGTAAGTGAGAGACTCAGTCTATCACTTTAGATGGTTTAGCGTTCACACCAAAGACAGATACATATTGGTAGGCTTTCACAAGTTTATTTCACCTTAATATTGCCAATATCTGATCAACTCTTCTGAAATGAAATGTGATACCTTTCAACTATAGAAACATCCATCCATTATCCATCCTGCTATATCCTAACTACATGGTCATGGGGGTCTGCTGGAGCCAATCCCAGTCAACACAGGGCGCAAGGCAGGAAACAAACCCTGGGCAGGGCCCCACCCCACCACAGGGCACACACCCACACACACACACACACCAAGCACACACTAGGGACAATTCAGGATCGCCAATCCACCTAACCTGCATGTCTTTGGACTGTGGGAGGAAACCAGAGCACCCAGAGGAAACCCACGCAGACACGGGGAGAACTGCACCACCGTGATGCCCACTATAGAAACATTTTAATGTAAATCCAGCAGAGTTGATTTGATGCTAATGATTGAGTTTGCAGTGATGTTACTTGTTTTAAGTGACTTTGGATAAGGTGTCTGATAAATAAGCGAGTAATCTATCCTTCCAACCATTATCTTTATCTATGGACCAGATCTTATCTCAACAAGAATGCAGGACCCAACCTTGAATGGTTTTAAATAGTTATTACATAAATACAATATTTGAATGCAGTATGTACCCATCTATCTATCCATTTTCTATTGCTGCACTTTCCGTCATAGGGTTGTAGTATCAAAAAACAGCCTCCCGATACCAGTCCATCATAAGTCTTCTCATATACACATCCTTTCATGCTAACCTAGTGTGGAGCCCCCTGTTTAACCTAACACACATATAGCATATTATTAGGAGGAAAACAAAATATGTTTCCTAATCCTATTAATTTTAAGGAACTGACACCTGTCCTAAAAGTGGCAGGCAAGAGGTTGTAAAAAAACCTGGATGGGACAGCAGACCACTGCAGGGCACAAGCTCACAAGCACAGTTTCACTCACTAATAAGAAACCATTAAAAGTCTCTAATCAATCTTGACTTTGGGATGTGGGAGCACTCAGAGTACACTGAGACAACCCACACAGTGACTAAACTGAGAATGTAAATCAGGCCCATGGAGATATGAAGCATCAGTAGTAACCACAGCATCACCATACTACACCAGACCAAAACTACCAAAATATTAAAATGAAATTCCTTCCATTTGTCTGCACATCCATTTTCTAAATGGTTTATCAAATTCAGGGTCATCAATAGGTAGGATTTATCCCAGCAATAATGGGCTCAAGGTGGGAGCCTTCCATGGACAGAGCACCAATCTATAGCTGACACAGGTACAGGTACAATCAGTCACCTTTAGAATTACCACTTAACTGAACACACACATCTTTGCAGATCAAATATATAAATGCAACTTAATATAGGTTGGCAACATGACTACAGAACTGTGGTATTGGACTTTAAACCACAGTGTTTCTAGTGCACACTTTACCTTGTGTGACCTCGATCAAGTAGTTCAATCACAACATGTTCCAAATGTCCAACATAAATTAAAAGAGTATTGTTATTTTATACTTTCAAAGTGTGTTGTTTAATAAAAGGTCTCTCCATTCATTTTCTTGACCTAATTTTTCCATTACTAGATCTAGTGATGCTAGAACATATTCAAGAAACATTGGCAGGTGGTAGTCATAGGTGTCAATTATAGGACTAATTCAATTGGACAGTTTAAAGTTGGCAATTAGTGTGATTTGCAGTTTGAAGGAGAATGGAGTAACTAAAGGAAAATCATGTGAATGTGTGAACAACATACAATAACAGTTCTACACAAAAGTGCCCAGAATTTTCTTCCTAAATGTGAAGAGGTAGTGCTGGCCATTATAAAATGGCAGAAGTATACTAAAAATAGTTGCTGGAGGTGTATAATGGGTATTTCTTTTAGGCCTGCAGATCAAAGTATCAAACTAAACAACTCATAACCACCTTTGCAGTAAATATGTTTAAAATATTCTATTTATGAGTATAATATTTTGTTGATGTAGGTACATTTCACTAGCTTCTGACAGCACTCCGAATGCTTATTTTTTTGTTTTTCGATAAAACATTTGAACTACTTGTACAGTATGTTGACTCTGTATATGTGCATTAAAGCTGCAATAATGGTGTCGATTAATAGTAATAGATTTTTTTGGTCATTTTATACTTGCACTAATGTGATTTTATTACTATGGGTTTTACTCTCTTTTTGTGTGATTGAATCCTTAAGCTTCAGCAATGGCATCAGGGTCACAAACTTATCTGTTGATACTACCAAGAACCCCCAGTCTTTCGGTTAGTGTTTTTTTTGGGGGATACCAAAATGTTCATGTTTTAATGAACATTAAGGCTGAAAACAACTTTTTTTAAAAAGTTGTCAATGCTTATTTTTACGTACACTGTAACTGTTGGAAATTATTTATTTTATAATGATTTACTTTATTGTATGCTTCCTTCCTGCAGCATTGAATGCCATGAATAAATGTATCTTGTGTTGTTTATCTTATACCATAGACACTGATGATGTGAATCCCCTACTTTTAATATCATTGTAGATTTTGTAACCTTCACATTATCAAAGGTCATATTGAACACCAAGCTGCTTGACTCAAGATGTGCTCCATGGACATACAGTATATAACCAGTGCTGTGAGGTTTTAGTGTGCTTGTACTTGGCACACTGGTTATAAAGAGGTTTTGCTATTCACAGCATTTTTGTATCTCTTTTGAGACCTGTATAGTTGGTATTCAGTATCCAGCAGATGGAACATAACTTTAAGACCATTACTCTACAAATTAACACATCACTTCACCCTGTTCTTGAGTTCTAGGACATCCCTGGTTAACATGCATATGGCAGCGGTTCTTGGTTATTTCATTTCTTTCATTTATTCCTAAATTTGGGTAATGCTTTATTTTGTCCCTGGTTATATCATTACCTCATTGACATCTTGGCAGCATATATGCCTTCAGCCAAGTGACTTCTCCAGGCCATCATCATATGCTGCCCCCATAGCATTGCCAGCTGGAAATTGTCATGTTACATGAAAGGCCAAGTGAGAGACTGAGTAGCTACCTGGCCTTGGCCCCACACATGTCTGTTTTCTCCACATTTTCATTAGTTAGGATTTTTTCTTACTTTTCCTTGCCTTCTACCCTATGCCATATTCACTTTCTGTTCAAAACATACATCTTGTATCTTTTTTTATACAGTATTTGTATCTTAAATATATATGTGACATTCTGAGCCAACATGTGTTATATAAAAATCAATTTAAGGGAAAGGCAATCAATTGGTATTATATTTTATATAGTAGCTTTATTTATGAACAGTGACGTAATATTACATTATTTCCTGGCCTTCAGAATTCTGCATACACTACTGGCAGGGTAAGTGACGTGTTCAGGGGTAAGGTTAGTGTTTGAAGCTGCAGCTTGTTGGATTTGTCTTGAGCTCCTTACTGCTAGACCATAATGCTTGCCAAACATATTGTAGCTTATACTCTTGTGTTATTATTGGCAGTATGCAGCCCTCCTGTCTACTGGGTTTATACAAAACACCAACTAAGCAGCCATTCTTTTCATTATAAATAGGAAGTCTTGTTTTTACCTTTTTTACATTTTTTGGCAGTGGATTTTTATTATTGTTGCTTTGATTTTTTATTTGTCCATTGCCAGTGTTTCTAATCTCAGTGTGAAGCCCTGAAGGAATCAGAGCACAAATAAATTGCGGTTGAGGGGGTATGACTTTATTCTAAATTTTAAATTCAGAAAATGTCTGCAACAGACAAACTGATTTAAGTTAAGTAAAGCACTATGGAAAGCCACTTTGGGGGCAGTAGTTCTGAGTAGTTAAGCATATACAAGTTTAATGATAGATAGATAGATAGATAGATAGATAGATAGATAGATAGATAGATAGATAGATAGATAGATAGATAGATAGATAGATAGATAGATAGATAGATAGATAGATAGATAGATAGATAGATAGATAGATAGATAGATAGATAGATAGATTCATGATGAGAAATTCAGTATGAACATATAAATAATAATGGATTAAATTGAAAAAGAATTTCCTCTGTTTTATTTTTTTCCATCCTGAAGTATGTTTCATATATGACTTATTTTATTTTATTTTGAAGGTTTCTTGTTGTTTCTTTCAGCTAATCCATCTTACATTGGCATGCTTTTTGACTAACCTAATAGACAAAGAAAAATGAAACATCACTGAAACATACGTGTTAATTTGTCTGTTGTATTATTCAGTTCAGTTTTTGTTTTTTACATTGTTCAGTTTGAGGTGGGTTTGGATGCCAGTCCTGTTGCTGCCAGTGTGGTGTTTTCATGTGGTTCATTATCTGTGTTTTTTTTTCTTTTCTGATTACTCCAGTTTTCCTCCCACATCCCAAACATATGTTTGTTAGGTTAATTAGAAGTCCTTATCTGGCTGACTAGAATTGTGTGAATGGACCCCTATGATGGACTGCTTAGTTGCAGTCTTGTTCTGAATTCAGCTGTAATGAGCTCTAGACATGTGAATTGGTTTAGTTGGTTTTAAGAATGTTATGTTATGTTGTCCAGTTCATAATTTATATTTTATTTGATAGACTAGGTATCTGTGTCCAGAATGGCAGTGCATCTCTTATTTGAACTATTGCACTCAGGTCACAATCAGGGTGGTTTGTCGTGTGGTGGGTACATCTACACACTATATCAGTGCATGCTCCCAACCTATGAATGTTTGTTACTTGTTTCGCTTCTCATTTTCTTGATAAGCACACCTATATGTACTAACAAGAGTTTTGAGGCATTTCTGTCTACCAGCATAGTGTACTTTCCATCATTTTTTCATTTATGTCAATCACCAACTAGACTAATTTGCAAAAAGGCTAGCATTGCAAGATTAAAATTCTTTCTTCTTTCAGTGGGAAGGACAGCAAGGAAAACTGATATCACAGGTAAAGAAGTCAGGCCCATAGTTATCGCCCAACTTTAAAGGGCCCCAACAGTGATGAAAATCAGTCTATTGCAACATGAGATGGTATCTGCAAAATGTAGTGCTCTACAGAAATCAGTTTCAGGGATTTAGATTGTCTTTTGCAGCATAATCAAGATCCAGAGGAATGTAGAAAAATGTAAGTTTCTGTTCAACCAGTTTTGAAAAGTGATAAAGACAATGCTCAGTGCATTATGCTGTTTTTTACTTCACTGTGAACAGAAAATATTGCGAAAAACTAGTATTCATTCAAGTAAGCCTATTAAAGAATTACCTTTTTTATGATCTATCTATCTATCTATCTATCTATCTATCTATCTATCTATCTATCTATCTATCTATCTATCTATCTATCTATCTATCTATCTATCTATCTATCTATCTATCTATCTATCTATCTATCTATCTATCTATCTATCTATCTATCTATCTATCTAGCTAGCTAGCTAGCTAGCTATGGATGTGAGATGTAATGTAGTTTATTTAAGCTGTAAAGTATTGCATTAGTAAAATTCTAGAAATAAATAAAAGCCTCATAAAACTGAAGCCCTAGTGTTGCCTCTAACTGACTGAAAGTTGGAAGTTACATAAGCCTTGGTTGGAAGGAATACAAAATCAACATATTATCCTTTTACCATATATATTGTATATCTGACTTGTAATGAGAATTTAAAGTTGATCCACCAAAATAGCAGGTAGCTTTGCTAATTTCAACACTGGGGCGTCAATTCAATAGTGCAGGAGAATGCAGTTTCAAAAACTGAGTAAAGACAAGCTATTATAAGAAACGTGGATTACATGTAATGACCAAAACTATTAACAGTAGTGTCAGGCACTGTTTGACATACTGTTTACCTAAGACCCTAGTGAGTTTCTCTAAAAATATGGCATCATTGTTTTAATGAACTTAAGCTACAAACATTTTGGCCTTCATCACTCTTACTGAAACTAAATATTGTCTTCATTATTAAAGTATTTATTGTTGTAAACTACTATCAGTTTGTTGAATTTAGTAAAGCATGGAAAATACTGGGTAAAAGTGTTTTGTGTGTTTTTATAGGTGAGCAACATCTCTGTAAACTTCTGCATTTACCTATTTAAAACACTGTACCTTTTTCAAACGTGCTTGATCCAATTGAGGGTGCTAGAGCCAATTCAGGCATCACTGAACTCAAAACAATACAATGGTGACAGTCCATCTTAGCTTTTATAGTTAATATGCACATTGAACTGTATTTGATGTTTTTTGGGGATCTAATCGCTTTGTTCATCCTGTAGACAAAAACCGTTGCTTAGTCATAGCAAAGGGCTTATGTCAGTCTTGTGTCTCCCTGTTTCAGTTTCTTTTGACAAGACTTTCGCCCGCAGCCTCCTGTAAACCCTTCTTTGTTGTTTCTTATGTTTATCTTCAGTCTGCTTGTTGAACAGCCCAGATGATATTTGAGACCTGGCAGTTCTCTCATTACTGTACTGCACTCCCTTAGGGTCAATTTAGAAATTTTTAAGTTGTGTGCCAGATAGTGGGCCTAGCACCTTTGATAGCCTGACACAGTGCCCACCTGAGTAACATTTCAAAGGATGTAGAAGAGATATAAAATTGTGCTGGCTTATTCACATACATTTACACAGAGGTGAAATTAAAGCAGCATAATAAGTACATAGTTCATTATAGTATCTTCCATTTGTGGACAAGACACAGCTTTCTCACAAATCAGGGTGTCATTTAAAACACTTTTCTAATTATCGCTACATGAAACTATAGAGATAGTCATTGCAGATTTCTGCACTGATTGTGTAAGCATATCCATGTCATACCATCATAAGTTCAGATAAGCTAAGGCATCAGTAGTATCAGATCTTCCTGTCTTGAAGTGAATTGACATTGTTTATGTTTTTATTTCATTATGTTGTCTGATGCATTGTAACCTTGTGCGTATTTAATACAGGCTGATTGATTGAATACTTACAGTTTACAGAAAAACATCAACAATACTATCAATATAGGCATTAACCTTTTAACTAGCACAGTTATAATTATACTGAACATTGGGGGTGCTTAAACATAACTAAATAAAGAGATTTCACTTTTAGCAATGAAATATGCAGCACACGTTTCTTCTTTCTGATGAGATGCCAGTTTCTCATTTGAAGCCCTTTGTCTTTTAACAGTGTTTTATATTTACAGTATGACACAAGGACTTGCTTCTAGTCCCTTTTATATTAATCTAGATTTGATAATTCCCTGAAGACTCCTGCTGTTCTGTGTACTTTGTTTTTATATATTAACAAAACTGCTTATTTAACTTCTGTGTGAATGATGAGCTTTAAATGTTTTACTCCAATTAGTTAAAACATTATTTGAGATATCTCCTTCTTGTGTTCATGTAAATCACTGCACTTTGCTTTATATGAATGAAATGTGCATACAATTAAATAAATATATGTGCTTGGCCTGTCTTAGTGATTTACACATATGGTGGATGACAAGCAGATGTTTGAGGTTTTCAAGCAGACCATATGGCAGAAGCCTGGGTCCATGCTGCCATGAAGACAGATTTATCTCAAGAATCATATTAACACAATGTTTACATGTAACTGGCACTTAAATAGCAAAAAATAAATTGAAATTGATAACAAGAAGCAAAACCGCTTTAGGAAGTAACATCTTACTATAAGGATTTCTGAGGAATGGTTACTTTTGTAGGAAAGACGAAACAAGCAATGAAAGATCAGACACGGATCACCGTAAGGTAGAAGGGCTTGAGTTGGGGGAGTTCAATGAGTCACAACTAGATATTTTCTGATCAGCAAATTCCTGAGGTGGCCTTTACATTGTTGATTTTAGAACAAGTCTAAATTTATACCGCGTAGGACAAGTTCAGCACCCTGCATGAGTTTTGGGAAGACAGGTTTTATTGACTGCAACTTAGTTCCTATTTAATTATTTTACATTTTCTTAGAAAACAATAAAATTACAGTTATAAAAAATTAAAATACTAGTGGAACTCAGAAGCTTAAATGCACACAAACACACACACACACTAACAAAATATTCCCAAATTCATTTAGCACTTGCAGGGGAGTGGAATTTATCCCAGCAGCAACCAACACAAGATGGGATGTCAGTCTACCACAGGGCCCACCTCAGTGCATACAATGCGTATATACTCACACCCACACTCATGGAGGGACAGTATAGAGTCACCAGTGAGCTTAACATACAAGTCTTTGGGAGGTGGGAGAAAAATCCACTCACACATGAATAGAGACTCTACACAGGCAACAACCACATACATAGGATTTGAACCCAGGACACTGAATTCATGAGGCAGCAGAGCTAAGAGCTGAAATGTGTTGCTGTTTATTTTCTAGTTGCACTGGGCATTTAGAATTCCATGGTGTCATTATTTTTTTGTCATTTACTATTGCTCATCACAAATGTTTTTAGTTACCCTTGACAGTTTTGACATCTATAAACCTGAGAAGAAGCAGATGTATTTCAAAGGAAAGGAAAGGGTTGGTAGCCTTGCAAGCAAAAATATGCACACATATGGCACAAGCTAAGGAAGCATTTTTCAAACATGAAACAAAAAGAAAAAATGCAGGATGTGTAATTTTTATTGTATGATATTACATATTTTTATATGCATTTCTAAAATGTATATATATTCAGCTTTTTTGCTGCATTCTTACAGGCTAGGGAGGGTATTTTACACTATAAGGGCTGGCTATATGGACTATTGGATAAGACATTCTGCTTTCATCCACAAGTCTACTAGTTCTGTCCCTGCTTGTAACTAAATGTGCCAACCTGAGTGAATCATTTAATTCACATGTATTACAACTGCAAAAACATATTTAAATAGGTGAAATGTAGCTTTGATTTTGTAAAATACTTAGGAATGGTGTTCATTACAGAAAGGTCTATCATGTCCATCTCTCAAAATACTTAATCCAATTCAGAGTGATAGAGATGGGGCCAATCTTAGTAGCATTGAGAGCAAGGAACTCAGGATGGAGTACCACACTTTAGAGAAGTGCTATATAAAATAAACAATTGTTAATACAGTAATATCTACATTCTTGAAGTTTCTATTAGTCATTGCTTTGCATATTGTATTGATGTTGTAATGATGGACTTACATAGGAGTTTGGTTGTTCTTCAGACACAGACTGACAAACATGGTCACGTTTTAAAGCCCAGAGTTATCTGATTTGAATGGAACTCCTCCATGAAATGTGCAAAATGTGTTACATCAGTTAGGGCGTAATAAAGAACTGTTTAACTTTCAATGAAATCTAAAACTACACCTCATATTTAGTTGAAGAAGGAAACCTTGGCTGAAGGAGGAACAATCAAGGATTAATGTGAGCCTGGAGTCAGAAACTTTAAACCTGCATGGGCTGGGGAAATTGTTTTTTTTTTAAACTGCTTTTCCTGCAAATTTAAGTCAGTTGATGAAATTTAAAATGTATTTCCTAATCCTAGTAATTTTATTTAAAAAAAAGTTGAAATACCTCATATAGTGAAATCCTAAATACATTTGAAAGAATAAGAATTATACACAAAATAAATAGAAGAAAATTAAAAAAACAGCAAATGCAGTTATATGTTAAGAAATACTGTATACTGGTAACAATAGGGAAAATGTTTTAGGTTAACATAGCAGAAGTATTTAATCTGTGTTTATGAGTTATGACTATTTTATAGAAGACAGATGATTCTTTCACTATATACTGTAGCAGTTATACAGGTGCAGTACCTTCTACTGGGCACTTAAATTCAAAAGAAAACTACTGTAGAAAAGCCAGAATAAATCTCAATAATAGGTATATTAATCACAATACAAGAAGGAAAGATAAATAAAGGGAGACAACAAAGTTTCAGATAAATGCAAAGGTAAACACAACCCTAGTCGCCCCACTGAGCTTAGCTCTACTCATATTTCACTCTTTTTAACAATCATTTCACCCCCCAAGTTGTTTTCAGTAATTCTTGCCATACTGTCTCATGGCAAATGAGCATTCACAGAGTACATTCCTAGCTAGTATAAATGAGTCCAAGTAGTGAGCAGCCATTTTAACTTCACCTCAGTCCCTAGTCCATTGGGACTTTTAGGTTAGTTGACAATTCTAATTTGGTTGTGTCAGAGGGCTAATTTATTTTTCAGCAAAAACAAGTTTGGTCATAGACGTTAGCACTTAAACAATGAAACCATCTTCCCTGCACATTATATTATACAGTGCCTACACATACATACTATTCAGACCCCTTCACTTACTGCACTTTATTGTGTTGTTTATTTAATATTTAATGGATAAATTTGAATTTTTTGCCCATCAGTTACACACTCAATACTCCATGATGACAAAGTGAAAACATGTTTACATCCATCTAACTATATCCTAATACAGGGGTCTGCTGGAGCCAATCCCAGGGCACAAGGCAGGAACAAACCCTGGGCAGGGTGCCAGCCCACTGCAGGGCACACACACACTAGGGACAGTTTAGGATCGGCAATGCACCTAACCTGCATGTCTTTGTACTGGGGGAGGAAATCGGAGCACCCGGAGGAAACCCACGCAGACACGGGGAGAACATGCAAACTCCACACAGGGAGGACCCGGGAAGTGAACCCTGGTCTCCTTATTGCGAGGCAGCAGCACTACCACTGCGCAACCCGAAAGGTTTACATATTTCTTGAAAATTAAAATCTGATACGAAGTAAGCAAAAAGGTGATGCCTTTACCTTATTCTCCCAGAGAGACTTAGCAGTTCACACTCTCACTCTCTTTTACTTAAGCAAATGGGAGATTTCATCAATAAAGCCTTACCCTTAGGCATATGTGAGCAGTTATCTGAGAAAGAAGTACTGGAGGACTGGAAAGTTGCAAATGTGATCTTCAAGAAGGGAGACAAAATGGATCCTGGTAATCACAGACCAATAAGTCTTTACTTCCATACCATAAAAATTTTGGAAACTATATATAAAAAATAAATTATAAAAGTACCTACAGTATATGAAAAAGGTATATTAAATAACAGCCAGCATGGATTTATTAGCAGAAGACCAGGCCAATCTTAGATTTTATTGGAGCAGGCTAATGCAGTAGTTGACAAAGACAACGCATACATGTTTTACTTAGACTTCAAAACAGCTTTTGACTCAGACCCACACCAAAGATTAATTCTGAAACTGGAAGCTGATGGCATCAGAGGTAATCAACAAAACTGGATTTCAAGTTGGTTAATGGGCATAAAGAGTACAGATAAGAGGAGTCTCTTAGGGGTCTGTCCTGAGTTTGTCCTGAGTATGTTACTTTTTATGATTTATATTAATAACGTGAATTTCGATATAATTACTAAACATGTGAAATTCATAGATGACACTAAAGTTGGTGGAATGGCAGATACTAAGGAGGCAGGAAGAACAATTCAAAAAAACTTGGACAAGCTTCAGAACTGGTCAAACACTTGGAAAATTCGGGCTTTTGTGGAAAAGTGCAACATGCCAGACATGAGCAAAAGGAAAGGCAATTATAAATAAAAGATGGGAGACACTGTCCTAAAGGAATCAACCTCTGATCTAGGGGTGTATGTTGACACACCATTTTAATCATCTAAGCAATGCACCAAAGCTGTTAAAATTTCAAATAAAATTTCATATTATATTGTAAAAACTGCTGAATATAAATCAATGGACTGTATGTTGAGATTGTATAATGCATTAATGAGACTACATCTGGAGTATTGTGTGTAACTCTGGTCACCAGGCTATAAGAAAGACATAGCAGCACTTGAAGCTGTGTCAAGGAGAGCAACCAGGTGCATCCCAGAACTTAAGGACATGCCAGACTGTGCCACATTTAGAGAATTAAACCTGTTTAGTCTGTAGCAGAGGAGACTGTGTGGGGAGCTAATCCAGGTGTTCAACATTCTCAAAGTCGTTCAAAAAGTAGATCCAGCAGACTTGTTTCAACTATACGTTAAATCATGGGACAGCAGGCTGCTTGCTGCTTGTGCTGAACAACGCATTTACAAAACAAAAGACGCTGATAGAGAAGTGAGAAGGGATTTAAGGTGGGCCGGGATTACGAGTTTTTTTGTAAGCTTCAGGAATTCTAGTGTTAAGAATACTACTGGAAACAAAACTGCAGCGGACTGTGTTGCAGGCATCAATTTCTAAATTTGTTTATGTTATTATTATTATTATTATTATGTTTAACAAATAGAATTAAGTTTGTCAGCGGAAACACCGAAAATCCTTTCATTGTCCTTTTGCCTGTTAAATAAAGGTTCAAATGAATAACTACAGATTTTAGTTTTTATTGCATTTTTAGGGAGTGTTACAACTTTTTTGGAAATGGGGTTTTGTATAATGTTTAATACATTGACACAATAATGCTTAATATATGTGCAGTGATATGTGCAATATAGAGTATATCTTGTTAATTGTAGTATAAATATTGGAGCTAATGTGTGATCTCACTACTGCCTACAAATATGTACAGTATGCAAGACCTTTAGCTCTGTTGATTAGTAGTTCCTCCCCAGACTGTTGCTTGTGCCCTCGGGGTGTAATGTCTCCCTGTTGTTTACATAGTGCACATCCTGAGCTTCTGATGTACAGATGCCTATTTGGCTAATGCTTGTGCCGTGTCTCTTGGGAGCAGTTTATTGCATCAGGGTCTATTGACACAAAAGAAATGGGTCCTCTGTCAGGTATTTATCCTACTTCACGGCTTCCTGATTATTTAAATCTTCAGTTCTTCTTCCTTAATTCTCTACATTATGATGATAAAGGACACATTGTTATTCCTGCACAAAAGGTATGTTTTATTCAGTAGTGTGTGTGTGTTTTTATTGTCATCTTACTTAACTAAAATGCTGCATCAAAGCGTATTACAGTATTGTAGTTCTTATTTATGTTAGTTCTTTTTTTAATGCCAGTTGTTTGACTTCAACATAAAACTCAAATGAGGTGTTTAAAGGTAAACTGACTGCATTGAAATATGTAATCAGCAAGACAAAACATGTAAAATCTGTTCTTTTCTAAAATGGTTAATTCCACACAAAGTTGCATATTTATTTAATATTGCGAACCTTTTCTGAAAGTCATACAACAAATCACATTGATATGCCCAATATAGTCAGATACAGCAATGGAAAAAGTAATTAAATTATTCATTTTGAAACATGTGCACAAATCATTAAATGCAGGGAATTATATAAATATAAATTAATTACTGCATTATCATGAAGCTAATGTAGGCTTAATAATATTGGCCATTCTTTACTATTGATTTGTAGTTAATAAAGTAAATTACTTTATTACCATAGCAACGTTGCTTGCAAGAAATTTGATTTTGTAAAGCTAATACAAATAAAACATAATGCAAACATGCAACATTAGGACTGCAGCAATCATCATTTCTCACCAGTCAGCACAAAAAGAAAATGCAATAAAACATACATAAGCATATACATCAAATTATTATCCATCCTCCAACCCGCTGAATCCAAACACAGGGTCACGGGGGTCTGCTGGAGCCAATCCCAGCCAACACAGGGCACAAGGCAGGAACCAATCCCAGGCAGGGTGCCAACCCACCACAGGACACACACAAACACACCCACACACCAAGCACACCCTAGGGCCAATTTAGAATCGCCAATCCACCTAACCTGCATGTCTTTGGACTGTGGGAGGAAACCCACGCAGACACGGGGAGAACATGCAAACTCCACGCAGGGAGGACCTGGGAATCGAACCCAGGTCCCCAGATCTCCCAACTGCGAGGCAGCAGCGCTACCCACTGCGCCACCGTGCCGCCCTCAAATTATTATAGTAGGTTATTTCTATATTTTCAATATGAAGCTAGCTATTGGTACAAGAAAAAAAACTGTCTAAATTCTGGCTAAAAACAACAATTGTGTGTATTATATACTGTAACACAATGACGGTTGTGACTTACATAGAATGCAAATTGTTGTTTCATTGTTTTCGGTCATCTGTGCAGAGTGGTTGGGTTGGTTTCATTTACTATATTTTATAAGTTCAGCTAATACAGGACACAGATAACATTACAATCCTGCTCTTCAGTAAATATACTATACTTTTAAAATTGTATTCTTTTCATTCATTTGTTTCCTGAACTATATTAGTCCTGTACAATTTCTAAGAAAGCCAAAAACTATCCTGTGAACCGACTGTACATGTGGCTCATGGCCACAGAGGGACACACTATCACATACAGCCATGGTCACCCACACTGGGCCACAAGTGTGAAAAAATGCGATTCCTTAGAGGAAAATCCAACATCGATAATGTGATGTAAACAAGTGGCTAGATAGTCTAAAATTCACAAAGCAGCCAATTTTCAATAGCATAGTTATGCATAAAACAAAAAAAAGCAAAGTCTAAGACAGAAATTTCATTCACATATCCATTCTTCTGCTTTCATACCTAATCCAGTTTAGTGTTGCAAGGAGGCACAAGGCAGAGACTTTGGACAGGTGGGATAAGAAAAAGAGACGTGTTGGTGCCTAAAACCCCAATGGATACAGAAGGTGAACTAGTTGTGTAGATGAGGAACAAGTGGTGGAGTGATGGCTCTGAGGCTGGGGACCTGCACTGGCAATCAGAAGGTTGCCGGTTCAAATCCCATAAATGCTAACAGGGACTCTGCTCTGTTGGGCCCTTAAGCAAGGCCCTTAACCTGCAATTGCTGAGTGCTTTGAGTACTGAGAAAAGCACTATATAAATGCAAAGAATTATTATTATTACAAGTCAAGGAAATACTAGCTGCTTAGTTCATACTTTTGTCAGGTTTTTGAGGTTTACAGTGTTCATTTACTTGAGATTCATTGCATTATTGATCTGAATGAGGCTTGTGAAGAGTTAAAAAATCCAGAAGCATTGCATGGAAGCCAAACAGGGAATGTTAATTTAAATTATTAGCCTTAATTAATGGATAATTGGATAAAGTTACATGCAACTAAAAAGAAAATGTCTTTTTTGCCACAAAACAACTACAGGAAACAAGCACCTTTTAGTCTTTTGAAGGTAATGAGGCAGACTTTTTGTTTCCTTTCTAGCAGGTTTGAAAAAGGTTGCCGGTGTTATATTAAACAGTACTACCATGCAACTTCTCAAAATGAGACATAAATATACATAGTATCATTTCATATATATGAGGTAAAATGTTTGTTTGTTTAAGCACTTACTGGTCAAAAGAACAGTCAAATGCAGGTATGGTGCAATTGTGGACACTGTACATTGCAAAATATAACAACATAAACTGTGCACTGTTGTTCATGGCAATGTGCTGCACCTTTTTTCATTTTTCAAGGTATTTACACTCTGAACTATACCAAGTTTGGTTGCTGTCTTGTGTCTGATTCAGCCATAAAAGGCTGGTGAAGAAAATGGATGCCAAAAGTTAGTTTTCATTATGCACATTCTTACCAACCTAAATTAAATTAAGAAAAAGTGTTCAATTAAATATATATAACTAGGGGGCTCCGCCCCCTGCTCGCTTCGCTCGCCAACCCCTGGTGTTGGGAATGAGAAAGAGCGTGATGTATGAATGAGATATAGAATAGTGTGAAGGTGTAGATGATGCAAATAGAAAGCAAACAATAAAGTGTGTGGCACAGTGCAAAGGTTTATTGGAAAATTTCTTTGCACACGCCGTTTAAGTGTAAAAGGTAATTCCAGGTCAGAACTTGTAAGGTCAATGAAGATGGTTATTGTCGTGATCAGAGTCAAGTTTGTCAGAGCTTAGAAAGAGTTGTGTCTCTCCAGGAAGTAATGCAATGACTTGGGTATTTATGTTTTCCACATTAATATTTTTTGGACATAATATAGTGCGTTGTGTTAAAAGGGGCATTTGGTCTAATGAGATTGCTGTTCCAAATCTGTCTGTAACTAAGTTGGCACAGATAAAGGCTTGAGGAATTGTAATAATATCTGGGAGAAGTCTATCTGTATTGGTGAGTGTACCATCTCCCAGTTGTAATAACCAATTGTTATGATCTGGATGTGGACATCGCATGTTTTGTACTAACTGTATCTTTTGAAAGCAATGCCAATTGTCTGCGTATTTTAAGGTGCACTGAAGAATAGCTGAGCGCATGGAATGTGGAACAATAGCTAAGCACTGTCTAAAATCTCCTCGTAATAAAAGTACCTTTCCTCCAAAGGGAAGATTATTATTCATAAACGTTTGTAGAAGTTTATGAATGGTGTTGAGTAAGTGAGTGGATGCCATTGTACATTCATCAATAATTAACAGTTTTGCAAGACGGATGTCATGTGCAGTGCCACTGTTAATGTTCATAGTGGATATCGATTTGTAGGATCTAATGCAGTTCATAAAGATTTCACTTTCAGGTACATCGTTAGTTAGAAGCTTCTGTAGATATTGAGGATATGAATGTAAAGGAGGCAGTCTAATTTGACCGTTTTGATAACAACGTGTAAATTCATTACTTGTATTGCCAGTTGTTTCTTCAGGGAAGTGAAGTGAATGACAATGATTGCAAATGACATTCATTAATCCCAATGAATTTTCCTGAGTAGTGGGCTCATTATTGAATGCGTTGTCAGCCACCTTTATTTATTTTGTCCCTTCGCTGCCGTTTCTGTATATCTGAGGCAGGAGGTGTTTCGTTTTGAATCCGTGCCTGTTTCGATGCAGCACTTTGAGACGCGCGCTGTATGTGTCTACGTTCAGTGTGTCTGTCCATATGCGCTCGTTTCTGATAATGTGTTAGTTGAGCTTTGTGTTTTTGGAGCCGAGACATTTTTTCTTCCGGAGGTTCAGAAGTGCGTTGTAAGCACCGCCGTGTATTTTGTTTTTTCATGCGGGTTCGTGTGTTTAGTCCCGTTATCCGAGCCGTATCGTTTTGTACCTGTGATCGTGTATTTATGACTTGTTTGTTCTTCAGCGTGAGAAATATGGATAAGTAATAAGGAGGATCGCACTCACTGTTAATATGGAGCCTTTTCTGCAGTTGAACGGTTAATAGTGCTTCAGTGTAAGGAGATCCACCTATGCTGCATAGTGTGAAGGTGTTGAGATGACGTATGTTTAATACGGACGGGCACTCACTGTTAATATGGAGCCTTTTCTGCGGTTGAACGGTTAATAGTGCCTCATTGTAATGAGATCCACCTATGCTGCATAGTGTGAATTGTGTTTGGTCCCGTTATCCGAGCCGTATCGTTTTGTACCCGTGATCGTGAATTTATGACTTGTTTGTTCTTGAGCGTGATAAATATGGATAAGTAATAAGGAGGATCGCACTCACTGTTAATATGGAGCTTTTTCTGCGGTTGAACGGTTAATAGTGCCTTATTGTAATGAGATCCACCTATGCTGCATAGTGTGAACGTGTTGAGATGACGTATGTTTAATACGGACGGTTCATTTAGAAATGGGGTTTGTGTGTAGATTTGTGCATATTTGCGTTGTTGATTTGTTTCAGGGTGCACCGTTCCAATGCGATGCAATATTTGTCCACATATGCGAAAGCAGTATGGGCCATTGCCTTTTGGTGGCCTGATATTTACTGCGGTAGATGCAAAAGCAAATGAACTATTGTAGGATCTAATGCAGTTCATAAAGTTTTTACTTTCAGGTACATCGTTAGTTAGAAGCTTCTGTAGATATTCAGGATATGAATGTAAAGGAGGCAGTCTAATCTGACCCTTTTGACAACAACGTGTAAATTCATTACTTGTATTGCCAGTTGTTTCTTCAGGGAAGTTAAGAGAATGACAATGATTGCAAATGACATTCATTAATCCCAATGAATTTTCCTCAATAGTGGACTCATTATTGAACGCGTTGTCAGCTAAGTGGCGCAATCGTTTAGCAGGTGTCTGCGGAAGGTTCCTTTAGAAATGGGGCTTTGGGTGTCACTTCTTATTGATGTTAGTGTGTTTGTGGGTCGGGCTTTGGGTGTCACTTCTTATTGATGTTAGTGTGTTTGTGGGTCTGAATCGTCGTTGTTGTGAACGTTTCGTGTGCCATGTCCGTAGTCTGTCCCGTTTCGTCTCTAATGGGCTTGGTGTGGCGGTCACGGCTTCTTTTTTTTGGTGTGGTAGGAGCTTGTTGAATCCTCCTCTTTGTGTGCGTCCTGTTTCGTGTGCAATGGGATTCGTGCGGCGCTGTGTGCTTTGCCGGCGTCTGGGGGGGATGTTGCTTGGAGGGGGTGGTGGGATTGGTGGGGCGCGAGCGTCTTCTTTCTTTTTGTGTGCCAGGGGCTTGTTGAATCGTCCTCTTTGTGTGTGTCCCGTCGGCTGCTTTGGGGGGGGGGGGGGTGCTTGGAGGTGGGTGTGGGATTTGTGGGGCGCGAGCGGCTTCTTTTTTTTGTGTGCTAGTTTCGTGTGCAATGGCTTTCGTGCGGCGCTGTGTGCGTCGCCTGCGTTTGACTCCTTTTTTCTGTGCTGACTCCTTTTTTCTGTGGTCGCGGCGCCTCATTTCTTTGACTCCTTTTTTCTGTGCTCACTCCTTTTTTCTGTGGTCGAGGCCGCCTCTCGCGGCGCCACATTTCTTGCGGCGCCTGCGCAGTACGTCTTTTTGCGGCTACGGCCCATGGCCGGATGTCCCTGCGTCCATCCGGTTTAGCATTCTCGGTTAGTAATGTGGATCCTTCTGTTTGCATTACAAGATCATAGAGAGCCAGAGTCTATAATAACTCAGCAGCATCAGGCACAATGCAGAAATCATTTCTTGAATTGACACCAGTCCATCACTGGGCACAAATTAGCACACACACACACTTGTTCATGAGAGGCTATCCTATAGTTGCAGTCAACCTAAAATGCACAAGCAAGACTAGAGTACCATGGGAAGGCCCACATGGACACATATATTAGGCACAATTATTAGGCTAGGATTTGAACCAGTTTGCTGGAGCCTTGAGACAGCAACAATGAAGACATTGCTGCCTATACATTTGTTTAATATACAGTATAATAATATGTTTACAAATTATTTTATAATCAAAATTGCCCTGTTATAAAATTGTGGAGTCATAGCGGTGTATTTGAGTGTATAGTATATAGGCCAGTGTCAGCCAGCCTTTCCTTATGATCAGCTAGAAGTGGCTGATTGCCAAAATTTCTAAATGGCTGAGACAGTCATGTAATTGTCTCTAAAGGGCTGTAACTTCTTTAGATACTTTATCCTGTGAATGTAATGAGATTTAGTTGATTTACAATGTTCAGCGAGGCTCCAGATGTTTACGCTCTGAAAAGAAAATCAAATGAATGCTGTATACTGCTAGATATGTAAAACATACAGTACACATTTAGCTTTTCTTTCATATAAACACCACCTTAAAGATAAAACTGGTCCTACTTAATGTCTTCATTTTTGAAGTAAGTCATGGGTTAAATAATTTTAACATGATTTTGAAAGCATGGGGTGAATAATTATGATCCAGCAGTCTAAATTCTTAGGTAACACTAAAACCATCTGAGGTGTACCAACATGTATGTTATAATTACATATCCTATCATGATGTTACTTAATGTGTCATCAGGTTTTGAGATTTTAATGCTTGCATATGAAGAGTAAACATCTTTTACTCAGCATGGTACTTAGTGCTGAAATTTTGAAAAAAAAACTGTTTTAAATGATTCTTAACAGCTGGTTACATTAAAATGAGGTAACCTGAAGTGAAAGTGTCTGTTTTTTCTTTCTATTTTTGACATAGGATAATGTTCACCCAGCCTCAAATACATTTTTACCGTGAAAGATTGTTCTATAAAAGCTTATTCTCTTAAATCGTTTAAATGGCATAAAATAACATTATTTTGTAAAAGTATTCTCTGACTTCACAATTAAGACTGGGTTGTTTTGTAAAGGTTTAGGGATATTTTGCAAAGATATTGCTTGCTTCCTGCTGATGGCATCACACGTGTGTGCTTTTGTCTTCTGGTGACAAGTAAAGAGAGATTCAACACCTACTGAACATGTAATCAACAAACAGGAACAGAACTGACGTCATATGCATACATTTTGTTCAGTTTAATTTTGTGCTGGACATATTTTTATGTTGAAGTTTTGTTTCAGCTTGTTAATATATTTTCTCATTATTTTTTTTATGTGTCACTCTTTGTATTTCTAGACCTGTTCATGGGCAATGCCAGTTTTTGCATCTTTGTTTTTACAAAGAATACCATACTCTTACTGTAACACTTTAATTCTGCTGCTTTTTTTTATGCTGGCAGAAGAAATTTGCAGTAGTTTTAATGAAGTTATTTAATGTAGGTGTTTTAACGTAGGTGGAGCAGTGGTGTAGGGATTCCTGCCTCACAAGGTGAGGATCTCAGGCATGATTGCCAGCCCGGTCAGGGACTGTATGAAGTTTGCACATTTTCCCTATGTGTGTGTGTGGAGTGATTGGTATGAATGAGTGTGTATAGGATTACTTGTTTTAAAAATGAATACCAGGAATTTGCCATTAATCACTCCCTTTACCAAAATGAGAAATAATATAATTTTCTTGTAAAATGCCATACTTTTGTGAAATAGTACTTTTGCAAATTTGATCTATTTTTTGTGAAATAATGCAATAATTTGTACATTAACTCAATTCACATTTTACTTAAGTAGCACATATAGCTTTTTTACAAATCTTTGCTTATTTTTTTGTAATAGCTTGTATAGTAGCGTTAACAAGAAAGATGATATGCTTATACATACAGAGTAGGTTTTATATTGCACTTGGCTTGTCAGAGTATGATAATGTGTATTAAAAATGCCTGATGTACAGTGAAATGTAACTAACTTCTGCCCTGTGAAACAATCTTTTCGAAAACTTTTTCATTTTCTTGAATCTTACCTTAATGCTTTATTTCTTAATTCTCTGTGGTTAAAAGAATGTAGGCATCTGCTGTTATGATTGAACATTAAACTATACTACTACTATTACTAATATTGATTTTCCCAGGGATGCATAGTGGCACAGTAGTTAGCGTTGGATGCTGGGTGTGTATCCCAGCCAACACAGTAAATATGTGAATTTTGCACATTCTCACTGTCTTCACAAGGGTTTTTCTCCTGAGCCTTTGGATTTGTTTCCAAATCTCAAAGGCACAGGAGGTAGAAGTAATGTCAGCTCTAAATTGGCTGCATTGTGAATGATTGTGGTTGCTGCCCTGACCATGCTGGGTTCTCAATTTACACCTACAGACTCATACTGGATTAAGTGGGATGGACAGATAAAATATTCATTAATTATTGCAAAGTTCCAGTGGTGCTTCTCAAAAGGTATACTTTTATGCTGAATCCAGGATTTGAACCAGTTAGGCAGCAACCGTTGAAGACATTCTGGCAGTCTTTTTTTCCCCCAAGTTCAGTTTTATTTATTTCCTTTATATTGTTCATAATGTGCTGCCCTCCAGTACCTATGTTTTGGCCCTAGTCTGTTGAATTCTTTTTCTATGTCTCCTCTTTGATTAATAAAAATGTCCTCTTTCCTCTCATGATTTGTTTTGTTAATGATTTCTTACCCCATTATATTTGCTTTCAATGAAGGATGTTTCTGAATACTCATATGGAACATAAATTAAATACTTAGAATGGAAATCCCTCTGGGTCATTTAAATTTGTAATTTTGAGAATATGAATTCATTATACTGTAATTTTAAAACAACTTTTCATACTGTCTAATTGGGTTTATTTAATTTGTATTATAGCTATAATACATCCAGTTTGAGGAATTTTTCTCAGTGTCTTTCTTTCAATCAATTTTTTTATATCTTTTACTTTGAGCACTTTCAAATAACACTTTACAAAATAGTGCAGCAGAAAATAAGCCAGGAATAGACTGTGAATGCTGTGACCTAGTAAGTCAGAATAAAGGTCGGTAATCTGAATGGCAGTGAGGACAACTGAGCTTTCAAAAGAAATTTTAAGGTTATGACCAGTTAAGTCTCACTAAAAGTACTTGGGGCATGGAGTTCCCAAGCATAGACACCACAGAGGTAAACAAGCAGTCACCAAGAGTGGTACAGCTTGGCATTGGGATGGCAAGAACGCTGGCAACCAAAGGCTACAGGTTTGTAACTAAGTCTTGTCCAAACCGAATAAGCGGTGACATTGAACTAAAGTGCACACACTTTCACACTGGAACATTTTAAAGTATGGACAAGTGATGCTGAATTAAATTAGCGATTACATATACGATTTGTAAACTTATGTGAGCCAATAAAACAATTTTCAAAATAATTATGATTGTATGTGTATTGATGCTATTATGCTGAGTACTACTATTTTGCATTTCTTTGATAACCAGTTTTTCCCCATCCATCTAACACTAATATCTTTGTACTATGAGGGAAATTTAGGTAAATATCAATTCATGTTTATTGTCATGTGTACTTAATACAATGAAATTCATACTTGCATATCTCCTCAGAATAGTTGACAAAATACAATACAAATACAGCATACTGTATTTGTATATACAGGTATATATTTATATACATACTGTTTGTTATTTTACAATATTCTTATGATTAATAATATAAATATATCACAAAATAATCACCCAGGAAACAACCCAGCTAAAACTTTTTTCAACACTGTGAAGTCCACAAATATACTATAAATTGAAATAAATAAGTAAATAAGTTAATATTTTTTTTCCAACTCAACTTTATATTATATGTTAAAACATCCCTGTTGGATTAGTTTAGCACATACAACATATCTTGTAATTTTTACCAGCACCTTGCATGTGTCCTGTGGTTTAAATATGTCAGGTAGGACCACATGCACTCTTATTATTACAGTACTCCCATGTTTGCACTATTCACCTCACAGTATACAGTAGAGGCAGACATGAGTGATAGTGACCAAAAAGTAATACCCATAATGAATTTTCCACTTTGATCTAAGGGACAGTGTTGGAAGTACTTTCTGTGCTGCTTACTTTGACACAGTCAAGAGAACAATGCCTTGGCATCAAAAATCGTGATAGTCACTGTTAATGACAGTCCCATCAGGTTTCATTCACATTTCATTCAGATTGCGCAGTTGCAGAAAATCCACCTTACAGCAGACACGTGTGCTGGTGGTCTAGACATCATGATAATTTATAGAGACTTTTAAAACATGGAGAGGCACTGTATTGTAATGTGTTTTCATGTAGGAATTTACAAGAAATTAACAAGTGTCTCATTCAGTGTTGTTTCCTGTCTTACACCGAGACTGGCACAAGCTCCCTCTTACCCTAATTTGAAGTGAACTGGGGTGAAAAAGAAAGTAATTTGCATGTATTTTGGCACAATTGTGACTTTTCCTTTTTTTATTGATACTATACCTGAAAGTATAAAGAATTACAGCTGAATTTTCTTGATGTTTAATAGCTTTAATTAAATCCATTTCTTAAAAACATAGATGCTTCATTTGCAGTTCCATTCTAACTGAGAGTGTCAATGTAGAAGGTAGCATTTTAATTCTTTTACGAGGAAGTTGTTTGTTAATCTTCAATTGTGTCATAATATAAATAATTCTTAGTGTAACATATTTTATTGAAGAATGTTTTCTGCTGACAGTATAAAAACAGTTTCTTTCATTGTTTTGTGATTTTTAATAATCTTCATTGATTGATGTAATTAATCTTACTAATATGATTTAGCAGGTCTACTCTGACATAAGTACTACTTTCTGAATGTATGCTTTGTTCATAAACACATGTAGAGCATATTAAGTTGTGATGTCTAAATGTAAATTGTAACAGTTTACAAAAAATGAATTGGGTAAAAAGTCCTGTCAGATTTACTATGGTGTTTCTCTCATACAGTATTGGGTGAGAAAATTATGTTTTTGTTGTCATCCATGTGGTAGTTCTTTTTTTGCATCTATTTGGAACAAAAAAATCTATCTATCTATCTATCTATCTATCTATCTATCTATCTATCTATCTATCTATCTATCTATCTATCTATCTACAGTGGTGTGAAAAACTATTTGCCCCCTTCCTGATTTCTTATTCTTTTGCATGTTTGTCACACAAAATGTTTCTGATCATCAAACACATTTAACCATTAGTCAAATATAACACAAGTAAACACAAAATGCAGTTTGTAAATGGTGGTTTTTATTATTTAGGGAGAAAAAAAAATCCAAACCTACATGGCCCTGTGTGAAAAAGTAATTGCCCCCTGAACCTAATAACTGGTTGGGCCACCCTTAGCAGCAATAACTGCAATCAAGCGTTTGCGATAACTTGCAATGAGTCTTTTACAGCGCTCTGGAGGAATTTTGGCCCACTCATCTTTGCAAAATTGTTGTAATTCAGCTTTATTTGAGGGTTTTCTAGCATGAACCGCCTTTTTAAGGTCATGCCATAGCATCTCAATTGGATTCAGGTCAGGACTTTGACTAGGCCACTCCAAAGTCTTCATTTTGTTTTTCTTCAGCCATTCAGAGGTGGATTTGCTGGTGTGTTTTGGGTCATTGTCCTGTTGCAGCACCCAAGATCGCTTCAGCTTGAGTTGACGAACAGATGGCCGGACATTCTTCTTCAGGATTTTTTGGTAGACAGTAGAATTCATGGTTCCATCTATCACAGCAAGCCTTCCAGGTCCTGAAGCAGCAAAACAACCCCAGACCATCACACTACCACCACCATATTTTACTGTTGGTATGATGTTCTTTTTCTGAAATGCTGTGTTCCTTTTACGCCAGATGTAACGGGACATTTGCCTTCCAAAAAGTTCAACTTTTGTCTCATCAGTCCACAAGGTATTTTCCCAAAAGTCTTGGCAATCATTGAGATGTTTCTTAGCAAAATTGAGACGAGCCCTAATGTTCTTTTTGCTTAAAAGTGGTTTGCGTCTTGGAAATCTGCCATGCAGGCCGTTTTTGCCCAGTCTCTTTCTTATGGTGGAGTCGTGAACACTGACCTTAATTGAGGCAAGTGAGGCCTGCAGTTCTTTAGACGTTGTCCTGGGGTCTTTTGTGACCTCTCGGATGAGTCGTCTCTGCGCTCTTGGGGTAATTTTGGTTGGCCGGCCACTCCTGGGAAGGTTCACCACTGTTCCATGTTTTTGCCATTTGTGGATAATGGCTCTCACTGTGGTTCGCTGGAGTCCCAAAGCTTTAGAAATGGCTTTATAACCTTTACCAGACTGATAGATCTCAATTACTTCTGTTCTCATTTGTTCCTGAATTTCTTTGGATCTTGGCATGATGTCTAGCTTTTGAGGTGCTTTTGGTCTACTTCTCTGTGTCAGGCAGCTCCTATTTAAGTGATTTCTTGATTGAAACAGGTGTGGCAGTAATCAGGCCTGGGGGTGGCTACGGAAATTGAACTCAGGTGTGATACACCACAGTTAGGTTATTTTTTAACAAGGGGGCAATTACTTTTTCACACAGGGCCATGTAGGTTTGGATTTTTTTTCTCCCTAAATAATAAAGACCATCATTTAAAAACTGCATTTTGTGTTTACTTGTGTTATATTTGACTAATGGTTAAATGTGTTTGATGATCAGAAACATTTTATGTGACAAACATGCAAAAGAATAAGAAATCAGGAAGGGGGCAAATAGTTTTTTACACCACTGTATCTATCTATCTATCTATCTTATAGTACCTTGTATATCTATCTATCTATCTATCTATCTATCTATCTATCTATCTATCTATCTATCTATCTATCTATCTATCTATCTATCTATCTATCTAGTCTGTGTGTCTGACTGTCTGTCTGTCTGTTTACAAATAAAAACTGATTATCAGTATACAGCATTGTAGTGGGGATAACAATGAAAGTTAATTTGATTCTAGTGGTCAACATTAAAAAAATGCAACGCCAACTTTGCTAATATTTTTCACTGCTCTAAAAAAAATACTAGATGAAAATTTAAGGGCGTGATTAAGCAGCTGCAAAAGATGGCAGTCAAGTGTTATAACATCTGCTGTCTTGGAAGACATGCTTGCTTAACTGTATATGATGCATCAGAAATTGGAATTGACTGAATAGAATTTGGCATCAAAAGATACTCTCCTGAGAAGGAGGAGAGCCACTGCTGACAGACCCCCCTGTGCACCTGAAAGCAAAGTTCCTCCCTGCAGAACAGCACAAAGAAGTGTGTGCTTCTTCTGCCAAATCTGTAGTCCTGCATCATCTTTCAGTTGAGGGAATTTCAGATAACAATCTTTATTTCTAGAGAATGACAGAGCATGCCTCAGGTAATAAGAGCGACTGACAAGCTGTACTATCGGTGCCTTACCTGATCTTAGCAGCAGCAGTTTAGTGTGTGTCAGTACAGCTCTGTATGTTTTACATTAAGCAGTATGCTGTGTGTTGCCTGGCTTACCAGCCTGATGCTTTGATAATGTGTCATCATCACAGAGTCATTTTCTTTGGCCTCATGGGTGCAATTCAATACATGAAAATAGACTACTTTTATTGTTTTATGCATTGGCTGAGTGACAGAATTTTACTATGGTTACATAAAACAGCAGATCAGCACAGTTTACAGTGTTTTACACATTTTTAAAGTATTTGTACATATTTATGCATGTCCCAGCTTATTATTTTGAACACATATTACATTTGTTGGCTATTGACCTTGTCCTTAAAATGTGCAATCTATGAAAACATCTGGTATTTGGATAGTGTAAAACCACTGCAGAGTGAAATTGTTTCAGTAACTGAAAGAGTGCAAAATGGTTTTGCTCCAAGTTATGGTAGGTTTGTCTGGATATGTGAAAAGGCTTAGCACCTTCCCACCAGTGTTACTACATCCTACACTTTTGCAGCTCCAGTGGGGGTTGTGTGGAATTGTGTGGCGTGAATAAGCATTGTGGTTTTAAGAGGGATACAGTGCCCTCTACAATGTTTGGGATAAAGACACAATTTTCCTTGATTTACCCCTCTGCTTCACAGTTTAAAATTATAAATCAAAAAATTCAGATGTGATTAAAGTGCACGTCGCAGACTTTAATGTAAAGGTATTTGCATACATTTAGGTCACACCATGTAGACATTACAACACTTTTTATGTCTGGTCTCCACATTTCAGGGCACCATAATGTGTGGGACATAGCAATGATAGACGGATTAAAGTAGTCATATTTAGTATTTTGTTGCAAGTCCAATATATGCAATGATGCTTCAATTCTGCCATTCATAGACATCACCAGGTGTTGAGTATCTTCTTTGGTCATGCTCTGCCAAGCCTCTAATGCAGTCATCTTCAGCTTCTGCTTGTTTCGAAGGCTTGTCCCCTTATGTTTTCTTTTCAGGCCTACTCAGTTGGATTTACTTTGGATGACTGGCTTGTCCATTCCAAAATATTCTATTTTTTGCCTTGGAAAAACTCCTATATTACCTTAGCAGTATGTTTGGGATCATTTTCTTGTTGCAGGATATAGTGCGGTCCAATGAGGTTGGAGGCATTTACTGGAAATTGAGCAGATAAGATATTTCTACACACCTCAGAATTCATTGTAATACTGCCATCAGCAGTTACATCATCAATGAAGAAAAGTGTGCCAGTACCTTTGGCAGCCATACATGCCCAAGCCATAACACCCCCACCTCCATGTATAACAGATTATGTGGTTTTCTTTGGATCTTGGGCAGTTCTTTGTCTTGTCTATCCACAAGAATCTTTTCCAAAATTCTAAAGGATTTCAAAGTACATTTTAGCAAACTTTAATCTGGCCATCCAGTTTTTTGGTTCGCATCTTGCAGTGTGGCGTCTGTATTTCTGTTCATGAAGTCTTCTGCAGATAGTAGTCCCCAACACTTACACATGGGGAGTCCCAAGGTAGTCTGTAGGTAGAAGCAAACCTAGGTGTCCTATGCACTAATGAAGCAATTAAACATACCTGAGTAATCACAAACACTTGTGAAGCAAATTGTCCCAAACATTATGGTGTGTGGTGCAGAATACTTAGCCTTTTCAAAAGTAGAAACATCTAAATGCACAGATGCTTAAGTAATAATTTTAAAAAGTAAAAGTTAATTCTAGAAAGTGAGACACATGCTGTACAGTGTGTGGAATATGAGCTCTTCCATCTTTTGCAGGTGACTTGCAGATGTAATGTTGCTCCTTGCTTATTATACAGTTAAATGAAAAAGTTTGGGAACCCCTCTTAATTCTTTGGATTTTTGTTTCTCATTGGCTGAGCTTTCAAAGTAGCACCTTCCTTTTAATATATGACATGCCTTATTGAAACAGTAGTATTTCAGCAGTGACATTAAGTTTGTTGGATTAACAGAAAATATGCAATATGCATCATTACAAAATTAGACAGGTGCATAAATTTGGGCACTCCAACAGAGATATTACATCAATACTTAGTTGAGCCTCCTTTTGTAAATATAACAGCCTCTAGACGCCTCCTATAGCCTTTGATGAGTGTCTGGATGGAGATATTTTTGACCATTCTTCCATACAAAATCTCTCCAGTTCAGTTAAATCTGATGGCTGCCGAGCATGGCCAGCCTGCTTCAAATCATCCCATAGATTTTCAATGATATTCAAGTCAGGGGACTTTCCAGAACATTGTACTTCTGCCTCTGCATGAATGCCTTTGTAGATTTCGAACTGTGTTTTGGGTCATTGTCTTGTTGGAATATCCAGCCCCTGCGTAACTTCAACTTTGTGACTGATGCTTGAACATTATCCTGAAGAATTTGTTGATATTGGGTTGAATTCATTTGACCCTCGACTTTAACAAGGACCCTAGTCCCTGAACTAGCCACACAGCCCCACAGCATGATGGAACCTCCACCAAATTTGAGCGTAGGTTAAGTAGGTTTGTTATGACCAAATAACTCAATTTTTGTCTCATCAGTCCAAAGCACTTTGTTCCAGAATGAATCTGGCTTGTCTAAATGAGCATTTGCATACAACAAGCGACTATGTTTGTGGCATGAGTACAGAAAGGGCTTCTTTCTCATCGCCCTGCCAAACAGATGTTCTTTGTGCAAATTGCGCTGAATTGTAGAACGATGTACAGATACACCATCTGCAGCAAGATGTTCTTGCAGGTCTTTGGAGGTGATCTGTGGGTTGTCTGTAACCATTCTCACAATCCTGCGCATATGCCGCTCCTGTCTTTTTCTTGGCCTGCCAGACCTGCTGGGTTTAACAGCAACTGTGCCTGTGGCCTTCCTTTTCCTGATTACATTCCTTACAGTTGAAACTGACAGTTTAAACCTCTGAGATAGCTTTTTGTAGCCTTCCCCTAAACCATGATACTGAACAATCTTTGTTTTCAGATCATTTGAGAGTTGCTTTGAGGATCCCATACTGTCACTCTTCAGAGGAGAGTCAAAGGGAAGCACAACTTGCAATTGACCACCTTAAATACCTTTTCTCATGATTGGACACAACTGTCTATGAAGTTCAAGGCTTAACCAGCTAATCCAATCAATTTGGTGTTGCAAGTAATCAGTATTGAGCAGTTACATGCATTCAAATCAGCAAAATTACAAAGGGACCCACATTTTTGCACAGCCAGTTTTTCACATTTGATTTAATTTCATACAACTGTATACTGCTTCACTAAAAATCTTTGTTCGGAAAACACCCCAGTACTCAGATGTTCCTAGGAAATGAAAGACATACCACTGTTATATTTTTTGTTGAAAGTAGAGTGAATTATTATGCAGGCTGAGAGAGGTTCCCAAACTTTTTCATATAACTGTAAATATGCTTTATGAAAATTGACTGCTTTGTATGTCTGGTGATCTCTGGTGCACAACTTGACTGTTAATTCATAAGTGACCAGCAGTCAACACAGATGAGTTTTTCAATTCCACTTCACACAGGTTCAAATAGACATACTACCCATTAGTGCTTCTCTGAGAATGATATTGTGTTTAGAAAAAAAAATCAAAATAAAAGTTTTTTGATTTCCTACAGATACAGAAGTGTGGCATATAATACAAAAATGAAAAAGTAAAAAGATTAATTATTAAAAACATCATCTTCATGTCTTTACCCAACAGTTTTACTCTTCATGAACAAATCAGTAAACTTTTAATCCCTTTCCTTCACACCATGCTCTAAAATTTCTGTCATCCTGAAAATTCCACTGAACAGCCCTGCTGTTTAGGGAATTTTATGGCTCACTTGTCAGAGATTAAGCTCTAGGCTATCATAAAACATTATGAAAGGGGCTTTGCCATTCTGTCTTCCTCAGCAGCACTAAGCACATTCATCCTTTTTGAATACAGGTTCAAAGTTGAAGAAAATGTAAGGATTGCAGTAATAAATATTATTTCTCAATGGAATTATTGTAATTATAAATAAATCAAAGGAGTTTTCTGAATTACAAATGTCAGTTTAGAAGAAGCTTTAGGGTATTTTTAACTTTTTAAATTCAAAAATATATTTTAGTACTTGCCATATTAAGTGTTTGAATAATTGAACAGTGAATACTCATTCCCTTTAACAAAATCAGGAATATTTCAAATGTTGTCTGTTACTGCTGTCCAGCAACTCCAGAGTCCTCGGTTCAGATTCTACCCCAGTAACTTTACATGTTCTCCTTCTGTTTGTTACTCTCGATACGTCAGTTTTCCTCCTACACCCAGAAAATGTGAATTGAAGAGTTATTCTAAATTAGTGCAGCATGGTAACATGTAAGTGCATGTCTGCCCTGTTGTAGAGTGACACCCCACATAGCTTTCACTTAAGCATTGCACAAAATGCTGCTGGTTTTGAGTGTTCACCCCTGTAACAATAAACTGGACTAAATGGGATTGAAAGATTGATTGTAAACTATCTCAAGTTGTGGTCAAAGCAGCTCTCATTAATGGAAGCCTATTCATTTCAAACAAGTACTCCATTAAAATATTTCCTTCTTTTTGGAGTTCATTTATAAAGATGGGTAGTCTTATTTTGTGAGTGTTTTTTCAGAGACCTCATTTTTAAATTATTGTTTATAGAGATTTTCCCCATCTGTATTTGTTCTTAACCCTGAATCACTTTTCCAGTCACATTGATCAGAACGGTCAATTCTAGTGACCTTAAGTTATCGTTTTGCTGATGGTTTCTGAAATTTTACAGCAGTTGTTTTTGCTCTAAGTCATCGTTGCATATGAGACAATTTAGCTACAGTCTAGCAGAAAGCTTTAAGCAGATTTTGTCATATAGTATATTAAATCTTTGATATGCAAGGCCTAAAGCTTTAATTTGTCAGATGTTATGGAAGCATGAGGACAATGAACCTTGTTGCTTGATATGCATCCATTCATCTTCAGACCCTCTTATTCTGAGAAGGTCCATAGTAGCCTATCCCAGCCAGCATTGGGCAAAAGGCAGGAACAACCTCTGGTCAGGGTAACAGTCCATCACAGGGTTAACACACACACATGGGCCAATTAAGCATCCCCAATTCACCAAACCATGTCTTTGGACTGTGGGAGGAAACTGGAGCAAACATGTACAGATATGGGGAGAACAGGCAAACTCCACATATGGATCACCCTAGACATGAAACTCAGTCTCTTTGTTGCGGGCAACAGCATTTCCACCGTGCTACCATGCTATCCATTGCTTGATATATTTCCGCTTATCATATAAAAATAGAAGCCTTATATTATCATCATGTACTTCACATCCTCTTAGAATTTAGTAATTCTGAGCATGAAAACATTTTCTGAATCTCCTTTATCAGTTATAGATTTCGAGGCAGGTATAGTCTATGGAAGCTATCAATCACAAGGACATACTCATACATGCACCAGCACTCACTCACACTTGAGCATCCGCCAAGTTATCATAGCACCGTAAGAGAACATAGAAGAACACAGAGACTCCACATGGCGGCTATGCCAGCCAGGAATTCAATCAGCATTCAGTTACAATTAGTAGGTAAATGTACCTGTAGCACCTGTTGTACATGCATGTTTCCAAATATCTAAATCTTTAATATTTTACATCATTCTAATGGTATGTTATGCCATTTGAGGCTAAAATAACCCAACTTCAAATGCACATCCACATGTAAATAAGAATATTCACTCAAGGTAATGAGTCATTTAAAATCAATGAAAGGAAAGGTCGCCATCCATACATCTACACATTTTTGGACTTAACACAATTCATATCTTTACATTTGTTTTGGTATATTGTTCAAAAGCATATAAAGAGTAATTCTGTGATTAATTTTGCTTACTTTCTGTTAATATTTATATAATTCTACACCCCTTTATGTCTCAGTCAGTGTACTGATTTAATTACTGATTAGAATAGAGCGTATACTTTCTGAAGTTCCTTCCACCTAATCATTCTATGTACTGTTCCTGTTCTGTTTTTCCCTACTCATAATTATTAGGAGACATGGAAAGAGGTACAACCATTCCCAGCAACATATAGTGCAAGGCAAATGGTATCGGGCAAATGTAGTGAGATGTTGCCGATTATCTGGCTAAAGCAGGATCAAAAATTGGTATAAATTAGGTATCAAGAGTCTTGTGGGTCTTTTTGCCTATTGTTACAACCAGATATGTATTAGACATATTTAAAAGTTATCTTGTCTTTTGACAGGTTTAAAAAGATTGTGCATTATAAATAAAACAAAAAAGGCTGTTTCAGTTGGTGTAATAAATTACCAAGTATATGCTTCTCGTTCTCTGTTAACAGTGACTGGAAGCTAAAGGTGCCTGTGGGGCTAAAGGAATATGTGATTGATCAAATAAGTTACTATTGGATTGTTGGCAAACCCACCAGCCCACTGTCACTGGGGGTATAGAAATGACTGTAAACCAAAACTATGTGACTCATTCTCATCTCTGACCCATTCTTCCCGAAAAGTTTAGTCACTTTCTTTGTTCTACTTCCAAGAAATTTTCTTTGCACATCTCAGTCCCCCATTATTTTTCACCCCCCCCCCCCCCACTTAGTCTTGAACTAGTTTTTCAGCATCTTTTCCCAGAAGTTTTTATCAGTTCCAGTTAGTTATGAAGCACATTTCCATGTGATTTTTCTTCCTTGCCTTACAGTAATATATATTGTTTTCTCCAACCATCTATCGTTTAAGCTGCTTTTCCAGTTAAGGATTGTGCGTAGCCAGAATCTCTCATAGAAGCATAGGTGCAAAATGGGAGCCAATCATGAACAGAATTCAAGTCTATTACCTGGCACACTCGGGCACGTGGTGACATTCACTAACCTGTTGCCAGCTTATGGCTACCAGTTACCCTAACATGCACATCAGGGAAGTGGGAGGAAAATTAGAATCCCCAGAAAAACACAAACACATACATGAGGAGAATGTGCAAATTTCACACACTATGTCTGTGCCACTCATGACGCACTGCAGATATCCAAGAGGAGGTGTATGTCTGAAAGTGTGTCTTAGTGGAGAAGTTACAGCATTATTGTGTACTATAATGTGTGTAGTCAGGACCCAAGTACTCACTGCCCAGTCAGCTTTCCATCCTCGGCAGATCACTTCATTGGCATGGTCTTATTGCCTCTTGAGTTGTACCTGAATGATAGACTCCAATATCTCATAACTACATGGACAGGTATAGGTTTATAAAAGCAAGCAAATACAAAGCAGAGTACATTTAGGAAACTAATTCACCAAAATTACATGCCGGGGCATACTAATGTGGGTTACCTTATGCATTTTCCATGTGATAATAGTAATAATAATCAATTACATTTCAGCCATTTATGCACCAATTCAGTCAACACCACATTAGGCATCTAGAATGACCAGGCCTTGATGGGCAACTTTAGCCACAGAGAGTCAGGATGTCAGTTTTACGTCTCATCCAAAGGGATGCCACCATTTTTGCAGTGCAGTGTCCCCATCACTGTACTGGGGCATTGGAATCAACACCCAGACCACAGGGTAAGCCCTCACTGCTGGCCTCACCAACACCTCTTCCAGTAGCAACCCAAGCTTTCCTGGTTGTTCTCTTATCCAAGTACTGGCCAGGCTTAAACTAGGTTAGCTTCAGGTGGATTACCTATTCTGTAGAGCATGTCGTATGGCTTCTGGTATGCCCACATGAGAGGCCGTACTATCATTAAATGCAGTGTGCCTCGGTTTTACTTGGTAATGTTTTCAGTCTGGTTCTCATTTGGTTGCCAGGTAAAGCTGGTGTCACATTTTGTGACTTATACATTTGGGTATGTCAGATTTGCAGATCACAGTTGCTGATTGTGTCACTGGACAATGTCAGATTAATGACTGAAAATCGATGCCCATGTTACATTTACTAATTATGTGCCAAATGTCCAGCACAGTTGTGCTTTTACCTTTTTCTGACATCAAATTGTGTGTTGCCTGACGGAGTCAGAACTGTACTAATGCTGTGCAAAGGTTTGACAGCTGCAACAGGTTAGATATGCAATCTCTGTCCTTTTTATTTTTTTCCATTTTGTCATGGTATATAAAACATGAGATGTCAGACAGAAGAGTCTCTGTTCTGTTTGTGAGGTCAAAAGCCCCCATGCTCCCAGACAGAGTGCTGCACAATGGGTTAACAGGCTGACTGGTCCAGCCACATTCTCTGACCTTTTTTCTTTTTATCTATTCCGTATTAGTATGTAAAATATGAGACATGAGACAGACAAGTTTCTGTTCGATTTGCAAAGTCCAAAACACTCATTCATCATCAGTACATTCTGTGCTTTGTACTTCAGGATTAGCATTAATTGTCTGTCAGCTCTCCTACTCACACAGCCTGCCTATGACTAAATATAAAATTAAACCTGTCAAATTTTATCAGAGTGAGTTACTGACTGCTTGGTGACATTCATTGGGTATGGCACATTAGGTGACCAACTTCATGGGAGCACTCTGCCGTTTCCCTTCCACTGACTAAGATTAAGCAAATGAAGGCTACAAGTGAAAATTGCTGGAAAAGTTGTTTTATGTGACTTGGACTTAACCTGCGTTGCATGAGGCATCTAGGTGAAGAATTGCATTGCTTATATAAGAGGACATTCTACATTTAAACTTGGCTTGGTTTAAAGTTGAATATGAAACTATAAGTGGTAGTGTGATACATAAATTCAAAAATCATGTGTATTAAACCTCTAATTTTATTACTGAACACAACTCTCTTGAAGGATGTGTAGACTTATCTCAGCCTGACTATGATTCTGTTTTACTGCTCCAAAATCAATAATATAAATGTGTAAGAAAATAAATAGAAACCTGAAAATAGTCAATCACTGTGTTGATTAAATAAATCTTTGCCATAACCCTTTTCCCCCCGAAAACACTACTACAAGCTGTGTCAAAGTGTATTTTTATAAGCTTTCATTCATTTAAAAGTATGAGCAAAATACACACACAAAGTTGGTAATCCAGGCAGAGTAGACATTGAGTACTATGTCAATGGTCATTTTCAAATCCCTCAACAATGGCAGAGAATGTTGTAAAAAGTAAACCCCTAAACTGGCAGGAGAAACATGCTAGGAGTGGTGGGTGATGCAGCTTAATGGGGTCTTCATTGTCTTCTTCTTTCACCTGCTTCCATGAGGGGTCACTACAGCGGATCATCTTTTTCCATATCTTTCCGTCCTCTACATCTTGCTCTGTTACACCCACCACCTGCATGTCCTCTCCCACCACATCCATAAACCTTCTCTTAGGCCTTTTTCTTTTCCTCTTACCTGGCAGCTCCATCCTTAACACCTTCTCCCAATCTCGCCTCTCTGACTTTGTCTCACAACCGTCCAACCTGAGCTGACCCTCTAATGTACTCCTAATCCTGTCCATCCTCATCACATCCAACACAAATCTTAACATCTTTAACTCTGCCACCTCCAGCTCTGTCTCCTTTTTTTCTGGTCAGCGCCACCGTCTCCAACCCATATAACATAGCTGGTCTCACTACCGTCTTGTAGACCTTCTCTTTCACTGTTGCTGGTACCTGTCTGTCAAAATCACTACTGACACTCTTCTCCTCCCATTTCACCCTGCCTGCACTCTCTTCTTCACCTCTCTTTCACACTCCCCATTACTGTTGAACCCAGATATTTAAACTCATCCTTCTTTGCCAACTCTTCTTTGTATCTTCACCATTCCTCTGACCTTCCTCTCATTTACACACATGGATTCTGTCTTGTTCCTACTGACCTTCATTCCTATCCTCTCTAGAGCATATCTCCACCTCTCCAGGACCTCCTTGACCTGCTCCCCACTCTTACTAAAAAATCACAATGTCGTCTACAAACATAATAGTCTCTGGGGACTCCTGTCTAATCTCGTCTGTTAACCTGTCCATCACCATTGCAAATAAGAAGGGGCTCAGAGCCGATCCTTGATGTAATCCACCTCCACCTTGAACACATTCATCACTCCTATGCAGACCTCACCACTGTCACACTTTCCTTGTACATATCATGTACCACTCTTTCATACTTCTCTGCCATTTCTGACTTCCTCATACAGTACTGCAACTCCCCTCTAGGCACTCTGTCATATGCTTTCTCCAGGTCCACAAAGACACAATGCAAATTCTTCAGTCCTTCTCTAAACTTCTCCATCAACTCCCTCAGAGCAAACATCACATCTGTGGTGCTCTTTTCTCTGGCATGAACCCATACTGCTGCTCACTAATCATCACCTCCCTTCTTAATCTAGCTTCCATTGCTCTTTCCCTTAACTTCATACTGTGGCTCATCAATTTTATCTGTCTGTAGTTACTACAGCTCTGCACATTCCCCTTATTCTTAAAAAGTAGTATCAGTATACTTCCTCTAAGCTTTTCATGCATCCTGTCACTTTCCAAGATTGCGTTAAACGATCTGGTTAAAAACTATACTGCCATCTCTCCTAAACACCACCATGCTTCCACATGTATGTCATCTGGACAACCAGCCTTCCCATTCTTCATCCTTTTTATAGCTATCTTGTCTTCCTCCATGCTAATCCATTGCACTTCCTTTTTCACTATCTCCACATCATCCAACCTTCTCTCTCTCTCATTCTCTTCCATAAAGCTGTCTTCAATGAAGTAGTCTAACAGTGCAGAGCTGTGTAAAACATTTTGCCATTCTCATATACAGTACATTCATATGTGAACTTCGACAACAGATATACACAATGTGACAACGGAGAGTGGCAATGTGCTGCATTTTGATTGTTACACGAATGAAAGAATTTCACTGTAATCTGTGACCCTATAAACCTGGGTCTCCATCTCTGGTTGTGGCTTCTAATTAAGAAACTGGTTGGAGTGAAATTGGTTGGAGTTTGACACCCTGACTTAGCTGGTCATCTGTTGGCTCACTTCACAACAAAATTCAGTTTGGGTGCCATTTAAGGAGAAAATGAAGCAATTCAGAGGACTGAGCCTTAAAAAACAAGTAAATTAAATTAAGGTGAATTAGTTAATTAGCAGCAAAAACTGCTCGCTAATTAAAGAAGGGGTTAGAATGAAAGTCTGAAGCCACAGTAACACTTTGGGACCGAAGTTGGCAACCTCTGCTGTAAACCTATCAAGTTCAAGATTGTGTGGAAGGACCACAGTCTATCCTGCTATGATCTGGGCTGAGATTTGGATCCGGGGTTATGAGGATGTATTACTTTTTCTGTTTCACCATGCTGTTCACATAAGAATGTCACTGGTTGTGGATGGCTTCTCAGTGGAGTAGAACATTTAAGAAAACCAACTAACATCACAATCAGCAAGACATAACATGATATGCTATAGGTGCTTATTTCAATGTGCTAGTCTTTACATGTGATCAGTTATATTTAACAAAGAAAGAAATTATTTCAGAGTGTCAGCGCATAACAAAAATAACTTTAACAAAGCTGTTTTTACAGAAATGTTGACAATATATTTGAAATTGAACTGATTTATATTTAGAACAGATAGCATTTTTGTTTTCTGTTACTGCAGTTGATGCTGCAATAGATGTTCTCATAGTGGTCATTTTTACCTTTGGGCTTTTACAATTGAAGTCATACAGTCAATAGCTGATCATGCATATATGTCAGTGCTTTGTGAGTTTACATTTTGGTTACTTTGCATTCTTGAAAGTTGCAGTGTTTGAAGATAATACATTTTGTCATCATTTTGTCCAGGATTATTTAACTAGTGGCTGGCTTGTGGTGTGCAAAGTCAGCAATCGCAGTGCCAGCAGGTTAAAGATACCCTCAAACCCGGAAACTCACATTAAAATATTTTGAAAACAAAACCTCTTAGTTATTATCCACAGCCATTTTTCTACTAAGCCCCAACCCCAGAACTACCTCGCCTATATGATGAGTTAAGACTATACTCGGATGGAAAAGTGAAATTTCAAAGCAAGGAGCTTTGGCTGAATAACTTACCTAATGTATACATGTGGCTATCTAAGTAACAACATTGACTAGCTTTAATTTAATTTTTGTCCCTCCATTATGTAGAGCAACTTTCCCAATGCTGATTCTTGCAGCATTTCACGCTGATTAAACCCAGCTCATATGACTTTAATCTCTTTTTTCCTGTTTGGAGATATGGCTCATCAATACAGTCCATGCAAAGCACAAATCAAGCAGGCACTGATTAATTGGGTAGAGTTCAGCAGGAGGCCAGAGGTCTTCTTCTTCTGACTGTGCTTGACCTTATTGTCTGCAAGGAGTCTATTAAGGGACACTTTTTATAAAGGAGAGCAAAATAAAAAAAGTCATCCAGATTAGAAAGAGAATATTTTTTGGAATTTGTTCTTGAGTTCAGATCCAACAGTAGAGACATTAAGAAATGTGTGGCTTTTGGGACCGCCCAAAAAAGGACTTTGATGCTTACATCTTACTGTTTCCTTTTTATAATGTAAAACAAACATGCCTGCTGTTGCCAACAGCTTGTTTACAGAACCGCAGTGAGGGTGATCCAAATCATGAAATTAGAAATCAGATCTTTTCCCACAAGTTAAACAGGCGACTTTAATTAGAGTTGTGTGGGATGAATGGCAATTGCTTTGTTTTTTCAGTGTGTTATTTTTCTTCTTGTCCTTCTGTAGGATTTTTTTTTATTATCCATCTAGAAAAAAATATATATACTTTAAAAACATACATACACCAGGTTTAGAGTAGAATGGTTTGGAAGTTGTCTGTTAAACAGTGTAATTTAGAAAATTTAGGGACTTAAAAAATTTCTTTAACTGCTAGATTTAGTTTCTGAAGAACCCAGTTTGACAGTTCACTAATCGGTTCTTCTAGCATTGCAGCAAATGTATTTCAAACATTCCAGAAAAAAAAATACTTATTGAGCTCAGCATTTTTAGTGCGCAGATGGGGGTTCTTCCTATTTCTTCCCAACACAACATCCTACCCCAATACACCTGACAAGAGTTCCATTCAGAGCAATGTCAAGCACATCTTGTTTCTTTCTTCAGCTGGTAGTTTATACATTCAGGTTTTGTTGTGGTAGTTCAGGGTATACCCAGGATGGAGCTTCCCAACTTCTTTTTCTCAGCATTTGCTTGGCTCATGTCCACTGCTGACTATGCTGACCTATAAAGGGTATGTCTTAAAGCCTGAACTCCAGTAATTTCCATTTAATCAGTATCATCATTCAATAAACAAAGCATTCAGGTACTTCAGTCAGTTTGCTTACTCTGACTTTGTTTTGATGTCTGATTATTCCAATTTCCTAGTACATCCCAAAGATGCAGTTGTTTAGGTTAATAGGTAACAACAACTTGACAAAGTTAAATAAGTGATGGTGGGTGTGTACTGTATGAGTGTGTTATACAATGAATGGCATCTAGCTTATTGTCAGTTCCTCTAGCTTATTTTTGGTTCCTACCTTGTGCTGAGAAAATGTTCTGGCATCTTGCAACCCAGTTTTGGAATAAGTGGTTTCAGAAAAATGAACGGCTTGTTAGTTAATTAAAAGTTCAGGGATAGCACAGAGCTGTAAATTGGAGGGTATCAAGAACTGGTCCTTTAGAATATTGATGGAGAGGTCTGCTTTTGTTCCTGTCGTATATACAATATGCCGCCTTACAAAGGCAAACCATATTATCAACGACCTCAGCCATCCCATACATTTTTTCACTCTCTTACATTCTGGGAAGAGTAACATAACCATCAGCAATCACACATGTAGATTCAGGGACAGCTTTCTATCTACAAGTTATAAGATTACTCAACACCCACTTCTACTGACAAACATCTGATGTTGTATTTAATATAAAGATTGGCATTCAGTGTCTGTTGTTGGTATTTTACAACTGACATTAGTCTAATAGAGACATGCAAGTGCAAGTTAGGTTCTCATTGTACTCAACACACAAGACAATAAAGTTCAACTTGAAGTTTAACATGAAAAGCACCATTTTGACAAGACGTAACCAATTGGTATTCTTTCGCTTGAGTATGAAGGCTTTCAATACTAATGAAGAGTGGCATCCCTTCATTAAAGGCAGGTTTGGCACTAGCCCCCATCCCCCAGCAGATTGCCAGCAGTCATCATCATTATCATGAATAACATTGATTACTTATGTATGGTATGACTTAGTACTTTGCCAGTTGAACATAAATTAAATATTCATTTGTACTCCTGCTTTTGGTGTTGTGTATTTCATACTGAGATATTTTGTAATACAGTGGTACCTCTGGTCACAACCATAATTCATTCCAAAACTCTGTACGCGACCTGAACGTAATTTCCCCATAAGATTGTATGTAAATACAATTAACCAATTCCAGACCGTACAAATTGTATGCTCTGTATAAGAAAGGACAGAGCCGGATATACTTCCTTAGAAGGCTGGCGTCCTTCAACATCTGCAATAAGATGCTACAGATGTTCTATCAGACGGTTGTGGTGAGCGCCCTCTTCTACGCGGTGGTGTGTTGGGGAGGCAGCATTAAGAAGAAAGACACTGCACGCCTGGACAAACTGGTGAGGAAGGCAGGCTCTATTGTTGGCATGGAGCTAGACAGTTTGACATCTGTGGCAGAGCGACGGGTGCTCAGCAGGCTCCTGTCAATAATGGAGAATCCACTGCATCCACTAAACAGTGTCATCTCCAGATAGAGGAGCAGCTTCAGCAACAGACTGCTGTCACTGTCCTGCTGCACTGACAGACTGAGAAAATCGTTCCTCCCCCAAACTATGCGATTCTTCAATTCCACCCGGGGGGGTAAACGTTAACATTATATAAAGTTATTGTCTGTTTTTTTACCTGCATTATTATCAATCTTTAATTTAATATTGTTTTTTGTATCAGTAAGGTGCTGCTGGAGTATGTGAATTTCCCCTTGGGATTAATAAAGTATCTATCTATCTATCTATCTATCTATCTATCTATCTATCTATCTATCTATCTATCTATCTATCTATCTATCTATCTATCTATCTATCTATCTATCTATCTATCTATCTATCTATCTATCTATCTATCTATCTAAATACAGTAATCCCTCCTCCATCGCGGGGGTTGCGTTCCAGAGCCACCCGCGAAATAAGAAAATCCGCGAAGTAGAAAACATATGTTTATATTGGTTATTTTTATATTGTCATGCTTGGGTCACAGATTTGCGCAGAAACACAGGAGGTTGTAGAGAGACAGGAACGTTATTCAAACACTGCAAACAAACATTTGTCTCTTTTTCAAAAGTTTAAACTGTGCTCCATGACAAGACAGAGATGACAGTTCCGTCTCACAATTAAAAGAATGCAAACATATCTTCCTCTTCAAAGGAGTGCGCGTCAGGAGCACAGAATGTCAGAAAGACAGAGGAAAGCAAATAAATCAATAGGGCTGTTTGGCTTTTAAGTATGCGAAGCACCGCGGCACAAAGCTGTTGAAGTCGGCAGCTCACACCCCCTCCGTCAGGAGTAGACAAAGAGAGAGAGAGATAAAAACAAACAAGCAAAAATCAATACGTGCCCTTCGAGCTTTTAAGTATGCGAAGCACCGTGCAGCATGTCGCTTCAGGAAGCAGCTGCACAGAAGGTAGCAACGTGAAGATAATCTTTCAGCATTTTTAGACGAGCGTCCGTATTGTCTAGGTGTGCAAACAGCCCCCCTGCTCAATCCCCCTACGTCAGGATCAGAGAAAGTCAGCGCAAGAGAGAGAGAAAAGTAAGTTGGGTTTCTTCTCAGCCATCTGCCAATAGCGTCCCTTGTATGAAATCAACTGGGCAAACCAACTGAGGAAGCATGTACCAGAAATTAAAAGACCCATTGTCCGCAGAAATCCGCGAACCAGCAAAAAATCCGCGATATATATTTAAATATGCTTACATATAAAATCCGCGATAGAGTGAAGCCGCGAAGCGCGATATAGCGAGGGATCACTGTACATATTTTTTTAAATTTTTTTAAGCACAAAAATAGTTAATTATACCATAGAATGCACAGTGTAATAGTAAACTAAATGTAAAAACACTGAATAACACTGAGAAAACCTTGAACAGAGAAAACTAACATTGTAAGAGTTCACGCTAGACCCTTGCGAACCGCTTGCTGCAAACACTTTTTTAAAAGTTTTAAGCACAGGGAGAAAAAATGAAATGCCACTTCTCTTGCAAAACTTTTCACACCATCCTCTACTGTCTTTAAATTCCTCACCTTCGCCATTTGAAGAAGGATTTTTTTTCAGCAAATCGCCATGAATCTTCCTGGCTTTCTCGCATATGATCAGCTCGCTTACGCTATCCCCTGCAAGTTGCTTCTCGTTTAACCACACTAGCAACAGTTTTTCCACATCTTCCAGCACTTGAGGCCTCTGCCTGGTTAACATTGTAACTGCTTTTGCAACATCAGCTGCTTTGTTAGGCCCTGTATACACAAACAAAAGAAAATGGGAAACGGAGAATGGGAAATCATTGGCGCGTACAAACCGGAAGGGAAACTAGTCGCCTGTGTTTTTGTTCGCCACCAGAGCATGTGGTTGTGAACAGATGCAAAGTCTTGGCAAACTTTTTGATCGTAATCCAATTTGTACGTGTTCGGAAACGTTCGTGACCAGAGATTCTACTGTACTGTCCTTTGGTGGTTGTACTGAATGACAGTATGTTGATAATCCTTTATTTTATGTGTTTATATCATCACTGGTGCTCATAGTGCACTGTTTAAATTTGGAAGTAGTCATTTCTCCTTTTATGGCAGCTTGAGTAGGTGAATTTTGTTTCATTCAAAATCATTTTAACTTTAAAAGTCAAAGAGAAATTGACCAGCTAGCCAGGTGCACCTAGTTTTCAATGAAAAACAAGAACGAAGGCAGAGAACACAGTGGCAAATAAAAATAAAGGAAGATAAAACTTCAGACCTCTCTAAACTTTGAACTTCGCATGGTTTGAACCCTGGTTTGTCACATGGGAAAGCCTGTCCACTTCCTTGCCATCGTAGCACAGTAATCTTGAATTTGTCTTCCATATTTTTCTCTTTGTGTAACCTGGCCTCTCCACACCTGGTTGGATATCTGCCCTTTGGTGCCCTAGAGGAGCATTTTTCATTTTTTCTCATGTTACACTCCTCCTGGATGCGCTGCCCTCTTGCACTTCCAGGCAGTGCAGTGCACCCACAGGGTAACAGCATTCTTTCTGTAGTGGCATGACAACATGCTACAATTCCCTTGCCCACCAGGCTAGCTATCACAAGTGTCTTACAAATGATTATTTTTTTTAATTCAGTGTACAGTATTGTTACATTTGTTATTATAGAGTTATTGCAGGGCTACACCATTATGTATCTGCAAAGGAATACAAAAGTAAAAGGTTATTTCCACCCTGAATGGAACAAAAGACACAAGGTTTTGGCAATGTTTTAGCCTTCAACAGACATGCAACTGAAAATGAAAGACCAGGTAACATATATGGATGCAAGAAGGGAATAAAGCCAGGGCAGACAAAGGTGAAAATGTGAGAGTAGGTGTGAAAAAGCTATCATTAGTGAAGGTGAAGGGAGAGACTAAAAAGTTATTCAGTCATTAAGACCTGGAGAAGTAAGTTATCTTCCTCTGTTTTTCTTTGGAAAGTGTTTTCGAAGTCTGTGGTATAGCGGATCTGCATCTCAAAAAGAGTGGCCATTTTATTAAGTAAATAATGAATACGCTTGTGCTGGGGAGTAGAGCAGGGGCAAGTGATGTGCCAGGAAGACACCCTGTCTCTGGGTTGGTGTGAGGCGGTCAACCATCCGTGCGTTGCCTTGCCGGCATGTGCGGGCAGTCTGATTGCCGATAATGAAGCGATCGCACTTACAACAGCTCCCCAGCCTCTTAGAGTTGATGTAACAATGTCTACTCCTGGCTCAATTGAGGGCCATACCCGCAATATGAGAGGGCTATCATCAATCAATGAAGACACTCATCATTCTGAGTTTTGTTTACACAAGTTTGTGAAAGAGGTAGAGAGTTCTTAATATGCCATCCATATTACTAACCGAGAATGGTAAACCGGATATGGATGCAGGGACCTGCCCGTGGACGCAGGAGACATAGTGCGCAGGCGCCACACAAAGCCCCCCCGCCCCAGAGTGAAACGGGAGAGACTACGAACGTGCGCAGGCGCCACACAAAGCCCCCCCGCCCCAGAGTGAAACGGGAGAGACTACGAACCGTCTGACATGCCGCAAGCAGGATAAAGCGAGGTCAGAAATAAAAGACAGAGTAGGAAACAAAGTAAAACGTCATAAAGAGGTTAAAGAACGGGGCCAAACACATGGAGAGCAGGTTACAGATGATGAAAACTAGAATAAAACAGCTTCAAAAAAACCTAGGCACGAAACACATGCACACCGAGATACAGAATATAAAGGCAGAAAAAACGACAGTTAAACGTCCACACCACACAGCGGAGGCAGACCCGGAAGGTGCAGGCGCCTACATCGCACGTCGGAAGGCGCGGGAAAGTACGAAAGGCAAAGGCGCCTACACAGCATGGTAAAACCCAACATAATACGGAAGGCGCAGGCGTTCCCACCATATTGTGAGTGGCACTACTGCGTAGTGAAGGCGCAGGCGTCACCGCCATATTGTGCGTGGCACTACTGCGGAGTGAAGTTAGGAATAATGTGCTGCTTGGGATCATACAAAACGCCGAACGCGACCCACTGTCTGAAACTGCGGAGGCAAAGCAGGCACGGGTTCAAACCGCACGAACTCGACTGACGGATATACGCCTACAACGCGCGTCTCAAACCGCAGAAGCAGGGCAAGCACGGGTTCAAAACAACGCAAGCTCCTACAATGCGCGTCTGAAATTCCGGCTGCCCAGCAGGCACGGGTTCAAAACGCCGGGGGTAGGCGAGCGAAGCGAGCAGGGGGCGAAGCCTCCTTGTATAGTATAAACCAAATGTAGCGGCATCTTTTCCAGGTTCCCAAAATCGAGCAGCTACTGAGTTGGTAATGTAGGATCCAGCATGAGTCAAACTATTAACAAAAGAAATTCCTTGGTCTAATTAAGTTCATTTACAAAAAAATTTATGAAAATTTAAAAAGAACAAATCACAAAAATTAAAAGTTATTACATACGCAGAATAAAAGGGAAAAAGGTTTCTTCTTTCTTTCATTGCAATCTTAGCTTTCTCATGTTAAACTTCAGTTACTTTCTACACTTAAAAGTTGTGTTGCTTTTCTATGGCAAACTTACAAAGGCTTCACTTCAATATGTTCAGTACGTTCAGTTCAGTACAGTGTGAAATGGTTTGTCCTCCATGCCCAAGGCAGATCATGGACTGAACTAGTTTCTAGTCAGAATGAGAAGAAATAGAATACTCCATTTACAATTGAGTTTGTAGGGGTTATAATAGAACCTTACATGGACTATGGACTAATATATAGGGAAACATTTTAACATTTATCAGTTTAACATAAACTAACAAATGTGTATTACAGTAATACTCTGTACAAGCAACATTATTCAAAATGGAAATAAAAAATTAGCCAGAAGTTTTCCTATCTCATTACATTTTGTAACAGTTTAGTAAGCTGTTCTGTCAGTTCAGAGTTCCAAAAGTTACCATCAGTTCAAGACTGAAGAGCAACGTACTTACGAGCTCTTTTATTCTTAGTGCCATTAATATTTAGAAAGGCCTGTAGGTGGCAGATAGATGCTCATGAACTCAAAATTATTACAGTTTATTAAAATATTCTTGGTATCATTCTTGGCTTCATTCTTTCTTGACATATGTTACAGTAAGGCTGGGAAAATGTTGCATAAGCGGTGATAAAAAAAATTTTAAGCCTGCTGTATTCAGAGAATACTGCAGACCTGCCTACTACATGTGACAACTCTGGAAACCTGTGACTTGTAATGCCATAAAGATGATTCAAACTGCATTTAAAATTTAAAATCACAGCTCTATATTGGCATAAGTGCAAACTAGAATTACCTCATAATGTTTTGAATCTGGATGAATGTCTACTGACAAGAAGAAGAAATAAAAATAACAGATTACTTTTACTCACTCAAACATAGGTAGATAGATATAACTTTATTACTGTTCTTTCTCTCCACCATATTCTCAACAAGAACTACTCAGGATGTGGATTGTGCACTTTATTCTGTCACCTCACAACTTAACTATATCATATAATGTTTAACTTTTAATTGATTTTTTCCCCAATTACTCAATATTTTGCTTATCATGATTGTGTACACCTTGCCACAGAAAGCATCTAATGCTGAGTGTTTATTAGTATTGGCTTTGATGAAGATAGGAGAACCGAACTATGGCAAAGTCTGCCACAGATCCAACCTGCTCAGAGTCATCAATAAGTCTGAGGAGGCAAAAATTACAGTATTAAGTGTGTTTTTATAACACATGTTGGATTCCTTGATAAGGCCATTTATCCATTGCTTTCAACCAAGTGTATTTCACCACAAGGCCATTCAGAGTAGAGATTCAAGAATTTATTTTGAGAAAACATTAGCTCCTGTTCAGGATCATGAGGAGCCAGACATGTGCAGGCTCCAGTTCCTGTACTTGATTATTATTTGTGTGGAGTCTGCAAGGTCTGCCCACATCAGTATAGGGTTTTTGTCTGAGTACTCCAGTTTTTGTTGCATGTTCCAAACTTAAGATAACCAGTATGGCTCTGTGTGTGCGTATGTGAGTACAATGGAGTTTTACAATGTTATCTTACGTTACAACAGCAGCTGATCGCCTGTGACCATTACTGAAGCAGGAAATACCAAGATAGAAAGATTATTTTTTTTTATTTATGTTTAACAATTTATTTCAGAATATTTATATACACTGTTTTGGGTGGCGCAGTAAGGTGGTCCTCACAGTAAGGAGACCTGGGTTCGCTTCCCGGGTCCTCCCTGTTTGGAGTTTGTATGTTCTCCCCGTGTCTCTGCTTCGGTTTCCTCCCACAGTCCAAAGACATGCCGGTTAGGTGCTTTGGTGATCCTAAATTGTCCCTAGTGTGTGTGCCCTGCCCTGGCACCCTGCCCGGGGTTTGTTCCTGCCTTGCGCCCTGTGCTGGCTGGGATTGGCTCCAGCAGACCCCTGTGTTAGGATGTAGTGGGTTGGACAATGCCTGACTGTTTTTGGGAACAACCCAATTGAAAGCAAAAATGCTCAGTGAACTCTTCTTAAAAATTATTTTTTTTTAAGGCTGTGATTTTTCTGGTATCTTTTGTCAACTGTTGATTGATACTCCACAGGTCGTCTTAGTGCCTTTGGATAGGGAGTAATTCTTTTTACTCAATTTAGAACACTGAGTTCTGGATGTCACAGGTTATATAGACGTCAGACTCTATTAGTTGTCTTGCTGATTCATGAGCCATAAACATGGTTCAAGTCAAGCCTCATGAAAGGGTTACCATTTATCTTGCAGCATCATCTGCCAACAAAGATCATGTAGTGTCAAGTGTGGGCAGAACTTGAATTATATGTGTCCCCAATTTAACTGAATAAAAAGGAAAATCATTAAACATGTTTTAATGATTAAAGGTTGACAGCATAAAGGAGGAACTAAACTGATACAAGGCTCCCTTGGGAACATGTCATCAGTGGGTTTTCAGAGTCCTTTGTAATGCAGGCCTGGTATTCCTCATTAAGGGTAACTACAAGCAGTTATGGAGATGTGCACAACACACAATATGAACCTTTCTTTTGGCTTTTGAGAATTTGTTTCAAAAGGACAGGTACTAGTACATATAGTACAGAATGTTTTCATTCATTCTGTATTATTAGATTAAAAAACAGTATGTATCAATAAGTTGTAAAATGTTCAGTTGTTTTTTTTATCATTAACAGTAGTGAGAACAGAAATGTGCAGCAGGCCATCTGGTTTTATGTTTAACCTAAAGAAGCTCCTCCTAAAATTTTTTGAGCAGTGTGTTACGCAAAAGCAACAAATGCAGAAATATAGCTGTCGTCTATGGGTATGTTAGCTAAATGATTTAATTAAATCTTTTAAATCCTCATGGAATGAATGGAGTGAAGTCAAGCATTCCTTTCACTTACTTGAAACAGGAGACCTCATTCAAGAAAGCCAATATTTAACCCAGATTTTAAAAGACTGCTTCATTTAGTTCGATTACACCTGATTTGTAGCCTTACAAGGCATTTGGAGTCCAACTAAAACGGTTCTGTTATAAGGATGTTGCATATAACATATTGCTTAGTTTTTGTTAGATTTTTGGTTATGCAAGAACATCTAAAACATTCTAAAAGGTGCTGTATATTAATTTAATTCATTAACTGTAACCAGCTTGTCATTCAGAAAGTTGCAGTTCAGTGGAGCCTTTCTTGGCAGACATTTGACTCTTGGCAGAGCTACAGCCTAAGTAGGAGGTTGGTCAGTCAGAAAATATATAATCAACCTTAAGGCAATTTACTGAGGCTAAATTACACATCAGTGGGAGGAAACCATTTTCCCAGGGATACCCACGGACGAACAAGACTAACATACAAATGCTACAGCAGTCGACCACAAAAGTCAAAACTTGTAGCTCCTGTTTCCAATATTACACCGGCTGCTACTCACCTCAGCCTTTTTGTTTACATTCCAAAACTCGAGGCTTTCTTTCAGTCATATTAAATAACAGTAAGTCATTATTTTACATGGCACCTTTTCGTTGACTATACAGTATATTTTTCAGAGAAACATGCAATGTTTGCACATTGGAATGTGTGATTTGTTAACATTGCCTGTGACCTAATATCACTGTTTTAGAACTAGTCTATACCAAAATGAATACCTTTGATATAATACTTCATATATACACATATATGTTGTGTAAGATAGTCATTTAAGAAAATATTATAAATACTTCAAAATATCTGATTATTTATGTAGAAAGTGACACATTTTAAAATATACCAAACTGAGTTTGTTTTCTATTTTTGCCAGGAAGAATATACAAAGAAAATGTATCCTCTTCATTGTTAGGCACCAGCTCAGTGATATTTGAGAAGCCCCCTTGACGTAGAGCTGCTAATTGCCATCAGGCCTTTGGCAGCACCATTTGACATTGCAAATACGCCATTAACTCTCAGAACATCTATTGTTAATCCTTAAGTTGGACAGGATCTACTCTGGCAAGACATACATGAGTTCTGGGTGATATGTGTTATGGTAACCTGCTCTTTGAAGTGTTGCATAGGTCTCACAGTTAGCATAACAGCAGAGCTACCATGAGCCTGTAAGTAGATGTGGTATTTACAACTAAATAAATTCAAATATTTTTTAATTTTTAAGATTTATACAGTAAAATACTGTGCAAAGCTTTAGGTAACCCAATATAATTATTTTGAAAGCTAGCTACTTGGGCAGTAATGTACATGTTTATTTACTTGTGGAGACACTGTAAAATATCAGAATAAAACACTTGTGCAGAATAAACAAGCGCCAAGAATGACTTTTTTGAAACAAACCAGTACTTTGTGTGCCCTCCTTAAGAATGCCAAATTAAAGCAGTTCACTTTGGTACACTGTCGTATAATATTTTCCTCGTAGGTTCTTGCATGACTTATCATAAATGTTCTTTTGACCATGGTTGCTTTTTGTACTTTTCATTGTCCAAGTGATTTCACACACTTTCAGTTATGTTGTGGTGGTCATTCTAATGTTGTGTGTTCCATCTGCAGATGTCCATTCCAAGTAAGACTTAATTGTGTTTACAGTGTGTTTTGGAGTTGGTATTGTGCTAAAACATTTCTTTTCCAAACTGTTGTTTTCCTAAAGGTGGAGCATGATGAATTAAAATGCTTATTTTTCTGGTTCTCATTCTTTTCATACATTTTGACCATTTTGGATGAAACGCACCCTGAGACCTTAACTGAGCTGCCCCAGATGACTGCAGACAGGCATCAATGTACTTCACACCAGTTTTTCAGAATTTCAGAATTCAACTCATTGCTTCATAAAACCTTCTTCCACTGGTAGTCACTCAGAGTCCATTATTATATTTCGTTTACTGCAATCTCTTTTACTTGTTGCATTTCTGCAAGAATTGTTTATTGGCTACAACATGCCCTACAATACATTTCTTTTAGTATTCTACTTCATGTGGCTAAAGTGTATACTTTGGTGCTAAATCCTGATCAGACAGGTTTATTTCTGTCCTCTAAGGAAGTGACTTTTAATATTGTTCATCAAAGGTAGACAATTTTTTAGGCATCTCACTGTCTTTCACTACATTTTCTATTCTTATATTGGCCACTATCTTCAAATTTAACAATGATAGTGTGAACGCCACATCTTTAAAATCAGGTTTGGTTTCCTATTGCTTGTTGACTTTAGCCTTGTGGATATAAAATATGTCAGCTTAGCCATTTCCAAATCTTTCCTTAGGTCATCTCAGTAATTGTGGTAACTATCTAATACACCCATTTGTTAAGTTGCACCACTAGCACATCTGCTTCATTGGATCACAACATCATTAGAAAAGTGTGCTCTTGGTGGAAATTGACAAACATTTGGAATGACTTTTTTTGCTTTAAGGAAAGGTTTGTGAAGCAAGTCTGTGTTGTTCTAGCCTTCACTTTAATGCCATTTTTGGGAAACACAGGAAATTCTTTTTTTTATGGTGTGAATTTTAATTGGTGTTTATTGTAGTGTTAAATTGCATTTGCAGGAGCAAATAATCAATTCAGTTTATTTTTGTCATGGGCTCTTCAATGAGTGCAGACCGCACTGATAAACCTTACTGCCAGGATAACTAGCTGGCTAACACTTTTGCACTATGTAAATTTGTCTATATGTGTGTATAAATATACTGTATGTGTATATACAGTATATATATATATATATATATATATATATATATATATATATATATATATACAGTGGTGTGAAAAACTATTTGCCCCCTTCCCGATTTCTTATTCTTTTGCATGTTTGTCACACAAAATGTTTCTGATCATCAAACACATTTAACCATTAGTCAAATATAACACAAGTAAACACAAAATGCAGTTTTTAAATGATGGTTTTTATTATTTAGGGAGAAAAAAAATCCAAACCTACATGGCCCTGTGTGAAAAAGTAATTGCCCCCTTGTTAAAAAATAACCTAACTGTGGTGTATCACACCTGAGTTCAATTTCCATAGCCACCCCCAGGCCTGATTACTGCCACACCTGTTTCAATCAAGAAATCACTTAAATAGGAGCTGCCTGACACAGAGAAGTAGACCAAAAGCACCTCAAAAGCTAGACATCATGCCAAGATCCAAAGAAATTCAGGAACAAATGAGAACAGAAGTAATTGAGATCTATCAGTCTGGTAAAGGTTATAAAGCCATTTCTAAAGCTTTGGGACTCCAGCGAACCACAGTGAGAGCCATTGTCCACAAATGGCAAAAACATGGAACAGTGGTGAACCATCCCAGGAGTGGCCGGCTGACCAAAATTACCCCAAGAGCGCAGAGACGACTCCTCCGAGAGGTCACAAAAGACCCCAGGACAACGTCTAAAGAACTGCAGGCCTCACTTGCCTCAATTAAGGTCAGTGTTCACGACTCCACCATAAGAAAGAGACTGGGCAAAAACGGCCTGCATGGCAGATGTCCAAGACGCAAACCACTGTTAAGCAAAAAGAACATTAGGGCTCGTCTCAATTTTGCTAAGAAACATCTCAATGATTGCCAAGACTTTTGGGAAAATACCTTGTGGACTGATGAGTCAAAAGTTGAACTTTTTGGAAGGCAAATGTCCCGTTACATCTGGCGTAAAAGGAACACAGCATTTCAGAAAAAGAACATCATACCAACAGTAAAATATGGTGGTGGTAGTGTGATGGTCTGGGGTTGTTTTGCTGTTTCAGGACCTGGAAGGCTTGCTGTGATAGATGGAACCATGAATTCTACTGTCTACCAAAAAATCCTGAAGGAGAATGTCCGGCCATCTGTTCGTCAACTCAAGCTGAAGCGATCTTGGGTGCTGCAACAGGACAATGACCCAAAACACACCAGCAAATCCACCTCTGAATGGCTGAAGAAAAACAAAATGAAGACTTTGGAGTGGCCTAGTCAAAGTCCTGACCTGAATCCAATTGAGATGCTATGGCATGGCCTTAAAAAGGCGGTTCATGCTAGAAAACCCTCAAATAAAGCTGAATTACAACAATTTTGCAAAGATGAGTGGGCCAAAATTCCTCCAGAGCGCTGTAAAAGACTCATTGCAAGTTATCGCAAACGCTTGATTGCAGTTATTGCTGCTAAGGGTGGCCCAACCAGTTATTAGGTTCAGGGGGCAATTACTTTTTCACACAGGGCCATGTAGGTTTGGATTTTTTTTTCTCCCTAAATAATAAAAACCACCATTTACAAACTGCATTTTGTGTTTACTTGTGTTATATTTGACTAATGGTTAAATGTGTTTGATGATCAGAAACATTTTGTGTGACAAACATGCAAAAGAATAAGAAATCAGGAAGGGGGCAAATAGTTTTTCACACCACTGTATATATATATATATATATATATATATACAGTGGTGTGAAAAACTATTTGCCCCCTTCCTGATTTCTTATTCTTTTGCATGTTTGTCACACAAAATGTTTCTGATCATCAAACACATTTAACCATTAGTCAAATATAACACAAGTAAACACAAAATGCAGTTTTAAAATGATGGTTTTTATTATTTAGGGAGAAAAAAAACCCAAACCTACATGGCCCTGTGTGAAAAAGTAATTGCCCCCTTGTTAAAAAATAACCTAACTGTGGTGTATCACACCTGAGTTCAATTTCCGTAGCCACCCCCAGGCCTGATTACTGTCACACCTGTTTCAATCAAGAAATCACTTAAATAGGAGCTGCCTGACACAGAGAAGTAGACCAAAAGCACCTCAAAAGCTAGACATCATGCCAAGATCCAAAGAAATTCAGGAACAAATGAGAACAGAAGTAATTGAGATCTATCAGTCTGGTAAAGGTTATAAAGCCATTTCTAAAGCTTTGGGACTCCAGCGAACCACAGTGAGAGCCATTATCCACAAATGGCAAAAACATGGAACAGTGGTGAACCTTCCCAGGAGTGGCCGGCCGACCAAAATTACCCCAAGAGCGCAGAGACGACTCATCCGAGAGGTCACAAAAGACCCCAGGACAACGTCTAAAGAACTGCAGGCCTCACTTGCCTCAATTAAGGTCAGTGTTCACGACTCCACCATAAGAAAGAGACTGGGCAAAAACGGCCTGCATGGCAGATTTCCAAGACGCAAACCACTGTTAAGCAAAAAGAACATTAGGGCTCGTCTCAATTTTGCTAAGAAACATCTCAATGATTGCCAAGACTTTTGGGAAAATACCTTGTGGACTGATGAGACAAAAGTTGAACTTTTTGGAAGTCAAATGTCCCGTTACATCTGGCGTAAAAGGAACACAGCATTTCAGAAAAAGAACATCATACCAACAGTAAAATATGGTGGTGGTAGTGTGATGGTCTGGGGTTGTTTTGCTGCTTCAGGACCTGGAAGGCTTGCTGTGATAGATGGAACCATGAATTCTACTGTCTACCAAAAAATCCTGAAGGAGAATGTCCGGCCATCTGTTCGTCAACTCAAGCTGAAGCGATCTTGGGTGCTGCAACAGGACAATGACCCAAAACACACCAGCAAATCCACCTCTGAATGGCTGAAGAAAAACAAAATGAAGACTTTGGAGTGGCCTAGTCAAAGTCCTGACCTGAATCCAATTGAGATGCTATGGCATGACCTTAAAAAGGCGGTTCATGCTAGAAAACCCTCAAATAAAGCTGAATTACAACAATTTTGCAAAGATGAGTGGGCCAAAATTCCTCCAGAGCGCTGTAAAAGACTCATTGCAAGTTATCGCAAACGCTTGATTGCAGTTATTGCTGCTAAGGGTGGCCCAACCAGTTATTAGGTTCAGGGGGCAATTACTTTTTCACACAGGGCCATGTAGGTTTGGATTTTTTTTTCTCCCTAAATAATAAAAACCACCATTTACAAACTGCATTTTGTGTTTACTTGTGTTATATTTGACTAATGGTTAAATGTGTTTGATGATCAGAAACATTTTGTGTGACAAACATGCAAAAGAATAAGAAATCAGGAAGGGGGCAAATAGTTTTTCACACCACTGTATATATAAGCCCGTGAATTTACATATATCAGAACTTGCTGTGTCAGAAAAAATACCCACTTGCTTGATTTACTCTGTTGTTGCACACTTTTGGCACTGAATGTTTTCATGTCATCAGCCAAAATGTAATATTGTCATTTATTGAATGAACAAAGTTATATAACACCAATTAAAACTGTATGAAAAAGTAATAGCTCACTGGCTAAATCATCCCAAATAAAGTGATAACTAAACACAGCAGGGGTTAATTACAGAACAGCATTATTTTATATTTATGGTTATGTTTATATACTAGCTGTGCTATCTTTGTAAGATGGGTTGAAATCTAAGTAATTAAAGTAATAATAATAATAATAATAATAATTCATTACATTTATATAGCAGTCCTCTGCGGTTACATTTGCAGTGCACCATGCAATTAACACGTCTCTGTTACCTGTCGTTTGGTATAAGATTCATAAAAGTAGTGTTAATGTTTCTGATGTGTCATCTATGGGAATGACAGAGACATAGCAATCGGACAGGTAACACATATTGTAGACACATCCTTTAATTAAGGTAGTTTTGGAAACATTTTAATGTTGCTTTTATACATCAAATAGTTTGATAAATCTGATGCTTCTGAAAGAGTGACATTCTAATCAGAAGTATAAAAATGAGAACTGGGGTTTTGTTAAAAAACAGGAACAATATTGTTAGCAGAAGTCATCATTTCTCTTCGCAGTGTATTTGTGGCCTCCACCAATCAGATTGTTTTGACCTGCTTTGGAAATTTAAGGTGCTTTTCACAACAGCTGAGTTCACGGAATTTTCAATTATTCAAGATGACAGTGGGACAATGCTAATATTCTACGTTTCTTAAGTGACTAATTTGTGCAGCGACTGCCAACAGGATCAGATTTTGTTTTAATCATTTATCATAAAGAAGGAAGTAAAGTTGGAGAGGTCATATTTTTAGGTATAGATCTATCTATCTATCTATCTATCTATCTATCTATCTATCTATCTATCTATCTATCTGTCTGTCTGTCTGTCTGTCTGTCTGTCTGTCTGTCTGTCTGTCTGTCTGTCTGTCTGTCTGTCTGTCTGTCTGTCTGTCTGTCTGTCTGTCTGTCTTAATTGGATGCCTTTATAAAGGATGACTTACAAAAGCAACTATGATACACATATTGTGATCGATTTCAAAGTAAAACCTTAATATGCAATAGGGAACAAAAGTTAAAGTAGAGCACGAGAACTGTAGTACTTTACTTCTGCTGCATAACTGCATACTGTTATGAAGTTCTGAGAAGACATTATATGTGATTTAACAAAATAAGTAACATAATCATTTTGCAAACTATGCAGAGAGCAAAGTATTACATAACAGATAGTCTATTAATAATTATCTCCTGTTCTTTTTAGTTGCTCTGAGATTCAATTAAAGCAAACTTTAATTTTGTTTTTCCTTTGTGTTCTTTTAGTACCAAAGAAGCTTCTGGAGGAAGTGCAACCAAGACCGACAAACTACCAGAGCCTGAACCTTCCTCAGCACCCCAGATCCTTTAATCCAAACATTATAGGAGACGGGGTGCTGTCAGATGTGCCTACTCGTATAACTTCAGAGAGGCTGCCAGGTAATTTTCCTTTCATTCTTTGTTTCTTTCACATATAAATTGTGAAATATAGAATTAATTATGAACTGGTTCCCCGTCATGCCTAAACATAAGCTCTAGCAGTGCCACAACCTGAACCTGATTAAATGGATTGAGAATGTTATAGCAGTGAGGTGATTTTTGTGCCTTTTTTGTCTTTTAAAATCTTATTAAACAGCAAATGAACTGTATACTTTAAAACACATTTAAACACTAAAGATGTTCTGTTAGTCAATAGCCCGTGTTTTATTGTTAAATATAGTTAAATATTTTATTGTAATACTGAGTTTTGATGTGGTTATTCTGTCAGTAAGCTTATTTACTTTTTAATTGGATTAGAAAGATTTCCATGCCCATTATATTATACATTGGTTACCACTTTAAATCCACCATCAAATGCCAAGTGCCAACGCGATCCTTTAATACTGTGTCACATAAAAAAAATACAAATATATTTTTTGGCGTCATGTACTTTGCTTAATGTGAGGTCTAGCAGAAATGGCTAGCTTGCATTTTGACTGATTATGCTTTTGAAAGCCAGATTAATTTTATTTATATTTGAGCATTATTCATATAAGCACAAAATCTTTCTTGCAAGTGTTGATTGTGTTTCAGGCCTGTTCTATATCTGATGACCTTTTTATGTTATGAGAAGTGCAGCAATAAATCATAGAAGAATTAATATATGTGAATAGCTAGTGTCAGTAGTTTTAGAAGTATTATTAGAAATATGTGTATGTTAAAATAGTATGCTGAACATTTAAAAAAGTATGGAATATTGCACAACATATACACACATTTCTAATAATACTTCTAAAACTACTGACACTAGCTATTCACATATATTAATTCTCCTAATACACTAAATTATATACTAATACATTTATATATAATCGAATTGAATCTAATCTAATATAATATGATATATTAAATGTAACCATCAGGGTATGCTGGCTGAGATATAAAATAATATTAATCAACTCAAAGAAAATCCATAAAATTATGTTAAAGTAGAAAACTGCAAGCATCTTCAAAAAGCACCAGCAATGCAGCTTCAGAAAACAAGAAGAATCATCTCACATACCGTAGATTAAGTCTGATATGTAAGAAAACTGTATGATACTGTATTTAGAAGTACATGTAAGTAAAAGCATATGGTAGGCAATCTTCAACTCTTGTTGCAAACTCTTCATTAATTTAATGCCAGTCTTTTTGTTATTAAACTTTTATTTAATATGACAGCTATCTGTGTGCTGTCCAAAGTTAATAAATATGTGACAGTTACTTTTGTCAGAAATTTAGAAAGAACTTACCGTGATGTTTACTGCACGTTTCTTTAAATTCACTTGTCAAGAATTTAAAATTCTTTATTTCTTCTTTCTTTTAAGCAGAAAGTCACAAATAAGGTGGATGTCAACTTTCTAAATAGCAGGGATATTGATGTTGTGTGTTTGTTATTAAATGACTGCTTCTAATAAACAATTTTAAACCAAAACAAAGCTGAAGCAATGAGAATGTCACAAGACCATTTTGTCGACTTTGCCAGAGAGTTAAGATACAGCCTGGAAGGAACTGCTGACCCAGCCCAGTAACAGATCAGAGTATCCAGTTAAAAGGCCCATCCATAAAACAAACCCTCACCCTCAGTTTCCTGACAATAAGGCAAAATACACAAATTAGCTGTATTTAAGTTTAACTACGTACGTATCCATTTTCTTTACTCACTTTATCTGGCAGAATGTTTGAATATCCAGATATTTATATTTCAGATCTTTATAAAGATCCATGTGCTGCTTTCTCTTTGTCTTACTTTCAATAATGCAACTCTGACATTGCTGCACCATCGACTTCACCACTTTTTCTAGAAAAGTGCATCCATTGAGAAGTTTCAAAGCGGGCAGCATTTGCCTTCAGGTTTACTTCTTTGTTTTATGTTTATTACTTATGTGACACTGCCAGCACTTGTCTGTTTCCTTTCTATATTTTCTGTAGCATCAATGCTAAATCGGCCGTATGGTGTACTTTTCAACCTATGATGGACTGGCACCCTGACCAGGGATTGTTCCTGTCTTGAAACTGGTGCTTGCACAAGTGGGTTTAGGAAATGGGTGGATGGATTACGATGGTGGCAGGTGGTATTGCCCCTATTGTGTGACTTGATTGTGTGCTGCTTGAGCACAGCGCTCAGCAGTCCTTTGCATGTTTCTTAGGTGTGTGATGTTACCATCGTCAGTGTTCTAAAAGGGGCAGGTCTGTGACAGGTGAGTTGTCAGTTTTGTGATCTTTTCTTAGAACTGCTCAGTGGCATCTTTGTGATGTTAATTGCTGTGCTTTTCCAGAAGGGTACTATTTATCATATTTGTTACTGCTACTTATCTTTTGCGTTTATCTTGTATTATACGCTTCTTTTGTCCTTCCATTTTGTGTCCTGATCTTTTGTATGTGATGGTTATCTGCTTCTTTGAGCAATTTAGTGTGAGGGCTGGCTCTAGCACTGTGAACGCTCTTCATTGGGTACCCATTAGTTTTTTCCCTTGTGGGTCAGGGATTGCTGCGGTGACAGTGCATGCTATCTGGCTGCCCCCTATAAACAAATAATGCGCAACAGCAAACCTTTTTTGTTTGCCAACTGGCAGCTAGCATGAAAATAAAGAAATATTATTTATTAATGATAAAAATGTAAATGTTTTAAATTGATACATCAGCCTTTATAAACAAGTAACAGGACCTGCCTATACGGAAATTCCATGCAACCACCAACAAACAATGCTTGGCAAGTGCAATAATATATTTTAAAAATTAGATCACCGAATGCATGTTTCTTTTTTTTTAGTAAATGTCAGACATTAATCATTTTTCACACTGAGATGGTTGCAAGACAACAGAAGAATTCAAATAAAAGTAAAACAAGACAAAACAAATGCGGCATTGTTGGTGCACAGCCTCTTAAAAGCTCTACAAAACCAACAGGTTGTCTGCACCTTCCCTTCCTATTCATGACCACCTACAACCTTCACCAGACCAATCTGGGTGACTGCAGCATGGCCTCCTAAAATATATTTCCATATGCTTTATTGTACTTGATGGATTTGATCATTTGCTATGTATTGATTTTCAGTCACTGGATTTCTGCTGCTTATTTTTAAGTTCTCCCATATTCTGCTATGTTTGTTTTTTTCAAGTATTCGTCTGGATCCACTAAAGTGTTGCTTTCCTACCTGTCTTCCATCTTCCAACTCCCAGAACACTTAACTGAAAGCAACTGTATACATCCTATTATGTGAATATTTTCTGGGTCTGGGATTATTTACAAACACTGCAAATGTATTTATGCTATAGTAGGCCCAGGTGGCTTGGCAAAGTAAACGAATTTACTGAAAGTAGTTTGTCAAAGTGTTTGAATTGGATAGTGGATCTTAACTGTGACAACGGTTTAAATAAGTGTCAAGTATTTATTTATTGACCCTTATATGTTAGTGCAGTTGAAAGATCTTGAAGATAATGCTACATAATCAGGAAACCAACCTAACTGAGACGTATGGTTAAGAAGGAAGTATTGTCTTGTAAGAGTTTGTTAACATATGCAAAAACTAGACAGACTTTAAATGGGAGTTGTTTTAATTTTATTTAGCAAAACAAATCAGCCAACAGGGTAAGCAAGTTTTACTTGACAAGAATTCTTAAAGTAAGTTCAATAATGGTAAATACAAATTTTTTGATAAGTCAATCATTCTTACAATAAGGAAAAACAAATTTAATGTCATGATATAAATCATTTTCACTTTCTTAGGTTTCATTTTTTGCAATGTACTTAATAACAAGCTATCTTTAGCTTAGCAATGTGATTGGGAAATACAGACTAGGTGGCCTGTTTTTTCAACAGAAAAGAAGTGATGACAAAGACTAAATATTTTTCAAATAAGAGAATGACAATGGTAGAAACACGTATTTAGTTGCTGTTAATTTAACTGCAAGGATTGTCAGTGAAGAGTGAAGGTATTATCTGTTTCACAAATATTTGTGAAACTGAGGGTGTCATCTGACACTTGCTAGTGTATGCGTTCTACCATTTCAAACAGTAAATGTCACCGTTTATTTTGCAGAAGAGAAAAAAGCACGGAAAAAAGCTGGGGTCTATTCAATGGAAGAGAAGCCTTTACTGCCCCCTTTGGATGAGACTAGAAGGAGAATGTTAAATAACAGCATGGAGTCCAAGCCCATTGGTACAGAAATGGCACTGTTAAGCAACATACTTGCTGCCTATTCTTTCATTCTGGGTAAGTCTGCTTTTTCTATCATGCAGTACTTTATACAGCGTGAAATAAAATTATTTTTGACACATACAGCAGCTTTTCATTAAAAAATAAAAAGTTAATTGAAAGCAAATTAAAAAAAAACTTTGGATTTATCTAGTTCTTAGTTATTTCTTAGTTAATTAGAAATCCTCAATACTATAAAATGATGAGCTCTCTCAGTGCTGGAATATGGTGAAAGAGCTCTGTTAAAAGGAAATGTGCAGATTTAATAAGATTTTATGCTCATTCATTTAATGTACAGTGAGTATACTTGCCCTGTTTATACATTCCAATACTTGCCTCTTCTTTTAAGCTTTTTTTTTGTATTATATCTTGCTCTAAAGTTTTTCTTTAATTTCTGTTGTCTTTTTAAAAGTAAGTGAATTCACTTGCATGTGTATTTCATGTATGAGAAATATGCTAAATAAGAACTGTAACATTTTTTTCATCTGCTGAAAATATGAATCTGATTAGACACATGCAGATTATTGAACAGGTCAGGTCAGGTTGGGGAGCATGCACTGGTACAGTGTGTTGCCGCACCCACCACGTGACTAAACAGCTTGGGATTCCAGTTAGCAACCCCCAGGCAGACACGCGGTCCAGTTCCACCCTCCGGAAATGACCCTCTATCTGCTGCAGATCAACCTCGGGGAATCGTGCCACATAGCCATAGTACCATAACTGAAGCTCCCTCACAGTGCAGGTAATGTGCGTCATTCGGGACTCCATGAGCAACCAGTCGTTCAACACAAAGTCAAACCAGCAGTACCCAAGGATTCTCCAAAGAGACACAGTAGGGATGGAGTCCAGTCTCAGGTCACTGGATAGCATCCATGTCTTACAACCATATAGCAAGACAAGGAAGCATAGGACTCTAAAGACTTGGACCTTTGTCCTTTTGCAAAGATATTGGGAGCGCCACACACCCCTTTCCAGCAACCTCATTACCCCCCATGCTCTCCCAATCCATCTACTGACTTCATAGGAGTAGTTAAAACAGACACGAATGACGCGGCCAAGGTAAGTAAACCTCTCTATGTGGTCGACACTCTCTCTGCAGACAGACACACTGCAGATGGCTGTGCCCAAGAGGTCATTAAAGGCCTGGATCTTGGTTTATATCCAGGACACTCGCAAGCCCAGACACTCAGCCACTGGACCCCATGACCCTGCCCAACACCCAGTCCATGCAAGCATTGAACAGGGTAGGAGCAAGAACACACCCTGACGAACACTAGAACCCACTGGGAAGAATGCAGAGGATTGTGTATTTATTATTACTTCTAGTTTTATACAGGAAAACATAACAGTTAAAGGTATATAGGGTATAATCAATTTAGTAATGCAAAAATGAACATACAGTTTAGGTGGACTGGCAGTGCTAAACTGGGTTTTGGTGTGCGTTTGTTTGTGTGCAAGTGTGTTCATCCTGTGACTGCCTGGCAGGCCTCGGCACTGACTGTTCCAATGCTGGCTGAAATAGGCTCACATGACCTTGCTATGGATAAATGGATTTAGGGGATGGATGAATTGATTAATAAAATATCTATCTATCTATCTATCTATCTATCTATCTATCTATCTATCTATCTATCTATCTATCTATCTATCTATCTATCTATCTATCTATCTATCTATCTATCTATCTATCTATTTAAATTACAAGACAATCTGATGAAAAATTAGATGATGTGGCTTGAACCAATAGAAGTTGTTACACTTTTTAAATCATTCCCTTTCATAGCACAGCATTATTAAACTGCAATTTATAAGAAATAGGAACTTAACATATTAAATTTGGGAAATGAAATATAATAAAAAAGTATTATAACAATGGGCTTGCTTTGCTCAAGCTGATTTACCTTGTGTGATATCTGGGTTTTTTGAATTACTTCACAATTCTGTTTTCCAAACTTTGCTTTAAAGAGAAGAGGCTATAGAAAATAATTTTTAAAAACTTAATTTTGATATATATTGTACAATCAGTCAAACATATGATTAATTAAACACAATTAAAATTAAGATTACAGAATATAATGTAGTCTTTTTTAGATGACAAACTTGACTTGCTGAGATAGGATTCTGTTTTTTTTTCTGAAAGAGTGAATATTTTCTAAAGAAACACCAACACTGTTACCTGATTGTTTTCCCCACTAGATATATAACAGTTTATATGAAGATATTTTTATTAAATTACTTTTGATCCCTATGACCAATATAGCAGATTCAACAGGCAGCATTTTGATATATTGAGGACTAGCCATTACACTCATTTTCTCTTTCCTAGGTAGTTACTATTGTACAAAAGTAGGACGTAAATACAAACTAGCACAAATTTAACAGACAATTGTATGACTGACAAAATAGTGGATGCCGTATTAATAAGTGAACAGACTTGTAATCATTCACATTCAAAATAACACAATGTATTTTTCCTTGTCACCTTCAAAAATGATGTCCTACCTTTGTTCACATTTTCTGCAAAGAATCGTACCATTGCAATGCTATCTCATGTCTGCTAATACAAGTATTGAATGAAAGACCAAAACAATTTATATTCCTGAAAGATTAAGCATGATCAGAGTATGAAAAAAAGTAGCACTGTGTCTATATATGATCTAGTCCAGGGGTGGGCATAGTTAGTCCTGGAATGCCGCAGTAGCTGCAGGTTTTTGTCTTTGCTACAGATATACTGGTGCACACTTCCAGTTTTATAGTAACTGGACTGCCTTTTCTCTGAGGGCTGTGACTTGATCAAAACTGACTAGTAAACGTCAAAATCATTTAATGCAAACATGACACCAAAACTGTGACTGGGAATTAAAATAACTACTGTATGTATCATGCGCCAAAGTAAAGTCTCTTCGTTGAGTGCAAAACTTTAAGGAACAGAACAAAGGAAAGAAGAGAACGTCAGTTCTTTACAACAGTAGTGGATGTCTGCAAGGTGTATGCAGTTACAGGTTTTTCTTTCTTTCTCTGACAAGCAAAATAAACGCAGGCTGTTACATGGTAGACTGCTCTGAAAAACAGAATTCAGAATTACTCTTTTGGTTTTAAGCACTTTGGTGACAAGGGAGGGCAGAATGCCAATAGCAATGTACATCATGCCTTACTTTAGTGAGCAGATGCTGTTGTAGCAACATCAGAAATCGAGGCAGCTTAAGTCAGTTTAAGAGAAAGAGTTCAATGATTCATAATCAGCTGCATGCATCATTTGACACCGGCTAAGGGCAGTAAAATATCTGTACTGCATGCCTTCTTAATAGGTCTTGAAGAAGATTTCTCCATGTTTAATTTACTGTATATAAATGTTTCTGGGGATATTAACACCACTAGGTACTGCTCATTTATGATTTCCACATTGATCAATGGACTTCAGCCAGCGTATGGTGCAGACACTCCTTTGTGGTTTATCTAATTTAGTATAATCAAACTTAAAAAAGACGGACTCAATGCCATTATTGATGTAATTATGTATACCGTATGCCTTAAGATGTCTCTAAGGTAAAATATCAGAAGGTGCAAGTAGGGTGATAAAGATCTTGTCAGTTGAATAAAGTAGGCACACTTTCGAAGCATTTTCATGAAGGTGAATTTTCATTCTTTTAAATCTTTGCCAAGATTTAGTGTTTCCAAGAGTAATAACCAACAAAAAAAATCAGAAGCATTAACTAATGCGGATTGATCTCACAATGTTAAAGAGGCACTGATGTAAACCGACCATTGCCAGTGCCCACCAAAATGGCATAAGAGACCAGACACTAAATGATGTGTTTAATGTCAGATTTCACAATCTGTTTGGGTGAGACTGAATGGGCTTATACCTAATGGTACACAAGTATTCAAGTATTTATTTAGAAAATACATTCTGCCATGGTATAGCTTTTTAGTTCATTTTTATTTCCTGTTGTCTCATTTGGTTTATTAAACCAATAGGATTTGGTACACAGCATGAGAGGCACCCCTGCTTATCATGACCTTGCATAATAATGCAGATGATGTATGCACTTTTTTCTCATGCAGGGACTATTTTTAAACGAATAAGTATGAAAAAAAAAGTCAAACTCTGTTGCCAAGATGGAAAATTATCTCAATGTTTTTCTTCCCACTCAAAAAGAATTACTCAGTGTTTTTTTTTTCTTTTACATTTTTTAAGCGTTGGGCAGCTAGCCACAAAAACTGAGATTTGCAGAACTCACAAAGGAAAAAGGAAATATCTCATTCATTGATGTTACAGGAAATGGCAAAGATTTATTAAATTATTTACTCCATTTAGAAAGTTATACGTTTTCTTAAGTGACTTGCCACATGTGTGATTCTGGGATTTTGAAGGTTACTTAAAGTACAAAATACTTTTTTTTGCTACCGGCTATATTTTTTTTTCTTGGTTCGATGTTCACTGTTCAAAAACTGTAGCAGTGTTAGATTTTCACAAAAAAGATTTCAGTGAGGAAAGAAAGGAGGAATGTTCTTACATTTTAAATAAAAACATATATATTTTTAGAAAAGCATCAAAGATGGTGTACACTACATACACTTTCTACCTTGAGTATGCAGCTTAGGGTTGCTGGGAGTTGGGGCCAATGTTGGCCACACTAGGTGCTAAACAGGAACTAACAGTAAACAGTCACTCAGTTTTACAAAATAAGTTGATTGCTTGGGTTGAACCTGTGACCTTGTGCTTTACTGTTTAACCACTTGACCCCTCGGGCACTCTGCTTTCCACACGCACTTATACAAAATGAGAGATTTCTGTTTCTTCAGATGGCTATCCTTTTAACACTTTACTGTGGCCCTTAGACTTAGTTGTTGCGATATGACAGCCATCCTACTGTTCTCACTTGTGGGAATACCTTGATTCAGGTGTTTAGGAAATGATACAGTGAACAGTATTCATAGTAAGAATACTTTTGTGAATGATTTAAGTGTCACTGTCTCCAAATTGCTTTTTAGTTTATAAATGAGTACACATTAGTTAATTCCTCTAATTATTTATGATATTTTTTTACCATTTCTGCTGGTAGATTTCTTTTAAATGAGCTTGGCAGCATCACACAGGTCTCCACACACATTTGAAGTTTTATTTAAATGGAATCAACAGATTATCTGTTCCAGTCTTTCAAAACTCAGAAGACATACTGTATTTAATAATAATAATAATAATAATACATTTTATTTATACAAGGCACCTTTCAGAGAACTCAAGGACACCGAACAAACAATAAGTAAATAAATAAATAAAAGACACAATTATAAACAACTTAAAACATCAGAAAATCTAAAAATTAAAACCAAACAAAACCACTACAATCAAAAGGAAAAAGAAAAAGCCATTTTGAACAGATGTGTTTTAAGTTTACATTTGAAGGATGAATATGATTTGATATTTTGGAGCTCCGCAGGTAATGAATTCCAGAGCTTGGGAGCAGAACAGCTGAAAGCTCTGCTCCACATGGTGGTTAGCTGGGCGGGAAGGACGGTCAGATGGGTGGAGGAAGAGGATCTAAGGTTACGGGATGGAATGGCAACATGAAGAAGGTGAGACAGATATGGAGGGGCGAGGTTATGGATGGCCTTGAATGTTAATAGCAGAATCTTAAAATCAGTACGAAACTTGATTGGGAGCCAATGAAGCTGCTGCAAGACCAGAGTAATATGGTGAATAGATGGGGTTCGAGTGATGATACGTGCTGCAGAATTCTGGACTAACTGAAGCTTATGAAGAGATTTATTAGGGAGACCAAAGAGGAGTGAATTGCAGTAGTCCAGTCGAGAAGTGACAAGACAGTGAACAAGAATGGCAGTGGTATGAGGAGTGATGGAGGGGCGAATGCGATTAATATTACGTAGGTGGAAGTAAGCAGACCGGGTGATGTTATTAATGTGACATTGGAAAGATAGAGTACTGTCGAGGATGACACCCAGACTCTTGACCTAAGATGATGGGGAAACAACAGAGTTATCAATAATAAGAGAAAGATTATTGGTTTTGGATAATGATGATTTTGAACCAATGAGGAGAACCTCAGTTTTGTCACTGTTTAATTTAAGAAAATTCGAAGAAAACCAGGATTTAATTTCAGAGATGCAGTCAATAAGCGAGGGTGGTGGAAAAGAGGAAGTGGGTTTACCAGCAAGGTAGAGCTGGGTGTCATCAGCATAACAGTGAAAATTAATGTTATATTTGCGAAAAATATTGCCAAGGGGAAGAAGGTAAATAATAAAAAGAAGAGGCCCCAGGACAGAGCCCTGGGGCACACCAGAAGTAACAGCGGTGGGTTGGGATGTGAAAGTTTTAAGCTGTATGAACTGAGTGCGGCCTGAGAGGTAGGATCTAAACCAATCAAGTGGAGTGTGAGTAATGCCAATCAAAGATAGTCTATTAAGGAGAGTGGTAAGACAAATAGTATCAAAGGCCGCACTCAGATCAAGGAGGATGAGAATAGTGATTAGACCAGAGTCAGCAGCCATAAGGAGGTCATTGGTAATTTTAACAAGTGCCGTTTCTGTACTATGAAGAGGGCGAAAACCAGACTGGAACTTTTCATATAGATTATTGTGAGATAAGTGGGTGTGGAGTTGGATAGCTACTATTTTTTTCAAGAATTTTGGAGATAAAGGGCAAGTTAGAAATGGAGCGAAAATTACTGAAATTAGCAGGATCAGCACCAGGTTTTTTTAGTATTGGGGTTATAGCAGCAGTTTTAAAAGATGAGGGAATAATACCAGTAGTAAGAGAAGAGTGAATGATGGCAGAAATGAGAGGGACTAGAGAGGGAAGGCAGGCTTTAACCAGAACTGTAGGCAGGGGGTCCAGCTGACAAGCAGATGACTTGGATTTGCAGATGAGATCTGAGATTTCAGAGGAAGTGGGAAGCTGGAAAGAAGAGAAAGAGTGAATAGGCGAGTGTAGTTCAGAAGGAATACAGAGAGGATCTGGTCCAAGGTGCTGATGTATCTTTTGGATTTTCTCATTGAAAAAAGACATAAGAGAATTACAGAAGGCAGTTGAGTAAAGGTGAGATGGTAAAGAGTCTGGAGGTTGTGTAACATTATTAAGTAAAGAAAACAAAGACTTGGTGTTACCTGTATTACAAGTAATTAACTGAGTGTAATAATTATTAATTTGTTGTCCTATAATTTGTTTTCAGCCTCGTAGCAGCATGTATGACTTTTTGACTGTTGTTTTAACTCCTTTCCTTAAAGAACATTTTGCCTTATTTTTGTAGTGAATACGCAGGGAAGCAGCAGTTTTAAGAAGGATGGAATCAGGAGATGGAATGTTAATAGTAATGACAAGCCAAGGTCGAAATTGGGAGGATGAAATTCAAATAAACAATGGTCAGCGTGTGAGAAAAACTCATAATTCTTGAGAGGTAGCAACAGAGTCAAACACCAGAATGTTTCGCATAGCCAAAGCCAAGATGTAAGACAAAGAACAGAAAACAATTCATAGCCAGAGAGATCTTGAACAACAATTGAGCTAAAGCTTTAAGTTTTAAATTTAGTCACACACTTGGACAGTAAAGGAGTGTATGACACTGATATATACAGTATATATATATATATATATATTATATAAAAAACACTTGGGACGAGACGAGACGTGACTTTCTCAGAGGGATACTTTAATGTCCCGCGAGACGAGACTTTGTGCCAAGAGATTTAACCACACTGGGGGGCCAGAAAAAGACAAAAGTAGATGACAAAGCAGAACATCGCAAAGAATTCAAAAATGTTGGCGCGATACACATGCAGAACAGCTTAGAGATAATGGAAGTAGGAAAATTCAAAAGACTCGGAACAGCGAAAAGAGTTCGCATAGTGTTTGAGGATATCTGGAGGAGAAGAGAGACAAGGCAGTGAGACAACAGGACAACTGCTGTACAGGCTTTTAAACATTCGAAGCGCCGCACGAGATGCAGATCACGCAGCACGATAGCAGCAACAAGCTAGCAGCTGATCGAGCAAAGAGGAGGTAAAAAAAAAAAACTATTTATTTCCCATTGTATCACCATTTAAGAGGTGGTTTTGGAGGATCGACGCGTCTCCTTGGGGTGCGTTCAGCCCCCCTCTTCACAATGGCGTGTAGCACAAGTGGGGGGGTTGGCAAGCGAAACGAGCAGGGGGCAAAGCCCCCTAGTACATGTATGTATATATATATATATATATATATATATATATATATATATATATATATATATATATATATATATATATATGTGTGTGTATATATTTGTAGTTGGAGATCCACAAAGGGAGAGAATGAATCACGTATCATAAAGTAGTTTTTATTCCTGAGCTTTCAGCTCCTGCCAGGAGCCGTCATCAGAGGATAATGATTAGACATACAAGAATCAAAGGCAATATATGCTGGGTTCATGTTCATGGCAGTTTGACATCTGTGGCAGAGCGACGGGCGCTCAGCAGGCTCCTGTCAATCATGGAGAATCCACTGCATCCACTAAACAGTGTCATCTCCAGACAGAAGAGCAGCTTCAGTGACAGACTGAGGAGATTGTTCCTCCCCCAAACTATGTGACTCTTCAATTCCACCCAGGGGGGTAAACCTTAACATTATTCAAAGTTATTGTATGTTTTTACCTACATTTTTATTACTCTTTAATTTAATATTGTTTTTTGAATCAGTATGCTGCTGCTGGAGTATGTGAATTTCCCCTTGGGATTAATAAAGTATCTATCTATCTATCTATCTATCTATCTATCTATCTATCTATCTATCTATCTATCTATCTATCTATCTATCTATCTATCTATCTATCTATCTATCTATCTATCTATCTATCTATCTATCTATCTAAATGTCTGTTAATGGCAATTTCGTTTGATAGCCAAGATTCAGCCAGCTCCCTGGCACTTTTTGTACGTGATTCATTCTCTCCCTTTGTGGATCTCCAACTGCAAATATGCAAACCATATCACAAACCTTCGCTTCCATATATATATATATATATATATATATATATATATATATATATACACCAACGCAGTAAGCATATCACATGTCACATACCCTTGCAGCAGGCTGCCAACCCAGCATTACCAGCAGCTAACAATGGTGCCACCAGTGCTAAAAAGGAAAATGTTGCCTCTGGAAGACATATTTTAAAATTAATGTCTTCAAAGGCGACCAAAATCAAAAAACAGAGCAGACTATTATTTTTTTTTACTCTAAAACCTTGGAAACACTACCTCCATTATCTTTAGAGGCCAAGGAAATGGCTGTGAAGAAAATAAATGAATAAAAAAAAAAAAAAAACAAAGTCCAGATCATTGTGACAATTGGAGTCATTTCCAGCAGCCTAATTCTCGGTGTTACATTTGTTCCTGTTTCACTTCATTCACTTCATTTGTGATTGTTTTTTTCATGATTCTGTACCACAAATCTTCTGTCCAGCCCATGGAGCTTAACACTTTACCGCAATCAAACCTTCACATTCCTGAACCTACATGGTTGTATCATACCGCTAGCCATGCCATCTGCTCTCAGCTAGGGACCAATTAATGTTAAATTTAGCAGTTTACTTAGTAGCAATCAGAATGCTGCCATGTATTCCCCATGGAAAAAGTTTCACCACAGACTTCTTTCATCTGGGAAGTATTAAGGAAAAATATGTCAGCACTAGGCATGTGATCTTTTGTTGTCAGGTGTCATCAGATAAATTCCTAGCACAGCAGTGTCATTACTAATTTAAAGTATTGTACTGGAACATTTAGAACATACAGTATGCTGAAGAAATAGTGTGTGTGGTTGGCCATTACGGCACCACCAGGTGGGCTCACATTCCTTGACCTGAATCATCTTGGCTACTTTGCAAACCCCATCACATTATGACACCAATTAGTGAGGATGCTCTCCTTGCTGGTCTCCATGGTCTTTTCTGTGAGAACATCAGAACACATACACTATATAGAAAGTCTTCTTATGTCAAACCTTTTTGAAAGATCTACCTTTTCATGCTTATTGAAAGCCCAAACAGGGAGACACCCTTGTAGTTTTTACATTGTGTATGCTAACCTTCAAACCCCACTAATCACTACAGTGTAGAGGCCAATGAGCCATCCATTCATTGATTTTTAAACCTGCTTAAATCATTTCTGTATTGTGGGGTACTGGACCCTCTTTCTAGTAGCACTGAGTGCAAAACAAGAGCAAAGTCTAGATGTGGTTTCAGTAAATCGCTGGGCAAAATTACACACACTCACAAGCACACACACATCCTTACACATTCCAGGTATCTTGCCCTTTTTCCAGATATTTTACTCCTAATCTCTCAGTCTAATCTCCCAGATTTCTTGGCAGAGCAGCCTGACCCTTAATAGTGCTGATCAGCGATATTCGCTAAAGCGTCTTTCACAGTGAAATTGCTGGGTCCACCTGGGACCTTGTTTTCCCTAAACATCAGCCATGCAGTCAAGCTTAGACATTTTTTTTCCTTTGCCCACTGATGCTTTGCAAGGCCAATGTGACATCAGCAGATCTTAGGAGCCATGTTGGATGGGGATGTTACTACACAATGTGTGCTAACTGTCCGATTTACATTGTGCATGCGCGAACTTTCACACATGCATGACGCAATAGTACTTCACACTTCACAACACCACTGCCTGATCTGCTTCACACATGCATAAATAATTTACGGGGTATACACACAGGCATGATGTCACTACCCAATCAGTACTAGCAGACGGATTTGCACGTTTGAAAAAAAAAAAACAAAACATGCAGTATTTTCATTTGATTATCTGACAATAATAAGAATATTATGAAAATACATTCTTGTTCTGCATAGATTTATTGTATGTTGTATCTTCACTGCTGGATGTCTGTGTAGTGCAGAACAATGTTGGCATATAATGCCGACCCCTTGAACAGGCTCAGTGGGTGTTAGTTAGTCCAGTGATAGGAGCTCTGGAGACTTAGAAAGAGATAAGAATTTGGAGGCATGATGGTGCAGTGGTTAGCACTGCTGCCTCACAGCTCAGGTTAGATTTTTGGCCACAATCATAATGACAGAAGCTTTCCTAGCCCTCGGGTACACTTAAAAGGCCATTGCACCATTGTAATCTACTCAGAACTAGTTCCCCATTGACATCAATGCATTTCACCAAAAGTTCCCAACGATAGCAAGTTCAGTGGGTTTCACTCACCCTTAGCAGAGCGACTACTCTTTATTGACATCTGGTTCGTGTTGGAAGTGACGTATCTGTGTAATTCTTCTATCTAGATTTCTGAGAATTTGTAAGGCATGTCTCTTTCTTTTTGGAATCTCCGTCGCTAAAATGCCAAGTTCTAGTCGAAGGAGTGTTTGCCCCATAATGACATTTAGCATTACTCTTTGGATGTTCTGCTCACCCATTTGTAATTATTTCCTGTTTTGTTTACAGAGAATCCTGAGCGAGCCGCCTTATACTTTGTATCTGGAGTGTGCATTGGCCTCATCCTCACTCTTTGTGCGCTGGTTGTGCAGATCTCCTGCAGAACAGATTGTAGAACTGTCCCTGTCAGGAAGCAGCAGAAGCACATAGACAGTGACAGTGACAGCAGCGACAGTGACAGCAACTGGGACACTACTTCAGATCTGTCAGCACGCCGCCATCGGCGCTTTGAGAGGACTTTGAACATGAACGTTTTCACATCTGCCGAGGAGCTGGAGAGAGCACAGAGACTTGAGGAGCGAGAGCGAATAATTAGAGAAATCTGGATGAATGGGCAACCAGATATTCCAGGGACCCGGAGTTTGAACCGTTATTACTGACATGGCAAGATTCCAAAAAACTTTTTTTGTTTCCAATGGACCTTTTGCTTTTCACTTTGGACATATAGCAATTTGCCAGAGCCTTACTGACTTTGCAGGGCATTAAAAGAGGGCAATAATTTGTAAGCTTCAATCAGTGAGTATAAGCTTTTCAGTGGAAGCTGAAGATTGTATGTAACTTAGAGCCAGGCTCACACAATTGAAGCACTGTTTATACGACACATTTGAAATGAGAAACAGCTGCTACTCACTGCACTGACTGGTTTGCCATTGTTTATTAACAAAGTATGAGGATCTTATGAATTCCCATGCAACCATTAAACAAATGATAAATTATATGGTCAAATATGACAGCCAGCAATTGGATTTTTAGAACATGGGCAAATATGGTATTAATTTATGTCATCTGACTAAGTGTGGATGTATTTGGTCATAGTTAAACATTTTACACGGGCCCTTTCCTCAGTGTAAGATCTTGTACAGGTATCACAGTTATGGATTGCTGTTCCTGTTTCAAGCTGTCGGTTGTTTATATGTGAAAAGGACAGCGACATGTCAAATAGCAAACCTTGGGCTTCTGATTTTCAGACGTTGTAGATCAGCACAAAGAGCACAAGTCATAAAGCCTCTGTATGCCGTATGTCTGCGCACGTGTGGGACTCTCACACTGTCACACCCCTCCTGTATACCTAGAGGCTTACGTCTGTGTGAGTCTATGGTAACGAAAATACGCATATATGTCACGCACGTCCTCGAATGGTGCTCCTTAACGTTTAAAAAAATACAGAAAAAAGTACCCATTACCATATTACGTTCTGCTAGCTATTTCCAGATATATAAGTTAGTATATCTTAGTTTTCTGTATGTCTTAAATTTAATGAAAATATGTAAATCAATCAGAACTTCATTAAACGGTTAAAGCATATTGTAATTCCCATTATATTAGCAGTTTAGTTTACATTACTATAAAGTCATCCACTTTTAGTGCTAATTTATAATTCAGTATTGATTTACTATTGCCCCTTTCATAGGTAGCATTTCATAATAAAAACACAAAAAAGGTCTTTACAGGTTGTTAGGGCTTGGCCTGCACTCCTCCTCCAGCTGCTCATTTTGTGTCCAGTTAGCTCCCAGCCCCTCATGGCAGTCAGGATGTAATCGGGTGGCAGTCGTATACAACAAGGCGCCTGACTGAGACTGTTCTCTCTAGCATGCTGCACGCAGACCTGCGCATCTTGAGGATTCTTCTTTTAATCTTTTTGAATTGACTTTTGTCTTGTACCTTTTTGGATACCTGTTCCTATTTGCCTATATGGTAATGACTATTTCCGGGTTTCACTTTGAATTGCAGACTTAAATAAATGCTGATTGCTTTGCTGTTTTCTCCATCCCACTTTAGAAGATGGCTCATCTAGATTTGTACGTCTACCAAGGTGTCCTTTACAGGGCAGCGTGCCACACTGTCATTCACTGCCAATGTCAAACAGAGGTACAGCAAATTGCACAGCACTGCCCGTTACTGCTGGCATACAGGAACATGCAAAGGTGTCTGAAAAGGCACAAGGCAAGAGCAAAGCCAAAGACCAGACCAGGCCCGAGTGTAGAATCGTCTTCTTTGTTAGTGCACTCTGCCTGAATGAAGAGCCTCAGTCAGACGCTTCTGTTTGTATGATTTGTGCCTCCCATCACATGACTGTCGTCTGACACTGAAGGGTTCATCCAAACGGAGTGCCTGTGGACCTTTGGAGAGTTTAATAAGTCTGTTTAAAGAGATTCACCACATAAAGGCCTTTCATGACAAACATATATTGGGAGTCGTTTTGTTGGGAAATTGAAATATGAAAGCAAAACTTAGTGCTCATTTTCCCGAGTATAGTCAAACTGCTGACATATTACCGACCCTGTTGAAGTACTTTTTAACCAATGAAGCTTCTGCACTACATGAAGAACACTAATGGAAGTCGAAAGTAAATTATTTTACTTTATCAGTGCACAATACTATATTTCGAATTGCATAGTTTTAAATGTTCATCTAGAATACAGAGAGTAAGTCAAAGAGTTCAGAATTTGTGGTTGTCCCAGTTGAGAGATGCCTCTTGGCTGCACACAAGCCGCATCTCACTCATGCCAACCAATTTTACTTTCACCCTAGAATATTTTTGTCTCTTATTCTAGAAAAGTAAGAAATAGAGTGCAGTGTGTGAGTAAAATTGGTAAGTAAACAAAGTTGTTTCAAAATTCATTATGGAATAAACATAATCTTGTACTTAGGCATGGTTAAATATCAGAAGTATCAAATAACAGGAACAGAAAAGCCGAAGCCATGCTTTTACAGATCTAGACAGTTTGTACACAAAGTCACAGCAGCCTACAGACAAAGCCTATTTTTTTATTTCAAGTTTTGTTATTTTTGTAAACCATGCTCCACAGCGGTAAAGCTTTGACTAGCACCTCAGGGATGAAATCCAAATATTTTATTGTTATAATTTTTTTCTTTTTTTAATGAAGGTGATAATACGGTGCTTGAGATGTGTCAGCATTTAAAAAAAAAAAGTACTTAAAACCTCAAAGAGGTCAATTGTTGGAGTATTTCTAAAAATCACACACAATGATGTGCCTTTATTATTCTGCGTGAATTATGAAACATGGATATTAGAAATCTGCTTGGAACACTGATGGGGCTAAACAGCTTGGACTAGGAGTTAAACAGAATCAGTTACAGGTGGTGTACCGTTGAACAGATCCTTAAGAAATATGATGACACATGTGACTGTCTTGGTTTTTGTCAAAAACGTGAACTCTGAGCTGCAGTTCTTTCTTCTCCTTAAATCAAAACACAGTGGAATCCACTTTTGGTATACAAAGGTATCAAAGTGCTATGTAATAAATACACAGATATTTATACAACGAGTTACCTTTCTCTTCCTTCTGACTTTCAGATTGTTTTAAAGCAGCCAACACGAGTGTTAAGATACTGTTTTTTAATAAAACATCTAAACTAATTACTGCAGTTCCCTTTCTTTAAATAAAATGACTCAGTTTTGAATATGAAATGTTTTTTAAAATCATAAAAAATGAACTAAAGTTTGAGTGTCTTTGCAGGTTTAAAGAGTTTGGACCACCTTCATCATTTAGCTGGGAATTCCAGTGCAATAAAGTCAAGAAAATGCGTCCCCATCTGAATAACAACCAGCTGGTGTCAGCAAGAGAAAGAGTGCTGTCAAGTCGGTGTGACGTGAAGCCGCTCACCCGCCTTAGCACAGTGGCCTAGGTGGAGCCAACATGACTTCATGGGGACTGATTTATCATCGTTTGAACACTTCAGCTAGTTTTCAGCTTATATAGAAGGTACACTTTTTCAGTCTGATAATATATACAAATACAAGAAAAATCACTTGTCCTGTGGAGTCGCATCCACTTTGGTCAAGTTTATGGTACATTTAATTTTGTAAACATCATTGTAGATGAGCCATCAAGGCGACTGATGATATGACAAAGTCAAACATGCATGAGGTTACATATACAGTATAACAGAAAAAATAAATTTAGATTTTGAAAAATAATGATCTGGAAAATCCTTCCAACGCAGTGGTGAAAATGACAGACTCTACACAAGGACTTGTCATGGCTTCCTCATCTGTTATGCCACGTAAACCGTCATTAAAGAAAGCTCAGTTATTTCTCCTATGTGATTTGTTACTGCGGTATCACTAAGGGAGGGGTATCGCCTTTTTATATCATTTCACTATATCTATATAGTTTCAGGTTATGTAACATGCCGCAATTACAAAAGAACTTATTCCAACAAGGGCAGCACAGTGGTGCAGTGGGTAGCGCTGCTGCCTCACAGTAAGGAGACCTGGGTTCGCTTCCCGGGTCCTCCCTGCGTGGAGTTTGCATGTTCTCCCCGTGTCTGCGTGGGTTTCCTCCCACAGTACAAAGACACACAGGGTAGGTGCATTGGCGATCCTAAATTGTCCTTGGTGTGTGTGTGTGCCCTGCGGTGGGCTGGCGCCCTGCCCGGGGTTTGTTTCCTGCCTTGTGCACTGTGCTGGCTGGGATTGGCTCCAGCAGACCCCTGTGACCCTGTGTTAGGATATAGCAGGTTGGAGAATGACTGACTGACTGAATACATTGAGGCGACTTTATACGATCTTCCATTAGAGTGATATTTTTAAATGGAAGACAGGTTGGTGGAGATTGATTTATCTCATAAGTTGAATTAGAAAACTTTAAATGAGTCCTGGATTATATCTATCTATCTATCTATCTATCTATCTATCTATCTATCTATCTATCTATCTATCTATCTATCTATCTATCTATCTATCATCTATCTATCTATCTATCTATCTATCTATCTACCAGGTGAATTAACATTGTAAGCACAGACAATTGTGACCACATCGCTTTGGATTTGACAGAAGGTGTTCTGAACATACAGTATCAGAATGGCTGCCTGTGGTGTAGGCAGGCTTTAAGAGTCACTGCCTTCTGTCGATAAATAAAAGAAAACGATGACTTTTGACTGTCACCTTGACCTACTGTACTTAAATAACATGTTGTCAGCCTTAATAAAGTTGGCTAAATTTGCACATTCCCACCAATTTTCATCAGCTTTCTCAGCTTACTTTAGTGTCCTTCCATATTCCAGCACACATTGAGTCGATTGGTGAACAGATTTTGTATGTGAATGAGCCATTCAAGCCAACAAAGCTTTCAATGCCAGCTACCTAATTTCTCCAGAATTAGTCACGTTAAGCAGTTCCATTAAATCCTACTCTGTGGCACACTTCTTTTTAAATTATTCCACGAGTCTGTGGTTTACCTTATTCAGTCTTTTGTCATATTCCATACCTCACAGTCCTGAATTCAGCATAATCATTCCTCTCTAGAGCTGTGTGTGTTTTTGTTTGTAACCCAGAAACCCAAACTGTCCGCAGTACTCCAGGTGAGGCTTCACCAGTGTGTTATAAGGCGTAACTTTGACGTGAACTTCACACAAGGATCTAAACAACTGATAGCAGTGAGTGTCCACCTCTGTATTAAAGTGTCATTCACCAAAATGGTGCCCCATCTATGTCTAGCATCTGTCTATCTGTCTCGCTGGGATTTGCACCAACCCTCTCAACCTTGAATTATACCAAGTTGTCCAGTCAACCATAATCCCCTACATTGATGTTGTCATACTATTTCTCCTTTGATGTGGAAAGTCTAGGCCCACTGAAAGCAGTCCAAGTTTTTTATCCTTATAAACTAGAAGAGATCACAGCAGGGGTCTCAAACTCCGGTCCTGGAGGGCCCCAGTGGCTGCAGGTTTTCATTCTAACCCTTTTCTTAATTAGTGCACCATTTTTACTGCTAATTTAAAATTAATTCAAAAGAATTTATTGACTTGTTTTTTAAGGTTTGTTCCCCTGAATTTCTTCATTTCATTCCTTAAGTGGCACCCAAACAGAAATGAAGTATGAAGTGAGTGAGCCAACAGAAGACCAGCTAAGTCAGGGCCTGAAACTCCAACCAATGTCACTCCAAGCAGTTACTTATTAAGGCGCAGAGCCTTGTCGTTAATTAAACCCGCTCTTTAATTCCATTCCTTGTTGCTGATCTCATTGTGCAATAAGCAGACATTTCAGAAACTGTTGATTTTCTCCTTTCTAAGAGCTCTGTTAAAATGTTTTGTGGACCTGAGCAGACCAACATTCCTGAGACCTTCACATTTCTTTATTTTCAGATATTGTATGATCAACATAGTTTGCTGGTCTTGTTTTCTTTCATTTTGTATCTCATTATTGTTTGGCGGGCGGCAAGGTGGCGCAGTGGTAGCGCTGCTGCCTTGCAGTTAGGAGACCTGGGTTCACTTCCCAGGTCCTCCCTGCGTGGAGTTTGTATGTTCTCCCCGTGTCTGCATGGGTTTCCTCCCACAGTCCAAAGACATGCAGGTTAGGTGCATTGGCGATCCTAAATTGTCCCTAGTGTGTGCTTGGTGTGTGTGTGTGTGTGCCCTGCGGTGGGCTGGCACCCTGCCTGGGGTTTGTTTCCTGCCTTGCGTCCTGTGCTGGCTGGGATTGCCTCCAGCAGACCCCCATGACCCTGTAGTTAGGATATAGTGGGTTGGATAATGGATGGATGGATGGATTATTATTTGGCTGCTAATTCAGGAAAAAAAACATTAAGGAGTCTGACCCTTCAAGAGCAAGTCAAATAAAATGAATTCAAAAGAAGTTAATTAGCAGCAAAAAACTGGTCACTAATTAAGAAAAGGGTTAGAATGAAAACCTGCAGCCACTGCAGCCCCCCAGGACCGGAGTTGGGGACCCCTGGATTACACTAAAGGGTGAGAGAACTGACTGCATATTTGTGAGCTTGAAAGTGATATGAATAAGTGAGCAGAACCATACAAGTGAGTTTCGTAATATTTTGACTGTCGTTATTACCAGTTTTAACTATTTAACAACTTTAAGGTGAAATATATTGTTGTGATTCTGAAAAAAATGTAAATGATTCTTAATGATTTTTTAATGTACCAATTGGTCCTCATCTTTGTTAAATTTTTACTTGTCTTAGCATAAAAAAGTTAATCTCTGTGTGCGATGGGGGGTTGTTATATACATTAGAATACACTCGATGTTTTAATTATGCAAACATGCAAGGCAGAGTCAAGCAGAAAGTGTGACTTGCGTAATTCGGGTGACGGTTGAGAAAAGAGTACATAAAAACAAGAATACTTCAGTGAAACAAGGCCATCCGAATGTGCTGTAGTAGTGTCCGTGTTCAGTCTTGTTCAGCTGGTGGTGGCTCTACACCCATGAGAAAGCAGAAAAGAAAAAACAAAGAACTTCTTCAGAGAAGACACGTGGGAATCCCTGAGCAGCAGATCCCCTCTGCCAGCTGGAAATGAATCAGCTGTGACTACAGACGTTTTCTTGAACGTTGGCTAAAGTCGTTTCCATATAATTGTCATCATGTCCTTTTTTGTTTCCTAAATGTACTCTTTTTGTCTTTTGCAGTCTGTTAAGGTGAGTATTTAAATGTCCATTTTATTATATTAATGTTTTCATTGGAGTGTTGTTCTGTAATGGCCTGTGTTATTTCATTTCATCCATGACTTATGCCAGCTCTGGTCAGTCTTCACTGATCTAATGATAAAGCCATTAGGAAACGGTTGTTTGCAGGTTTACCATTAATATGAAGTCCAATTGGGTAATCATAATCTAAGCTGGCAAAGTGGACTTTGACACATTTACAATAATCAGTTTACTAATTGTTGTTTGTACACAGCCTTTGTGCCAGCGTACGTCTGCGTCCCTCTTTTCAGTTTAATCACATTTGCTACGTCCTCAGTGATCTTACACTCATCTAAGAAAGTCTCTACGTTTTGGGTAACTGGTATCCTCTTAGAAACTGCATTCTAGTAATAAAAAAAGAAGTTAACAAATTAAGAAGAATTTCTCACCAGATGCATTTACTAAATAGTGACTTGAATACTTACGCAATCAATTATTGTGTGTTTTATATTTGTAATTAATTTAGATCACTTTGCAGAGGCCAGTTTTCACTTTGAATTTCTCTTGATCACTGTCAAAAAAGCCAAATGAAGTCTACTGTAATTCAACATTGTATAACAGTAAAAAGGGAAAACTTCCAAGGGGCGAACACATTGTATTGGCACTCAGGTTGGCTTTCTTGTACAGAACTTATACTACACTGTGTGGGTCAATAGTGTGCCAGCCAGTACCATCTCTCACTGCATGTTAATCTTTTAAACTTTCAATATTTGTGATTACCACAATAAAAATCTGTTCAGTTGTTTGGCTAAACATTTCAACCGAATGCCAAAGGCTGTATAGTTAGCATGTATGCTACAGTTAATTCATTTTGAGCATCCTTCACAAGAAAAGATCTGATCAGAAAACAGTACAATTGCCCCCAAGAATGTCCCGTTTTGTACTTTAGCAAAGTGTTCCATTCAGTTTCACAACTTGTTGCTTGTATCAATAGCTCTCTGTGTTGTGAAATATCTTCTAACCACTGGGTGAACGTTGTTGTTCAACAGCTTTCCTCTGAATTTGTCTTCTTTCTGAAGCAGGGCCTTTATGGTACCGTCAACAGCCGCCCATCATTACTTCAAAAAAAACAAAAACCTGTCTTCTCTTATTTTTAGCCTCTCTTTCTGTCTCTCATAATTCAGCCTAAAAATTCTCCTGTTGATTTTCTTTGAGTGGCCCAGTCGAGGCCCAGGCTTAAACCTCACAGAACATCTGTGGAGAGACCTGAAGATGGCAGCTTACTGACACGTCCCATCTAATCTAATGGATCTTGAAGGGATCTGCCAACAAAACTGAAGTAAACTGTCCAAACTGAAGCTGTAGCGCTGAATTAAGTGTCTGCATCCGTGCATGAATGTGAGATTTCAGTTGTTTGCTTTTTAGTATATTTGCAAACCTTTCTGAAAATGTTTTCACTTTGTCATTATGGGTTATTAATTGTAGATTGATGGGCAAAAATGGCAAATTTATCCATTTAAAATTAAATGTACAACAGAATAATGTGTGAAGAGGTTTAAATATTTTATTAATCCACTGTACTTTCTGAATCGGCTTTTTTTTAACACAAGCCAGGATGGGCAGAACACAGTCACACACACATGTCTTTAGGATATGGCAAGAAAGCAGAGTACCTGAGGAAAACCCAAGGCGGAAGTGCAAACTCCACACAGACAGAGACTAGAAATCAAACTTGGGTTCCTGGGGCCATAAATCAGCATCACTAAAAACTACGACACCATCCTACCCTATTTAGAAAACATCCGTTCATTTCCTGAACCTGCCATTGGATTCTGGGGAGCTGGGCCTATCCCAGCAGGAGAAACCAGTTGTGGATGGGAGACCAGTCCATCAATGAACACACTTGCTCTTAACTTTTACTGGGACAGTTTAGTGTTTCAAATCAGCCTAATATTTTTGTAATATCAAATAAGAAAACAGTGTGCCTGGCGAAAGTAATGTAGAAACTCCACCGAGACCGTGTCCACTCAAATCAGCCAAGCTCTGAGGTACAGTTCAGTTAGAGAGGTTTTTGAAAAAAATAAAAAATATGATATTGATGAAATACAATACTCTCCTTTACTTTCTTCAAGAAATTGAACTTTCAGTAATAATGTGTTGGATTTCCATTCAGTATCAGTGCAGGGTCTGCAGAAATCTTTTACAGTTGAATGAAGACAGGAGCCAATCCCAGCTACTATAGAGCGCCAGTCCATCACAGGGTGAACACTCACCCCAGTCATACACTATGGTCAATTTAGTATCACCAGTACCACATGTCTTTAGATGGTGTGAGGAAACTGGAGCCCCCAGAGGGAACCAACAGGAGAACATGCAGACTCCACACAGAGAGGACCCAGGACATGAACCCTGGTCTCCTTACTGTGAGGCAGCTGCGCTACCACTGTGCCACCATGCCACCCATAAGTAGAGGTTCATTTTTGCATTGTATGCTTATTTGTTCTTGCATGTAATCAGTGATTTCAAAAGAGCCTTAACTGTACACATGAACTTGATCTGACTCAATGACAAAAAGGAGAGACATCTGGAAGACTGAAATAAAGTCACATTAGAGAGCAGCTTACACAAACATGGAAACACGCAATAAACCCCCTGCCTTTGTCCGATTGTGCCCAACTTGTTTTAATTTCCATCAGCCTTGCAAAACTCTGTTAGCTGTTCTAAAACATACAGAGTCTGTATTGTTATCAGACTCGCCGAGAGTCCACCCAGTCAGGGAAAGGTCAAAGATCACCTTTGAAGTGTACAAGGAAAAGGGAACGAATCCGGCTATTGCTTGCTAACTTTCAGCCAGCTGAACTCGAACCTCTGCCTCATAGTTCATGAAATCTTTGTCTGGCAAAACTCCCAACTGAACATTGTCATCTGTTTAAAAAGCTGCCTGTGGTATCATCAGTGGAACACTCATCCTGTTATTTAAACATACGGACATTACTACGAGTGAGCACTTCACACGTCTCATGACCTCGGAGAAACTGCAGGCTATCAAACAGTGTCTTCAATTTTGATTTAAATATGGAAACGATCACAATTAAAGTAATGGAGTTTTGAAAACCATGTCCACAAAAACTTGATCTGTCTGTCTGTCCGTCCGTCCGTCAAATATTTTTCAAATCCAACACACTGAGTGAACAACTTATAGAAATGTTTATCTACATGGATAAATGTAATTACTGTGTTATCACTCTATAACAGACAGACAGACAGACAGACAGACAGACAGACAGACAGACAGACAGACAGACAGACAGACAGACAGACAGACAGATAGATAGATAGATAGATAGATAGATAGATAGATAGATAGATAGATAGATAGATAGATAGGGTAGAAAAGAAGAAAAACGGTTTCCTAAACCTTCATTCACACTACCATGTTTCCCTTTGTTCTTTTCAGCAGTGGTGTAATGTGAAGCACACTGGTCAAATCAGTTCTATTCACGCCTCTCGTGCCATCACGGCAGAGGGCTACAGTATGTTTCTTAAAAAATGTGACATGCTGCATATTTTGCACATGAAGGAATACCAAAATGCACCATTAGATAGATAGATAGATAGATAGATAGATAGATAGATAGATAGATAGATAGATAGATAGATAGATAGATAGATAGATAGATAGATAGATAGATAGATAGATAGATAGATAGAGATGAAACTGTAGAACCTGCAGATAAAGCCCCATGAAGGGAACATGCAAACTCCACTCATGTTTTTGCTGTTCGTAGTTTTTATTTATTGGTCAGTGGGTTTTAGAGTAAAGGAGTCTGGTGACCAGAAGGGCATGTAGTCTTAAAAATTCTTTTCCAGTACCCATAAAAATTGATTTTGGAGGAAAACCAGGAATCCCAGCTAAACTCTTAACAAATGCCATTAAATCTATATGTATGAAATACCATATTGTTGAATTTAGTTATAGCTACAAAAAATTTAAACAGACTTATAACAAAGTCACATTTCAAAGCGTGGCTAAAAATATAATTCTGCTGTGTTCTGAAAAATATCACCCTACCACATCAAGGGAGTCGGAGTTTTATGAGTTCTGAGGCTTTTTTGTTTGTGTGCCTTTAAAACAGAGTGACAGGCGAATGGAATTTATTAACAACCCTATGAAAATAATCATTTGAGCTGGGACTTCATTATATCAGCGTGTTACTTCCATAAGAAAGGAATCTGACTCATTGTATGTTCAAGCTCCAGACTGTAAGGAGCAATAAAGCTGACAATCTAATTGGCCTGATTTGTCCCATGACATGATATTCATGTTTTAATGCCACTTCCTGCCATACCCACAAAAACATATGCTGCGCAGGACAAGCCTTCAGATCTCCAGCCAGTGAGATTTACAGCTCGCTGTCTCAAGTAGCGATAAGCAGATCATGACGGGGAAGCAGAACTGGGAGGAATTCTAACGTAAGGGTGTTATTTTTATGGGTACTTGGAACTGTAGGTTAATTTCTTTGAATGACATTAGTATTATATGCTCAGAATTGTGGATTTTTATTTGGATGGCTACCTACCAGGTAATGCTTGTGGTTGGTCGGCCAGTCAGCAAACATCCGCAACGCCCCCTCTGTTGCGAGAAGAAGATCATAGACATGCTATACAATATCTGTCAAATAATACAAAAAGTACACCACACGTGTTTTGCCCTAATTAATAAACACATATATACTGTACTACCCATCCCCCGTAGCTTCGCCCACCTAGAAGTGAAACAGGACAGCGAGGAAGGCCCTTCCCAGCTCCCTACTCCTGACGTCACACTTCCCCCTCCCCTCGGCCCGCAGCCTGTGTCTAAGATTTGCAAGAATATGTCGCTCTTGCAAGCAAACCGGAATGTTCGGGCAAATTCTAGAAAAAAGCCTGATCTAAATCTGTTAAGTAGTTCTCTTGTTTGCTAGCCAAGTGGATATAAGATACGCCTTGAGGCTGGCACGTGATTAAGGAGGTCCCCCCTCCCCTCGGTCCACTACGTCTTGCTACGTAGTGAAAACCAGACAGACAGACAATGGATTTTTTTAACATATATATATATATATATATATATAGATATATATGAAACAAACAGACGTGTAAAAAGACTTGTGACTCAATTCGGTAGACAACATTTAATTGTTAGTGTTTGGGGCAAAGCAAGTAACTACTTTCAAGTATGGTGGTGCCTTCTAGTGTCACACAGTAGTAAACAACAAGTAGCAGAAGTGCTGTCTTCTCGTTTCTTCATCTAGTGCTCAAATGATGATATCTTGTTTGTTACGTGAGAATTTATCCTTCATGGTAAGAAGGGGCAGATCCAGCTGTAATGCCAGGCTTCTTCCTCTTTGAGTTCTTCCATTAAACAGAGGGAAACAGAAACTGGGCGAATAAATTCTGACCCACTAATAGTGCCTCGATGTATTCTTAAAACTGTCCCTGTAAGAGACTCACCCAACTTATGTGTGAAACTATATATATAGATATCACCAAAGCTAAACTGACCAATCACATAAAGTTAAATTGACCAATCAGATTGCTCTGAGGGACTGGACACACAGACCCTAGTGTTTTATTGTATAGTAGATATACTGTGTGTGATATATATTCCTTGTTTGGTCTTACAGTGTGATAATGCAACGTATAACTGGTCGTGAGTGAGTATCGTTTCTTTGTCTCTTATAAATAAACCGACTTTTTCAAATGTTTGTCCCTATCATTTGTTAATTGTCATTGCAAAAGCTATTCTCACGGGAAACTGTAAATGTTTTAATACGAATGGCATATTCCCATTTTAAGTCCATTCAATAAAAATAAGACTTTCTGATAAAACAATATATCCAGAAATATTCAGAGCCAATGTAGCTGATGGCATTGTTCTCAAGAAGCTGCGGATTTCTGTCCATTGTGGATTGCACATCATTGTAATAAAGAAATCTGGCTGACCAATAGTTGTGGTTGCAATGCTCATGGACTACCTTAATATGATGATGATAATATGACTGCTTTACCTATTTTGAATTTGCCTGACCTATTGATTTTTTAATTGTAAACGTGATCAATGAGACCTTGCATATGTTCCGTTGTAAGTTTAGCGTGATTCGATTTAATAAAGAAGAGACGATTAGGTGCGACTTTTAACCGAAATACTGTGTGGGTGTTATTCATTTTTCTGAATTATTTTGTTTCATATTGTATGACCATCCTGTTTCACCATCTGGCAAAAGCAAAGGAAAGAGTAAAGAGTCGGCATGTGGCGATGTATTTGACATACATGACGAATCATGCTTTGCCTTTGGATATATCTACTCTGTCTTTAATATCTCCATTTTTCGAAAGTATTATCGCTGACATTTCCTCACATGTGGGTTTATTATAAATGCGACTGTGATCTTTCGGATTCACTGTTATATTTTTTAACTTGCTCTGCGTGTGTATCGCACCAAGGTTTGTTTTGAGTCTTTCGAATTCCACTGCTGTCATCTGCAGCCTGCTCTGCATGTGTATGTTTGGATGTGCATTTGTCTTTTATTTCTGAGCCCGTTTGGACCTGTAAGATTTTCAATTCCACTTGTTCCGGGCTGATTATTACTTTCCTTGCCTAGGTCACCGTCTCACGGAAACATGCTTCCAATGGATGTCAGTATGACGTGACTTGACTGTGTTGCAGGAAGTGAAAGTGTCTCTGCCTCTCTGAAGTGTCTCACTGTCTCTCTTCCAGATCACGTCTCATCGCAAGATTTTTTTTTTATAATAGATATATTTTTTTAAATTCAAATGTGTAGTAGTTCATATGCTGTTTTAATAATTGCACTTAATACACTGCTTATCATAGTGCCCGTAAGTGGTGACGTGTGCCAGTACTACCACTTGACTACTACGACTCAAAAAGAAAGTGGAAAAAGCGGGCCAAGTGTTCCACAGCCTTCAGACTGCATTACAGCACATTAAAGCTGGCACATGTTCTGCAGTTTCACACATTTTAAAACAACAATAAAAGTTTTACACCCAGCATTTTATAAACTAAACACAAAATTGCATTATGAAGAAGCAAAGTTCCTTTATGTGTAGCAACACTATATAAAAAAAAAATCAAATCTTCTGTTCCTGCATTTGCAGCTGGACAAAGAGAATTGCTACTACACAGGAGAGAGGAGGCCGCTGGCTCAAGCTGATCTCGCCACTCGTAGGTGTTTCAGTAGTAACAAGGTGGCAGCACCCAAGCCAATGGGCATTTTAGGATCTTTAGTAATTAAAAAGATGCAAAAAATCATTTTAAAATAAAAAGTAAACATGTAAATTAAAACTCTGCATTTTAATAAAATCAAAATAAAATGTAACATATACAGTGCATCCGGAAAGTATTCACAGCGCATCACTTTTTCCACATTTTGTTATGTTACAGCCTTATTCCGAAATGGATTAAATTCATTTTTTTCCTCAGAATTCCACACACAACACCCCATTATGACAACATGAAAAAAGTTTACTTGAGGTTTTTGCTAATTTATTAAAAATAAAATAATTGAGAAAGCACATGTAAGTAAGTATTCACAGCCTTTGTCATGAAGCTCGAAATTGAGCTCAGGTGCATCCTGTTTCCCCTGATCATCCTTGAGATGTTTCTGCAGATTAATTGGAGTCCACCTGTGGTAAATTCAGTTGACTGGACATGATTTGGAAAGGCACACACCTGTCTATATAAGGTCCCACAGCTAACAGTTCATGTTAGAGCACAAACCAAGCATGAAGTCAAAGGAATTGTCTGTAGACCTCCAAGACAGGATTGTCTCGAGGTACAAATCTTGGGAAGGTTACAGAAAAATTTCTGCTGCTTTGAAGATCCCAATGAGCACAGTGGCCTCCATCATCCGTAAGTGGAAGAAGTTCGAAACCACCAGGACTCTTCCTAGAGCTGGCCGGCCATCTAAACTGAGCGATCGGGGGAGAAGGGCCTTAGTCAGGGAGGTGACCAAGAACCCAACGGTCACTCTGTCAGAGCTCCAGAGTTCCTCTGTGGAGAGAGGAGAACCTTCCAGAAGGACAACCATCTCTGCAGCAATCCACCAATCAGGCCTGTCTGGTAGAGTAGCCAGACGGAAGCCACTCCTTAGTAAAAGGCACATGGCAGCCCGCCTGGAGTTTGCCAAAAGGCACCTGAAGGACTCTCAGACCATGAGAAAGAAAATTCTCTGGTCTGATGAGACAAAGATTGAACTCTTTGGTGTGAATGCCAGGCGTCACGTTTGGAGGAAACCTGGCACCATCCCTACAGTGAAGCATGGTGGTGGCAGCATCATGCTGTGGGGATGTTTTTCAGCGGCAGAAACTGGGAGACTAGTCAGGATAAAGGGAAAGATGACTGCAGCAATGTACAGAGACATCCTGGATGAAAACCTGCTCCGGAGCGCTCTTGACCTCAGACTGGGGCGACGGTTCATCTTTCAGCAGGACAACGACCCTAAGCACACAGCCAAGATATCAAAGGAGTGATTTCAGGACAACTCTGTGAATGTCCTTGAGTGGCCCAGACTTGAATCCGATTGAACATCTCTGGAGAGATCTTAAAATGGCTGTGCACCGACACTTCCCATCCAACCTGATGGAACTTGAGAGGTGCTGCAAAGAGGAATGGGCGAAACTGGCCAAGGATAGGTTAGCTTGTGGCATCATATTCAACAAGACTTGAGGCTGTAATTGCTGCCAAAGGTGCATTGACAAAGTATTGAGCAAAGGCTATGAATACTTATGTACATGGGATTTGTCAGTGTTTTTATTTTTAATTAATTTGCAAAAATCTCAGGTAAACTTTTTTCATGTTGTCATTATGGGGTGTTGTGTGTAGAATTCTGAGAAAAAAAATGAATTTAATCCATTTTGGAATAAGACTGTAACATAACAAAATGTGGAAAAAGTGATGCGCTGTGAATACTTTCCGGATGCACTGTATATCCAGTTATTTCAGTGCAGGGTGTGTGACTCTGTCCCAGCAGCATTAGCCAGTTCATCCCAGGGTACACTCCCACTCCAATCTCAGACTCCCCCCTTGCATAAAAAGCCCATGCCAACTTGGAGAACTTGCAATCTCCACACACAGACAGTAACCAGGCCGGGATTCAAACCCAGTCTCCTCAAGCTGTTGGGCAGCAGTGCCAGCCACTGTACTTCTGGGTTGCCCATTTAAAAAATATATTTTAATAAAAATGAAGTAAAATTAAGTAAGATTCCAGATGCTCACAGGATGCAAACCTATTTGTCCAATTATTTTTAAACAGCTTTGAGCCTTGGTAGCTGAAGCTTGGCAGCACTGAGTGGAAGTCAGAAACCAAGCACTGTGCCACTGCACCTCTTATCTAAAAAGTATTTTAATAAAAAGTAAGGATTCAAAACTGTAGACTACCCGTTTTTGAAATACAGTTTGAGTGTCCAGCGATAGTTAGCTTTATCTCCCTTTATGAACCTCAACTTTAGATTTTTACTTTGTCCTTTGGCTTTGGTCACACATCCCTGTTGGTCCATTTATTTTGTACGTTTTCATGTGCCGGTTAGGCTTTCTGTTCACAGTGACTCCAAGAGGCTTAAGTGTCTCAAAGCAACATGCATGTGTTCTGTGGTGCTGACATGGCATCCCCTTCAAGTTTGGTTCCTGCCTCACACCTGATGTGCTGGCACACTCCAGTTTCATGCAACCTGGTAATGAAAAATGTACATTCTGAAGATAGATAGATAGATAGATAGATAGATAGATAGATAGATAGATAGATAGATAGATAGATAGATAGATAGATAGATAGTGTCATGCCCGAGCGCTTAGGGAGCCGCGGAAGGACTCAATAGAGAGAGCGAAACCCAGTGCCAAAAGGGAATGGCGGGCATCTAACTTTTCTCTCTTTATTTTCCCAGAAAGAAGGAAACGCCGACACTTTGATTCTCCCACAATAACACCACTTCCTCATTCTCCTTCCCTCTGATGACATCATTTTCCCAGAAGACCGTTCGTCTCCTTACCCAGCATTCCTCTGATTGGCTTCCGGTCCACCACTATAAATGTTCCCCATTTTCTCCCTGTCAGTGTCGAATGTCGATCTGTACTGGACTGTATCATTACGGCTGTTTTTTGTTTTGCGTACTGTACAGTATACGGGGCCGGAAGCCCCAACCCTTCATCTTGTCTCTGTGCTTTATTTTTACAATGGATAGCCTAATTTGTCCATTTAAGGGACACTGAGGGTCAGGACATTTCCCACCTGTGATCAGCACTGTATGGCTCACAAGGCCCACTCATTCTTATGCCCACACTTTAGCGTCACCAATGGTCACTAACTAACATGTACATTTTTGGGAAGTGAGAAGAAGGCCCATGCAGACATGGGGGGTGCATGCAAATTCTGTGAATATGACAGTGACTAGGCCAGGATTCAGAGCCAGTCCCCTGAAGCTGTGATGCAGCAGTGCTACTGATAGCACCATAGCACTATGAAGAGGTGGATGGATCATTTATTATTATTATTAGATATGTTAAAGATCCTAAACACGATGAAGGGACTATTCATTGAACACTCAATAACTAAAGTCTCCAGAGTCAGTTCATAATAACAAATCATGTAAGTGAGATTGATGACTGACTCAGGCCGAGGAAAGAGATGACAGGAGAATCCAAATAAAAAGAGAAGGACGAAGAGCGTGCAAATCAACATGGCCACTGACAGCGATGAGTGATGTTAATGCACACTGATGTTTTAAGTTTACTGCGTGACTTTGAGATTTGTCTTATCTCTTTAAGCTATTTTATCTCAGCTTTTGTTGCATGTTTGCTCCACTCACAACACTTGTCGATAGTCTAGGAGGGAAGTCCCTGGTCAGACTACCATGTGTTCAGCAAGATGACCATTTTGGTGGATCAAACGATGGCATTGCATTTTCTGGCTGTCTCTCTGCACAGTTTGATCAAATACCAGGTCCACTTGGCTGTCAAGTGTTACTACATTGTGGCCGACGGCTAGGGGGGATGCCTGGAGGATAGAAGAACTGGAAGAGAGACAGTACCTCCCCCAGGACACGAGAGGGCAGCCCCCCTGGTTTGCATCGGGGCCATGGGATTGGAGCTGGGAAGCTCAACCTGGTTGGGGTCCGTGGCCACCACCAGGGGGCGCCTGGAAGATTCCAGAGCCCTGGACTGCATCGCTTCCACCACACCAGGAAGTACTGCAGGAAGATTGTCAGGGAGCACCTGGAACGCATCTGGGTGTGACATAAAAGGAGCCGTCTCACTTCATTCGGGGAGCCGGAGTCGAGAGGTGGAGGACACAGCTTGTGAATGGAGGAGTGAAGGCGGCAGAGAAAGAGAAGAGAGAAAGCAAAGACGGGACTGAGCTTAATATTGATTTGTGCACTGTGTGCTGAAAAGAAGAAAATAAAGCGTGTGCTTTGGGACTTGCGAGTCTGTGTGTATTGGGGCTGATATACCACAACATTTAAATATACATTTATTTATTTGGCTGAAGCTTTTATCCAACACGACTTACCACATTTGAGATACACTTGGTTACATTTCTCCCCCTTCTCAGTTGTCCGGCTCAAAGTCTTCATTCATCCTCACCCTCAGAGCCAGTCAGATGTGGGGTTGACTGGAGCCACTTGATGATTTTACTTCTCTCATCTGCCCACAGGTGACCAAATGTCTGTTTTCTTACTCCGGTGATAGTTCACCATGACGTCAGTAGGTACCAAACTTCTTTTTTCCTAAGTGAATTGTTTCCTGACAACAGATATGATGAACACGAGAACATGAGGAAGCAAGACGGAGCGATCTGAAGCTGCTTTTGGTACCACTTAGTCAGGAGGCTTTGGTAGCTGAAAACACAAGCATGTGGGGAATCTGGAGAAAAATGATCTTCTCTCAGTATTGCTCTGGAACTTTAGTATTAAAAAATAAGATGACAAAAGCCTGTAAAATTAGTTAAACATGGGGAGAAAAATACAGTGAGGCAGTCATTAGGTACAGCAAATGTCAGCCTGCTGGCACAGCAGTAAAGAACAGAGACACGGAAGTCAGATGCTTCAAAGGCAACGATGCAGAATTTTATGATGTGTGCAACTGTTAGGAAAGAAATACAAGAAACAAAGACTGCAAGACTGTTTGTGATGACCGCAGAAAACTTACAGAATACCCTCCGTCACATGCAAAGCTACTCCATTCACTGCTAGAAAAGATCAGAATTAGTCATTTATGTCTTTTCGTTCATTAATTTGTCAAATCAACATATTCCATTAGAGGGTTGTGGGAGAGCCGAGGCCTACATTAGCAGCTTTGGACGTAACAGAAGAGCCCCCATCTTCATGAGAGCACCCTTATCCCTGAGATGTGCGATAAAACTGGACTACCAGGACATGGAGAACATACAATCTCCACATAAACAGTGACAAAGTTGGGAGCGAAACCCTGCATCCCAAAATGGTGGGCTCCTCTGGGCCTCCGCATTATTCAGGCCGTTCCTAGATTGTTTGAATAGGGACTTCTTGCTGAAATATCTGCTAACTGAGCTTTGCTTTGCTGCAGCACATCTAAAAATCAAGACGTGAGCAGAAATGTTAGGCCAAAGAAAGGAAAACTGTTAGAGAGGAAGACGGCAAAAGACAATGACGAACGCTAGGCTGACTTTAATGGAAATGTTCAGATGTATCTGCCTGTAATAATATAAGCAAATGTAAATTATTCTTTCTGATTTGGTAGCTCTACTTTACTCCTGTGTAGACCACGGTTGTCCCTCCTCTCCACCATAGCCTTGCCAGTCCTTCACCACTTTTGCTGTCTTTTGGCCCAGTTTCTCATTCCACCCAATTCTATGCTTTTGTTTTAGTCCACTCTTCCTTCATCTTTCTTGTGATTTCCTCCTCTTTGCTCTGCATAAAACATCTCTAAACCATTTCAGATACTTTGGACAAGAAAACAAACCAATGATGAAGTCTGCTTTTTCCACAGTACTGACATCTTTAAGATGCTCTTACCAATGCCATTTTAAGATTCTCAGTAACTCAACACATGAAAAGTCCTTCATTCACAGCATGGATAAAAATAGGAAATGATCAAAATCTGCCATCCAAGGATGGCTCTCCAGATGAGAGGTGAATGTAAAGATTGTATGGAATGGTCCATACGTTACTTCCCTGTTAAGTATCACTTTAGTGATACCACAGGAAATCACTCAGTAACTGTATAATAACCTACAGCCAAGCACATTAACATATCTCTCTATTATATAAAAAAATCCTGAGACGAGACAAGACTTTTTTCAAGAGATTTTTTTCAAGTCCTGCGAGACGAGACTGGCCATGAGATTTTTTTCAAGTCAAGCCCTCCTCTCAACCATATTCAGCCACGGACACGGTCCTCTCGCCTCTCATTCGTGTGAATGCTTTTGGCAGATACACTTCCTGCTCTCTCAGCTCTTATAAATTTAAACGTTTTCCTCACTTTAAGTTCCCAATTAAAGAAGAAGTATTATGTCCAAGTCTCATTGAAGAATTTCATCACAAAGGGTTATCAACAGAAGAAACGAGTACACTGGCAATCCTAGCACCGACAAATGATGAAGTCAAACGAATTAATGGCAAAATTGACGATCGATTACACAGCAGATTGGTTAAATGCGTATCAATAGACTATGCTGAAACAGCTGGTGGTGATCGTGTGGAAGATGAAAACATCAACTTACAATATCCCGAAGAATATCTACAACTATTAACACCGTCCAGTCTTCCACTGCACGAATTACTGTAGAAAAGGATGTATCCCAGAAAGGTAATGTAGTACATCTTCTGCGGATAATATTTGACAACAAAGGAGATCTTGATATGCCATTCGTATTAAAACGTTTACAGTTTCCCGTTAGAATAGCTTTTGCAAAGACAATTAACAAATCTCAGAGACAAACATCCAAAAAAGTCATTTTATTTATTAGAGAGAAAGAAACTAAATTCAATCACAGGTTGCGTCCTCACGATGAAAGTCCAAACACAGAATCAAAATTCAATGCGATATTGATGAACATTTAATTCCAAAAATTGTTTTTACTGACGTTTTACAGTAAAAGTGTAAGTTTAAAAAGTATTTGCATGTTAATTTCAAAGCCAACCACAACAAAATCATATTACGCAATGAATACCTCTAACGCAACATGAAACATAATTTACTTTCAATTTATTATGATTTACTATTTTTACTATGGTTAATTACTCGCTGTAATGTAAAATAGTTCTATTAGGCATATGTAACAACTCCCATGAAAATAACAATCTGTTTAAATTGTACATCTGCATCCCCATACGCGAGCAGCAGAACTGCAAAGAGGCTAGCGCGAAGTGCAGACCCGGGGGTTGACGAGCGAAGCGAGCAGGGGGCAAAGCCCCCTAGTTTATTAGATAGATAGATAGATAGATAGATAGATAGATAGATAGATAGATAGATAGATAGATAGATAGATAGATAGATAGATAGATAGATAGATAGATACTTTATTAATCCCAATGGGAAATTCACATTATATAACGAACAGGAAATCGAAGCAAGCAAACAACTTAAATCTACATTTAGAAAGGCGTAAAGGCTGTCTGTCTGTCACGCCAAAACTTGAAGCTTGATCTTGGTTTTAATCCACAGTTTTTGCCATGACACACGAAACAATAACACATGATTTTGACGTCTGGCTCATGTCAGCCACTAAATTTGGCTTTTGAGTCCTTCTCAAGGCGACTGAAGATACGGGAGTGCAAATCCCCTGCCAGGAAATGCTTGGCTGCGTGCAAACAGAATGGAGGCGCGGGCACACAATGTACACATGCCATTTGTGACACAGACCGAACCCCATAGACAGTGCCAGGAAAGTCACAGTGGCACGTCCACAAACAACTCCCAGTGCATAACAAAATGATAAGACTCCATCACGGTAAGGCACATTTGACACGTATCAACTGAGGGACACAAAATGCAGACGGGACAAACACTGACAGTTTCCTCCACAACCTTCGTTCACAAAACAAAATCATCCACACCATTTGGCCAAGAAAAACATCAGCATCCATGATCTTTCGTCTAAGTCGGCGTGTGTCAAATGATGTAAACGAGCTGCATAGGCAGACAGATTGGTACAGGGGTGGCTTGATGACTCTGTGCAAATCGACCTTTTACAGCTTTGTTGTGGTGTGTGTGCGTGCTTGTTGTTCCTTTCCTTCTCTTCATTATCACTCATATGTTCTGGTAGAGCATACAAGTTATCAGCTTGTAACTTTTGTTGAGGAAGCACATCAGTACACACGTCTGCGTGTCACTTCATATGTGCATCCATGTATATTTAAATAAATTATGTATCTCAAAAACTACTTGTGTGAAAATTTTTCAATCAGTAGGCTTGATCCTATAACTAAACGGAGGAGTCTGCAAAAGTCCCAGTTAAATTAATCAGTTTCTACGGCGGGTTTTGCTGGACTTAGGTCACACTTTTTTTGAAACATATGGAGAGAAGTACAAGACCAAAAACAACAGGCCAGGAACCTTTAACAAGGCAAACACATTGCGACTAGATAGAAAAAGATAGGTCCATTTTTTCGTTATCGTTGGACGTAAGTCTCTGTAATTACAGCATATACAGTATGTCAGAAACTACTTGTTCTAAATTTTTTTTATCTTTGCTAGGATATAACACGATGCAAAAAGGAATAGTTTTCTGATGAAAGACACACACATACAGACACAACATAGAATCATAATCTGTACTCCACTTGATAAAGAGTTTGTGACCCCATCATCAAACTTGGAAGTAAAAAGTGTGTTGTAATAAATAGTGTGGGCCTACCTAAAGTTTTTAACATCTTTTTATTTACAGTTTTTATTTATTTGGCACACACATGTACACAACAATACCTACTCATCAGACTGTATAGTCTGGTGTACGTTTTATTTGTCGTTTTTGAGAGTTTTAGATTTCTAGGATGAGTTTTACGTCCTCTTTAGATCCTCAGTGTTAAGTCGGTAGCTGGGGCTGCAGGTGATTGGCTACTCGCCTTCTGGCTGTCACTTCTACAGCAGATTAGTTGAAATATGCAGTCAAGACAGGTATGACAAGAAGAGATTTGGGTGCATCTCTTATATTTTACTGTTTCAGTGCATCAGGATTCATAGCCTTGACACATACGTATTAGAGGCCAGCGGCTCGCCAGTTGAGTGCATTCTTCGCTTTTTGTTTTTTTTCTTTCTTCCCAGTCTGCTTAAATTCAGTGCTGCTCTCACTTGAAGAGGGTGTTTCCTGTAATCCTGGCTCACTCAGTTGTCTTCACTTTAAAAATGGACTGCCTGTGGGAATTCCAGGGGCCTTTATAGTAGTAGTGTTGCTGTGAACCTGGGTACAAGGTCCTAATTCAGCAAACCTTGACGTGTTTCTGAGTCCTTGAAGGGGGCCCCAAGCAGCTTTGAACTTGATTTCACAGCGGGAGTCAGATGCCATACCACCACACACACAAAAAGCCAGTAGGGTTATGGGATTTGCAGAACCAAAAGGAATGTTTACTATGCCCCCTTTTACTAGGCCCAAGGGGGACAATGTGGCCTTTGTCATGGGAGCAGACTGTTTTCCCTTTCAAACCTTTTATGTTATTTGATCACATTTTTACTTTTAAGGCTCTGTTACATGAGGTATTGTCCAGTTAAACAATAGTGTAAAACCATCTATAAACTAAGTTGTTTCCTGTAATAATTATAACTGCATAGACTCAGCCCAAAGCAGGACCCTACGCAGGATTAAGCAGGTTTAATAATGGATGCTCAGGTCCTAAAAGGCCAGGAGCAAACATTTGTGAGAGGGGCTCACTCTAACTGGACACAGGTTGGTCTATTTGTAGAAAATTAAAATAATTACTGCATACTGTATTGACACCTCTAAACTAAACTGGGAATGCATCTGAAATATTCTTTAATAATACAAAGCACAATAAATGTTGTAAATAACTATGTGAACTATGCCAATGGAATCGAGTGCCCATCTACTGGGTTCACCTCCCTTGTCATTCTCAGTCATTAGCTGGCATTAACTTTTATTGTTGTGTAAACTGCCACATGCAGCAGACATTTAGCTACAAAGTAATTAAAGTACCAATTTGAGTTACTGTATTGGTCTGAAACTGAAAGAAAATTTGACTCATTCAAAAAGACCCCCTATAGCGAGGAAGGAATTTAGTCATTAAATAACAAAGAGAATGATATTTTATTATCTTCAGTACATTCAGAGTTGGTGGACTGAAACATTCAGAAGGTCATATAAGGATGTAACCAATGCTTCTGCTACACCATGTATGACAAATTCTTTAATACCAACCTAATGCCCTATGACCCCCGGTCCAGATCAGCCAGTTCAGAATATAAATTAATAGAAAGACGTGTCGACTATCACAGTAGTTGATGCAACAGATAATAAGCAATTCAATACGATGTCCTGTACCACTTAACAGCCCAGCTCGCCGTACACTAACTACAAATGCAGTAAGGCAGCAGTACAAAACATTTTAAAACAGGCCCATCATTTGTGAGGACACGTCCACTGTTGGGCAGTCTGTGTGCCATCACAGACAAGAAGAAGAATAAGAAAAGGCAAAATAGTAACAGCGAGTCACATTACACTTACTGCGATTAATTTAAAGAGAGCGTCCTGAACAATCAAAGAGTTGTATGCCGGGTCTGTAACTCATCTGTGGTTAAGGAATATTTTGACTTGAAAAAATCAAATGCTTGCACACATACTTGTTTGCCATTTTTTTTTAAATGCTTTGTTCTGTAATAAAAACTTTGAATTTTACCATTTTGCTTTGAGGGCAGTTAGAAATCAGCATGTCAAAATGATAGTGAGATGCTAAATTATGATTTTGTTTTGATAATCCATGCTTGGTTGTGTCTTTCACAGAGCATACATCATCATGCATAAAATATGGGTGACTTGGCGAGAAGGACCTGCCTTGATGGCTTTCCACCCCCACAGATCCCCTTACAAGTGGCACAGAAAGGCTTTTAAACTGGGGAGGCCGACTTGTTATTGGGCCTGCCTTTCCACCATTTTAACACACAAATTAACCAGGAGTTTAGTATCGGATCAATAAGAGCTGTTATGACACCAGAGGTGTGTGTGTGATTTTAGAACCAGGGCAGATCAGTGGGGTATCTAAAGTGAAGTGCCCACCAGGGTGCCAAGTGAGCACTGGTAAAGTGTGATGATCCACTGATACCTCACTTGCTGCACATTTGTCTCGCTCTTTTTATTATACGTAGTTTTCTTGTGCATCTGTCACACTGTTTCCTATGTTATTTATGCGGTTTCTTATCCGTCTCTCTCTACTTTGTAACTTTACGCTCCTTCATGCACTTTGTCATTGCAGATTTGACCAGGTGAACTTGTGCAGTAAGAGATCCATGGTGACGTGCGATTTTACTAACTAATCGAGAGTCCCACAGCGTGCAGGCTCCTGGCAGGTGCACACGTTGAGTGCGCTCGCGCCACTCTAAGGTTGATTGGAGGTGCTTGGCGGATCGTGCATTCACGTTCAAATGTCAGCAGGCCATTCAAGTGCTTCATTCATACCTGAGAGCAGGTGGAGGACAGCAACTGCACCTACTCGGGCCTACAAAGGGAGCCTACATGGCCGAAGAAGAGAAAAGGAAGAAGGAAAAGAGGTTATGGAAAGAAAGAGGCAGGACTGAGGAGGAGCCCCTGCAAATGCAATGGAAGCAGGCGGTCAGGAAGACAGCCCGATAGTGGTGCACGTCTGGTACTTGAGTTCACGGGTCGCTCCTACTGAGCAATCTGGGAGTTGGGGTGACCCAGCGCTCTGCGTGGGCTCCTGCACTAAGGACGTGCTGTGGTGGCAGATGGGAGACAGCGCTTGGCTTGGTGTGGCACCCCACTGAATGTCGAGGACTGGCAAAGGGGTTCTGAGCCATGTCATTGTTGGTGGATGTCTCCTCTGGTTGCACAGATCTCGTCTGGGGTAAGCAGAGGAGACGTCAGTTTTTAGAAAGGAAGTACTGTGGCGCGAGATTGTTTTTAAGGGACAGATTCTGCATGGGATTTTAACCTCATTTTAATGGATTATTTATTTGTCATGTTTGGGATATTTTTCAGCACCTGGTTTTATACTGTATTATTACTGGAGCGATGCACTTTTGGACATTTTGCTTTTTCTGTAAATAAAAGCACTTAAGCACTTTGCACCAACCCCTTGCTGACAGGGTGTGTCTTCACTCGTCGCAGCTCATCCTCAGGTACATTATTGGCGGTTCCGGGTTCAAATGGCTCCCGGAAGCAACATTGGGGAATGGAGCTGACCTGGACTGTCACTAGTTAGTTATTAATTGGTGATGAGCAAGCAAGTGAAAGTGGAATCAAAGATGAAGTAAAAAGAGCTCTTTCTCACAGTTTTGTGTGCTCCAAACTTGCCTGATATGTGCTTACTCATTTGCCAGCAGCGTCTTGTGTGACGTGATGTGTTTACGTAATCATCAGTGTGTTCCCTTTTTAAACTTCAAAACTGCATTCTATGATATAAATTATACATATAGGAGGCTTTATATTAGGATGCACCAGAATATTGTTTCATAGACTTTTTTCATGTTTCTGGGCCGCCCCATTAGGATGAGGCCTGGGCCAAATGTCTACACCACTGGATCCTATTGATACCAAGCTAAGAGTCTACAGCGGCCAATGACTTACCACAACATGGAAGTGCTATGAACAAAACAGTGAAGTGCATGATGAGCACTCTCTGTAGGATGAACATTAAAACTTCAGCGCAGTCCCTTTTGCTTCACCTCTCTTGTAGTGACAGAAACAATGGCTGTATTTTTGGGAGTTGAGCTATGGAAGTAAGAGCAGCTGTGTGTGGTCACTTTGTTTTCTAACCGACTCCAAATAAAATGTACTTTACATACTTTTAACTCATCTGCATGGCCCTTTTTTTCTTTTTCGATTTTTGTTTAGCGCTTTGTTTAGTCTTCCTTTTGGCTTTGTTGTCTGTTTTAGAAACATAATCACCAAGACGGTGTTGTCTGAGGCATGTCTTTGCTGCATTTGGTGGCTTCAGGCAAATACCTTTTGAGTTACAGAGTTGACATCGATGTCGTTATTGTATTTCTTAGGCTTCAGCTCAGGCAGTGTAGCATAGCGACTGGGGGTTTGGACTTTATATCAAATTGTTGCTTGTGAAATCCCAACCTATGACTCACCGTGTGACACTGAACAAGTCACTTAAGAGGCCAGTGCCCCAATTATTTAAAAAATGTGTAACATTTGCCAAATATATAGCAGTAATAATATGCTCTTCACTAGTGTATCCTGTCTCAAATGAATCTGGTAGTTAAATTGTCTATTTCCTCATAAGCACATATACTATACAGTGGATTTCAAAAGTATTTAGACCCCTTCACTTTCAGCATGCTTAATCTACTCTCTATATATAAAATCCTAAGCCTAAAAGTACAACGATTTTATGTGACATTTTTGACACGCTTTAAATCGGGCTTATTTTGAAACCTACATATATATGTTTGGTATCATTCTTTTCAGAATTTATTGAACTTTAATGTGATGTTGTTAGATTTTCAGATTCTTATTCCATTTTTAAATTGTAAACTAAAAAATATCAAGACGTCCCGCGAGACAAGACAAGACTTTGTGCCAAGAGATTTAACCACACCACAACCACAGAGTAGGACAGCTGCTGTACAAGCTTTTAAATATTCGAAGTGCCGCGCGAGATGCAGATCATGTGGCAAGTCAGCAGCTGATCGAGCAAAGAGGAGGTAAAAAAAAAACTATGTGTTTCCTATTGTATTTAAGAGGGAGTTTCAGAGGAGCAACTGCATCTCCTTGGGTTGCATTCAGCCTCCCTCTTCACAACATGAGTGGCAGAGACGCGAAGTGGCTGGCGTGTAGCGCAGGCAATGAGAGTTGGCAAGCGAAGTGAGCAGGGGGTAAGCCCCTAGTTGTGTTTTAAACTGATAAATTTGATATTTTTGCCCATCAATCTACACCAGTGTTTCCCAACTCTCGGTCCTGTGGCCCCCCTGTGACTGCAGGTTTTTGTTCCAACCAGATTCCTAATCAGTGACAACACCTGATAGCACTGATCTCATTTAATTAGCTGGTATTATTTTTCTTTTATTCTACATTCAGAAAATCACAGCAACATGATTTTTACATTTATGAGACATTTAGAAATATTTCTGCTTTTGCTATAGATTTAAATGCTTAACTCTCGTTTGTTGATTTCATTATATTTTGCCCTTTCTCTGTGCAGTTTTTCCCCTTCATTGTATCTTATTAATCTTCTTCTTCTTTCGGCTGCTCCCGTTAGGGGTTGCCACAGCGGATCATCTTCTTCCATATCTTTCTGTCCTCTGCATCTTGCTCTGTTACACCCATCACCTGCATGTCCTCTCGCACCACATCCATAAACCTTCGCTTAGGCCTTCCTCTTTTTCTCTTCCCTGGCAGCTCTATCCTTAACATCCTTCTCCCAATATACACAGCATCTCTCCTCTGCACATGTCCAAACCAACGCAATCTCGCCTCTCTGACTTTGTCTCCCAACCGTCCAACTTGAGCCAACCCTCTAATGTACTCATTTCTAATCCTATCCATCCTCGTCACACCCAGTGCAAATCTTAGCATCTTTAACTCTGCTACCTCCAGCTCTGTCTCCTGTTTTCTGGTCAGTGCCACTGTCTCCAACCCATATAACATAGCTGGTCTCACTACCGTCCTGTAGACCTTCCCTTTCACTCTTGCTGATACCCATCTGTCACAAATCACTCCTGACACTCTTCTCCACCCATTCCACCTTGTCTACACTCTCTTTTTCACCTCTCTTCCACAATCCCCATTACTCTGTACTGTTGATCCCAAGTATTTAAACTTATCCACCTTCACTAACTTTACTCCTTTCATCCTCACCATTCCACTGACCTCCCTCTCATTTACACACATATATTCTGTCTTGTTCCTACTGACCTTCATTCCTCTCCTCTATAGAGCATATCTCCACCTCTCCAGGGTCTCCTCAACCTGCTCCCTATTATCGCTACAGATCACAATGTCATCAGGAAACATCATAGTCCACGGAGACTCCTGTCTAATCTCATCTGTCAACCTGTCCATCACCATTGCAAATAGGAAAGGGCTCAGAGCTGATCCCTGATGTAATCCCACCTCCAACTTGAATGCATCCGTCACTCCTACCGCAGACCTCACCACTGTCACACTTCCCTCGTACATATCCTGTACAACTTTTACGTACTTCTCTGCCTCTCCCGACTTCATCATACAATACCACAGCTCCTCTCAAGGCACCCTGTCATATGCTTTCTCCAGGTCCACAAAGACACAATGGAACTCCTTCTGGCCTTCTCTAAACTTCTCCATCAATATCATCAGAGCAAACATTGCATCTGTGGTGCTCTTTCTTGGCATGAAACCATACTGCTGCTCACTAATCATCACCTCACTTCTTAACCTAGCTTCCTCTTCTCTCTCTCGTTCTCTTCATTCATCAGCCTCTCAAAGTACTCTTTCTATCTGCTCGACACACTCTCATCGCTTATGAGTACGTTTCCATCTTTATCCTTTATCACCCTAACCTGCTGCACATCTTTCCCAACTCAGTCCCTCTGTCTAGCCAATCGGTACCTCTCATACAACTCATCTTTTTTTGCCTTTACCACCTCTATCTTCACCTTGCGCCTTATCTCCTTGTACTTTTGTCTACTTTCTGCATCTCTCTGACTATTCCACTTCTTCTTTGCCATCCTCTTCCTCTCTATACTCTCCTGTATTTCCTCATTCCACCACAAGGTTTCCTTTTCCTCCTTCCTCTTGCCAAGCACCCTTCTTGCTGTCACCCTTACTACATCTGCTGTAGTTTCCCAGCTGTCTGGTAACTCTTCACTGCCACCTAGGGCCTGTCTCACCTCCTCCCTAAACTCAACCTTGCAGTCTTCCTTTTTCAACTTCCACCATTTGATCCTTGGCTCTGCCCCTACTCTCTTCCTCTTCTTGATCTCCAACATCATCCTACAGACCACCATCCTATGCTGCTTAACTACACTTTCCCCTGCCACCACTTTGCAGTCTTCAATCTCCTTCAGATCAACTCTTCTGCATAGGATGTAATCTACCTGTGTGCATCTTCCTCCACTCTTGTACGTGACCCTATGTTCCTCCCACTTCATAAAATACGTATTCACCACAGCCATGTCCATCCTTTTGGCAAAATCCACTATCCTCTGACCTTCTTCATTCCTCTCCTTGACACCATACCTACTCATCACCTCCTCGTCTCCTCTGTTCCTTTCACCAACATGTACATTGAAATCTGATCCAATCACCACTTTCTGTCCCTTAGGTACACTGTTCACCACTTCATCCAACTCACTCCAAAAATCTTCTTTCTCACCCATTGCACACCCAACTTGCGGTGCATATGCACTAACAACATTCATCATCACACCTCGTATTTCCAGCTTCATAATCATTACTCTGCCTGACACTCTTTTCACCTCCAAAACACTCTTGACATACTGTTCCTTCAGAATAACTCCTACCCCATTTCTCCTCCCATCCATACCATGATAGAACAATTTGAATCCACCTCCGATCCACCTGGCCTTACTCCCCTTCCATTTAGTCTCTTGCATGCACAATATATCAACCTTCCTTCTCTCCATCATATCTGCTAACTCTCTCCCCTTACCAGTCATACTGCCAACATTCAAAGTTCATACCCTCAGTTCCACTCTCTTTACTTTCCTCCTCTCCTCCTGCCTCCGGACACATCTCCCCCATCTTCTTCTCCTTCTTCAGCCAACAGTAGCCCAATTTCCGCCAGCACCCTGTTGACTAACAGTACTGGTGGTGGTCGTTGTTAACCCGGGCTCGAACAATCTGGTATGGAAATTTGTATTGTTGTCCGAATATTGATTTGGCAAAATTTTACACCGGATGCCCTTCCTGACGGAACCCTCCCCATTTATGCGGGCTTGGGACTGGCACAAAGAAACACACTGGTCTGTGCATCCCCTGTGGCTTATTAATGACAATTAAAAATGAGCAGAGCAGACACGCTGGCAAACAACACTGAATAATCAAAGGCTGCAACTACTTTAGCATCAGACCCACTAATTAGTAAATAATGGATTAATTAAACAATTAGGACACCTAGAAAAGTAGATTGAAAATCAAGATAAAAATATTGTTAAAAAGAAAAAAATACATTATTCCCATATAACTGCTTGGTAAATTTTAATATATATATATATATATTTTTTACCAAACTTAGTTTTCTAATTTCTGTATTGTTCCCAAAACACAGAACTTGGTAAATAACGCATCACTTAATTAGCCCAGGAGTCCAATTAAAAACAGAAGATGGTTGGAACAAAAACCTGCAGCCACAGAGGGGCCACTGGACCAAGGCTGGGAAACACTGAGCTACACTCAATAACCCATAATGACAAAGTGAAACTACGTTTTTAGAAAGGTTTGCAAATTTATTCAAAATCAAAGCCTGAAAGCTCTCCTTCATGGAAATATTCAGACCCCTTGCTATGGCACTCCAAACGGTGGTCAGGTGCATCCTGTTTGCTTTGACTATCCTGGAGATGAGTGTATTATTGTGAGATGAGTGAGCCTCACCACGTTTGTTACTCGATTGGCCTACTCTCGCACCTGAACCTTACCACACGCACAGATCCTGCATGTGATTGATGTCGAAGTGCCAGTCACTCTGCAGTATTCCATCCACATGAGTACCATATAAGTGATGCATGCAGTGCCAGCCACTCTCTGGTACCCTAACATAGGGACTCACTGTCTTCAGCACAAACAACATACACACAAAGGCTCATCCATACACCTGTCGGTTATATGGCACTTACCAACCAATGACTCTTACTTCTGCCGCACTGTTCCCCCTATTGGGGTGCCTCTTCAGCCTGATAACCCTGCAGGTCAGAGCGGATGCATTAAAAATGTACTTTACTACAACGTACTTTAATCACTCTAGATATAAAGATATAGAAATTTAAATGCAACATGGAATTTATTAAAGTATAATACCAATAGAAGAAAGTACAACAGAAAATTTTAGTAGATAGCAAAAACTGAATGTCTATAGTTTTTGAAAATTAGCAACGTCAAAGATGGATGTTATTTTTCTGGGCGGCTTTCTGATTCGTCAGTCGTCGTGATGTATGAGTTACATTCTCTGATGTCCACATCAAACTTCTGCCACTCCACTGTTTATCCTGGCCTAGTCTGTTAATGCCCACAAAGCCTGTTAAACGCTGCTGTCTGCCAATACAAGACTTTCTCACAAACACAGTAATGTGTTGTTAAACTCGTAACATTAATGTCACTGAAATAGCAAAATCTCAACTCTCTACGATGACCATGAGGCTCGTGACACCCAGCAACCACGGTTTCATGTCAATAATGGTAATCAGTATTCCTATTGCACTCCAACTGGTAAACAAAAATCACAACTGTATCAAATCTCTGTAGACTGTTTTTGCCTTCACTAGCCTTTATGAAAGCTTACGGAGCAAACACCATGATTAGTCAACATACTGTACCAAATTCTCTAAATATGGCTTTTTAAGTTAAGGCTAACATGTTCTCTATGTATTAGTAAACTGCTCCTCCCAGTGGTGTTTTAAGTAAGAAAAATTCAAAAAGGACGTCTTCGGCATTCGTTAGTGTGTAGTAACAACAAAATGCTCTAAGTAATACTGGGGTTGTGGAATACAATTTACCTGTCATAACCGACTGTGGACCCCCCAGAGTTTTAAGTTCTCCAGGGATGTAATGATCTGAAATGTATTTTTTATATCTTCAGCCGACAACTGACGATTTCACAATTATATTGTAAATGGACTTGTACTGTTGTGATTATTAAGTTAACCGGATTTGCTCTTTTTTTGTGGTGTATTTCACCTAATTTGTATTTGTATGCACAGAAATGATGTGATTGCATTAAAGCTATGAATCTGTTGCAGTGCATCTTGTCATAAGTGGAGATGGGTATGCAAATGTAAATGTAAAATTGAACTTGAAATTGAACATGAAACTCACTCAGACCAATTGCGGGGCTAGTGTTTAGTATTTAATATTATGTCAAATATAGTAAAAAGTGTCAATAAAGAATTATGGGCAAACAGTAGTTAAAAAGTAGTATAATATTACCTTCTTACTCTTGTACTCGTTGACTGCTATAACATGCTGTTGAGATTCTGCTTCTTTTGATTATTTTCTAACCTTTATTGCACTTTCAACCCTGTGTTTGTGGGTTCAAATCCTGAGACTGACACTGTGTGGCCAAAAGTCACTTCCCGTCTGGGCAGCCCGGTGCTGAGGTGCTGGGCAGAAGAAATATAACCAGTAGTATCTAAAAGTTGTATGTTGGATAAAGGCGTCAATCGTAAATGTACAATATTTTGCCTTTACAATAAGTAACTGGTTTGCAAAAGCTGTGTGAAAAAGTACAGTCACAAGTTGCAAGCAAACATGTAGCCAGGGAGCGAATAAGATGACGGCCGAATGAGTACCTAACTTCAGCCTTCACGTCTTTCTTACCAGATCATGTAATTCTGGTTTAATCTGTTCTAGAAACACATCCATCCATCCATCCATTTTCCAACCCGCTGAATCCGAACACAGGGTCACGGGGGTCTGCTGGAGCCAATCCCAGCCAACACAGGGCACAAGGCAGGAAACAATCCTGGGCAGGGTGCCAACCCACCGCAGGACACACACAAACACACCCACACACCAAGCACACACTAGGGCCAATTTAGAATCACCAATCCACCTAACCTGCATGTCTTTGGACTGTGGGAGGAAACCGGAGCGCCCGGAGGAAACCCACGCAGACACGGGGAGAACATGCAAACTCCACACAGGGAGGACCCGGGAATCGAACCCAGGTCTAGAAACACAGGCTTGGCTAAATTCAGGTTTTCTGGAATTGACTTTTTGTGAATCCTGATTTACTTTATCCAGATTTCACATTAATGCTTTCTAGATCAGACCCCAGCACCCTAATGAGACAATCCGTGCAACCCAAGCTACAGTTAATCCAGTGGTAACGCTGACCCCACACTTCTTTTAATAATAATAATACAAACTAAATTAAAACGAAACAATTTTTGAAGTTAACCTGTATTTAGAGCATTGTTTTTTGTTTTTTTTTTGCATCCACGAAAACAAACACCCTTTAACTTTAACGCCAACACCGATCTCGAGTTTGTTCGAGACAGTCGGGCGGACGTTCAGTTGAATGGGACGAAGGCGCGCGCCATCCAAATGGTAACCCCGAGGACTCCCACATCACGTGACCACGGCTTTCCAGCCACAGGCTTCGCGCCGGCCGTTTCCAGGGCGACTGGAAGACGCCGCGGCCGGCATGCAGTGTTAAGATATAATGTACTCCCAGCACCAAGAAAAGCGGCTGCCGGCAGTTCCCCTTGATCCTCGCACGATTCAAATAATGAGTTCCTAAATTATTATAAATTATTAATCACCTACTCCTCGTTACACAGGGAAGCAAAATGACTTCAGTGGAGAAGGATTTATCTGCACAGTTTCAGACAGGTGAGATGTCTTCAGCGCATAGGAAGAAACTGAAAAAAACTTTAAGAGTCCCGCAGCTGCTGTAGAGGAGGAAATTAGTTTCGCCGCCGAAAGGTTCTTTTGCTTCCGATCTTTGGCCAGTCGCAACAATCGATTAAACCATCTGCCGAAAAATAATCTGCTAAAGCGCCATTTGGGACAGGGACCGCGTGAGAATACAAACCCATTTTTAAACGAATCCTTAAACCTACTGTTTATCATAACGTGTGTTAAGCACCGCATTGTGCATGCTGCTCTTAGCTCCTCAGTAGGCCTACTCGCTAATGTGCTAACGTCTCACCTTCTGTTTTTTTTTATAAATCTAGAAATCCCGTCATTGCTATTGGATGGCATTGTGCCGCTCCTCAGCATTTGAACCCAGTGTTGTCTAATCTTCCTTTTACAGTATTCCTTTTTTTTGCACGAATTTCCTACGTTTCTTTTCCGAAGTTGAAAGCCACTCAGGATAGTTGACTACTGACTCTAAACTGGTAGAGCGTATGATTGTGGTGGGTTTGGGCATGCCAGTGCGCCACCATAATAGTGTGACAACTACCTAGAAAAGCAAGTTGCTACACTGGGACCTTGAGTGTTGAAGAAGCTGTAACATTTCACAAACCTTGTAAAGGAAAACACGTTTGGAAAGTTACAATACCCAATCAGCCAGCTGTGTTGTAGTATGTACAGCATATGATCAACAGGTCTATTTGCTGTTTGATCTAACATTACAATGGCCAAGATGAGTAGTGAAGTGGTGTTGACCACTTTGTTGGTGTCAGACGTATTGGTAGCAGCAGCATCTCAGAAATATCTCCAGTCCAGGGATTTTCTTATGCTTAAATCGCCAGGGCTTACAGAGTATGATGTGATAAACACCTTGCTGTTCTGGGGCTGAAAACACCACAATGAGAGAGGTCAGAGAAGAGTAGTTTCACACTAATAGAGAGAGCCCACAAATACTCAGTTCTTAACAGCTATGATGTGAAGAAGGGTAATGTCTGATGCCCAATTCATCAGACTTGAAATGGAGGAGCTATTGCAGTGGAAGAACATGCTCATTCCCCTGCTGTCACCTAAGAACTTGAAGATGAGCCTCCAGTGAGTACTTGATCAACAAATTTGAGATCAGCTGAAGACTGGAAAAACATCACCTGGTGTGTTGAATCTCTCTTTCTGTTTTTCATTCAATTAGTGGAGTCAGAATTAGGAATACCGCAAAGTTTTACAAGGTTGCAGTAGCAGTGTAATGATATGAAAATGTTTTCTTACATTTACCTTTACATTTTTTTCCTTAGCGGACACTTTTATTCAAAGCGACTTGGAACATCTTGGGCCTCCTAATACCAGTTAAGCTTCAGCTGAATTCTGTGGTGTACCTTAACATAGTTGCTGATGATATTTTGGCGCCACAGTCTAACTTTTGTTATCTGCGGTATGATACTAACACAATGTCACAAAGAATTCATCGTCTCTGTAGAGCTGCATGAACACGGCAGTGACTACACTTTACTCTAACGGCCTCCTCGGTCCCCAGATTTCAATCTAATAGAGCACCTCTGGATGAGATGGCAGGGGGCATTGACATGCAGCTTGAGTCACAACAGAGCAAAATCCCTGAAGATGTCTCCGGTATCTTATTGAATTAATTCTTTAAATAATTCAAGCTGTTATAATGGCAAAAGGCACACCAAAGTCTGTTGCATGGTATGCCTAATAGAATGGCTGCTGAGTGTATTTCTGTTGTATTGTTGTATTAATTTCAAGACTTTTGCTAAAGTGATTGATAAATTCAAACTAACTGCTCCTATAATCCAGTAGATAGAAATATGTCAATTTCAGCCTCCTAAAATATATAAACACACATACATACACACAATTATCCATTAATAGTTGTAATAATTTTCGTTTGTTAGCACTAATGCAGTCTTTACTATTAGTTTTTTGAGACTTTAGAATTTTAGTATTTTCATAATCTCTAACCTGCTCTGCATGTGTATCGCACCAATGTTTTTGAACCTTTTTACGACATTCTACTTTGTCTTCTACTCTTTGTCTTTTATTTCCGACCCCACTTGGACCTGCTAGGTTTTCAATTCCACTTGGTACGGGCTGATTATTACTTTCCTTATTTTCTGACTTTGCACTTAGATTATTATTGTTCTTTTTTTAATTCTTTTTTCTACAATGCTTTTGGGCCTCTTTTCGACATGCTACCCTTTCTTCTTCGCTTAGTCGTTGATGTTTCATCTAGAACTTATAGAATTATTCTCCAGAAAAGGAGTACATCGAAGGAAACAAATAGATTGTATGTCTTGTATTAAAATGAGGAAAATGTAAAAATTACAATAGCATTCACACGAATGAAAGGTGTGTAGATCGTGGGCGAGGTTGTAAATGGTTGAGAGGAAAGTGGGACTTGTCAAAATCTCTTGGCAAAAAGTCTTGTCTCGCGGAACTTGAAATTATCTCTCTGAAAAAGTTTCGTCTCAGGATTTCCTTTTATAATAGAAAGATATGAACCGGGTTTACGGTGGTAGGACACACACACGTATATTATGTCTGTGAGAAACCACACAATATGTTTGTGACCTTACAGAGTGGACGCACTCCTAAGCCTCATGTGATGTGTATGAAGTCCTCTAATCCTTGATAAGTAGGTGACACCTGGGGGGTATTTTTCGTACGTCGATTACTCCTTTAGCCGGATGTAATTGTTGACGATTTGGCCTGATCCTGGATCTGTCGGTTTTTCGAAACTCTTGCTGGATGTGTTGTCATAGCAACACATCCTAATCCTCAAACCTGCTCTGAGCAGGTTTGTTCGATGTAAACAAGGATTAGCTCACACACTTAATTAGTGTCCGTACGTGGAATTCATTCAGTCATGGCTTCACCGTTCATGAATGAGCGACCAATTGATATCGGTACGCAAATTATAAGAAGAGAATTTCATATAGAGAGGGTTTTGTGCGATCGGCAAGATCCTTTATTGCTCCCGGAGGAAATTCTTTTTGAAACATACCGCTTTAGCCGAGGGGGAATATTGTACCTCAAAAATTTATTAGGACCTTATATTCGAAGTCAAATTCGGCAAAGTCAGGCTCTCACCACCACACAGACAGTAAGCATTGCTTTGAGGTTTTTTGCAAGCGGCACTTTTATATATACTGTAGGCGATGCAGAAAATCTAACTAAAATTGCACTTTGCCAGGCAATTCGTAAAGTCTGTTTAATAATAATAATAATATTTCCTTCGGATTTTCATAGTGTTTCCTGGACACCTGTATGTGCAGACAATAAAGAGGTGTTTCATGCCATTGCAGGTAGGTAATACACAGGTTAAAACACCCACAGTTCCATAAAGAATCTCACAATCAGCCTAACATTCTCATTACCAGGATTTCCAAATGTGATTGGGGCACATGGGACTGATCACAGTGGAGTTTGATCAAACATTATTTGGAAAATGTACCTCTCCTCCTGATGAATAATCAGACACAGTGTCTTCATCAAATATTTGTCCTTTGTCAATATCTTGTTGGTCAGACACAGGTTCTAGGGATATGACATTCCCTGCAACTGACCAAACAAAAAAAGAGTGCTATATGGAACATACCTATGGCACACATGGAGGACAAATATATGCAATGACCATCCTTTACCTGAACTGAAGTGACCACGGCATCCTGCCACTGGTTCTGAGGAGGAGCCTCCCCCTGGAATGCCCTCAGAAACAGGGCGATGGGCATTTTGCTGAAGAGCCAACTCTTCTGCAGGGGTTAGGTCTGGACCGCGTGAACCTCCACCTGTTTTTTGCTTGTCTGCCTCCTTATTAGCTTTAAAATTAATGTTTTTTATATTATATATGATTCTTTATGTCAACAATTCTTTAAATAGTTATATACCAATATTTACCAGTTTGAAGTATATTCTTGTACTTCACTTTAACCTGTTCCCATGTTCTCCTTGTGCTCACGTTTGATCTGGAATTATGACATATTAAATAATAATTAATCTGACACATAGGAAATGAAACGCTGCATTCACTAAGTATAATGCACACGCATTTAATTTGTTGGCCACTTTTTGCCAGCCGTCTTTTCTGGTTTGGGCTGCTTTTGCAGTGTTACCCCTTGTGCATATTAAATCTTGAAATTCTTCATGTCCTTCGAATGAAACGTCTTACTGTGGTTGTGTGAAAAAAAAATGCGGCCGTTCTTTCGTCATTTTGTTACAGCCTATCAAAGACTTGCTGATCATGTTTTCTAGACTCAATATATATATGGGCTTTTCACTCAGCACGGGCGCATGCATTCATCTCGGATGATTAGATCCAGCTAAACTAATCTACTATACGGCTGCGTTTGAAAAACCGACTTATCCCGGATGAGTTTCACTGGCATTAACTCATCCAAGATAAGGCGTCTGATCTCGGATGATTTAAGCGACGTACGGAAAAAAAAACCCAGTTCTTTTGTTTTCGAATGTTTATTGTTTCTGTATTCTTTCTCTTCTCTTCAGCAGTGCTCAGATAAGCTCACCATAATCAGAGCAACGAGTCTTATTAAGGTCATGTCGCATTTCAGGATTTTTTCAGTGATTCATTTTCAGAATCTTAGCAAGTTGGAGGTTGTCACAGTCCACTTGCATGACCACCAGTTGTGTAGTGTGACATACCCAGTGACGTTTAGGGGTGGGCCCTGGGTGTGCAGGAGTTGGGAATAAATGAGCACTCAGCCAGAAGCACATCACACGCAATGCACCTATGACGAATAAGAAACGTGACTGTTTTGGACCTCGTAAACTGAGAAGAGCCTCAGCTGCCTTAAGTTTTGCGTACAAGACAACATCAGTAACAACAACAAGCAGTAGTTGATGATACAAAAGCTACTGTTTTAGTTAGTATTAATTAAAAAAAATATTTACTTTCAGGGTGGCAAGATGGTGCTGTAGTAGTACTGCTGTCTTGCACTAAGGAGACCAGGGTTCATGTCCCAGGTTCTCCCTGTGAGGAGTTTGCGTGTTCTCCTTATGTCTGCGTGGGTTTCCTCCCACATTCCAAAGACATGCAGGTTAGGTGAACTGGTGAACCTAAATTGGCCCTAATGTGTGATTGGGGGTGTATGTGTTTGCCCTGCGATGGATTGGTGCCCTGTCCAGGATTTATGCCCTATGCTAGCTGGGTTAGGCTCCAACACCCCCCACAACTCTGGTCTGGATTAAGTAGGCTGGAAAATGACACATTATATTTTCAAAAGCAGATGAGCAACACTTGTCAAGCTCCTCAATTTCCAGCAGGAACATGCTTCAACAACACAAACCTTGTGGACGACGGTACTACCCACATGGCTATGGATCAGAGAAGGTTTACAGACCACATGTGCAGCATATAGAGCCTCAGTATACGCAGTATGTATCCAACTCAATTTTCTTTGAATTGCCATTTTAACATTTATCTCACAATGTGTGTATTTTTAAAAAAAAATTGTTACATGTGTTTACAAATGACAGCATACATGATTCTGTGATTGCTCCCACCAGGGTAAACCTGTAAATGATGGCCTTAGACCTGATCCCAGTTTAGTGGCGAGGGAGGTGAAGAGAGAGGCAGTGAGTAAGAGGTGGAAAGTCTCAAGAGAGTACAAGTTGTGTGACTTGGATTATTGGGAATATGATAAGAAAATCAGGCAAAGAGGTGGAAATGCTGAACAGAGGGAGAGTAGATTAGGACTGCATACAAGAGGCATGGGGAAGGTACAGCAATGCTTAGTGGGCGTAGTGGAACAGGTAAGTGATGGCAATGCCCGGGTTTGGTGTTGATACGTCAGAAAAACGTGCAGACAGAGTGGTGAGATGGAGACGTTAAGTGAGCTTATTGTACTTGTTAAAAGTGATTTCTGGTAGACAGGTCATTGATGAATATACTCTCAGCATATACCCAATGGTTGGTAGAAGAAATTAAGAGAGAGATGAAGTTTGGGACAAATTCATGAAGGTGACATCTGGGGTTTCTCAGTGAAGGTGACAGTAATGGGTGGCCTATTAACAGGCCTTTTCAAGCCAGTGGTGATGGTTATGAGGGAGTCCATCGGGACTTTAGCTTTGGTAGCAGGAATGTTGAGGGAGAGAGGATACTGCAGTTTGGTAATTGAAATTGTTGTGCGCAGCAGAATGTTTAAGAAGGAGGAAAACAAACGGGTGATACTGTAGATGACTGTTGTAGCATAAGCAGTTGGTGAGGACATACTGTAGGTGAAAAATAGTGAAGGAGATCCCAGCAAATGGCTGTGTATCACATCACTTGGCTGTAGGAGAACAGTTAGTCAAGAGGCATGAAGAAATATAAGATGAAGTATGTATAGAGGCTAAAATACTAGAAATTGAAGGAATAGAATATGTTTCAGAAGCATTGTGTTTAAATAGCAATGGGAAGCGATCAAGAATGTCTGGTTGACAACAACAAAAGTCTGCAGTTGAACAAAGGGAAACACGGTGTTGGGATGCGGAGATAGAGATGGCAATAAAAATAGATAGTAGAAGTTAAAAGGAGCGACAGAAAGCAACATTCGAAAGTGACAGGGCCATTTATAAAGAGGAAAAGCAAAAGTTCAGCAAAGCAGTGGTAGGAGTTTGCATTTGAGCTGCAGAATGAGGAAGGAAAGGGAAATGTGTTCCGGATCTCAAAGCAGATGGCAAACGAAACACAGGATGTAGGAGGTGTGAATTGCTTGAAAAATGCTGAAGGGAACATGATGATTGATTGTAATGGCATTAAGGATACCAGGAAGAAGTATAAGGAGACAAATGGGATAACGATGTTTATTATTTTTGCTGTTAGTGAGAAATAGACCAAGCTGTAGGTTTTCGAAAGACAAGGTTGTAAAAGCCCTGGAAAAGATCAAGATGGGTAAAACAGTGGGTCCAACTGGATAATGTCAAAAATATTGGAGGTAGCAGAAAGTCATGGAGATGCGCCAATGGTGGACATGTGCAACGTGATTGTCTGTGTCTTGAAAAAGAAGATCAGAGGAGAAGTGTGCTTATTTCAGTGCATAAAGGGAAGGATGATTCACTGTAATGTGTGTCCTATTTTTATTATATTATTATATCATCAAGAAAATCACTTCCATCCCTGTGTTGTTGGAAGTGAGTGAGTAAAAGATGTACAGTATGTATTGGCACAGCAAGTGTGACCCCTTTGATTTTAGAAGATGTACGACAAAAGTGTAGAATGCTGCTATTGCTGTTAGGGGAAATCCACAAATCTGCAATGGAATTGTTTGAGAAAGTAAGGCAGTTCTGCTACTTGGGTGACATGCTGTGCACAGCAGTGATAGCCAAGGTGAGATGTACATGGAGGAGGTTCCAGGAGCCATTGCTCATTCTTAATTTTAAAAGAGCCTCCCTGGCACTAAAAAGGAAAAGATGTGATGAGTAGTATGCCATATGGAAGTGATATGAGGAAGATGAAGGCCAAACATGAAGCAAAGCTGGAAACAATGGAGAGGACAATTATCAGGTGAATGTGTGGAGTGTCACTGGGTAAGAGGAAGACAAAGGCCAGGTTAAGAAAAAGGGTGGATGTGGAGACGTTAGAAGTTGTGCTGAGGAGAAACAGACTGCTCAGGTTAGGGCAGGCAGAGAGAAAGGCAGAGGATGATTGGATGAAGAGGTGCACCAAGATGGAAGTGCAAGGGATGAGGCCAAAGAAGATGTGGAGGTGGTGTCAGGTGAAATGAAAAGAGGCTGAGGCCCATGGAGAGTGGAGAAAGAAGATTTGGGGGCAACTGTGTAATCCCAGAAAAAGGCTGTTAAATCTGTGTTGATGATGATGGTTGATGATTGATTTTTATTGAATTTGGAATAAAGCAGTACATACTTTAGTACAAACTTTAAATTAATTAAGTCTTAATGTAATGTGTTGTTGTGTCTTCATTTTACATCTAGTCAGTAATGCCCATAAAACACATCTTAATAAGTATATCTTGTTTATGTTATCTGATTGGCTTCAATTTGTATTGTTTGCAGTTCTGACCTCGACTGGACGTCAAGGCTGCGCTGGTTGCCTGAACCAGTTTATGGTGATGCCCCATTTCCCGACATTAAATTGATTAAATTTCCTAGTGAAACCAGATTGCTCAGACCATTTCCACGTAAGCGACTTACTTCTCAGTTTAAGATAAAATGCTACTTCAGTACCCAATAGTGAACGTGAAGCCTAAGCGTAACCAAATGAATTGCTTCTTTGTATATTTTTGTTCTGTAACGTGAGGTATCAAAGGTGCTCAGTATTAATGATGCTCTCCTTTATAAGTTTTACTTTTTATTACAAAACAAGATAATAATATCATTCAATAAAAACAGACTGGGAAGTTTAAAGTTATATAAACTCCAAACCTAATGTAATATATGATACTTGCTGGAGTAATTCAATCCTATTATTATGATTATTATTGTTGTTATTGTGTAATAATTCAAATGTAACAAGTCTTCCTCTATTTTAATACAATTGGAGTTATCACTGGTGCAAAATAACAGTCAATTAAAAAGATCTGCTGCTCACATTTGTTTGTTCATCTGCATTTTTGCCTTCAAGAATCTAATGCTAAGTCAGAAGCAGAATGGACCTCTTACCCTAACTTTGGTCTGCCATTCACTTACCATTCTGGTAAAAGATGTAAAATTGATGGAGCCGGTCCTAAAAATGCCACCAGCACTTCAGAGCAAATGTTATCAAAATTATTCGGAAGGAAAAAGAAAGGTGAGTATTTCTTTCAGATATATAAATAAGTTCCAGTAATACTTCTGTAATACAAAACAGAATGGTGATACTTTAAGTGTGCATTCTGTAGCTTGTAGTACCCAAATTAAATCTTTGTTTTCATTATCAAACGTACTTCCTCCAGGGCAGTGACTGAAGGTCCACAGCCTATCCTAGCAGCTTTAGGTGTAATGCAGAAACCACCCCTGGTTGGGACACCATTGTGGAACACATATACAAATACACTCACCTTTACTGGTATGGTGTCACCAACCAATCGAACACTCATGTCTTTGAGACAAAGCCATGCAGACATAGGGAGGAAGTGCAAACTCCACTCAGACAGCGACCAGTCGTGTATAGCTGTGAGTTGGCCATTGTCACACTCACACTGGATTTTGCATTTACTTTTTAATCGTATGAGGCATTTCTGCTGTTTGCTTTGGTCTCAATGCCTCTTTTATCTGTGCTCTTGTATGCAAAGCACTTTAACACGTATAGGCTCAGGTCTCAATCAAAAGTCAGTCTAGAATCTTACGTGCTACATTTTCACCTCAGAACACATGTACATGCATGCATATGTGTTATTTTTACAGCAAAACCCCAAAGTACAGGGATGGACCATGCAGTAATAGGTACTACAAATGCCAGCTGCATATGTCAAATGAATGTAAGTAAAAAGAAACATCCAATAAATGCAGAATTTAAATGATCAGAATACAATTTTCAGCTCTTCACTCTGCTTTCAGTCCTTTTTTTTTTTTTTTAATTTTATTTATTAATTTTATTGTAATCATTCCGTACAAAAAGATCAATTTATAACGAAAAAAAAAAAATTGAAGACAAATCAAACCCCACCCCTGAGAAGGAGAGCTTAGCCAAAGGAGAATTGCTTAGGGCTTTTTAATAAGGCAACAATAAACAAAAGAAAGGAAGAAATATATATAGGTAAATAAAAAATGGAGAAGGAAAATAAATGCGGTAATAGTTATATCTCTTATTCTAAAATAATATTGATTAGATCCTGCTAGGTTTTGAAAAAATTCTGTACAGATCCTCTAACTGAGAATTTGATTTTTTCCAATTTCAAATAATATAAAACATCGGTTTCCCACTGACTTATCAGTCCTGATTACATAACTAATAAGTAATTTTCACGCAACTTGCTGGAAAACTCATCAGTCGGTGATTGTACCCTTCTGTCAAAGTCAAACTCACAATCTCGTGTTTTTTCCCCTAATCCAGTAACAACTTGCGTTGTTAAGAACCAACAGTGACCCCTGCTGGCATGTACAGCGTATCTTAAATTGAGCCCATTTTAGAAGGAATTAGGGGAGCTCCTGATTACAGTATATAGTAGCAGTAGCAGTAGTAGTATTACTGCTGACTATAAAGCTTACTGGGCCAGGCTGTACAATTATGTACAGTGCCATCTGAATTGTGACACAATTTACATTTTTATTCTTGAAGTTCATTAAATAGCAATGCATTTTACATTAAAACCACACTTAATAATAATAATAATAAATTTTATTTATATTGCACTTTATATTTTAGCACTTTTTCATACTAGTTATATAATGTAACAATTAGTCCTCGTTTGGCTCCTGTGACTTTAGATTGAATGAACTGGGCTCAAACATGGATGGGCACTGTATTATATACAGTATATGCTATATACTGTATACACTGCCGTTCTTTATTATATTCTGTAAGTGCCTTGAGCATGGGAAAGGTGCTATATAAATAAAATGTATTATTATTATTATTATTATTGTACTTATTAATGACTGTAAATGTAGAATTCTCTGCCTTTTTGTATATACATGTTTATTTTTGAAAAGCAGAACATTACAGTGGCATACTACTCACTCAAATGAAAAATAATAGCATAATAGATACAGCCATTTACTTCAAAATCAATACAGAGAAAAATAGGAATACAAAGGAATAAAAGTAAAGCACGATTCAACAGAAAAAGAAGAGAGACACAGGCCAAAAAATAAATAAATAAAGTTTTAAATATAATAGAACAACTAATAGAAAAGGAGTCAATCACAGGTCCAGCATGTTTACTGTATATTATGGAATTCTTGCTATGTTTTAAAAAAAGTTTTGGACAAATCCTCTAAGAGAGAATTTGATTTTTTTTCAGTTTGAGTTAATACAGAATGTAGATTGGGATTCTTGCAATTGAGCAAAATATGTCCGTGTGCCCCTGACAAAATAATGCTAACCATAATTTATTTTCCCATGTGGTGAACTTTAGCACATAAAATGTTCCTAAGGAATATGGCTGTTGTTAAAGTGTTCTCCATTGGTTATCACCTGAGCCTCTTGCTGGGTGGCCTGGTAATACGCAGAGTGGGGACCAGTGGAGGGACTGGTGTTGCCTACAATGATTCTGACTGTCTGTTCAGGTGTTCAATTACCTCTTTAATAGTTTAAATGTTAAAGTACATTATTTACTCCCTTAAAGTTTATCAGATATGTCTTGCGTTAGTGACAAACATGTTTCCCTCAGTAAAACTCTCAAGTATTTTAAATAAACAACCATTAGTTCAACTTAATGTGTGACAAAGCCCTGGTTCCTGACACTTTCACTCTGCTCGCTTATAGTTGTGAACAAGCTCAACTTTTACAGTTCTATCGCGTTCTCTGACATATCTTGGGCATTATGAGTTACAGTATTTGTTCACAGGCAAATGTGCTTAGCTTTATCAAGGCACCTACACTCAGCACGCATTCTCCTACAATCTCAGCCATTCAAGAAACTCTTACACTTTCTGCAATGTACTATCTCACTGTTGCTGTGCTCTCTTGTATATCTATCCACTCATCCATTTTCTAAACCTGCTCATCCAGAAGAGGGTTACCAGTTAAAATACTGTCCCATCAGGCATCTAGCACAAGGCAGGAACAATCCCCATATTAGAGAATCAGCCCGCTCCTGTGAATGTGAATCTTTAAGTTAACTCTTTGTGGTGGGCACATGCGTCATTGTTGTTGTCCTTCAGACTCCCACTTAATTATGCTGAAGGAATAAAATGTGTTTTTCAGTTGCTATATGAACCTGAATTATTGTTTTTGAGCCACAGTTTGCTGTTTTAAGTAGTTTTGAAAAGACACTTTGAAATCCCCATTTTAAACCCATTAAAATGATTAACTACAAGTGCAAGTGCAACAGATACAGGGGTCCACATCAATACCAGGCTGGACTGGTCCCATTAAACAGAGGAACCATATTAGACTAATGGAATTCTTTACATGTTCTACAACTCTGTGACTTTCTACGCTGTGGTGTGCTGGGTTGGTAATAGAGGCCCAGAGAATCAACAAGCTAATTAAAACAGCAGGCTCAGTTATGAGATGCACTCTGGACCCACTGGAGGTAGCAAAGGAGATGGTTAAAACAAAAAAGGAGGACCATTATGGACAATGCTGGACATCCTCTCCCTGACACACTGAGTACTTTCAGCCAACAAATTAGTGTCAAGAGATGCTACTGGGGCTCCTTAACACCAACAGCAGTACGTCTGCTTAATGGCTCACTGGGTCTGTGACAGCCAAGTCAGGAATTTTATTACTTTTGTATTTGAGAGGAGTTGGTTGTCTGTTATAATATAATAATATTTAGTTATTTAATTGAGCTTCAGTAAAAATCCAAATTTTCCATTGCGGACAAACAAAGTGCAATGTATCAATCTGTCTATCTATCTAAAAGAAAAATGAGATGTTATAGCATTTCAAGCATTTTTGGCTGCGTGATATTTACGTCTAAAAGTTTTAACATACAGTAGCAAGGCATCAAGTATCAAGGTCATATGACAAAACAAGAAACATTCATATAACACAAAAGCATCAAATCAATTTAAAATGAAGGTCCCAAAAATGTGGATTTTATTCAGAGCTGACACCAGGTAAAAATCTGCAAGGGGGATGATGATATTTAATTTGATGCAGAGCCATTTAGTTTGCTAGTTCTTAGAGTTTCTGCATGATATGCTTATCACAGATACAGTATATTTAGTAATAAGATAAGGTTTTGATATTGATGTAAAATTATGGGGCGCCTGGCTCCAGAAGTGGCTTTAGGCTGAGCACAATGGTGAAATGGCACCTCTGTACAGTAGCTGTCAATGAAAGCATGGAGTTTGTGACTTTGGAAACTGGCAGACAGCTTTGAGGTCTGCTTTACAGTAATCCCTCCTCCATCGCGGGGGTTGCGTTCCAGACCCCCCCGCGAAAGGTGAAAATCCACGAAGTAGAAACCATATGTTTATATGGTTATTTTTATATTGTCATGCTTGGGTCACAGATTTGCGCAGAAACACAGGAGGTTGTAGAGAGACAGGAACGTTATTCAAACACTGCAAACAAACATTTGTCTCTTTTTCAAAAGTTTAAACTGTGCTCCATGACAAGACAGAGATGACAGTTCCGTCTCACAATTAAAAGAATGCAAACATATCTTCCTCTTCAAAGGAGTGCGCGTCAGGAGCAGAGACTGTCAGAAAGAGAGAGGAAAGCAAACAAATCAATAGGGCTGTTTGGCTTTTAAGTATGCGAAGCACCGCGGCACAAAGCAGTGACAATGAAGGCAGCAGCTCACACCCCCTCCGTCAGGAGCAGAGAGAGAGAGAGACAGAGAAAAACAAACAATCAAAAATCAATACGTGCCCTTCGAGCTTTTAAGTATGCGAAGCACCGTGCAGCATGTCGCTTCACAAAGCAGCTGCACAGAAGGTAGCAACGTGAAGATAATCTTTCAGCATTTTTAGACGAGCGTCCGTATCGTCTAGGTGTGCGAACAGCCCCCCTGCTCAATCCCCATACGTCAGGATCAGAGAAAGTCAGCGCAAGAGAGAGAGAAGAGTAAGCAATCTAGCTTCTCAGCCATCTGCCAATAGCGTCCCTTGTATGAAATCAACTGGGCAAACCAACTGAGGAAGCATGTACCAGAAATTAAAAGACCCATTGTCCGCAGAAATCCGCAAACCAGCAAAAAATCCGCGATATATATTTAAATATGCTTACATATAAAATCCGCGATAGAGTGAAGCCGCGAAAGGCGAAGCGCGATATAGCGAGGGATTACTGTATTCTTGTTGACACAGGGCACTTTGACAATTCAGATTGATTATTTTGCAAGGGTATGTGGTTTATACTTCCTCTTTCATTGTTATTATTTTATAAGAAATGTTAGTTTTATTTAAGGAATTCAAGTTGAGATTGTATGAAACTCAAAATAAAATTTTAATTTACATTATTTGCATATACTGTACAGTCCTATAGATCAACCTACTGATTTTCCTGTATATTTTATTGTTAGTTTAACTAAAATGGTGAAAAATTAAAGTCAGAATAATATTGAGCATGACTTTTATCCTACATCCTAGTTTCCTCCAAGTAGATTTATTTAATAAAGTAAACCAGGTTACATTATGTTTGTAGAAATTCTTGATGAAAAATATTGTTTCCTTAATTTCCAGCACTTGAATATGACAGTGCATCCTCATTGTGTGGAAAGCCTTACCATTCTCCGGAGTACAGTGGCAGTTTTCATAAACTTGGATCAACATTGCCTTTGACAAAGTTTGGGTTTGTAAATATTTTTGTTTAAATGTATCTTCGTCCTGCGGTGGGTTGGCACCCTGCCCAGGATTGGTTCCCTGCCTTGTGCCCTGTGTTGGCTGGGATTGGCTCCAGCAGACCCCCGTGACCCTGTGTTCGGATTCAGCGGGTTGGAAAATGGATGGATGGATGTATCTTCCTGATAATCCAAATATAAAATATGCTGAATAATGTAGGATGCAGTATTTATGCAACCGTATAATTTAAGTGTACAGACAGCACAACCTAAATGTGCGGTGCAGAAAATAATGAATAACAGCCAGAATGCTCCACTAGATGGCAGCATGTGATGATTGATCAGAACAAGTAACATTTTCACAGTTACAGTCAATAAAATAAAGTGAAAAGGTTTTTTATTTTTATTATTTGGGTTATATTCAGTATGCTCGTATTATTAAGAAGGATCTGCTACATTTGCAGTAATGAAATGGGGATGCCATGTCAAAATCAATAGAAAAATCGTCTCTGACATAAATATATTACAGCTGCTTTAACTGAAATTTTACACAAAGACACATTTACATATTAAACTTTTAGGTTGTGGTTTGGTTTAGTCAGGCCAATCATTTGATAATTACATCAGCTGTGTTTGTCATTGGTATGATATCAATGTTTCAACAGTTGAATATGTTTTTAATATTACAGTAATTAGGAAATGGTTTATTAATAATGTTATGTAAGGCTTAGTTATAAGAAATAATATATGACTATCCTAGATCTGATCACAACACAATGGACGCCTCTTATTCAGTCCTGTCTGTAGCTTTGTCTTTGGTCATCAACACCCAAAGAATTGTAAGAACAGGATCATAAAATGTGCTTATATGTGACTAAAGTGTTGTGGCTTTAAAAATAAAAATAAATTAACAAACAAAGAGACTCACTAATGTGCTTGTCTTGTGGTCTTGTGTGTATATTATCATCCAGTTGATGCTCAGAACCGGCCAGCTATATTTAATTTCAATGTGGTGCTCAAACATAAAGAATGCTGGCAGTCACCTCCAGTTTGCCCTCTGGTGGTCGTTCTGAGTGTCAACTGGATGATAACATGCATACAAGACTGCCAGATCACCCCCCCACCGTACCCAGAAGGGGTAGCTGACCAATGAGAAACATGTACCAAGTTTCATGAAAATCTTTCCAGCCATTTGGAAGTGATGCTGGAACATACATACATTCATACATACATACACACACACACACACACACTGACTTTATATATATATATATATATATATATATATATATATATATATATATATATATATATATATATATATATATATATATATATATATATATATATATATAGATTATCTGAGCCTAAGCTTTTGATGAATGTGGAGAGCAATCATTTCAAAAAGTGAATTGTGGGAGTTAGCATCATCCCGAGTTGGCCATTTGATAATTATTACAATTTTGTTAGCTTTATAATAATTTCATGTCAGGATGCCTGTACTTACTACAGGTAAGGCAATAAGGTATTGTTTGTCTAACTGATAGTAAATGTAATAAGTATCCTTAAATAAATTTATACCATATTTATTCTGTGTAGTGAAATAATTGCAGTTAATAAAATGTAATTACATTTTGATAAAAACAGCACGTCTTTAACTGAAATTTTAATTGGACGTTCCATGTGCACATCTGTATGATTGAATTAAAATCAAATCCTCTCTCAACGTGGATTTGTGCAGATTCTTGGAGCTCGTCCATCCTCTCTCATTTCAGTATTTGTTAACTGGTGAGTAGAAATAAATCACTCCAAACGTCAGTGCCAACCATGTACAATTTAACACTGTTGAGAATCTGACTTTTCCACCAAGTAATTTCCTAGATTAAAAATAATATCTTTCATTTCATATCACTAACAGTGTTCTTCATCACATATGAAATTACCATCCAGTCGTTCACTTTCTAACCCATACATCCAAGTCAAGGTCACACTCGTAGAGCTGGTTGAAGCCGCAGTAAGGGTAAGCATGGTAGGGCACAGTAATGTGCACACTCACGACCACACATATTGGGCCATGTCTCTGGGATGTGAGTGGCAAACCAGAGTAACTCATATTTGCTTTATGTGAAGTTAATCAGCCCCTTCAAGTAGTACAAATGAATTTCTTAGGATAGTCCAGATTCCAAAAGACAAGCAACTTAGGTTCACTGGTGACTTTGTAAGTGAATGTAGGTGTGCACTTGAGTGTGCCAAATGCAGAAATGTGCCAAGGCTGTCATTTATCACAAAACAACAGTGAGAGGGGAATCTGAACACATAACCTTAAAATAAAGTAGAAATTGCCCATTCAAGGGAGTCGACGCTCTCAAAATACCAAATAACCCTACCAGCCTGCATTGTGTCAGGGCAGTGGCATAGACATTCAAAGCAGGTCTAGTCATATAAAAAGAATTAACAAGTGTTGTTTCTCTTTAGAGGTTATTTTAGCTCTTTTTGGTGTTATTTGCTTTGTAGCCTGGTTATTTTAGTGTTTACTTACTCTATAGTTTTCATCTGTCAGTTCTTTCTCAGTTTAGTTTTATTTTAATAGAATCATTTCAGACTAAACAAATTACCCTTATTTTTATTCAGAGAACACATACCCCTTAAATACGGGCCCCTATATCATGACAACAACACTACAGAAGAGACGTTGGAGTAGAATTTCTTGGGTATCAAAACTCCAGAAATGACATAAAACTTTTATGTTTAACCCCAAAGAGACATGGGAAAAATTAAATAAAACACTAATCTTAATGTTTTTAGGAACGAAAAAAGCAAAATGTTTTCTGTGAGATTTAGCGATTTTAAAAGATGACCAACGTCACCTCGCTACTCGTCTTCCTCCGTGGTAGCCTTTCATTCCAAGGGTTGTGGTTTCCTCAGGCATTTACATTTTACCTTGAAAATGATTCTCCAACCGCTGTTATTGACATTATTAAATGCTGAAGCCCAACTGTGAATTGCTGTCTGAGTAATTGTGATTACTGTCTAGATGTCTACAGAACTCACAGTCTTTCACAATGTTTGATGAAGAAGATCATAAACTAAGCTCAAAAACTGTTGGCACTCCACATATTTCAGTCATAGACCATGGAAAGCATCTGAAGCAGGGAGGTGATTGTGGATACATGGATATTGATGCACCATTCTATATTAACATGGAATAAGCATCGATAGATAGATAGATAGATAGATAGATAGATAGATAGATAGATAGATAGATAGATAGATAGATACTTTATTAATCCCAATGGGAAATTCACAAATCATCAGCGGCATTCATTAATGCATTAATGATTATTGAAAATAATATAAAGCTGATTTAAAATTTCTACAAATCACTCAGAACGTCTCATCATATTGTAGGTTTGAGTTAATGTCTACCAAGAAGAAACAGTGAAACTTAGTAATTGTTTTTACTCAATCAAAACATTATCTCCACATATCTTTACTTCAATAAAACTGAACCAAAAGTGTGTGATAAAATGTCTTACTCCCAGTTTATTTTTGTTGTCACAAACATGCCTCAGTGTTGATTTAAATGTTCTTAAATTGAAACATTTGCCAATTCAAAGTGGGCATATTCAGAAAGTTTACAGCTTAGACCTGTGCCCCTTGAGCTCATCTTTTAAACACAAAAACAGGCTAGGTATATTTTTAAAATTATTTTAGAATTAAAGTTTATGTTGTAAATAAATACCATGATTGGAAAGTATTAACTTTGACTTAAAAATAATGAACTTATTCCTTAAACACAGTATAGCAAGGCTGTTTATACTTTATCACTTCAAACTTTATATTCAAAGGAATTGCCTTTCAGTTAATCTCAGGCTCTTCAATTTTTTTCATGAACTTTTCTGGAGTCATGAAGCTCAAAATAATGCGTGGAGATATGTGAGGAACACACATGATAAACTGACTACACCTGGCTTCAAACCAAGGGGGGCATATGAAATAATAAGGGGGTGGTGTGATAAACTGCCAAAAATTCACTAAGTAACAGTATTGATGACAGCATGGTTGGAGGGGCTCAACATGATATTTTGGAAGGGGGGGGGCTTAGCCCAGCCCTATGACCCCCTGGAGCCAGACCCGAGTACACCACAGCATGTGAACAAGGCATCAACTATAGGAATGGCTGTGATTGTCACTACACGTCACCAACCTCCAGCCCCGCTTCAGGCTGCAGGGAACTACACTAGGAATGACTTGTACCAACAGTGCACCCCAAACTCGAGCTTCAAAATGGCAAAAATTTATCTTCATTATGGTTTCTAAAATGAGAAAGGGTATTAAATGACTTTCTTCACATGCACAAATTTTCATTAAAAAGTTGTTCACAATTCAAAGAAAGCCTGTAGAGAGTTGTCTTCTGAATGTTTTACAAAATATGACTCCGTTCTTTTTGTGCCAGTGTCCATCTGTTCAAGGACCAGGCTGTTTAGTACTAAATGGCTAGACATTTCTTTTTTAATAAATAACTTGTGATGGAAACCAGAGTGACAGGCAGCCCAAACCCCAACACAAACACAGAAACACAGTCCCGGGTGCAAATAAAGGAAGGTGTTTATTATAAATACCTCCAAAATGTTACACAAGCACAAAAACACTGGTTTCTCTCTCTCTCTACAATAATTCTCTCACCACCGCACTGCCCTCCTCCAGTCAAGTGTTGCCTTGCTACCTACCAGCTCTGACACCCAGGAGTACTTCCAGTGCCAGGGCGATTAACTGATCGAAGTACTTCCGGGTCACACGGAAGTGCATTAACACAGTAGGGAGCTTGTTTCCCTGCAACACCCTCTTGCGGCACCCTGTGACCCCAACAGAGCTGTCCTGGGGGACTACATTTCCCGGAATGCCCTGCTGGCTTCCCACTGGGCGTGGATATCTGGGACTGCTGCCATCTAGAGTGTTGGGGGGATTAAAACTCCCTAGCGATATCTCTTCTTTCACAGGGGCTGTCCGTCCATCTCTTCCTTCCAGGTCTGCTTCCTGCTTCCATTCCAGCCTTAATGTATGTTTAGCCCATGTGACATCTACAAACTGTATCTGTGTACTCTCATGTTGAGTTTGATCTACTGAGGTGAACAAAGAGCAGCTTTCTCCAGATTCGAAGTACAAATCTGTCGTTACCAATGTTGCCTATCAATTTAGTTTCTTTGGTAGATTTGTGTTTGTACAGCATGTCACAGTCCTCAGCTTCTGTGAAAGTTTATTTTTTTATGTGTATCCTTATGTGTATTAAATTCACTTTAAATGAGTTCCACAAACTCAACTGCTTATGTTTATTATGCACTTACTGTTGTTACTGCCTGTAGTTGTGTTTTTCCAAAATTACCAAAGTTCAGCAGCTATAACTTAAAAAAATGGGATTCAACAAAAGCCTGATGTGCCAAAATGATTCCACAGACAAAATATCTTCGTTTTTAAAAGTTTTAGTTAAAATTCAAAGTAAAACAGTTCACACAAAAAAGAAAAATTGAAATAGCAAAAAAAAAAAGGAAAAGTTATTGTTAAGAAAAGTTCTGTTCAAAGCTTAAATCTTGTTACATTTCAAATCGTTACAGATAAACGTTTCTGAACCATTTCAAAACGGTCAGAAAACTGTATGCCTATCCCATTTCTGAGTTGAAAATGGGTCTTACAAGTCCCTGTGCACTGTGACCTGTTCTAAACAAGAACTCTTAATTATCACACTGTTTCTCAGTTGTAGCAAGAAAGTTCTATCTCTTACTAACTTATAGGGGGAAAAGACTATACCATTGTCTATGACTATGGAAAAAAAATTATATTCTATTCAAATTAAGCAAACATTAATATGAGTTTAACTCAAAACTTTAACTTTCTAAGATTGACTCTTACACTGCCTGTGTCATACTCCCAGAAAGTACTTTTGGTTTTTACAACAAATTATTTGTGGTGTATCCATGCTTAAAAAACATAATGGTGCATTTAATGCATATCCAGTTAGTGAAAAGAAAGGACAGACAACTTGATACTGACAACTGGTTTATGTGTGTGGAAGCTGTCCCGGACACAGACAGGTGGACACATTCAAATCACCCAACACATGTTATTTACAATCAAGTGCACACTAACCCCAATAGTCCCCAAAGTCCAGGCCAACTACACAAATACCTTTCCTTCTTCAGGCTGCCTCCTTGCCTCCTCCAAGACCTCATCCGTCCTTCACTCCCGACTCCAGCCCCTGAATGGAGGAAGGCGGCCCCTTTTATAGTCACCCGGATGTGCTCCAGGTGCCTCCCGACAATCTTCCGCCGGCAGTCCCCAGTGTGGCAGAAGTGCCGGCTGTGCACCTGGAAACACTCCGGGTGTCCTCGATCCTCTTCCCCCCAGCACTTCCGGGTGTGGTGGAATTGCTGAGGTCCAGGGCTCCCAAGGCATTGGGGCACCCCTTGGCGGTGACCACGGGCCCCTACAGGGTTTAGCTTCAAAGCTCTGTACCTGTGGTCCCCATAGCCACCAGGGCGGTTGCCCCCATGTGGTATGGGGGAGACATAAGCCCTCCTCCGGTCCTCTGGGGCGTCCCAGCCGGGTCGCCCCTCCAGCCACCTGTGATACTGCCCCTCCTCCAGCGAAGACCCGTTGGGCGGAGAGGCTTGTCCCACAAGGGCAGCTTACCCCCGAAGTGGGTCCTACTCCTGAAGCTCCAGGGTCCGGTCCTGCAAAACAAAGAGCAGAAACAGGGGCAGAGACACCTTGCACAGGCAGCGCTCCCCCCTCCTACCGGCAACCTTGGGCCTACTCCTTCGGCACCCCCTCCGAGGTTTCCATGCCCCTTTGGTAGGAGCTGCTCGCACCCCCGTAGCCTCAGCCGACTTTGGGGTTCCCCTCTGCCTCCGCAGAGGGCGACCATCCTCCGGACGTGAGCTTCCTGCCTCACGTCTGCCGTTATCGGAGGAACCGGCAAAGGCACAGATCCTGTCCCGTCTGCATCCCTACAGACCGACGCGAGGCCGCCGCTGGCTCGGGGTGTAGGGTGCTAGGACCCGGGGCACACATCAGCCCGCGTCCTGCCTGCCCTCTCGGCCTCTCCCCCCTCACTGCGCGGACAGCACCCACCGCCGCGTCCACTGTTGGAGAACCCCCTACTGGGTTCCGATCATTCACATCACGGGCCTTTACGGTGGGATCTCCCTTATGCTTTATGGGGTTGGTTCTACTCACCATCCCCGCTGTACCGCTCCGGCCGAAGGATCCAACGTTGCGCTGTTCTGCCGTCACCGACGCGACTGCCTTCCACTCCAGCTTCTGCAACTCCGCACGGAGGGCACACAGCACCTGCAATAATGATTCTGCGGGCTGAAGGCACTCCTCCAACTTGCGCAGAGCCACAGGCAAGCACAGAAAGTCAGTCGGTGATTGACTTACCTGGCTGTCAGTCACATCCTCCGACTGCTTCCTGTGAGGCTGTTCCTCTAGCCCAATCGGTTCCTTCCCCGGCCCGAGATGGACATTCCTTGGTCCCGCCTCCATCCAATCATCAGCAGGCATGCAAGACACACCTTCCAATCCCGAGCCTGTCTCGGGGAGGGACTTCCAGTATGTGGCCATCTTGGCTCCCTTCTGGGTTTGGCAAGGTGCGTGCGATCTTTCGAGCTGCAGCGGCTCCTTCTTCACAGCTCTCGCAGCTGCCGCCACGCTGCCGAAGTCCCTCAGACCAGCACACGTCTACCACCAACTCGGATCCGGGCAATCCCTGCCTGCAAAACACAAAACACACGCGGCCACCCAGGGCGGACAAGCCGGGAACTTACCTCCCGGGTCCCATCTGTCCGAGGAAACATCCTCGTTGTGGCCTCTCCAGACGCAATGCCGTCCCGGGCGCTTCTAGTGACGGCGCGCTCATACGAGCCCGCTGCACTCTTGCACCACCCGTTGTCATCCCGCACCAGGGGAAAACAAGCCTTCTGCGGACCGGTGGCGGTCCGTGGGGTAAGTCTCTCTCCCGGGGCCGTGTGCACACCGCTCCCACGGCACGTGTGTTGGGTGATTTGAACGTGTCCGCCTGTCTGTGTCCGGGCCAGCTTCCACAATGGCGCCCAACATGGGGCGATCCGCCTGTTTCAAGGCAGGGAACCCCGTTTAAAAATAATTTTGTGGATGGCCCGGCACAGCAGGTGCACTTTATTATAAATAATGGACTCTGTAAATAAACGTGTGTTGGGTGATTTGAACGTGTCCGCCTGTCTGTGTCTGGGACAGCATCCACATGTGAAAAATAAAAACAAAACATTTATGTTTTAACCCATTTTAATTTTATATCAGTTAGTTTTTAAGTATATGGTTTTAATTTCACTTTAATTTTCATTTTTCACAGCTTTTAGCTTTTTTTTTTAATTTCAATTAATTAAATGCTTTTTAAGTTGTTTATTACTACTGTAGTATTAAGTATTATCTATAACAATAAAAGGCAAAGCCCTCACTGACTGACTGACTCACTCACTCACTCATCACTAATTCTCCAACTTCCCGTGTAGGTAGAAGGCTAAAATTTGGCGGGCTCATTCCTTACAGCTTACTTACAAAAGTTAGGCAGGTTTCATTTCGAAATTCTACGCATAATGGTCATAACTGGAACCTGTTTTTTGTCCATATACTCTAATGGAGGAGGCGGAGTCACGTATCACGTCATCACGCCTCCTACGTAATCACTGAACTGAAAACAAGGAAGAGATTTACAGCATGAGTCAAACGCAGGAACGAAGGTAAATGACGTTAATTGTTGAGTGTCTTTTAATACTGTGTAAGCATACATTTTAACACGTGCAATTAAACGTGTGCATTTACGGGATGATTTCTCAGGCTTAAAAGCTTGCCTTTTATTAAAAAGGTAAATGCAAACTGTTTTCATTCTGAAGGGCACAAACCACGTTAGATTTCAGCCGTTAAACGCGCAAAAATGTCGGTACACCAGATAAATAAGCGCAACATATTATCAGTTGTATTGTATGCTTACAATACATATAGAAATGTGTTAATCGTTAACTAATATTATGGGATGGTGTTTTTCGACTCGCGCCTTGATTTAAACGATTGCATGTCTTGGTGGGTTTGCGTAGCTTATTGTCAATATCTTTACACCTCTTTTTAAGACTTAATTTAAAAAGGTTTTCTTTTCTTCTTAATTAAAATTTAAAAGCAATACTTCACCGCTGCAAAGCCCCTCTAGCGCTGACGTCCAAGGTTCGATTACCGTAAGCGAGTGCAGTGAGTGTGTACGCCTGATGAGCCAAGAATAAGGGGGAAACACGTGTCGCATACTCTTTGCATTATTTGACAGTAAACTATTTTCAACCATTCTATCATCTGCTTCTCACAAATAAAGGCACCGTGGCTGATGTTAGCTGACTTGCTGGCCAACCATAAGCGTTACCTGGTAGGTAACCACCCACTCACTTCACTCCCTTACGGGAATCGAACCTCCGATGTCAGCGCTAGAGGCGAAGCCCCTAAAATTGCGCCACGCCGTGTGGTTCGTTTATTTGACAGCATGTAGATCGGGGTAATCACATTCACGGCATTCGTAGTCTGATTCACAATCTGATTGTATGGGTGGTTACCTACCAGGTAACGCTTATGGTTAGCCAGCAAGTCAGCTCGAAGTGATCACTCGAGTGAAGGCAGCTTCACAAAAAAACAGATCCTTAACAAATTGTTATTGGTATATTTTCCCTCAATTTAAAAAGGTTTTCTTCTTAATAAAAATTTAAAAGCAGTACTTCGCGGGGATTTAGATATAGATCTATATATATATATATATATATATATATATATATATATATATATAGATATATATAGATATATATATATATATATATATAGATATATATATATATATATATATATATATATATATAGATATATATATATATAGATATATATATATAGATAGATATATAGATAGATATAGATATATAGATATACATATATAGATATATATATGTATGTCTATATATATATATATATATATATGTAAGCTTATAAGTACTGCCTTACTTCTCTTTAAGAAAGGAAGATGCAATGATACTTGATTTAACACTAGAATTACCAGAGTCTACGAAAAAACTCGTAGATCCGGCCCACCTTAAAACCATTCGCAGCTCTCTTTTGTCTTCTAAATGTGCCGATTAAGACGAGCCAGCAAGCAGCCGGCTATTCCATCCCCCACCGTTGCAGAGCGTTCACTAAGTTTTCCCAGCTCTTGCCTTGTTTGATTATCTGGGAGTGACTGAACTGCTAGAGTTTTAGTGTGGAAATAATAGATCGCTATTTGAAACACACACAGTTCTACAGCAATCTGTGTAAACACATTTTTAAAACAGAAACGTTTTTCATATTTTAGTAGTAAATGACAAAATGTAGGCATAAACTGTATAAGGTATGAAGCCTGAAGTCCAAAGATCAAGTAAAAACACTTCCACAAAAGGTTCAAGACTGATACAATATCTTCTGTGGCGTAGCGGTAAGATTTGCTGACTTGTAATTGAGAGTCCCCGGTTTGATCCCCACTCACTCCTATATTTGCCGTTTTCAGTAGTGAGCTCCTCTTTTTGTTAATATTATACAGTACACACATACGTTTGGTTTGCGTCTGTAACACACGGTGTGCATTTATAGGACTTGTAAAAGTTACCGTTTTTTTTAACTTTTATTCTCTCTAAATCACGATCACGATACATACTACCCCACCCCCACCAGGGATCTGACACTGTTATTTTTTATTTGAAACAGAATAACTGGAGATGTGAGTGGTGTTTTGAGACAATGGAACTGGACATTCTCTCATCTGGAGGGATAAAAGCTGACACACAAACGCTGGCGAATCTGACTTCTTCGTATCTCACCGTCACTTGATTTTTTTATTCGGTTTTATTGAGTGTTCCTGCTCATGCTGAATTAAGAGTGCACCTTATGGTGAATGATGTCAAAACAACAAAAAAACACAGACGTAGGTATATATGATATTTGGAATTATTCGTTTTATGACCTGTATAGTACATTTCGGAAAACTTTGTGGCACGGATACAACATTATTCATATTATTCTTATTCATTCGCATAACATCTTGCGTTTTGTAATCAGTGAATGCGTATTTTTTTTCCCGATCTTGCCAGTCCCCACATGTTGCTGTATGCTGTTTTTTTTTGTATACTCCAGGACATGCAGAGGATAGAATAGTACAGAGCAGTAAGTTCAGCGTTATATGCAATAATCAGATTCAAATGTTAACTGTTCACACACACGCAAGGATAGTCTTTCCTACATTTACAACGTGAGTACCTGTTACAATGTACACGCTTCTCTCTATGCTGTGGTTCCTATTCCACACCTGAAAGAAAGAGACAATATATGTGAAAACATCATCGCACTAATGCAATATTATATGAAAACGAACAGCGTCAGATCGGGTGTGGATTTATGTTGGCGCTATTACTGAAAGAAAAAAAGATCAACATATGCGTTGATCCAGCAGAACTGAATAAGCTCACGTGCTCTAGCATCCCCACCCCCGATCTGACTCTAAGAAACAGCGCAAGTACAGACGCAAACCAAGTGTGATCAAGATTTCCCGGTTCGATCTCACTCACTCCTATATTTGCCGTTTTCAGCACTGAATAAGCTCACACACTCTAACACTCCCCCCCCCCTCCGCCCCCCAAAAGAGCAGCTTACTACTGAAAACGGACATAAAATTTATAAATTGGTATGCACTGTAAATCATTAAGTTTAAAATGTCGATCGCGGTTATTTCTGTTAATTAATTCATGCTTTTTACTTAGAGTCAGAACAGGAGCTTGTTCAGCTTATTCAGCTTCTGATCTGACTCAAACGGCGCCAGTATAACTTCACACCCAACCTGACACTGTTCGTTTTCAAATAATATTGCATTACTTCGACGATGTTTTCTGATTGGTACTATTCACGTCATAAATGATTTCTTCACATATATTTGTCTCTTTCTTTTTTAAAATGTGCGTTGTAGCACGCAGCAACTGGCAACCTTCATGTTCTTGCGCACACTGAATAAGACAGCGCTATATGCAATCATCAGATTCAAATGTTAACAGTTAACAGTTAACAGTTATATAGCACGGAATGGAAATCAGCAGTTCTTAGCATTGCACCACGCAAGCTGTCATATCAACCGCCTACTGTAACTTGCTTTCTTTTTTCTTCGGTTATATTCTTGAATAAAAGTGCACTTGTTTTATTATACTTTTACATGGGGTAGGGAAGGATCCTGAACACGACTCAGACAATGAAAAGTGAATTAAAAAAAAAACAAAACAAAGCTAACCTTTGCAAATATCATAAATTACACCGGCTGTTACATACTGAAATCAAATGTATCTTTTTATTCTAAAATAGTAAAAATAAGAACACTTCACATCTCATAAGGGAGTCATGCAGGATCGAACTCATGACCTTCTGATTACCAGTCAGCAACTGATACTGTTGCGCCATGGCGGCAATAATAGTAAATAGGTGTCAATGTCCCACACTAAGGCAGCTTTTTTTGGCGGCGGCTTTTTTTTTTTTGTACCTTTTGTAAAGTGTTTCTTTGATATTTGGACTTCAGGCTTCATACATTATATAGTTTATGCCTACATTTTGTCATTTGTTACTAGAATATAAAAAACATTTCTGTTTTAACAATGTGTTTACACAGATTACTTCAGAAACGCAACACACATGAAATGCGTGTGTTCCAAATAGTGATTTATTATTTCCATTCTAAAACTCCACTCACTCCCAGATAATCAATCAAGGCATGAGCTGGGAAAAGCTCGTTTACGATCTAAGTCGGTGGGGGGATGGAATAGCCGGCTGCTGGCAGCATGTCTTTATCAGTACATTTAGATGACAAAAGACGCTGGCAGAGAGGTGAGAACGGTTTTAAGAAGCGATTTAAGGTGGGCCGGATCTACAAGTTTTTTCGTAGGCTCTGGTAATTCTAGTGTTAAACGATTCCATGTCTTGGTGGGTTTGTGTAGCTTATTGTCAATATCTTTACACCTGTTTTTAAGACTTATTGACTGAAACGGGCTTTCACGAAAAAAGTTAGGGCTTTGCTACAGGATACACCCTCCACAAGTTAAGGAAGTAAAAATAAAAGTATATATTTCTGTTTTATTTAAACCTTTTAAGTTCGTATGCATAGCCCCATTTGGCTGTTTTAGTTTTTTTTTTCTTTCTTCAGTAATATTCAGTAATATTTAATATTTAAGAAAAAGAACATATGCATTTTACTTTTTTTGTATCTCTTTAGTAATATTTTAGTGTAAAAGGATAACCAGTATTTAAACCTTTTATGTTACTTTATAAAGTTATTTTACACAATGTTGAAAAATTAATAAGAAAGCTACATATTTTGGCAGCTGCTGCTTTACTTTTCAATGAAATGAAAAAAGCTCTCCAAGAGAAAACCTCAATGAAGGAGAAACCCTCATTTATAAAGGTTTGCTGCAGATGACTTAACTGAAAATAAATGAATAGTTCCTATGTGTATAATACATATTTATCTATTTTACTTATGCTTTTATTCCAGCAACTTGCAACATCTGAGGTACAATTTGTTACATTACTTTTGTTTTTTGCAACACAGGCAGGTGAAGTGACTTCCTCAGGGTCACACAGTGGTGTCAGTACCAGGATTTGAACTGACAAGCTCCGGGTTTGCTGAAATATTACTGAAGAAAGAAAAAAAACAAAAACGGGCAAATGGGGCTATGCATACAAATGTCCATCCATCCATTATCCAACCCGCTATATCCTAAATACAGGAGCCAATCCCTGCCAACACAGGGCACAAGGCAGGAAACTAACCCCGGGCACGGTGCCAGCCCACCGCAGGGCGCACACACCCACACACCAGGGACAATTTAGAATCGCCAATGCACCTAACCTGCATGTCTTTGGACTGTGGGAGGAAACCGGAGTACCGGGAGGAAACCCAGACAGACACGGGGAGAACATTCAAACTCCACGCAGGGAAGCGAACCCGGGTCTCCTACCTGGCACCTTTCACTGCGCCACCATGCCTCCTGCATACAAACTTAAAAGGTTTAAATAAAACAGAAATATATACCTTTATTTTTACTTCCTTAACTTGTGGAGGGTGTATCCTGTAACAAAGCCCTAAGTTTTTTCATGAAAGCCCCTTTCAGTCAATAAGCCTTAAAAACAGGTGTAAAGCTAAACTTGCAGCACCGCTATTCAATTACACTTGCCTAACGCCTCTCCTAAGGGGACATACTGTGGGATCTGGGCATCAGTCAAAGCACCAATCACAGGCCCGATTAGAAAGCGGGAAGCTGTGATTTGTCGTCTCCCTCCCATGTAACAATCACAGCCCGTGTTACAATGCACTATGTATGTATGTATATATGTATATATGAAGAGGATGGATAGATGGATGTATATGTGTGTGTTTATGTATGTGTGTATATGTGTGTATATATATATGTTGATATGTGTATATATATATATATGTATATATATGTGGATGTGTATATATATATATATATATATATATATATATATATATATATGTATATGTAGATATGTGTATATATGTATATATGTATATGTATATGTATATATATGTTTACATAACCTCTTTAACACACTACTTCTCCGCTGCGCAGCGCGGGTATTTTGCTATATATATATATATATATATGTGAATGTATGTATGTATGTATGTATATATGTATGTCTATATTTATATATATATATATATATATATGTGCATATGTATATATATGTGTATATATATGTAGATATGTATATATTTATATGTATATATATGTACATATGTATATATATATGTAGATGTGTAAATTTGTATATGTACAGTAATCCCTCCTCCATCGTGGGGGTTGCGTTCCAGAGCCACCCGTGAAATAAGAAAATCCGCGAAGTAGAAACCATATGTTTATATGGTTATTTTTATATTGTCATGCTTGGGTCACAGATTTGCGCAGAAACACAGGAGGTTGTAGAGAGACAGGAACGTTATTCAAACACTGCAAACAAACATTTGTCTCTTTTTCAAAAGTTTAAACTGTGCTCCATGACAAGACAGAGATGACAGTTCCGTCTCACAATTAAAAGAATGCAAACATATCTTCCTCTTCAAAGGAGTCAGGAGCAGAGACTGTCATAAAGGCAGAGGAAAATCAATAGGGCTGTTTGGCTTTTAAGTATGCGAAGCACCGCGGCACAAAGCTGTTGAAGGCGGCAGCTCACACCCCCTCCGTCAAGAGCACAGAAAGAGAGAGAGAGACAGAGAAAAACAAGCAAGCAAAAATCAATACGTGCCCTTCGAGCTTTTAAGTATGCGAAGCACGGTGCAGCATGTCGTTTCAGGAAGCAGCTGCACAAAAGATAGCAACGTGAAGATAATCTTTCAGCATTTTTAGACTAGCGTCCGTATCGTCTAGGTGTGGGAACAGCCCCCCTGCTCAATCCCCCTACGTCAGGATCAGAGAAAGTCAGCGCAAGAGAAAGAGAAATGTAAGCTGGGTAGCTTCTCAGCCATCTGCCAATAGCGTCCCTTGTATGAAATCAACTGGGCAAACCAACTGAGGAAGCATGTACCAGAAATTAAAAGACCTATTGTCCGCAGAAACCCGCGAAGCAGCGAAGAATCCGCGATATATATTTAAATATGCTTACATATAAAATCCGCGATGGAGTGAAGCCGCGAAAGGCGAAGCGCGATATAGCGAGGGATTACTGTATATATATGTATATGTAGATATGTGTATATGTAGATATGTATATATATGTATATGTATATACAGTATATGTTTACATAACCTCTTTAACACACTACTCCTCCGCTGCGAAGCGCGGGTATTTTGCTAGTCTATACTAATAAAAGGCAAAGCCCTCAATGACTCACTCACTGACTCACTCATCACTAATTCTCCAACTTCCCGTGTAGGTAGAAGGCTGAAATTTGGCAGGCTCATTCCTTACAGCTTACTTACAAAAGTTAAGTAGGTTTCATTTCAAAATTCTACGCGTAACGGTCATAACGGTCGACAATGTCCGCCATGTTAAACTTTCTTATTTATGGCCCCATCTTCACGAAATTTGGGAGGCGGCTTCCCTGCGCTAACCAAAACCGATGTACGTACTTATTTCGGTGGTATGACGCCACTGGTGGCCGCCATATTGAACTTTTCAACGGTCTTTATTAGTTATGGGCCCATCTTCAAGAAATTTGGTACGCAGGTACCCAACGCTAACTGAATCCTACTTACGTACATATATACGTCCATAGCCTGGAGCTCGGTCGCCGTGTGAGGCAGCGTTGGGTCCCCCATCCCCACGCCTCCCACGTAGTTGGCTGCCTGCCTATATAAGGCCATCCGTCGCTCCAGTCTCTTCATTCCCTTCCATGCTTCGCCATGGTATTCATGTCTCCCTGCTGATAACTGCAGCCTTTTTATTTAACCCACGGCTTCTCCGCTGTTTTATTGTTCATTTATTATGATTATAGTTCTTGTGTAAGTATTTTAGACTTAGTTTACATTGTTCAGGTACCCATTTCCTTTATCGTTCCAACCGTACCCCCATTAACATGTCTATCGAGATGATCACCATCGATCAAAGAACTGTCACTTACCGAGTGGTTTCCATGCCTGGAGATGGCGCCTGCCTTTTCCATTCTCTGTGTTACATATTGCACGGCCATATCAGGCTCACTCTTGATATGTGGAGGAACATTGTGTCTCATGTATTGAATGACTGGGACAGGTTCAAGGTGTGGACTGATGACGGTACAGGAGATAATTATACTACGCAGGAGCACCATAAAAGTGAAATGCTTAAGCCCTTCACCTGTGGTTCTGCATGTGAGTTGATGGCTGCCGCTGAATTGTTCGGCTGTCGCTTTCAAGTGTACCGAAATGGCCCAATATTTTACACCTTTGGACAACCGCCAATGCCTCTTATACATCTTAGATTCACAGGTGACGATTTGAGTAGTGGACACTTTGATGTTTATGAATGTTTAAACTCTCAAAAGCTGGATGTGAAGTTATCGATGAAACCAATTTTAATTCAAACGCCTCCAATTTCCAGTAAGGCTCTGCTTCGCAATGACAATTAATAAGTCTCAGGGACAGACCCTACAAAAGGTTGGCATTGATTTGAGGCAAGATTGCTTTTCACATGGCCAGCTATATGTTGCATGCTCAAGAGTAAGCTCAGCGCACAGCCTGGTCATATTACAACTGGAGGGCAGAACTGACAACGTGGTATACAAAGAGATCCTTAACAAATAATTATTGGTATATTTTCCCTCAGTTTAAAAAGGTTTACTTTTCTTCTTAATAAAAATTTTAAAGCAGTACTTCGCTGCTGTGAAGCGTGGGTATTTTGCTAGTTATTAATAAAAAACATGCTTTTCTTTTTTCACCCAATACTAAAGCGATGGTGCTTGTCGTATGCGTGCAACGGAGAACTATGGTGTCATGGTGGTCAGTGTATCCACCTCTCAACTCTATGGACCTGTGCTGTGTTCCCAGATCTGTCACCATTGCCTAGGGTGTTAACTTAGTTGTAAACCATACATTAGCTGACTGTTCAAAACAGTTACTTAATAGATTTAATTGTTAAAAAAATTTTTTTTTTTCATTCAGGGCCCCTCCAGATGCTGATACTTTCATTCCTTTGTGTCCATTGCCTGCAATACCATGGTATGTAAATAATTGATTTATAGAGATTATATGTATTTTCGTTGCAAGAATTTATTTCTTTTCATTATAAAATTTTTGAAAACATCATCCAAATATGAAACAAATCTTACTACTTACTATACATTTGAAGAATAAATGCAAGAATAGCATGTAGAAAATCAGCAGTGAAATGAAAAAGACACTTCTCGAGATTTTTGACAGGGAACACCAAAGAATTCTCAACAAAATTGACAAAAGGCCTAGTGGAAGAGATTAAACACATAAGTTCAAGACAGAACCATTGACAAAAACACAATGAGAGTCAGATTGTGAAAACATTTGCAAACAAACACATTTCTGCAGGTAGAACAAGAAATTGGGACATGCGTTGGTTAAAAACCCAAGCATATGCAGAAGAGGACAGGCCATCTAGACTGGGTTAGACAAGAGGACGTTAATCAGGAGGAGCAGAGTCAGAATCAGCCTGTTTTCTGTACGGCTGATTGAAAGGGGCTTGGGCTGTGCAAATTTCTGTAGTCCAATGGTTAGTCAAGAACAAAATCTATAGGGATTGAAGCTTACCAGGCTGTGCAGACGTACATAATGTGGAAGCTGTTGATAGCCTGAAAGGACTCCGATAACACAGATGAGAGGAAGAAGAGGGAGGTGGTTGAATATCATCACCTGTCTCTCAGATAGAATAAAAAAGGACAGGAAATGAAAAAGAACAATTGTCAGAAAGGTGCTCACCTGCACCTTTGTTCAGGCATATGCTTGGAGCTAGAAAAACTAGACAGTTTCCATTTATAGGATGAATGAGAAACTCAGAGAAACAACTACCTAAACAAAAAAGCAAACTAACAAAGCAACTTTTAGATGACAACAATCTTATACTAGATAGATCATGCAGCCCCTCCTTACTCCAGGAATACATGTCCCTAAAACCTGAAAATAAAAAGAAACAAAACAAGCAAATTTGCTGGGCTTCCTGCCCAGATTTATTAGACAACATCAGTTACATTAATTGTTGGGAAATTACTCATCAGGCACACAAATTAAAAATATACAAAGAAAGAAAGAAAGAAACAGTACCAAATACCAAAAACTGCTGTTGCTTAACCTTGATTTTTAGCAGCGGCAGTAAGACTAAGCAGCAAAAAGCATGTGGTGTCATTCCTTAATAGAATCTAACACTTGACTAAAATAAGCAGAGCTAAATGCAAAGGGATTTTTAAAAACCCATAAAAGGCTTGCTTTGTTTACTCAAAAGTGAGTGCCTTCTTACACAAACTATCTCCCACTGAGCAAACAAAAAACAAAACAGTGCTAAAAAACAGCACATAAAATAATTGTCAGGTTTTCCAAAACAAATGCACAAAGGAAAAGAATTGCTAAGAAATAGCAAAATGTAAAGCAGTAAAAATGAGGGCATCTGAATCTCTAAATAGGTCAGACAAACTGATAATTTGCGTGTTTCAGAGTCCCTTTTACAGGGGAAAATGAACACAGTGATGTCACATTCTTACACATGTGCTCACGCCATACAACATTCATTGACTTTAGTTCAGCTTTCAACACCATCATCCCTAAGAAGCTCATACAATAGTTGGGTCAGCTAGGCTACAACACCTCCCCTACGCAACTGGGGACTGGGCTAGACTTCCTGACAGAGAGACCCCAGGTAGTCTGTGTTGAGAACACCATCTCCAATACCAGCATGCTGAGCACTGGTGCCCCCCAGAGCTGTGTACTCAGCCCACTTCTGTTGACCCTGCTGACTCATGATTATATGGCTGCGTACAGCTCTAACAACATCATTAGGTTTACGGCTGACACAGCAGTGGTAAAGCTCATCGGCAATGGAGATGAGTCAGCTTACAGAATGGAGATATGATGGTTGGCGGACTAGTGCCAGTGCAAAAATCTGTCCTTTAATGTGGACAAGATAAAAGAGACGATTGTTAACTTCAGGAAATCCCATTCTGTCCACACCCCATTGCACATTGAACGCTCTGCAGTAGAAGAGAACCAAATTCCTTGGTGTGCACTTGGCAGCTGACTTTACTTGGTCAATAAACAAAACCTCCATAGCCAAGAAGGTGTAACAGTGTCTCCACTTCCTTCAGCGGCTGAAGAAGGCAAGACTACCTCTCATCATTCCCACCACATTCTACAGAGGCACCATCAAGACCATGTTACTTTTGGGAACTGCAATGTCTTCGACTGTCCTCCAATGGTTTGGGTACACTTCAGAAAAAAGCATTGGGTCCTCTCCGCCCTCCATTCAAGACATCTTTGTAAACCATTTTATCTTACAGCATTGTGAAGGACCACTCTCACCCCTCCCACAGTCTCCTTGTCTCACCCCTATCTGGCAGAGGGTATTGTAGCATCCGAACCAGCTCTGCCAGGTTCTGCACCAGCTTCTACCCCTTGGCTGTCCGGACTCAACTTTATGCTGACCCCCTGCCCTCAGATCTGCATATACAGTATATGCAGTACATTTGTTACACATGTCACTACTGTTGTTTTTTATTATTAGTTTTACTATTATTTATTATGTATTTATTACTATTTCAAATTATCACTATATATTCTCTTATGTATTATTTACTACATTTTTGTTTACCTATTTAATTATAGTACAGTATAGTTCTTTATATGTCTTGCACTTGTCCTGTGTTTATGTATATTTTGCATAACGGTTCTGAGGAATGTTATTTTGTATCATTGTATGCTGCAATGCTGTGTATAGAAGGTATTACAATAAAGCCACTTGACTTGTAATCACAATGATCATCATAATGACGTCACAAGGGGATGTCTATTTAGTCACAAAACATGTAGGACAACAAAAGGAATAAACATCAAAAACACTTAAAAATAATGTAGAAATACAGTGGATAACAGATCTGACTGTAAATTATTGTGTGATACTGTGAACTCCATGAATACTAAAACACAAAACACAAGATGGATACAAATAAAAATCTCTAAACTCTGGGGAAAAAAAAATCTTGAAAACCATGCAAGTCCCAAGATCTTACCATTTGCTTTAATACAAGATACAATTATAACAGCAGTTGCAAATCCTTGCGCTTAATCAGTTTAGTGTGATGCATCATGGTAAATTGCTATTATTAATATAATTATGCCAAAAGCAATTTCATTCTTTATTCCAAATTAACTTATTAATATTCTGATCATAATTAGGTGTGTCAGCTGTAGAATTACCACACCTGTGGCTACGCCATCCATTTAGTTTTGGTAAAAATTATGTTTTTTTTCTATTACCATTTTTGTGTGCATCCTAAAACATATAACTTCTGTACTTTGTTTTCAAAGCAAACCATACTCAGAAAAAGAAAAGATTCGTCAACAAAACGAAGAAGTGAATGATGTAAAGCTGCTTGATAAGTGGAGAGCTGCTACACCCATATTAAACTCCATCTTATTCAGTGAAGGTGGCAGAAAGTAAATCATTTATAGTGAATAACTAGCATCAAAAGAGTATATTTTTAAATGGAATGTTTGTGCCAAGTAAGGGGTTTCACAGCTTGAAATACTATACTAAAAATTATTATATCCATCATATAACTTTATGTAAGATAATTTAAAATGTATATGTACAGTGAAAAATAAAGAGAATCTTAGAAAATCAATGTTTTGACTTTTGAGATGCTGTTATGCTCTTAGCATTTTTTTGTTTGCTTTTGTTTTGTTTTTTTTTTCAAAATGAAATTTAACTTTAATTTTTTTTCCCACATATTAATATACTGTCTTTTATATATTTCTATAAATATACTAGCCAAAGTACCCGCTGTTGCCCAGGTATATTTGTAGAATGGGGTAAGGAAAGAAAACAAAGATTTATGTGTTTTTAAAAATGGTGACTCTGTTGTTATTGCTAGCTGTCCCATCCATCATCCACAGTGCCTGTATTTCAATGTCTCAGCTCTCTTGAGTCGAGAATTTGTTCTTTTTCGGTTTGATTGGATTACAGTCATGTCTGACTCTCCTCTTAGTTCAAGGTGGACAGTTTGTAGTGCTTAAACTATGCAGAAAAGCCAATAAAGTAGGAGTTAAACAACATCCCTTTGGTTCTACTTTGAGTTGCACTGCATTTTCACTCTCGATCAAGTCAACAACAACAACAACATTTATTTATATAGCACATTTTCATACAAAAAGTAGCTCAAAGTGCTTTACATAATGAAGAAAAAAAGAATAAAAGACAAAAAAGAAATTAAAATAAGACAACCTTAGTTAACATAATAAGGAGTAAGGTCCGATGGCCAGGGTGGACAGAAAAAACAAAAAAAAACTCCAGAAAGCTGGAGAAAAAAATAAAATCTGTAGGGGTTCCAGGCCACGAGACCGCCCAGTCCCCTTTGGGCATTCTACCTAACATAAATGAAATAGTCCTCTTTGTAGTTAGGGTTCTCACGGAGTCACTCCGTCTCACCCAATACCCCGCTGCAAAAGCACACAATACTCCTTTTTATATTGCAGTAGACAGAAGCAGCTTAATTTAACTCTGGTCATTTTATCTGCTGGTCTGCCTTCAGTCTGTTGGGAAGTTTCACTTGCTCTGAGTCAGCAGATGGCACTGGTGTACAAACTGTAGAAGACAAAAAAAAAATAAACCCACTGGGAACCCCAGGGTCTAAATGCTGGGTTACAAAGTAGTCTATCTTGTCCATCTGGTCCTAGAGAGTAACTATGTAAAATTTTGCCCAGGTCAAAAGGTGTAAGATTTATGTAGGGAACAGACAGACATTCTATTTTATATATATATAAGCAGCGAAACCTGACATTGAGCAATAACAAGTCTGCGATGCCCATAGATGTCCGGGGCTGCACATATGTGATATTGAATGGATCAGTGTTTGTCTACCTGGTGCTAAGAGCCATGAGTTTAAGCCCATTTGTAATGGGGATCGGAGCTTCCGTGCTTGCACTGATTAAGTCCCTGCCCTTTGTACACAACACCCATCACTACTGCAGATTGGATGGTTTAGTGAGGGCCTTGCATCAGCCCTGCTGCAGTCGCTTGGGACCGCTGGACGAGCACCTAAAAGACAATCAAACTGGACTATAGATGAAGTAAAAAGCATATCAAGGTGATTCTGTAAAAGGAGCATTACCAAGCCCTGAGGGGCAAGAGTGGAGGGCCATTGCATCTGGCCAATCCCATCTTCCCCTGCTGGTCGTTCCCCCGAGCCGGCGTCCCGCTGAAACCTAGTCCAATTTTTTCCATAGGATTACTGCTTCAGCATCCACAGGGCTTGTTTCCTTGACAGATGTAGACATTTCATTGACAGATACAGTAGATACCACTTTTAGTTTTTTCATGTACAGTATGGTATGATTAATTTAGCAGAATTCAGTCTTCTTGGCATGTAGAAAATCAATTAGTATTTAATTAAATTACTGAAGTCTTAAATGGAAATCAACATTAATTACTGTAAAAAGAAAAAATAGTAATATTCAAATAAATGTCTAATTCCTAGAATGAAAAGTGATTTAAGAATGTTGCTGGATTAAACTTGTTTAAATCTCTGACAAGCTTATAGAATACTGACTCTGACATCATGATTGTGAAGTACTACCTAAAGCCCACTAGATCTATAAAGATTTCAGTCAGCTTGTACAAACTGGAGTCATGAATGCACAAATCGGAACGCCGCATCCAAGTCATAGGTGTGTTTGCCTCAAGAAAGAAGGAAAATGTGATCTTTGTAGTAAACTGACTCTTGAACCGTGCCTGTCTAAATCTAAAGCATTTATGTAATGGTTTAACAAATTCAAAAACGTGGGGGTAAAGAGAACAAAATGTTAACATTGCTTCTTTGTCTTTAAATTAATGACTGAAAGGGTGCTGTGATCAAGGTCACCAAAATAGTGGAAATCGAGCAATCGTGCTGTATTTAAATGCAGTCAGGCAAAAGCTACGGGTTTCTGTCATACTAAATGGGTAACTAAAATAGCACAAGCTTGAAAATCATTTTCTTTGAATGACTGGGGAGGTCATGAAAAGTTAATTGCGTAAATATTTTCTCACAATAAAAGCACTGGAAGAAAGAAGATAATGATCAGGTTTAGAAAAGGACAAAAGCACTTTGGTAAAACAAGTGATTAGCATTTGGAATGAGATAATGAGCCATGTCTCTTTGATAATAAGTTTTCTTTCCTCACATAAGAATTATCTGATGTATAAGCTGCAGTAAATGGGCTTGTCCTGTCTCTGGGATTTTTGTTTTAATTAGGTTTCCATCCAAGAGTGGTGTTTAGGCGTAGATTAAGAGTTTGACAGCTGCTAGACACATTCCTTTTTACTATGGAATCAATGATATTGACAAATGAAAAGGCAAGTGATAGCAATTTTAATTTCATTCCTTTTATTTTATTTCCATTTTTTTAAGTATTATAAAACTACCTCAGTTGAGATTTTTTATGTGAGTGACACTCATAAAGGCACGTCATGGTGGTCAAGTATTTAGTATTGGGTATAAATCCTGGGCTGGGTACTAAGGGCTATGCGGAGGCTGCATGTAGTCTCTCTGTTTGTGCTTTACTCACCTTTTTGTCTTCAATGTTAAGACTTTAAGAAATTAGCACTTGATTATATTTTCTTTTTATTATTAAATTATACTGTTAATTTGTATTTGATTAATTAATTTCTTAAGCAAGTAATTTTCCATAAATATATTGTGAAAAGAATAGAAAGCACAGTTATTAAGTGTGTTAGGATCTAAAACAGAAAAAAATAATGAGTGCTTGTGCTTTGGCTACAGTAGTGTGCCTCCATTACTCACTTGCTGTAACTGACGACATTGTTGACATTTCTTCTGGGATATATTGTCTGGAAACTGACAGGGGCGGAGCCAGCAGAAGGTCAGAGGCGGGCTCAGAGGCCTGTCCCAGCCACAGAGGGAAAGTATTAGCATGTTATGTCTGTAAGCAGACAAGGGTTTGAGAAAGAACTAGGAGATACACAAAAGTCAAAAATGAGTCAAAGTAATGAGATTAACGAGTGTGAGCATCAAGACCACAATAAAGAGACAAAAATTATAGTCCAAAAACAATACAAAGGAAATTGAAAACTAAATAACTGATTGAAAGATCAAGTTGGAAAAGGTTTTATGGTTTTGTGACTAGGAAAAAAAATAAAAACAAAACAAGTGTCAGATGACAGGGATTGACACAGGAAAACTAAAAAATAAATCAGAAAAAGAAAAGCAATCCTAAGAAAGCACAGATGGCAATATATGGCTATGATCACCCAGGAGAAAACTAATGCTCAGAAATGACATGGAATGGAGAAAATATTGTCCAGGAGCTTAAAGAACAAAACAGAATCATGGGAAGGTATCTAGTTTAAGTCAAAAATAAAAATAAAAATTGAGAGCTAATTGACAGCTCATACGCCAACCCAAAGTCAGTTTCTGAAGACGTGTAGCAGAATCCTAATGCTAATTGGACTATTTTGTTCTACTTCTAGTATTTCTTTTCAGTCCAATACTTGGATGGCTGAAGTTCTTTAATAGGCAGAAAGAGATGCCCTACTGTGTCATGTGACTTCCATGACATGTGATTGGAAAAACCTAAAAACACAAAACGGCAACAACAGAATAACCAAAAGATGACCACTCTTGTCAGGTGTCTGATCTCTGAGGGTCTATACATCCTTTAACTAACATTACAGTTACACTGAAAAGCATTTCCTGGCTTTGCTTATTTTTAAACAATTTTGTGCTGTGATTTTCATATTTTTACTTCTATCTGATTTTTTGCAGTCTGATTCTGTTCCCATTTTTTTCATGTTTGTTGCTATGTCATGGTGCTACAGAATGAGTAGGACTTTGAATGGAGTAGGCTGCTGTCGTGTTAAGGTGGAAAAAAAAACACAAAATGAGAAAAAGGAGCAAGAGAATAAATGCAGTCGGAGGGAAACCAAAGTCAAAATGGAGAGAGAAAAGTTACATATTAAACAAGAAAACATTATAGAAGGTCAAAACCAAACCAAAAAAGAACATAATATGTAGATTCCTCACATAAAGAGGTGGAAAACCAGGAATAACTGCCAGAACAGAAATAAATTAAATATGAACATCAATATAATATGCCCACAGAGATCCGTTTGCAAAAATGTTGAACTTCATCCAGTGAAGTACTTTGTGCAAAATAAGGATACACTATCAACTGTAATGAATTGTCAGTGCTTCTGCTGTAGATGGGCCATTTAAATCAAGAAGTTAAGAAGTTATATATTATAACTCAGTTATAGTAAAAGGAGGGTACATTCAGTTTTCAAAGTTCCCCACAAATTGACCGATTCAATGGAAAAGCTTTTCCGTGGCCTATTTATTATTGGCTAAAATGGTGGAGAGGCTTGAAAGGGTATGGTGGACGGCAGGCACCTTTAACTACACCCTGTTTGCCTGCTGGTGAAGACACAATGTGCACGAGGTGATAAATCGGACACACCAGGGACGCAGTATTGGATTAGATGAATTAGAATTAGCATGGTGGGGGCTGATTTTCTAGCTGGAGTCATTCAACAAAAACACTCATTTTTGGGGATTTCCAGAGATTTTATATCCTCACAATGTTTCTGTCTTATGAAATGCTTGTTGGAAGGCATGTTACCGTCACTCTACATACAGCGATTGTGTTAAAGCACTCGGGAGATGATGTCACTTTTTTTGTCTTTGTGTGTGGGTAAGTCTGATACAACTGGCTTGAGAAATAACATTCAGGCAGAAGAGTTTATTCTGTAACAGCACTGAACGTAGTCTCTTGTGGGACATGCTCATGTTAGAGAAGTAAATAAAATTTCCATCATAAGAACTATTCAAATCAAAATTAATCAAAGTTAATGACATACTAAAAAGATGTAAGTTTTTGGAAAAGTCAACAGAACTTATTTGCAATTTAATAACAGGGGTACATCTGTTATTCACCATAATCCAAAACAAATACTGCCAACATCCAAAACCTTATTTAAAAAGGATGATTTAATAATGCAAAAACACAATGGAGGGAATGAGCAAAGGGAGAACAGAAAAGAATCCAATAAACAGAAACCAAACTCTGTCTTCTCCAGGGCCTGATGGCTTGTGCTTGGTTTTGTCTTTCCCAAATTACGCAAATCTTAAACACACTTCCAAAAATGCCCACTAGGAGGGGACCCTGTTTAATAATGAAGGCAAACGCAGGATCTTAGTAAAGAAATAATCAAAAAGTTTATTTTTGGAAAAAAGTACTCTGTCACACTTTCAAACTCCAAAGAACACAAAGGTATAAATTAGTTGCCAGCAAGGTGAACCAACATGAACAAAGTCCCAAACAAAAAAAACAGAATCCAAAAAAAGGTAAAAAAAATCTACAAAATCACAATAAGCACACAAGAACTAAAAAAAAAACCCACAACTCACCACTTCCTAGGGCATCCGAAATGAACCATCAGGAATTGTGCATTTATAGGGCCGGAGGGCAGGTCTTGATGGTGATTGGCAGGTGGCCCTACCCCTTGGGGGACCACCCGCAAAATTCATGGAGTACGGCACAGGCTTAAAAAAGAAAGCAATCAATAAACAAATGTAACATTAACACACCTCAATGACTCCAAGATAAATATAAATGTCAGAAAACCAGACTTTAAACCCCAGCCAGATAAAGAGCACTGGCTGAGATATATAACATTGTCTTGTTGCCCGTCAATGAGAATCCGGGTGTAGCAAGCACCAAAGCTCTCCAGGTTTACGTCACAAATTCTTTCCTATTTGGTCCACATTCTAGTACCACCTTGTTATGATTTTGCAAGGTTTTTATTTTATGTCATGATTAATTACATATTTTTCTGATCTTTTTCTAAATTTCTGATCCAAAAGCATTGGCTAGGTCCAGGAATAAAACATGTAGTGCTCTTCCTTCCCTTCTTGCAGATTAGTTTTGATGCCATGCCATGCTTGTGTGTTGTATGCATCCCGAGAAGCCTGGTATGCCAGCTTTCTTTACCACTGTGTCGATCAATTTGTTCCGTTTCAGATACATTGTTATCCTTTAAGCAGCAATGCTAAAGAATACCTCACCTTCAACATTCAAGAGATTGATTTGTTGGAATTGGCCAATGTTCAAGGCCTCCTTTACCTTGAAGATTACTACTGCCCAGCTCTTTGCAAGTGTTTTGGGATAGTTTACTTCTTCCATGCCACCTTCATTAACCTCCACAGGACCCGTAGGACACTTGGTGCATTTTTGCATAGTCTGTAAGGAACTCCACTTGGTCCTGGAGCTGAAGCTGCTCTTGTCTTCCTCATCACGTTTTCTACCCCAGTCCACTTTGGGGGCTATTGACCAACTGGTGTTCTGGTTGAGGCATGGGCAGAGGTGGGTAGAGTAGCCAAAAATTGTACTCAAGTAAGAGTAGTGTTACTTCAAAATAATATTACTCAAGTAGACGTAAAAAGTAGTCATCTAAAAAATGCTCAAGTAACAGTAAAAAAGTATTTGGTGAAAAGACTACTCAAATACTGAGTAACTTTTTGATCATAATAAATGATTTATTTTTTAGAAATGTTGTAATAAGACAGACAAAAATATAAAATAATGTGCAAATTCCGCTATTTCCAAATAATAAAATAAAAAATTAGTAAAAATAAATAACATCTTTACAAAATAAAGATGCACAAATAACACAAAGTTCCAAATCTCAGTTTTTCACAACAAAGCTTTTGAAGCCAATACCTACAGTATGTAACATGTATGTTTGAACAGTGCAAACTACTTACAGTGACAAGATATACTGTACACTAACAGTATAATACTATATATTCACTTGCCATCCAAATAGCACAGCTGATTGAAAATAACATTAGAACAAGGCAGCTTGTGCACGCCCAAGAAGTCTCACTTTACCTTGACTGTCTGTGTCTGTGCATGTTTGGTTAAAATGTGCTTGTTCTTCACTCAGTGAAGTGCTGGTTAAGCTTCAGCAGGAGTTGGCTCTCATTTTTCATGTATTCTTTTTTTCCCTGTCCCACTGTCTGTGAGGAGTTTGTGCTGCTATGCCGCCACAGTTTGTGTGTGGTCATGTGACTGCATGGCTACGTCTGATTTGTGAAACGGAGTCATGTGATTATTGTTCCTGCATCTAATTGGTGAAACAGTCATGCAGTGGATCCACTGGCGGCTTCTCTCTGGCAAAAATATAGCGTACATAATGGAAAAAAAGTAACGATTCGAGTGTTGCCCAATATAGCGGAGTAAGAGTAGTGTTTCTTCTTCACAAATGTACTCAAGTAAAAGTAAAAAGTATATGGTGCAGTAAAACTACTCTTAGAAGTACAATTTTTTAAAAAAAGTTACTCAAGTAAATGTAACGGAGTAAATGTAACTCGTTACTACTCACCTCTGGGCAATGGGTGGCATATTTGGAGGTATCCCATTCTGCTCAAATCTTCGGGTGTCTTGTGTGCGTTGTTTTCAGATGGCCCACCAGCTCCCTCTTTGGTTACTTAAGTGACCTACTCTTTTCTCTTGCAAAAAGGTCATTCACGAATCTGAAGGGATCCTACTAGAAGGATGCTCTTGCACTCTCCTTCTTCTTGCGTCGAGTTGTGAGGTTTTCTGCCCTCCGCAGTTTTCCTAGGCATTCTTTCAGTTCTGCCTGCAGGAGGTTGATGCCCTTTTTCATTTCCACCAAAGATTTCTTCTATCATTTCCTCAATTCTCTTCTCTCTTTGAAGAAGCACTCAATTACTTGTTGCCTTCTAGACTTAGGAGGGATTATTTTTATTCTTCTTTTCTGGCTCTTTTGTTCTAAACCTTTCTGTTCCATGAGAATATATCATATTGCCCATTTGTCCCCATTTCTTCTCCACTGTTCCTTGGATATTGCTCAGGATCTTGCACAGATCTGCATCAAATGATATTCATTCTTCTTTGCTGACGGATTCTGGACACATCACTTGTGATTTGTGGCCTTGGATGTTTTTCTCCAAAGCCAGCTATGTTTGGCTGAGTTCCGAGTGCTCAAATGTTGTGCTCACACTACTCTGCTTGGCCACTGGGATATTGATGCTTGGTAAACTGTGGGTTATATCCTGCTGCTGAGCTTCACTCGAATGTCACAACCTTTCTCTGAAGATGCAGGCTTCTCCTCCAAGTACTTCATCTGCCCCGATGTATTTTTAGGCCTCTAATGGATGTTACCTTTGACCAGCCGCAGTTACATATTCAGAGCTCATGTCCTGCAGATAATGGTATAAATGCCGTACCAGTTATGTGTTTTGTTGTTGTGTTCATGCCAAGTTTGGTTACTGCGTTGTCAGTTAATGAGTCTTCTTCAACCCCAACTCCTGCAAGCTGAAACTGTGTTTTCCTATTTGTATTTTATGTATCCATACGGTGTGACTACTATGCACTTACATACTAACGAAGCCTGCCATCATGGATAGCTAGTCCATGACAGCCTCGCCGAGTTCTTTTCCTTCCTGCCAGCTGTCACTGGGTTTCCCCAGATTATCAGTCAAACCCATATATAATTTTAATCAATTTGTAATCAATGCATGATATAATTTTACATTTTAATGCAAGTATATACTTACATAAAATTATAACAACACATTATTAAACATAAAGAGTTGAATGTAACTAAAGGGTTAACTAAAAATGTTGTTTTAAGCCTAAGCATGTGAGGCTTTTGCCTTATCTTAGAGGAGCCAGAATGACACCTTTTATTGGCTAACTAAAAAGATTCCAACATGCAAGCTTTCGAGGCAACTCAGGCCCCTTCTTATTACATCTTGCCTGAAGAAGGGGCCTGAGTTGCCTCGAAAGCTTGCATGTTGGAATCTTTTTAGTTAGCCAATAAAAGGTGTCATTTTGCTTGGCTTTTCTCTACATTCATAATGGCTAACACGGTACAACACCCTAGTATTAGAGGAGCCACCAAGATAGTTGCTAAGGTTCAAATGAAGTAGATGAGTAACAAACACCCCTCCTATGAAGCAGTGCTAAAATCAATGGAAGATTCCGCAGCTCACTGCTATTTACAAGGCAATGTTCAGATTAATGGGAGAATCAAAAGGAGTCAGAAAATACTGGTGACACTTGTTGATTGGATGAAATTCTGCATATTATGCATATTAGGAGTCATATGATGTGATGAATTAGATGAGGTAATGTAACAGAAAAATGTAAAAGCAGATAAATTGTTTTATTGATTGCTCACTCCGTGGACATTTGAACATACCTGTGTACAAATAAAGAATTGTTCTGCATTTTCATCTGGTCTCCAAGAATGACTTATTTTAAAATATAGGAAAGTTTTTTCCACAACACTCATTGGACTTGAATTACTAAGAATTACTATAGAGGCACCTAATAAAGTTAAGCCTCGTTTATACTTGATGCTCTGTGCTTGGTGTGAAGGCAGCGCTGTGAAAATGACATTGAACTTAGAGACACTCCCCAACAGACAGTATTTGCACCCCATGCTGCGCATAGAAATTTTTGGGTATGCAAAATGATGAATTTCAAGGAGAGGTTTTTTGTGTGGGTGCCAGAATGATGAACAAAGGGCTGAATATGATGCAACAGGTCACCAAAATGCAAATAAGACGTACAAAAACATTTGAAATGCATCTGCTCATCATGCCCGTAGGTCCCGCACTCATGTTGATATTATACTTGCCCTTCCTTCAGCGCTTTTGGTCAATGGGTCTCACACTCCACCTTCTCCTTTTCTTCCTGTTAAACTCAACAATTGTAGGCACAACTCTTCTTCCCTCAGCAGAGTCTCAAATCCACTGCTGTGACATTATTAGGTTTGTGACACTAACCGATCACTGTCACTTATTGACAAGGAGAATATCAACGCGCCAATCGAACAGGCAGCAACAATTATAAATGTGTTTTATTTGCTCACTGCATGCGCTTTGCAGTACTATCTGCGTGCAGGCTTCACATGGGAGGTATAAACCAGGCTTTATAGGGCACACAGCTGACACCATTCTGAAGTATGCAGTCACCAAAGGTCAGCCTACTTAGCCCAACTCATATTGTCCTCTGCCCTTTTTTGCCCCTTTATCCCTGACATGTTCCCAAACATCAGTGGAGCTTTTTTCAGAATTTCCTCAATATAGTACATTTCTCTAGTGTGCTTTTCACAAAATGACTTCACTGATTAAAGACCACTTAATATCACACAAGATTTCCATTGCTGGACTCGGCCTTTGCATTACAAGAGGCTGATGTTTAATTTGTTCTGAGTCCCATCGTTTCATGCTTGGTTCAGTGTCCTTTACAGCTTGATTAGTAGTACTATCGGGGAGGCTTTACAGATTAAAGTAGGTCAATTACTAAAACTGTTATTGAAGAGGCATTCCTTATCACATTTCTCTGAGAAATTAATTACAGCTGTCTTACTGCAACACATTCTTCTTTGGCTTGTACATTTAAAAATATCAGTCAGTCACAGGATTTCGGTATGTCATTATCAGAGTTGATTTGATTTGTTCTCCAAGTTTGACAATATCAGTTAAAACAAAAGATGCAGCAAGGAAAGGAATCTTCTACTGTCACACTGCATTGCAGACTGAGTGCCCACCTGATTTTAGTAGGCAGCTGGATTTTACTGTTTGCAAAGCATAGAGAATTTATTGTCCATCCATCCATCCATTTTCCAACCCGCTGAATCCGAACACAGGGTCACGGGGGTCCTGCTGGAGCCAATCCCAGCCAACACAGGGCACATGGCAGGAACCAATCCTGGGCAGGGTCCCGGCAGTGTCAGATCGGGGGGAGCGTGAACGTGACTGAGAGAATAAAAATGAATTAAAAAAAAAAAGAAAGGTAACTTTTACAAGTACCATAAATTTAAAACGGCTGTTTCAGACTCAAATCAAATATGTTTTTATTTTATAATAGTAACAATAAGAGCAGCTCACTACTCGAAACGGTCACACTTGGAATCGAGCAGGCAGCCTCTTGATTGCAAATCAGCAGTTCTTACTACTGCACCACCCAAGCGGTTGTGTCAGTGTCGTACCCTAATCCAATTTCTTTTTCTACAGTTATATTCTTGAATAAAAGCGCACTTGTTTTTTTATATTTGTACCTTTTCCAAAAGTGTTTCTTTGATATTTGGACTTCAGTCTTCACACATTATACACTTCATGTCTACATTTTGTCAGTTATTACTAAAATATGAAAAACGTTTCTGTTTTAGTTATGTGTTCAACAATTCCTGTCATCCTACATTTACACAGATCATTGTAGACACGGAACACATGAAATGCATGTACAGTAATCCCTCGCTATATCGCGCTTTGACTTTCGCGGCTTCACTCTATCGCAGATTTTATATGTAAGCATATTTAAATATATATCACAGATTTTTCGCTGGTTCGTGGGTTTCAGTGGACAATGGGTCTTTTAATTTCTGGTACATGCTTCCTCAGTTGGTTTGCCCAGTTGATTTCATACAAGGGATGCTATTGGCAGATGGCTGAGAAGCTACCCAATCAAAGCACGTATTATGTATTAAATAAAACTCCTCAAATATATTGTGAGCAGGGGGGCTGTTCGCACCCCTAGAGGATACGGACGCTCCTCAAAAAACGCTGAAAGACTACCTTCACATTGCTCCCTTCATTGTGACTGCTTTGTCACGCGATATGCTTCCCGCATGGTGCTTCGCATACTTAAAAGCCCAAACAGCACGTATTGATTTTTTATTGTTTGCTTTTCTCTCTCTCTCTCTGACATTCTCTGCTCCTGACTGAGGGGGTGTGAGCTGGGGGGCTGTTCGCACCCCTAGAGGATACGGACGCTGTCTAAAAAATGCTGAAAGACTACCTTCACACATTGCTCCCTTCCTTGCTGGGCTTACTTGCTGTTGCTTTGTCAAGCGATATGCTTCCCGCACGGTGCTTCACATACTTAAAAGCTCGAATAGCACCTATCAGTTTTTGATTGTTTGCTTTTCTCTCTCTCTCTGACATTCTCTGCTCCTGACACGCACTCCTTTAAAGAGGAAGATATGTTTGCATTCTTTTAATTGTGAGACGGAACTGTCATCTCTGTCATGGAGCATGTTTGAACTTTTGAAAAACAGACAGATGTTTGTTTGCAGTGTTTGAATAACGTTCCTGCCTCTCTACAACCTCCTGTGTTTCTGAGCAAATCTGTGACCAAAACATGACAATATAAAAATAACCATATAAACATGGTTTTTACTTCGCGGATTTTCACCTATCGCGGGGGGCTCTGGAACGTAACCCCCGCGATAGGGGAGGGATGACTGTATTCCAAATAATGATATACTGTATTATTTACCCTATACAACTCCAGGCAACCCACACACAGATAAGGAGCCTTGGTTTGAGCTGGGAGACCTTTTTACCCGTGCAGGCTGCTTGCTGCTTGTGCTGATCGACACATTTACAAAACAAAAGACACTGATGGTGGGCGGCACGGTGGCGCAGTGGGTAGCGCTGCTGCCTCGCAGTTGGGAGATCTGGGGACCTGGGTTCGCTTCCCGGGTCCTCCCTGCGTGGAGTTTGCATGTTCTCCCCGTGTCTGCGTGGGTTTCCTCCGGGTGCTCCGGTTTCCTCCCACAGTCCAAAGACATGCAGGTTAGGTGGATTGGTGATTCTAAATTGGCCCTAGTGTGTGCATGGTGTGTGGGTGTGTTTGTGTGTGTCCTGTGGTGGGTTGGCACCCTGCCCGGGATTGATTCCTGCCTTGTGCCCTGTGTTGGCTGGGATTGGCTCCAGCAGACCACCGTGACCCTGTGTTCGGATTCAGCGGGTTGGAAAATGGATGGATGGAAGACACTGATGGTAGAGGTGTGAAGGAATTTAAGGTGGGCCGAGATTACAAGCTTTTTTGTAGGCTTCAGGGATTCTATTGTTAAGAAAAACAAGTTTAGAACATAAGTGGTTACTTAACAAAATGTACATTTATAATTTACATATTTACATATGCATGCATGAAGCCTACACAGTAATGTCTATATAAGATTTATTCACTGAAGCTAAGTATGTTCAAGCCCAGATCGCACTTGGATTGGAGACCATCTAGGAAAGCTTTGCTTGCTGCTAGAAGTGGTTCTGCAGAGGCCAAGAGGGGACGCTTACTTACCCTGTGGTCTGTGTGTGGAACCCAATGCCTAGTGCAGTGACAAGGACACTGTGCTGTAAAAATGACACCAACCTTCAGATGACCTTCTCTGTGTTCATAAAGGATCCCTGGGCACACTTCATAAAGAGTAGAGTGTATCCCAATGTCCAGGCTAAATTGTCCATTATGGTCTGGTCATTCTGGCCACCTAATCATCCTGTCTCTGTCATCCTCTCTCTTACCAGTCATCTCTTTCACCCCTTGACTGCCTAATAGCTAATGTGTGTTGAGCGTACTGGCGCAAAATGGCGGTAGGTGGATGCTACACATTGGTGCTGGTTGCAGTGGCTCCCCACTCACTATGTAAAGCGTTTTGTGCGGTGAAAAAAGTACTACATAAATGTAAAGAATTATTATTTTCATTTTTATTTTTTTACATTTTTAACATGTTTCAAATATGGTAGAGCCCCCTGCATGCATGGGTTCCAAGACCTACCACCGATATCTGAAGCCCAGGAAATTAGTGAACCCTATATATCATCATTTTTCATTTACAGACATACCTATGATAAAGTTAAATAATAACAAAATACATTGTAAATTATTATACCGATGCTCTCTTGTTCTCTCCCTTTCATGAATGGGATTCTGATGTTTTAGCTTAACCTTCAAGGGATGATGGAGCAATGAAAAATATCTCATATAGACACACACACACACACACACAGAGTTAAAACACATTTTTACATTTATATCTTAGCCTATTGTTGGTACTCACTGACTTGTCCATTTTGCGTTGTTTTCACTAATGGGAAGCACTTCTTGGCTTAGGTTTTGAAAAGCTGCCAGCATGACTACGTGTAGTATGGCGCTTTGGGGCCATTATTAAGGTATTTTCACAACAAATGTGGACAGCGACAAAGCTAGAGGCTAAAAGGCTGGTTTAGGCTGTACTTGATGATGCGTCAACGTGGCAAAAATGACGTAAGACTCATAGGCCGCCCCCCTAACCCAAAGATTGTTTATTTCTGAAAATTGCGGATAACTGAAACTGTAGATACTGAATTAATGGATATGGGAAATCTGCTGCATACAGTACCTTAATAAATTATTCAGACTGCTTCCATTTTTTTCATGTTATATTGTAGCCTTGTGATAAATCATTTAAATTCACTTTTTTCCAAAACAAGCAACATTCGATACCCCCAGAATGAAAGTGATTTCAGAACATTTGGCAAAGTTATTAAAAATAAGAAACCTGAAATATTACATTGATACAGATATTTAGAACATTTATTCGACATTAGTCTTGTCTTTGATGCGACAAAAACTGAACTCTTTGTGCAGAACTCCAAGCAGCACGTCTGACGAAGACCAGTCACTGCTCATCAGCTGCCTAATTCCATCCCTGTGCTGAAGCATGGTGGTTGTGACAGCATCGTGCTATGAGATTGCTCCACAGCAGCAGGGACAGGGAGGCTGGTTGGAGTTGAGGGAAGAGTGAATGCAGCCAAATTCACAAATGCCCTCGCAGAAAACCTTTCACCGTGATAATGACCCAAAGCACACAGCCAAGACAATGCTGGAGTGGCTTTGGGGCAAGTCTCTGACTATCCTTGAGTGGTCCAGCCAAAGCCCAGACTTAAACCCAATAGAACATCTTTGGAGACACCTGAAGATGGCAGTTTACGGACAATTCTCCTCCAATATAATGGAGCTTAAGAGGGTCTGCTAGGAAGAATGGGATAATATGCCCAAGTCCAGGTGTGCAAAGCTTATAGAATCTTACCTGAGAAGACCTGAAGGTGTAATCACTGTACAAAGTTCTGAGTTAAGGGGAACTGAATTCTTATATGAATGACAGATTTCAGTTTTTGATTTTTAATAAATTTGCAAGCCTCTCAGAAAATATGATTTCACTTTGTCATTATGGGTTAGTGAGTGTAGATTGATATGTAAAACCAGCAAATTTGTTCATTTAAAATTAAATCTAAAATAATGTGACTAGAAAATGAAAGGGCCTGAATACTTCCTGAACCACTACAAAATGTTATGAATCAAAATAGAAAATATGCATTACACAGAAATAAACAGAGAGAGGACAAGCAAATTCAGAGCATAGGACACGTCAGGCTCAGATCAGACTAGGACTCCATACAAGGTGAGCCGACAAAGTTATCATCTGCTCCATTCCACTAAACAACATGCCACACCTGATTTAAAACTGTGAAAATTAATCATTGGTTAGATTTGCTAACATTGTCCTCAAAATGAAAAATCCTTAAATGGACAGCATCTTTAAATAAATTAATGATGAATTATATTAGACACCTTTATTATCTTAGACTGAGTTGTTTATACAGCATGGTCACTTCATGAAGCTGGAGTTGTCTCTTCTAGAATAACCTCTGAGGCCGCAGATTTGTATTACAACAAATATAATTTGATCAACAGCTAGATTAGGAATATAAAAGAGCCAGAAGTGATTTTTTTGTGTTTTTATTTTCTTGCAAGTATTCAGAGATTCATATCTCTCAACTGAAATCACTGGTCTGCTATTTTTCTCTTATTTGAGCCAGACCACTTCTTTGCCAAAGTTTCCTTTATAACAGGAACATAAAGACAGGAATTACGAAAGCGTTCCATCATGGGTTGAAAGTGGCTTCTGATTGGCAACATCAAACACAAGGTTTTCCATCACTGAGATTGAGAATCATGTTAATGGTGCTCTCCATATGAGCCATCACGTCCACCGCATTAAATGGACCAGTGTCTGTTTGTGTGTCTATGTGTCTGTCCGGTTGCTATACTGTATCTCTGTTATATTCGATTTGGTAAGGGATTAGTAAAAGCTATGGAAATGTTTGTCATGTGCAATCTAGTGGAATGAATAATGCATCACATTTTATTACTTGAGGCATTACCAAACACATTCCAACAGGTGGTGTACTGCAAACAGTAACACTGAATGAGCCAAACAGAGTGTAAATGCTGGACAGACATACTGTAAATCAGCTTATCCACCTTAATAAAAGGACAAATGCCTGTGTATTTGTGTGACAGTGTAGTTGCAAGGGTCAGGAACAAAAATGTTAAAAATGCAAAACATGCAATACAGTTAAAAAATCAAACATGATAATAAAAATAAGAGTCTAAAAATAAATCGGTCAAATCAGCCTATTCTGTTCTCCGATGTTATACGCCAGTAACAGCAGTGTGGTAGTGTCTATCTTGCACCAGCATCTCCCCCCTGAATGAGGTTCAGAGCTGTAATGCTAATTACTTTGCATGATTGGCAATGGATAAGTGAAAATAACAATAAATTGATGCTGTGAGGAAACTCTTCACACTATGATAATTTAAAAGCACTTTGCTCCGTTTGTATTTAGTTCTTTGCAGGCACCGTCCTTCTAATAAAAGAAAAAAGGCACTGTTCACTTACCGGTTTGTTTCCCGGGTGCACACGTGGAGCGACCGCGTGTTGTCGGGCTCAGAGTGGACTGGGGGTGGCGCGTGTTTCCATTTGAAAAGACTTCGGGTGGAGATGCTTGCTTGCTTACTCCCCGTCCCAGTGTTCTTCTGATGCGCCCATGGTGTTTGGGAGTTATTGTGCAGCAAAGTAAATAACTGACGTATGACGGACGCCGGCCGAAAGTGTACGGGACAGAAGTGATGCGGGATGCTGTGGAGCGTCGGCAAAGTAGGCGCGCACGAGGCGCGATCGGCTGAGATATCGTTTGGGTTGGGCACGTGACCAGAGAGAGAGATTGGGTGTTAGACTCGGGTCAGGTGATGGTGGACCCGGGATTAAAGCCGCTCTTATCACTAACCAAAGGGTTACTTCAGTTAAGACCAGGAGAAGGTCAGTATGTGAACAATTAAGGCGGCTGTAGTGTGAGGAATTGACCGTTATTCCGATTTGCCAGGGCAAGCCAGCTTTGATAGATAGACAGAGAGAAACAGAAAAGGGCAGAGAAAGCAGGTCAAACATTCTTTTTACTTAACAGCCAGTTCTTCAGACAGTGTAAGGTGCATGCCATGAGGTGAAATGATCTTTTTAACATTTTTTTTGTTTGTTTTTCATCTTATTTATTGTGCATTTTTTGGATATTTTCATTAGGATGGCTCTACTGTATGATTTAGCTTTTTTGTAATTTGGAATGTACAGCAAATATCTATTAGTAATGGATGTAATGAAATAGGATAAAAAAACAAATGCAAAATGGATACCTGGTGTAATAATGGTACCTGAGAATAGCTGGCTATAATTAATTGACTCGTTGCCTCTTTTCATTTTAGCGTTAAACAGACTAATCCAAGCATCTCCTCAAAGTGAAGTGTCACCCTTTCCACAGGCTTTCCCCTGATTTAATGGTTATCATTATATTTTATTTTTGGAGCCTGTTGTGGGCAGAGCATTAGTGTATCAAGAAGTTGGACATGAGCGAGGCACATGCAGAGGCCAGGAAATGAAACACAGCTGGCAGTTACATTTTGCTGAGCTGCCAACTTTACTTGCCAGAAAAGTTATTAAGACAATCTTTCTAATCTACCCAAGCTGTGTATCAAGTGGATTTTGTTAATTTGCTCCCAGAGTAAATGAAGAAGTACTTCATCCAGAGCAGGTGGTTATTACAAAGCTCACTCATGTTTTACAGCAACAGAGTATGAAGGGCAGAGCCTTAAGGTGGCGTATCAGCGTAATTTTGAAATGAATTACCAGTGGTCTTGATAAAGCAGTAGGGGCGAACTGTCCAAGGACATTCAGAGAATCTGCTCATCAGGCTAGGAATGGAGGACAAAGTAATGGGCACAAAAAGCATAAGATGGGCAGGAGAGTGGGCCAATGAAAGTGTCCTGTGTTCTGTCTGGTGATTGCTGGGTTCGATTAAAAAGCTTCTCATGTGTGGCTTTGATCGCCGAGAATTGATTCGGACCTGACAATAGAAGTAATAAATATATTATAAGACATTATTAAAATAATTATAACAGGATGGCTCTATTAAATATTTTAAATGCAGCATGTTTACGGAAACCCTAACCCTAAGCCTAACCCTAATAATTCACATAGCACCTTTACTGTGATCAAAGCACATCAGAAATATTCAAGAAGATACGATACGAATAGATGCACAAAGAAAGCTCGATAAATAACAATGGACAGGAACAAAGTATCAAACCTTCAAACACCAAATAAACGATAAAACATGAAACACAAAGTTCAGGGTTAGAACAAGAGATAATAAAGGAGAATAATATACAAAATGCTAGAAGACAATAAACAAAGAGCACAATCTTTCATACCACTTACTATCTTTAGCATTTGGAGAAGGACAGAAGTGAAGTGCCTTCCTGAAGAGACAGGCTTTATGTTTCTTTTTAAGTGAATGATTTGAATCAGCAGCTGTCATTACTTTAGGGAGCTCATTAGACCTCTGGGTGTGAGGGAGAAGAAGGCAGCGTCACCCACAGCGGTCAGGTTAGTTTGTATTACCACTTCCTTAACCTTGAGGAGTTTTATTGACTTCTTGTCAGCTTCCCATATCATCTCTCCCTGGGCTTCTACCTTATAGTTCCTTTCTAGGACACCATTTTCTCCAACTCTTAGTGTTTTTTGTTACCCCGTCTGAGACCAGCCTGGAGATAAATTTGTTCCTAGACACTTTGTGCCAACTGGATTGTTAGAATTGTGAATGTTAAATAACCCATTATTTTTTACTTATTAGAGCTGCATGATTCCATTTAATTATGTACCCATTTCTAGTTTTAAGCTTGTATTACTAAATAGCCAGCTACAGCAGTCTTCACTAGTAAAATGATCTTTCACAACAGCAGAGACAATTCAAACCGGCTACTGAATTTTCTGCCTCACTGGCAGAGCTTTAAGTGTTTTAACTGCAATGAAGGTCAATTACATCATAAAGAGGGAAAAGCCATTTTGGAGTGGGATGTAGAAGTGAATTATCATAATGTATGGCATGAAGGAGTGGGTTTAAGTGGTGGTGCAGAACTGCTGTCTCATCCCCTTCCATTCTATCCAGTCTTTGAAGAAGGTACGTAATCAGTGTTTGAAACAGTGAACAAATCTAACATGAACATCATAACCTATAAGTGATGCAGAGAAAAAGAATTACTGTTAAATTATGGCCCATTAGAAGAAAAATGAAGCGATAATAAACAGTCCTAATATCTAACCACCAAATGAGGAATTATTAGCAGGAATTCTACAACACAAAACTGTATGCATGGAATCTGTTTTTCCTCTTTAGGAGCCCCTTGAACTCTAACGAAAGCAATACTTTGCAAATCAGTTCTAATTTGTGCACTAGAACAATGCGTTTTGCTCTAATGAAAATGTATTGAAATATAATCATGGAATTGTCCTTCATGGTTATACAGACGGCCATCAACTCCGACCCAAAATAAACTGCAGGCTGTCTACGAGGTCTTTCAAAGCTGTTCAAACCACCATGTCTGAGGCAAGAATGATGCACCGGCACAACTTCTCTGCCCACAAGGAGGATTCTTGAAGCAATTTCTCTGCAGCTTCAAAAAAGATTTGAGAGAAGGGCATTACCAGTGTCGCCACGATCCAGGTACTGAAGACTGCGGCCCGAGACCTTCGCAATGGCCGTACACCCAGCAACAATGTGGCCAGAGGAAGAACATCTCGTTCATCCTAGCTGGGGTACAGCCCCAGCATCAGCCTAGATCAGGGGTGTCCAGCTCCGATCCTGGAGGGCCACAGTGCCTGCAGGCTTCCATTCTAAGCATTTTCCTAATTAGTGACCAGTTTATGCTGCTAATTAACTTTTACATTATTTGTAAGTGACTTGCTGTTTAAACACAGAAACTTTGATTGTTTCTTTTTTTCCTTAATTAGAAGTCAAGCAATAATGAGACATAAAGTGAGCCAATATATGACAAGCTAACCTCTGTCCATCATACAATATCTAAAAAGAAAAAGGTGAAGGTCTCAGTAATGTTGATCTTCTCTGGTCCACAAGACATTTTGATGGTTCTCTTAGTAATAGGGTGTTGTACTGTGTTAGCCTTTATGGATGTAGTTGCCTGAAGAAGGGGCCTGAGTTGCCTGGAAAGCTTGCATATTGTAATCTTTTTAGTTAGCCAGTAAAAGGTGTTGTTTTGCTTGACTTCATGTTTCTCTTAGAAAAAAGAAAATCAACAGTTTTAGAAATGTCTGCTATGGCAGAATGGGAGCGGCAACACACCACGGAGGTAAATAACGGGTTTAATTAACAACAAGAATTGTCTTCTAATTAAGATACTGGTTGGAGAGAAATATTTTGGAGTGAAATGAGCCAGCAGATGACCACCTAACATCTCATTTTTGTTTGGCTGCTATTTAAGGAAAAAAACATATTTCGGAGGACGGAGTCTTTAAAAACATGTCAATTAAAACAAAGGGAATAAAAGTTAATTAATAGCAGATTGCTTTGGTAGAAAGTGTCAGAAAGGAAAACCAGCAGTCATTGCAGCCCTCCGGGATCGGAGTTGGATCATCATTATCCCCGGGCCTGCTCAACACTGTGCCAAACTGGCTGCTCCAAATTGACCTGGGAAGGTAGCTGTAGCCTCAGAAACAACTTCACTGATGCCATATGTGGTCCTTTCTCGAGTGTCCTCAAGAAGTCCTGCAGGGGTTTTGCCAGCCGAGTCTACACCAAACTTGGCATCACTCATGCTGGCAAGAGAAAAGCCATCAGGACCATCGCAGAGACTGCTGAGAGAGCCTCCAGATGTCTATCAATCAGGAAGGGTGATTGGAGGTCCAGTGCTGCTGGCACACAAGCTGAGGTCCATTCAACTGGCTGGGTTGCTTGAGTGTGGGTGTATGATGTTGAAAGACCTTAAATACCGATGACCACATCATCATAGCATCACTGATGATGGGTTCATGTAATTCCAGAGGATATATCTCAGAATCGAATAATCAAATTATTATGTTGTCTGATTGAAACACTGCCATTGTTTCCTGTATGTTCTTTATCTTGTTCAAACTGATTTTAGGCTTATTGAAACACTACAAGTTGCCATTTACATGAGCAATAACAGGAAAGCATAGTACTGAATTATGAGAGCCAGCCTTTGTTTTATAAAGTGTCTTGCATAACAAGTGGCACACTTTGTGATCACTCACATACAGATAACATGCGGTGGTGACCTGGCTGAGTAAGTCACACCTCCAAAATAACAGCACCAGTCTGCCATTGACCTGTCTACCTCTTGTCTGTTCTTTGCCTGTCTTTTTAACATGCTCTTGTTTGCTCTGCTCTAAGGTGCTTTTCCTTGTTGGTATCAATGCACTGTTTTTTACTTCTCACCCCTTGGCAGGTGCCCTGAGCCACCACAAAAAGGCTTCCCCCTAGGCTTCATGGCAACCCTTCTTCCCCCTCCCCACAGTTCTCTGTGCAGCAGCAAGACCCTCACTAACAGCACTCCAGTACTGTGTGTCTGTCCACAGTGCAGGTCATCGGCAACTCACTATGATGGCTGCACTGCTCTCTCCCACCACTGGTCTTGTTTCATGGATCAGCTCAGTCAATCCGGTTCATCATAAAATTTCTTTACTTGCATCTGGATCCAGATATTCCTCTATGAAAATTTTCTTCATCACATTTTTATGCCTTTTTATTGTAAAATAGTAACAAGCAAGAAAGATTGAAATTACAGTTATTGTAGTGTGGCATGGAAATGCAGAATTCTGATTGATGAACTCATTGGACATATAAATGTAAAGGCTCAAACTCAAGGCTAACTTTGTACAGCAAAGTGTTACATGTCAAGTGGAGTCATTTCTGAGTGTTCATATGTGTGTTAACTGTAATGTAAAACATTAGCAGTGCTACCCATTGAAATCTAAGTAATCCATGAAGGCCTCAGCATTAACATTTGCAGTGCACCATCTATTGAAATGTATTTTGTAATACATGTAGCAAAAAAAAGCATTGCATTTTTCATTCCAACAGGTGTTGCATCACAAATACTTGTTGTAATATAACAAATTACCTCAAATATTTGTGATGCGCCATCTGTTGAAATGACAAATATAACACGTTATATACCATTTGTTATGAGATTTATGGAAGCAGTGTTAATGTTTTGTGTTGTTTTACTTTTCAGAATGACAAATGCAATGCATTTTATTATTACCAATGTTTGTAATGTGCCATCTGTTAGAATGAAAAATGCAATGCACATGTCTCTGTTATATGCTATTTGGTATGGGATTCATATAAGCAGTGGTAACATTTGTGTTGCGTTATCTGATGGAATGGCAAATGCTGTGTGTTTTTTTTTTTACTGCCAATGATTGCGTTGTGCCATCTGTTGGAATGACAGTGACATGCACCCAGACAGTCACACAGATACACAGACACTTATCCTTTTATTAATGTGGATTTGGCTTTTATTTACTGTCCCTCAATGCTTCAGTACACATCTGGGTCATAGTGCCAGCAATGCCACTCTACAAAACTTCATCAAGCTATTGTATGGTGCAGCACAGAAACATTAAAAGACCCAATGCTACTGGCATGAACTACAGTTTTCCACAGCTTGAGTGAGTGAGTGAGTGAATTAATGAATAAATTAATATTTAAATTGACCCACTTGGTAGCACAGGGAAATGCATTTTTAACACAATGATTTTGTTTAGACCAGGGCTCTGCAAAGTCTGTCCTGGAAGGCTGTAGTGGTTTTTATTACAACCAAGTTACTTCATGAGATTAATTATTATTGTTGAAGCTCTGACCTCAAGAAACATTTTTCAGCATCATTTTAGTTGTCTCTCTTGTTAAGATTTACCACACTTAATTGCTTGTTTTAAAGAACTGTGTTCATTGGTTTTCTTAGCAATAAGACGCAAATGACAAAACAACCAGAAATTCTCCATTTACCATATATACTCGCATTTAAGTTCTCCCACAGATAAATCGGGACTTGATTTTGCAGTATAATTTCTGGTATTATATAGTGTTGGTCATATACTGTAAGTCGAATGCAGAAAACTCACACTATTGGGCCAGGAGATTATGATATGTATTGTGCCTACATGACAACATGGTAATACCCAAATTACTCCAAAGCAATGTTTGCACTGTTTTGAGTTTTTTGTATCTCACACTCTCATACACCTTTATTGCAAGAGCATCCCTTATCTGCGATGGAGCGTTTGATCAGAAGAAAATATGAAGCTGGTTTTAAATTAAACGTTATTAAAGTAGCAAAAGAAATTGGTAACTGTGCTGCTGCAACAAAATTCAATGCCTCTGAGAAACTGATGCAAGACAGGAGGAAGTAAGAAGATGTAAAAAAAAATGTAAGTGTTGCATTTTTGAACGGGTGTATAAGTTGGGGTCTGATTTTATGATCGATTATTCGGGTTTCAAGACCAGACTTATACGTGAGTATATACGGTAATTGCTTCCATTTATACCTGTGTGTGTTCATCATGAGCTTTCTGGTTTAATAAAATATCTGGCAGGAAACTGAAGAGACACAACCGAAGGACTAAGAATTACTCATCCACTTGAGGAGACAAATCATCAGGATGACATCCATGGAAAGGAAAAAAATCTAACAATGATCTCACATGGCAACATGAACACACTTTTTATTTATTTTTATTTTATTTTTCATATTATGTTATATATATGTATGTGTTATATATGTATTTGTATTAATGAATTTATTGATTCAATTATTAAATCCTACCCTCTACCCCTTGTTGTTGCTATCTCTATATTCATGTATATATGTATAATGTATATATGGTTATGTCCATTTCTTTTTTTATTCTCGTTATTGTTTTTCTTTATTTTTTCTTTTACTATGTTTACATTTGTTTACATTATTGGAAGTTTGATTATTGTATCTTTGCACATTTATTTGAATAAATTGTTCTTGTGTTAAGCCTTAGCCATTTGCTTCAATGTATTACTTTATTATCAACATTTGTGTAAATCCGTGCTTATACCTATTATAATCATTAATACTGTAACTATATAAACACCAATGCTATAAAGATATAAACATTATAGTCTAACTGTATCTTCATTATAAGCAGATCTTTTAATTTTTGACAGTGTATTTTGCTAACAAGCATGGAAGCACTAATGAGCCATAAAATGAAGCAGAATATGTTATTGACAAGGACTGGCTTCTAATTAGGTGATCAGGTTGGATCAAAAACCAACATTCATTATAGCCCTCCTGGACTGACTCTGAAGACCCCTGGTTTAGAGATATTAAACAATTAGGAAAGGATTGCAGGAAAAATATGAAATAGAAAAATTAAACATTTTGTTAATAACTTCTGTTTCTCAGTATGCATTGTTTTTGTCTACAATCTCCTTCCTTTAAATTTATGAAGTATGCACATTAAAAGTGACTTGATTTTTTTTCTCTAACTGTTCTGGATGGATGTTCTTTGTTATTTCTATGTTGCTATCTTTCTCTGCCTCATCTTTTCTCTTTTTTTGGCTATCTTGTGTACACTAAGAGACATTTAGAGCTGCTTTTATTATATGGTCTGTAAATGAAAGCACAAAGATAACATTTTGGGAGCAAAAACCCTGTAAAATCAAATCAAAATAACAAACATAATGTTTAACATGTATTTAAGGAAACATCTTCACAGATGTGAGTCTACGACTAGACTGAAGAGAAGCTGGTTATGAGACATGCAGGGTGGAAGAGGCAGGTTCTGGAGACTGGAACCTGGAAGTGACGGCTTCCATCTTTACCTTGCTGGTTACTGGGTGTTCAGGAGAAGGAGAGAAGTGGGCATTATGTAACAGCGCCAACCCTCAACTCGATGTGGAGTTACCATTAAACAAGCCCTGAGGTTGACTCCCAAATGCATGTGTGTGACGGGTCCTAATTTTCATATCTTTAGTCAGTAACCCACTAAAACGACCCCCAAACCTCCAGCTACTACAGCATTTCTTGCATACTAGTAAATTAGATGTGGGGTCCATGAAAAATTCAGTCAGTTTGCAATTATTCATCATTCTACTAATCTGCATGGTATCAACAAGCTGAAAGGTAGAAGCACCATTTACATTTATTATTAATTTAGACATATTCTGGGAAAAATTAATTTTATCAAATGAAGGATCTCTGGATACATGTAATATTTATTTTCTCCATTTCTTAAGGGGCCAGCAGAAGCTCTGTTGAATGTATGTATGTTTGTAACAAGCTTCACTTGTGAAGGCTGCTTGCAAGTCTCATGTGCTTATCAAGCACATCCAGGCACATAAGGGAGGTCAGAAGATGACTGATGGATAGCTGGGTTGCCCTACAATTTAAACTCCATGACAAGAGCTACCTGGAGATGTATTTTGATTCACTTCTTTAAAAAGGTAAATTGTCAGCAGGAAAGATAAGGAAGCATCTTGTTAATGAATGAGTTGGTCTGAGGTATGGCTGTTTGGAGTGATGAAAAAACCAAAACTGGAGATTGGTAACTGAGCATGTTGCACAGGTGGATTAGTGACCAAATGCTCTGTATTCTCAATTGAGAAAAAATCATTTAATTATTGAAAGTATACAGCCGACTTCTATTTTCTTTTTATCCATTTAAATGATTTCTATTGCTAATTGATTCTCTTTCTAAGGTGAACGAATGAAACCTACAAAGCAATGGCTACTTCATACCAAATTTAGTGACTTTGCCAAGGCCGGACACCTGAGGTTGCGTATACGGTATAGAGCAGTAATTGTATTCATAAACAAAGGCAGACATTGTATGTATAGTCCTAGAGCCATCAAGCAGCAGAGTTATCATTGGAATGGACATGGTTGTTAATGACAGAATAAAACGTCTTTGTCCTTCCTTTACTATCTGTAATAAATTCAGAAGTAAGTGAGGTTCACTTCTCTGTATGCCTGCTGGTATACTTTAACACGTTGACTGCTGTTGTGATGTGAGATTTTACATATAACTTGATGAATATTTTGTATGCCTTTATTTCTAATTTGGGCAAAGCAATGTAATTTACTGTTTACCCCCCCCCCCTTAGGAATGGGTCTGTTTGAATTTTACGACAGGATTTGGGGGATGTGTGCCTTAAACCGGTTTGGTTAGTGTTTCTTTGCTTAATTCATTTCTACCCCCGCAAGAAAGACTTAAAGACATATGGTCTTGGGGGTGGCAGGTTTTAAGATGTTGTATTCCCCCATTGGTCTGAGGTATGGCTGTTTGGAATTGGCTTGTCTCAGAGGCCTTTAAGTACTACGACGCCCTATTGGCTGTAGGGGTTGGACAGAACATCTATAAATGTATGTGTTTAACCTCACAATCTCTCTCTTGCTAACCTGTGATGATGTAGAAGTATCTCTCTCTTACTAACCAACATCTGAAAGAAGCATCTCTCCTGCTATCCTGTGATGAAGAGCATAGCTCAGCAGCCATTTTGAACAGACATGTGGCTGAAAGCTGAGCACCAATGATGCCTTAACTAGAGACATTTAAGTAACTAGAAGACTGTGTGCCACCTGAACTACATATCATCATTTAATCAGGTTGTATGGTTGCCAATATTCAAATATACTTTGCATTTTGTTATTATTTCTGAATATTATCAATAATACATTATTTTATGTGTAACTTAACTTCTGCTTCTCTTTTTACTACATCTAATTGCCTAAGGTAATAGATATAGAAGGGAAGGTGGGGATAAGTTATATACAATAATACCTTACAAACAGTGGAAAGTCTGTGATATTAGGCATTCTAAGGCTACAAATTAATAATACAATAGGGGAAAGTAGAGCAATATATATTACTCTACCAAGACAAAACAACTACTACAGTGACAAAAGTTAACTTTGTTCCTGATGTCAATGTAAAGTCAGGGTGTTATTTCAACATACTAATTACAGTAATCCCTCCTCCATCGCGGGGGTTGCGTTCCAGAGCCACCCGCGAAATAAGAAAATCCGCGAAGTAGAAACAATATGTTTATATGGTTATTTTAATATTGTCATGCTTGGGTCACAGATTTGCGCAGAAACACAGGAGGTTGTAGAGAGACAGGAACGTTATTCAAACACTGCAAACAAACATTTGTCTCTTTTTCAAAAGTTTAAACTGTGCTCCATGACAAGACAGAGATGACAGTTCCGTCTCACAATTAAAAGAATGCAAACATATCTTCCTCTTCAAAGGAGTCAGGAGCAGAGACTGTCATAAAGGCAGAGGAAAATCAATAGGGCTGTTTGGCTTTTAAGTATGCGAAGCACCGCGGCACAAAGCTGTTGAAGGCGGCAGCTCACACCCCCTCTGTCAAGAGCACAGAAAGAGAGAGAGAAAGACAGAGTTTCTTTTTCAGTCAAAAATCAATACGTGCCCTTCGAGCTTTTAAGTATGCGAAGCACCGTGCAGCATGTCGTTTCAGGAAGCAGCTGAACAAAAGATAGCAACGTGAAGATAATCTTTCAGCATTTTTAGACTAGCGTCCATATCGTCTAGGTGTGCGAACAGCCCCCCTGCTCAATCCCCCTACGTCAGGATCAGAGAAAGTCAGCGCAAGAGAAAGAGAAATGTAAGCTGGGTAGCTTCTCAGCCATCTGCCAATAGCGTCCCTTGTATGAAATCAACTGGGCAAACCAACTGAGGAAGCATGTACCAGAAATTAAAAGACCCATTGTCCGCAGAAACCCGCGAAGCAGCGAAAAATCTGCGATATATATTTAAATATGCTTACATATAAAATCCGCGAAAGGCGAAGCGCGATATAGCGAGGGATTACTGTACTGTAAATTTATTTTTTTATTGAGCAAAACTCACACTAAAAATGCATTTTTGATAAATTTTAAATGAATTTTTAGTTGCCACATGGAACAGAAAACTCTACCAACTTGTCGTTGGCAGTCAATGTGTTAAAAAGTTCAAGAAGCCTGACCAAGATCTGCTTACCAGCTTTCTGAGCATTCTGATGATCTGAGGCAGAGAAGGGACTGGCTTCTGACACTGAAAGGTCAACCATTAGAGAGCTCCATCAGAGTTAAGATGGATGGATATATAGAACATTTTACTACAATAGTTTGCATTTTCATTTAATTAATAAGTTGTGATCCCTGCTGATGCATTCATTCCCAGCTTTACATCTCTTTATTACAGATCAATGTGAACGTGAATATAACATTCAGAATATAAAAAATACATAACGGGTAGTGAAAAGCAAAGCGATATAATGTACGAAATCTACAAATTAAGCACACTAATGCTATCCCTTTGGCATTATGGTATTAAAGCTACAATAGTGTTAGTAGTTTGTTAACTTCTACTTCTTCTTCTTTCCTCATTTCAATTTGAATTGATGTAATTGATCAACCTTCTCCAAACAGTTCAGGCCTGCACCTCCTTGCCAGTCAAGCTCCTTTCCTTCAGCTCTTCTTTTACTTTATCCATCCATCTCTGCTTTGGCCTTCCTAACTTTCTCTTCCCCTGCACTTCCATTCCCATCACTCTTTTGCCCACGTATTCGTTGTCTCTTCTTATCACATGTTCATACCACTTCAACCTACTTTCCTGTACTTTCTTAGATGTCTCTCTCACTTTTGTTGTACCTCAGATTATCTCATTTCTTATTCTGTCCCTTTTTGTAACTCCACACATCCATCTCAACATTCTCATTTCTGCCATATCTAACTTCTTCTCCTGTGCTCCCTTTATTGCCCACATCTCAGCTCCATACATCATTGCTGGTCAGACCACTGTCTTAAAAACCTTACCTTTAACCTTTGCCTTCATTCTTTGATCACAACACACAACACTCCTGATAATTTCTTCCAAATATTCCATCCACACTGCACTGTATCTTTGCATTAAGTTTTCCATCTTGGGCTACCACTGATCCTTGATATTTAAATGTATCCACTCTTTTCAATTGTTTTCACTACAGGCTAATTTCTGAATCCTAATCACCATTAAACCTCATATATTCTGAGGTTTATATATTCTGTCTTATTCCTATTTATCTTCAATCCTCCTCCTAGCTCTTCTCCATTCTTCAAAATTCCTCTTTTCTGGTGCTACACAACACAGTGTCATCAACAAAACGCATGCACCAGGGGGATTGGTCTTTTGTCTCATGACTCAACACATCCATAACCAGATCAAAGAGCTAAGGACTTAAAGAAGATTCTTGATGCAGACCTATTCATACTGAGTTCTTGTCTGTTACCCCAACACTGCTTTTAATCTGTGTCCTCACTCCCTCATACATATCCTGGACAATCCTCATACACTTCTCTGATACTCCTTTCTCTCTCATGTATCTATAGACCTATTGATGTAGCACTCTATCATAAACCTTCAACCAAGCAATAAACAACCATATTCAATCCTTTCTGTTTTCTTGGTGCTTGTCAAGCAGTGCAAAGACTGGATTAGTTGTTCCTTTCCCTGGCAAAAAACCCAACCGCTCCTCCCCTATGGCGATCTCTTCCCTAAGCCTTCTCTTAATAACCCTTTCCCAAATTTTCATTTTATGTGTCATCAGCTTTGTCCCTCTATAGTTTCTGCAATCCTGAATATTGCCCTCCTACATAAACCTAAACCTAAACCTAACCATAAACCTAAACCATAACCTAAATGGGTATAATCACACTGTTTCTCCAATCTTCTGCTATTCTTTCCTTCATTAGATCCCACAATACAACTACCCCCTCTTTTCCTAACCCCTTCTACACCTCTGTTGGTATTATTGTTATCATTATTACTGCATGCAAATTGTGCTCCTTTAAATCTCACTCTTCTTCAGTGCATGACAATATTACAATGAATTGCATTTGCCGTAGTTTGTATTTGTCTCAAACTAGATTTGCATAGAATAACATTTATACTTAGTGTAAAATGACAGCCCAGATAACTAAATGTAGATAAGGCTCTATTAAGAAACTAATATTTAGTGCCATTAATAAAAAACATAACCATATATTTCAAGTAAAAATACATTGTCTTCTAAATGAATTCAAATCTTTGTATTCTAATGTAGACTTTGTGACATTTATACATTTTATGTTAAAACATTAACCCAAATATATGCAAATTTCAAAGTAGGGAAATCATATTAAATATTAAATTTGTGTTGTTTCTTGCTTTCCTAACCCTGAGTGATATCACTAATTGTAAGCATTAATATTGTTTTCTTCTTGAAAAACAATAATACATATTACATATATTGAAAAGTAATCCATTAAGTAAAGAGTGCCAACCCTCATTTACAGAGGCTGATTATGTATGAATGGAGTTCAAGTTGGTTCACTACTGATTCATAGAAGCATTGTTTGAACTCCGGATCAAACTGCTCTTGAATGTAACGTTCAGACTCTCGAATGTTTGAAGTAAGAATTGTTCGAAGTACTAGACACCACTGTATTTTCTTAGAGAGCTTCACATTTTAAACTGTACCATCCATACCAAGCTTTTACATTAAAAAATGTTGAACATACTATCTAAAAGAATCACAACATCAGGAAACTTCTGCAATACGACACTTGGGCTGGCTGTTTTTAAACAAAATAGTGACAATAATTTTTTGAAACAGACAAGGGATTTAGTAAAATAAATAGAAAGAAATAGAGGCCCAGAAGGACCTCTCTGATTGAGCACGACATTGTGACAGGGCCCGGGGTTATAGTACGAGAACATCCATATCGTCTTCCCGAGGCAAAAAGAGCTGAAGTGGAGCTTGAGATCAAGCACATGCTGGAACTAGGAGTAATCGAGGAAAGTCATAGTTCCTGGTCCAGAGCCATTGTATTGGTTGTTAAGCCTGACGGGAGTTGGAAGTTTTGCATCGACTTCTGTCGACTTAATCAAGTCTCCCAATTAGATGCTTATCCAATGCACAAGTGGACAGCCTCCTCAAGAGGCTTGGACAGGCTCAATATTTGACCACACTGAACATGACAAAGGGGTACTGGCAGCTTTCTTTAACGGACTCTGCAAAGGTTAAGACCACGTTTAGCACCCCTAGCGGACACTGGCAGTATCGTGTCCTTCCATTTGGGTTACATGGGGCTCCGTCAACCTTCCTGCGTCTGGTGGACAAAGTGCTCAGGCCTCATAACTCATACAGTGCTGCTTACCTGGATGATGTGATCATCTATTCCAGCACATGGATGGAACACCTATAGCAGGTAAAAGCGGTATTGTGGACATTTTCTTTGGATTGAGCAAAGCCAAGTATTTAGGCTACCTGGTGGGTCGCGGTACTGTGAAGCCTCAGTGCTCCAAAGTAGATGCCATTTTGAAATGGCCCCACCCGTGAACAAAGCGGCAGGTCCGGGTTGGTGGGGTACTACCGCCGGTTTGTGCCCCGGTTCTCGAAGAGAGCGGCGCCCTTGACTGATTTGACAAAGAAGAGGGCCCCAAACATTGTGGTATGGACTGAAAAGACAGGCGCTGCATTTAGCGACTTGAAGCAGGCCCTTATGTCCGCACCTATTTTGAAAGTACCTAACTTTTCTGTACCTTTCATCCTCCAGACGAACGCTTTGGACACAGGCCTGGGGACCATGCTGAGCCAAAGTGTCAATGGTGTGGGACACCCCATCATGTTCCTGAGCTGGAAACTGTTGGACTGGAGACCAGGTATGCGGCGGTGGAGAGAGAGGCTTTGGTGATTAAATGGGCGATTACTCAGCTGAGATACTACCTGTTGGGCCGGTAATTCACTCTTGTCACGGACCATGCACCTTTACAGTGGATGGCCCTGCACAAGGAGTTGAATCCACGGGTCACCCGGTGGTTTCTTGACCTTCAGCCATACAAGTTTTCGCTCGTTCATCATCGGGGCACTCTTCACGCTAACGCTGATGCTCTTTCTCGGGTTCACAACCTCTCGGTCAGGGTTGCCTGACCCGACGGGTCTGGGCTAAGGGGGAGGGCCTTGCCACACATGTGCGCAATGGAGGCAGCTAAAGGGCTCGAGTAAGGGCAGTTTTGAATCATACCGGGATGTGGCAAAGTGCACTGACTCTTTTTCTCCCTTGCCTGCAGACCATTCACGGGAGATTCCACCTGGCCCTCTTGACATCACTTCCGGGACCGAGCCTATGGCTGAAGACCTTCCTGAGCCTGACCCCTTTGATCTCACTTCCTGTCTTCCCCTTTAAAAGCCTCCACCTTTTCACTTTTCCCTCAGTTCTGTGTTGGACTCGGTTTAGCACACAGCAGTGCTATCATTTAAATGTCAATTTGCAGCCAGGAAACCAATTATACGGGTGGCTGCCCCAAACCTTGCTATGGCTCTTAGTGGAGTTTGTGACACTCTTTAAAGAAAAACTTCTTAATGTGTGTATGAAATTTACTATTAACAAGTTTCCAACTGTGTACCAATGTTCTTGATGAACTCATTTTAAAATATCTGTCTCGATCCACTGTATTAATTCCCTTCATAATTTTAAACACGTCAATCATGTCACCTCTTAATCTTGTTTATCTTAAATGGGAACGGCTCTTTCAATTTTTCCTTATAATTCATCCCCTGTAGACCTGGAATCAGCCTTGTCGTTCTTCTCTGGACTTTTCCTGGCGCTGTTATGTCCTTTTTCTGAAAATATGTGGAAATATAAAACCATCAATAATAATGTGTGATATCACCCCGACAGACATATTCAAGCTTTCTTTATCTTCTTGCGTCAAACTGATTTTTATGTTTTTATTTTAAAAACAAGAACATTTGTTTTTGTACAGTGTCTTTACTTTCAATATTTCTAGTCCTTCTTGATGAATTCAATGAGTAGTGCTGCAGTCATTATCAGGCTCACCATATTTTAAAACAGGGCCCTAGGGCACAGCAGTGCAACTATGTTTTGTTTTATAAAACAGAATGCCTTTAATTTTGATTTTGCTTGTGAAAGTGGAATCTTTTTAATTGTTGTGACCTACACATTGTCATGAAAGCTGTTATTGTTTTTGAGATTTTAGTTTTATTTTGTATAATTTAGTGTTTATTTTAAATAGGGTAATTTGTTTTAGCAGGGCTTACATCCTAACTCCCCCCAGTGATTTAAAGAAAAATACAAACTCTTTTCTGTCTGGAAATTTAATTATTTGGTACTCACAGGTCTAATTGTTCAATATACTGAAAAACCTAAAAATCCTCTGTCTGTCGTCATATTTGTCCCTTGTCATTGTGCCTTTTTCTGGTTTTCTGTGGTTACAATCTGCACCACCACCACCTATTCAAAGCACCGTGATGTCCCTACACTGATGGATTAAACGGCCAGAAGTCCACATGACCATCATCATCAAGTTCTTCCATGAGAACCCTGAATATAATGAGGACTGATCGAGGTCATTTATGTTAGGTAGAATGTCTAGAGGGAGCTGGGTGGTCTCGTGGCCTCGGAACCCCTGCAGATTTTTTTTTTCTCCAGCTGTTTGGAGTTTTTTTTTTTTTGTTTTTTCTATCCTCTCTGGCCATCAGACCTTACTTTTATTCTATGTTAATTAGTGTTCCCTTATTTTTAATTCTTATTTATTTTGTCTTTTTTCTCTTTCTTCATCATGTAAAGCACTTTGAGCTACATTGTTTGTATGAAAATGTTCTATATAAATAAATGTTGTTGTTGTTGTTTTTCAGTTGCCCATCTGCTTTATCTTTATACCAGTAATGGCGCACTGCAGTGAAAACACTTGACTTCTTTACCTCTTTCTCTGTACGTTTAGCATTCATTTGCTCAGAGGTTGCTGCTTTCTGAGCAGCTCTTCTTTTTTCCAACCTAGTGGCCCGCTCTTCCCTTCTTTCAGTTGAAACTGATTAAGTCTGTGTTTGTGTTGCAATTACTTAGTACATTTTCTTTAATTTTTCACTTAAGCTGGCACTTAACTGTTCAATCTGCCTCAAGAATGATTTAAGATATGAAGAGGTAGGGGAAGTGACGGTGAAGGTGGTAGGGGTGAGAACGGCACCCGTACACATGCGCCGCACAGCCGCCCTGCTGGCTGCTGCCGAGAGTTGATTCTACAATGAAATAAAAATAAAAAGAGGAAAAACCTTGGAGGTCAATCATCACCCCGATAGTAGACGTGATGTAGTATATGTGTACCAAATATCAGGTCAATAGGTCAAAAGGTTTGCGAGCTACAGGTGATTTAAAATCCTGTACAGACAAACGAACAGCCATGGTAGCATATTATATATAAAGATATGTTCTTCATTTCTATACCCCACATTAGTTACTAAACTACATTAACACAACACAGTCATTTAATTTATTATTATTTAATATCTAAAAGCATTCACCTTCACATTCCTTTTGATTTTCATGCACACCACAATCAGAAACAATGCTGGAGCATCGATTATTACACAGATATGTTTTCCGTTGGAAAAACATTCCCTTTTTGAATGTATAACCGTTGTTTGCATTCCTAGTTGAATAGCAAGTGACATTTTTTAAGTAGCTCTGTATTTATAGAGTAGCAGTGTCTTCGATTAACTCTGCAACTGGGAAATAAACAAGTTAATTCCATATTGAAAAACAAAAATAAAATTAGAAATACATTTGAAAACCACAACAAAAATGTAGTGTTTATCATTTGTTAAATACAATTTTGATTAAGGTAAAAAGTGCTTTTTCTTTTTTTTTCCCCCCTAAAGTCCATTCTAGTCCTAGTGTTACAGCACATCTTTATAATTTTGACAGAACTAAATGTGCCAGGCTTTTCTGACCTTGCTGAAATTTTGCTTCTGCTGAAATGAATGTCAAACAGAAGATCAAATTTATGAGGGCCGTGCAAACAGCTTTTTTTTTTTTTTTTGGTAATCATACAAAACTGCAGTCTCTGCAGAAAATCCCATATCAGCTCATTTGCTGCACCTCTCTCCAGTTCTCCAGTCATGGTTTGTGATAAAAAGAAATATGATGCTTCTATATGACTGAATTGAAGAGTGGATACATAATTACAGCAAGGATTATTGAATGCTTCACTACTGGAACACTGGGTCAGCTTGAACTCCGGACGAGAAAAAGTGCTTGGAGGCATCAGGCTTTAACTGGAACATAATTAACATGTTGGAATTTCCTGGGTAAAATGTGAAAAATGAATTTTAATTCTATTTACACATAAATGATCATCTTTTAAAGTAATATACTGTGCATTTGTTTCAAAAAGCTATAATATAAACAAATAAATCTTTGTGAATAACAACCATTTTAAGAGGATATTTCTGCTCAAAATGTTTACTAAATACAATAAAAAGATTAGCCTCTATTGGCTACAGAAACATTTATGTGTAGCACAACAAAATAAAAAAATGATTATTACATAATTTTTATTCTCATAGGGACTGACTCTTATATGAAAATGGTAATAAACATAACTTTAAGTCAAAATGTGGCACAAAGACTTACACAAATTGTATTATTAGGACTGTGCAAAAATTGAGTCTGGGATGTCGGAGTTTTGCTGGTGTTATGCTGGAATGTTCTGTCTTTATAATTGCTAGTCAAAGTATCCCTGCTTTGTTCCCTTCATCTTTTGTCTGATTTATAGCAAAAGAGGAGTGCAAATCAGAGGAGTGCGCTACGACTCAAGGCATTCTCTCATGTGTTCTCATTTCATGGCGCTCCTTCTTCCTTCAAGCTTCCAACCTCTTGCTTATTTCTTTTTTTGCACAATAGATGTTTGTATACAGATTTGCTGTCTGATCTTCATCTTTTATGAATGTGTCTGTTATGCCTGTCATAAAAACTCAATATGATTTGGCAGGACTGCTTCTTTTTATCTCAAGTTGCCCCTTCAAATAGTCTGCTGACAAAAAAAGAAACAGAACAACTGCTAAGGTGTAATTAATAAAAGAAAATGACGTGTGTGTCTTTTATCACAGAAACTAAACACAAAACAAGTCAATTAAACTCAGCACTAAACAGGTTTCCAAATAGACTGTGATTTACTGAGAAATCTGAAGGGATAAACCATTATTGTAGTCAGACATAGATTGTAAGAAATAATTTACTAAAATACTATGATCTAACCAGAGCCAAGGCGCTAGAACAAAGAATCAAGTTTGGGCTATGAATCATAAACTAGAATGCAGAACCTCAATCACTACACTAAATTTGTTCACACATTAAATCCGTAATTTTGGACAAAGGGCTGCTGGTGCTCAACTGGAATATATAACCAAGTCTTTTTGATGCAAATCTTGGTGCTTCTTGGAAGGCCATCCAGAGTAGCCATTGAAAGTCTCTTAGCAACCCATTATCTGCCAACAGAGATTCTACAATGGAGGTGTGATGCACATTGTTGGGGTGTGACATTTTGTAAATAATTTGATAAATATTTTGCATGTCTTTATTTGTAACTTAGACAAAGCAATGTAATATTAGTGTAATATCATTGATAAGAACCGCAATGGTTTCATGTTTAAGAACCCCCGGCCCCCTTTTAGGACTGAGTCCTTGTAAGTTTATGACAGGGTTCGGGGAAGTGCCTAAAACCAGTTTGGCAAGTGATTCTCTGCAGGACTCTCTCTGTCAACCCCCACAGGAAAGCCAGACTACCTAGCTAGCAAGCATCAGCTCAACAAATGGTTTTGGCGGGGCAGGTGTGAAAGGTATTGTGTGGCCCCATTGATCTGAAGTATAGCTGTTTGGGATTGGTTTGAGTCAGGCCATTCTGTAGGACAACGCCCTATTGGTATAAGGATATGGACAAAGCATGTATAAATTTGGTTGCTTTAATCTCCCCATCTCTCTCTCTCTTACCATCATGATGAAGGAGCATCTCACACACTATGGACTGAAAAGAAAATCCCACTGAGAGGCCCAACTCGGCAGCCATATTGAGACAGGCATGCATCCTGTCCTGAAGAAAGCCATAAAATGATGCCTTAACTAGAGACATTTTAAGTAACTAACAAGTGTGTGTGCCACCTGAAACTACACATCAGCATTTATTAGGTTGTATGGTTGCCAATATTCAAATGTACTTTGCTTTGTTATTATTTTATGAATATTATCAATAATACAATATTTAAGTTGTAATTTAACTTTACTATATGGTTGTGAGACATGGATGCTATCCAGTGACCTGAGACAAAGACTGGACTCCTTTGGTTATGTGTCTGTCTGGAAAGTCCTTGGGTACCATTGGTCTGACTTTGTGTCGAATGAGCAGTTGCTCATGGAGTCCCGAATGAGGCACATTACCTGCATTGTGAGGGAGCGTCTGTTACGGCACTACGACCATGTGGCGCGTTTCCCCGAGGGTGATCCGGCTCATAAGATCCTCATTGTTGGGGACCCAAGTGGCTGGACCAGGCCAAGGGGTCGCCCACGTAACACCTGGCTGCAGCAGTTAGAGGGTCATTTCCGAAGGATAGGACTGGACCGTGTGTCTGCCTGGGGGGTTGCTAACCGGGATCCCAAGCTGTTTCGACGTGTAGTGGGTGCGGCAACGCACTGTACCAGTGCATGCGCTCCAACTTGAACTTGACTCCTGCTTATCCTTTTAGTCAATGTAATTGCCTGAGGTTATCAATGTAGAAGGGAAGGTGGGGAGAAGTTATAAATTTGAGGCACTCTGACAAAGGCTACACATTAAAGAATACAAAAGGGGAAAGTAGAGTATATAGAACTCTACCAAGACAAAATGCACATAAAAATTAAATGAGAAAAAAATTAAAATCATTATCAAATAAGGAAACAAAAACACAATGATTTTTGCTGTTATTTACCACAAACTTGTTAGCGAGTTGTCCCCAGATCTACCTGGCCTTGTGAACTAATTCATGCAGGGTTGCTACAGATGCACAGTGACAGAACGTAACATTAGTTTGACGTTAACCAAGTTAACATTCAAGTTCAAATTTATTGTCATGTGTTCATTGTGAAAGGCAAATAAGGAAGCAGAGAACCAAAGAAAACTTGGAGTGCCAAATGGGTCACCCCGTTTACCGCCAATATTCAGAAAAGTAAACACAAATGACCCTGCAGTGGTGCAACAGAAAACAGGTGCAAAATCTGCCTCTTAAGCCTCAAGAGCTTCTCTAAATTCTTGGCTCTATTGAGCAGGTCTGGGTCTGGGAGCCCGCTCATGTGGGATGTTGTTCCTCCATCTGAAACACCATCTTCCAGGAACCCTACGATTTATACCATCCCAACTGGAAGGAGCCTGGCTTAATTGAGTGGGTGGCTTATTGGACGCTAAGGAGGTGAGAGAGATGGTTTGGTTATCGTTGGCTCCCCCTCTAGTCCCGGCGGGTTTTGTATACAGGCAGTCCCCGGATTACGTACAAGATAGGGACTGTAGGTTTGTACTTAAGTTGAATTTGTATGTAAGTCGGAACAGGTACATTATTTTAACAAATGCTATGCTATTGTTGACCGACTGTAACCTATGTGTTCTGCCAATGAATGATGGAGTTTCACATCTTTATGACCTTTTTATCATTTCTACTTTATTTTCAATGGTGATGGTTTTTCTCTTCTTTTTTTTTTTAATTTTATTTATTAATTTTATTGTAATCATTCCATACAAATAGATCAATTTATAACAAAAAAAAAAAAATGAAGACATAGCAGATCCCACCCCTGAGAAGGAGACCTTAGCTAAAGGAGAATTGCTTAGGGCTTTTTAATAAGGCAACAATAAACAAAAGAAAGGAAGAAATATATATAGGTAAATAAAAAATGGAGAAGGAAAATAAATGCAGTAATAGTTATTTCTCTCATTCTAAAATAATATTGATTAGATCCTGCCAGGTTTTGAAAAAATACTGTACAGATCCTCTAACTGAGAATTTGATTTTTTCCAATTTCAAATAATATAAAACATCAGTTTCCCACTGACTTATCAGAGGAAAGTTAGGATTCTTCCAATTTAACAAAATAAGTCTGCGTGCCAAAAGTGTAGTGAATGCAATCACCGTTTGCTTGTCCTTCTCCACTTCAAGTACGTCTGGAAGAACAACGAACACAGCTGTTAGTGGGTTAGGAGGAATTGTGATACCAAGGCTGTCTGAAAGGCACTTAAAAATTTTGGTCCAAAATGATGTTAGCTTGGTGCAGGCCCAAAACATGTGACCCAATGAAGCAGGAGCTTGGTTGCAGCGTTCACAGGTTGTATCTTGCCCTGGAAACATTTTGGACAGTTTTAAGCGAGACAGATGAGCTTGATATATAATTTTTAGTTGAATAATTCTATGCTTTGCGCATATGGAGCTCGAGTGAATTCTCTGCTTTGCTACCTTCCATTCCTTTTCTGATATACTGATTAAGAGATCTTCTTCCCAATGTCCTCTTGGGTCTTTGAAAGGTAGGGACTCTAATAAGATTTTATATAATGCGGAAATGGTGTTTAATTCCTCGAAATTGAGCAGTATTTTTTCCAGCATGGTGGAGGGTACGAGGTGAGGAAAATCGGGCAGTTTCTGTTTAACAAAATTTCTAATTTGAAGATAGGGAAAGAAATGTGTAGCTGGGAGGTTGAATTTGGAATGTAATTGTTCAAAAGATGCAAATATGTTGTCTATATAAAGATCTCTGAGCATTTTAATCCCAAAACTTTTCCAGGTATTAAAAACTGGATATGTTTGCGAGGGTTGAAAGAGGTGGTTCTCTTGCAGAGGTGCCGCGGATAAAAGATTTACCATCTTAAAATACTTTCTAAGGTGGTTCCATATTCTGAAGTGAGTAAAGCACAATTGGGTTATTAGTATATTTGCGATAACTTGCATTTATTGGAGCGCAGAGCAGGGAGTATAAAGAAGTACTACAGGATTTTACTTCTATTGCGGACCAAGCCTGTGTATGTTCATTTTTTTGTGTCCAGGTTTTTATGGCTTGTATGTTTGCTGCCCAGTAATAAAACTGAAAATTAGGTAAAGCCATGCCACCTTCTACCTGAGGGTTGCTCTTCGGATACGTGGGTGTTTTGAGTTCCAAATGAATGAGGTTATTGTTGAATCTAATTGCTTAAAAAATGATTTATTGATATATATTGGAATGTTTTGAAATAAAAAAAGAAGTTTAGGAAGGATATTCATCTTAACAACGTTAATTCTTCCGGCTAGAGTGAGATGAAGGGTTGACCATCTATGCAAGTCTTAATTTTTTCCATACAGACAGCAAAATTTTGTTGATAAAGAGCTTTATGTTTACTTGTGATATTTACCCCTAGGTATTTAAACTGATCTGCTATGGTAAAAGGTAGGGTGTCCAATCTAATATTATATGCTTGTGAATTCACTGGAAAGAGTATACTTTTATTCAGATTAATTCTGAGACTGGATATCTTTTGAAATTCTGTTAGTGCTGTCAGAACTGCAGGCACAGTGTTTTCTGGGTCTGATATATATAAAACCATATCATCTGCATATAGAGAAATTTTCTGTTCCAGTCCTTCTCTGATAATCCCCTTTATCTGATAAGAATTTCGACAGTGAACCACCAGTGGTTCAATGGCGATTGCAAACAGCAGTGGTGACAAGGGACATCCTTGTCTGGTACCACGTTCTAGCTTAAAGTAGTCTGAACAAATGTTGTTAATACAAACTGAAGCTTCTGGATTGGTATACAGTAGTTTGATCCATGCACAAATATTCGGACCAAACCCAAATTTCTCCAATGCAGTGAAAAGGTAGTTCCATTCAATCATATCAAATGCTTCTTCTGTGTCTAATGATAGTAATATCTCTGGGGTGTTTGATTTTGCTGGTGAATATATAACATTAAACAAGCGTCGGAGATTGGAAGATAGGTGTCGGCCTTTAATAAATCCAGTTTGATCCTGTGATATTACAGAGGGCAGCACTTTCTCCATCCTTCTAGCTAGAATTTTTGAGAGTATCTTAACATCATTATTCAGGAGTGAAATTGGTCTGTATGATGCACATTGTAACAAGTCCTTATTTGTTTAGGAAAGACAGTGATTAATGCTTGACAAAATGTTTGAGGTAGTGTTTGGTTGTCTCTAGCTTCTGTAAATGTTGCCAATAAGAGGGGAGCTAGCTGAGTGGAGAATTTCTTATAAAATTCTACGGGGTAACCATCAGGGCCTGCTGATTTCCCACTTTGAAGTGACTTTATAGCATCTAGTAATTCTGTTAGCGTCAGAGGTTTATCCAGTTCCTCAGAATTTAAAGCATCTATTTGTGGTGTCTGTAATGTATCCAGAAATGCATTAGATTATGTGTTGTCTTCTTTGAACTCAGTAGAATATAAGGATTTATAATAATCTCTAAATGCCTGCATTATATTTTTATGGTCAATGATTTCTTCTCCATTCATGTTGGTGATTACTGGTATTGCATTGTGAACTTCTTGTTTGTGAATTTGTTGAACTAAAAGCTTATTAGCTTTTTCTCCGTGTTCATAGTAATGATGTCTTAACTTATAAATAAGTTGTTCAGTTTCTTTAGTTGTAAGATGTTAAGTTCTGTATGCAGGGCCTGCCTTTTCCTGTGAAGAGCTTCACTTGGACGCCTGGCTTGTTCTTCATCTATTCTAGTAATTTCGCTTCTTAGCTCTGACACTTTCTTGGTTTCTAATTTATTTCTGTGGGAAAGATATGAAATAATCTGTCCTCTTAAGAAGGCCTTTAGAGTTTCCCAGAGTGTTCCTGCAGAAACCTCTGTGGGCGTGTTTGTCTCTAGGAAGAAGCTGATTTGTTTGGATATAAATTCTGTGCAGTTCTCGTCTGCAAATAGAAGAGGGTTAAGACGCCATCTGCGAGGTGAGTGTGAGGGGCTTAATGATTTTAGCTCCAAGACTAGAGGGGCATGGTCAGAGATAACAATTGTGTCATATTTGCACGATTTAATCGTAGGCAGGAAATTATTATCTATAAAAAAATAATCAACTCTTGAGTAGCTATAATGCACTGGTGAGTAGAAGGAATATGTTCTTGAGTTTGGGTTAAGAAACCTCCAGGGGTCTGATAAGTTGTGGTCATTTAAAAACTGTGTAATTGTCTTTGCAGTGTTAGATGTCGTCCCCCCTGTCACTATCTAAGAGTGGATTTAAAACACAATTAAAGTCCCCAGCCATTATAATTTTATGAGTGTTCACATTGGGAATGGATGCAAATAGATTTTGCATGAATTCCTTATCATCGACATTGGGTGCATAAACATTTATCAAAATCATTTTACTGTTAAATAAGTTGCCCCTGACCATCACATATCTCCCTTCAGGGTCTGGTACTACATCTGATGCTACAAATGGAACTGTTCTGTGTATGAGAATTCCCACCCCTCTAGTTTTCTTTATAAAGCTAGAATGGAACATTTGGCCAGTTCCAGTCTTTTTGTAGTATGAACTGATCCTTGCTTAGTAAGTGGGTCTCCTGTAAAAATACTATTTTAGCGTTTAAGCCTGTTAGGTGAGAGCATACTTTCTTTCTCTTTAATTCATGATTCAGGCCTTTAACATTCCAGCTCACAAAGTTAACTGTCCCATCATGGAGATATTGATTCTGAGTTTTTAACGTCATTTTATAGTCTTAACTGGTAATGAGGCAGTTTTAATCTTAATTTCAAAATTCCCCATGAGTTATTGCATTTTAGCCTATTGTTGCATTGATATTTATAGTTATAAGGATTAGAAGAATAGATTAGATATAGCCTGCTCTCCTTCTCTCCCCCCTTTATCCCCCCACCCCCCCATTTTGCCTCCCCACTTCAGGCTTGATCCCACTTCGCGATGTCCCGGTCCTCTGACATACAAAGAGACGGAGCACGTCCAAAACAAAACAAACCCCACCACGCAGCGGCGTTAGAGAATTAAAACAAAGAGATTGCAGCTGAATTCTAAATACTATCTGCCGAAAATATAATCATTAACAGTCTTTAAGCTTAAAATAATCTTCAGCAATTTTAAGATATCAAGATAATAAAAGAAAGAACCCTGGGAATGATTTTAAAAAGTAGTCTAGGATAAACATAGTAAATCCTAATGTAATAGTATAATGTAATAGTAGAAATAGTAGAAATGGCAATAAACCAAGAGTATGATGTTAAACAGTCTACTTTAAGGTAGTAAAAAAAAAAAAAAAAAAAAAAACCCCAACCCTACTTTAATTTCTTCCACACTTCCACAGTCACGTCTATAACTGTAATTAAGATATAAACATATAATGTCCAAGTAAAGAAAAGGATGTATAATTATAATACCAGTCTCTTTAAAAGTGGATCCGACAGCAGATGATAGGTCCTTCCCATGTCTTGACAGAATATGGCTCTTTATTAACTTTCAAAAAAGTGTCGGAAACAGCTTCTTTAGTTCCTTTTCAGCTTCCTCCTTGCTTGGAAATACATAATATTGGTCTTGAACTTCCACTTTCAGTTTGGCGGAATACAAGAGGCTGTATTTGATATCAGCTTTCTGTAGCAACTTTTTAATGTTAAAGTAGGTTGCGCATTTTGCAGCTGTTAATGGTGAGAAGTCGGGGAAAATATGAATAAGATTATTTTCAAATATAATCTCTTGCTTGTGTCTGACAAGTGCCATCACATCAAGCTTACATCGTAATTGCTCAAAGCGGCCAATAAAAGACCTAGGTTTAAAGGTGCTTGATCTGTATGTGCGATAAGCAGCTGCTATCTCAATGTCGAGTTTAAAATCATCTCCAATTATTTTAGAGAGTAATTCTACTGCAAATTTCACTGGGTTTGAGCTTTCTCGTTTCTCAGGTATACCCTCAATTCTTATATTGTTTCTTCTGCACCCATCTTCCAGGGCTGCAAGTCTGTCTCCGAGTTTTTTGCATTCGGAATTCACAGCTGTAGCTTTTTCATCGGCGTTAGATGCCAATTGTTCTGCTGTTTCAGCTTGAACCATGAATGCCTGCTTAGCGTCATCCAGCTGATCTGTAACGTCATTAATCTGGTCGGCAAGCATTTTCAGTTTGGATCTATTTTCTTCAATGTGTTCCCCTAATTTCTCCAACATGCCTTTAAAGTTCACGTCAAAACGTTGAAATAGACTCGTTTCTCTGTCTTTGTTATCCTTCTTAAGCTCGAATGTTAGACTTCTTAAGCTCATTCTTGTTATCCTTCTTAAGCTCATTTATGGCCGTAGCCATGGCAGAGGCCAGTGTAGCGATCATCTCTTTCAGTTTAGTTTTCAGTTCGGACAGTTCGTTTCGGATTTCGTGCTCCGCGAGTCGAAATGCAGCTCCTGTTACAGCAGGTGCTGCGAGGTCGCGATGAGTAGATGAGAGCACATCCTGCACGGCCTTTTCTAGTCTCGAATGATCCTCAGAAATTGGCGATCCATCGCGACCTGTATCACTTGCATCTTCGCTCCCATTTTCACTCTCTACTGGAGACGATAAAATGGAGCGGGTCCCAGGAAATCAACGCATTCATCTGCCTGTTCCAGGTCAGTCTCTGAGAGGCCATACCTTGCACTCGGGCCGGATGTCTGTCCAGACTTTGATGCAGCTTTAAGTTTCTTTTCCGGTTCTTTCTGACATTTCTTCTTGTTACTCATGCTTGTATATTGTAGTGGAAGTTCCTTGGTCGGATTAAATACAGGATACCTCTAAATAATATGAAATACGTGGGAAAATAAAGCCGCTGCTAGCGGAGCTCTGCTTCAGATGTCCATCTCCTATAATGGACGAGACCAATATCACCAGCACTTGCATCAGATTTGTGTTTCAGAGACATTGTTGAAGGGTGAAGACAAAAGGTTAAGATGAGCTCTTCTGCACAGCACTGTATAGCTATCACAGCAGGAAGGCACCAGTTGCCAACACATCTGATGTATAGGGTGGTCCAGATGCAATTTTCATTACGCTATAACTTATTCAGTTTATTACATAGAAAATCACCCGAAAAATCCCGGACCATCGAGAAGTGTGCAAACTGACAACATGAAGAATCGTCTTCGCGCCGAACTGGAATCGTCCCTGCATAAATCAAAGTCATCCAGATGATCTGGATCTGCACAATTAGATCTGGACCACCCTGTACTGACAAGAGACAACTTCCTGCTATGTGCGTAACAGTACAAGCAGGCTTGCTATTGAGAATGAATGGGGGCAGGTTCATCACCAACCCACTTCACATTCACCTTCACTACATTATGCTGTCTGTAGAGTACGCAACACCACCGCCCCCATTCAACACGCAGCCATCCGAAGCACACTACAATGCTACCCCCCCGCCACCCCGTTCAGCCACAACCGGATCACAGCTTGCAGCATTAACAGCCGTGCACCTAGAACGAATGGGGCAGCCGTGTGTGGTGGGTGGGCAGTGAAGCCACTTGCCGCCGGGAGCCACCCGAGGGACACTACACTGGGCGAGCAGCAAAATCCGCCCCCTCCAGCCTCCGTCCAGCCACCGCTTGCAGCGTCCGCAGGCCGAAGATGACGGAGCGGCAGTCACTGAGGCGCATGCGTCGCAGCTGCGGCCCCGTTCGTATGTTGTAGGTCGGATGTCCGTAAACTGGGGACTACCTGCACCTTGTCTGTGCCTGGAAGATGATCCTCAGACGACCATGCGTGACAACATGTACAAATGAAATTCTTACTTTTATGTCTCCCCAGAATGGTGAAAGAAATACACAGAATGACTTAATGTATATGCTTCACATGAACAATTTCTGTATATACTATATATACAGTATATTTAAATAAACAGAGTTGCTGGTCAGATATGACAGTAGATTTCAGGCATTTAAATTTTTTTAATTGCTATTTCTAAAACACAAGACACCAATTGCTAACTGAGAGTAAATGTTCCTGTGATGTGAGTAGGCAGTGTGTTAACTTAGACACTTGTCTAGTCATCTGTGGCACTGGTCTGTTCTGTTGTTCACAGAACAACTTGTATGATAAAATGTCTTGTTGATAAAAATTTATAATATACGAGTATAATACTTCAAAGGTCATCAGTGTATATTCACAAAAATATTATAAGCTCTGATGTCACCAGGGCTAAAACAAAACAAAATATTACAAAATAAAATTATGACCCACTTGCATTAACTAAGTACTGCATTTAGGAAAATGAACCTTTGCACTTTGAGCTACATCATTTGTATGAAAACGTGCTATATAAATAAATGTTGTTGTTATTGAAATCTTACGTCCCATTGGTAGATTCGGTAACAGTTTCAATGTTGGTACTAAGTTTGCATCTTCTCACTTTGACGGCATGAAATTTTTTAAGAGCTCTGGTTTCCTCCCTCATCCCAAATACATGCAGGTTCAGTTAACTAACATCTTCAGATAGTCCTAGCATGTGTGACCATGATGTGTGCACTGGTGTGCCTTGCAATGGAGTCGTGTCCTACCCAAGATTCTGCTGGAGTAGATAGACAGATAGCTTCCTGGCTTGTGGTTGTTTTCTTCTGGGCTGCTGGTGTGCTTTGGTAATGTTCCAAAATAAATGTCAATATTTTAAGTGCTGTTTCTTAAAAAACACACTTGCAATAAAGTATGAAATGCATTTTTCATTACATTATTTATGTAATGGGTCATAATAGAAAATAGTTAATAAAATTATTTATGACATTACATTAGCTTTATAACATTTCACATTTCATAAATAAAAACAGATGTATAGAGATATTTTCTAACAGAAATTTTTTAAAATCCTCCTCACTTTTTCTGAATTATTAAAGCAGCTGGGTACTTCAGTGTTTTGAGTTACCCAAGGACACTTGCTCAAAACTACAAGGCTGTGGGCAGAAGAAATAGTTTATGACACTGTAATTTCTATTAAGTGTGTGTCAGACTGATTGGAGGCACATTACATATTGTTAATGTTAACTGACATCACTTCTAAAAAAAATAGAATATATATTTGTTAGTCGCAGTGTGCTGACTGTGACCAAAATAAATTACAAAGCCAAAGTTGAAAAGTCAAAAAGCAAACAAATATGACTGTTGAAAGGCCACAAACAGTTGTTAAGAATATCAAGAAAGTAGCAGTAGAACAACAACCTGAAACCTAACTAATGTCACTGCAACTAGCAGTAGTCAGGAACAAGCCCGGAATAAGACCCTCACAGGCCGCTGGGTGACTTAGCTCCTTAACAGAGAGTTGATCTTACTGTTAACAATACAGTGCAGACACCCAGGAGTTTATTGCTATGTGGTATTTCCCACCCTTGCATTCGTTGGAGACTTTCATTTCATCAAGTTTTGCCCTCCTTGGTCATTTCGGCATACAGAGACTCAATCATTTCATCGTGCTGGGGAGGGAGGATGATTGGTGAAAAGGCCCCATGCCATCACGAGCTCCTGGGTGCACACACAAAATACCCCATTGGTAGATCCACCTTTGTTCGGAGGAATTACTGTTCTGGTTACCATAGCATTGGAGAGTTGTATTCAAGTAAAGGGATACATCCTCATACAAAATCATCTGTGGAAGACTGGAAATTAATATATTTCTGAATTACATTTCCTAATGGTAAAGTAAACAGAATATTATATTGGTTTTAAAACACCATATCTCAGCTTAGAGAAGAATTTATAAATTCTGTATGACATAATCTAGCTAATAACATAGCCTGTCCACCATAATTGTAGAGCATATGCAGTAGAATACGAGTGCTAATCATAAGCTGGTCATCCATCTAAAAGCATAATAATTATATTTCCTGAATACTAGACTATCAGACTATAATTAACAAGGAGTTAAAACTGTCTCTGTACTATTAATGGAACGAAACCCATGGCAATTCAGTTTTCTTTAACAATCCTTGAAGTGTGTCTGAGCAAACAGGTTGATGGCTTCATTTTAGAGTCAGAAATAGCAGTTGATGAAGCTTATTCCTCAATTTTTAATCTGGTTGATAGTTGTAAGAGCCAATCTTAGAAAGTGAAAGCTCTGAGTTAAACTCATATTAGAATTTGCTTAATTTGAATAGAATAAAAATTTCTGTCATAATCATAGACAATGGTATAGCCTTTTCCCCCCTATAAGTTAGTAAGAGATAGAACTTTCTTGCTATAATTGAGATACCATGTGTTAATTGTGTCAGTTGTTGTTTAGAACAGGTCCCAGTAAACAGCGACTTGTAAGATTCATTTACAGCATAGAAATGGAATAGGCATACTGTTTTCGGACCGTTTTGAAATGGTTCAGAAACATTTTGAAGTGATTTGTAACAATTTGAAATGTAACAAGATTTAAGCTTTGAACAGAACTTTTCGTAACAAGAGCTTTTCTTTTTTTGCTATTTTAATTTTTTCTTTTTTGTGTGAACTGTTTTACTTTGAATTTTAACTAAAACTAAAACAAGATGATTACATCTTGCCTGTAGAAGGGGCCTGAGTTGCCTTGAAAGCTTGCATATTGTAATCTTTTTAGTTAGCCAATAAAAGGTGAAATTTTGCTTGACTTTTAACTAAAACTTTTAAAAACGAAGATATTTTAAACGAATATATTTTGTCTGTGGAATCATTTCAGCGCATCAGGCTTTTGTTGAATCTCATTTTTATGCTAGAGCTGCTAAACTTTGGTAATTTAGGAAAAACACCGCTACAATAGTTAGACATTGATAAAAACAGGATGGTTCTTAGGAGTCAATGTTTTGACTCTGACAATTTCTAATGTGTCAGATCAGCTTTAATAAGGCTTGGCAGTTATATCTTTTATTATCTCTTAATCTGGAATATTACGTAGAGAGACATATTTTCAAGAGTCTTCTTATACTATTTAATACTCTCAGTCATTATGCCATTCTGATGTTATCCATCTACAATATACTACTGAGGTGACATATGCTTCAGTTGTGTGTTGCAGTTATTTAAAAACTAATTTAATTTGGTCACAAATCTATGGTTTGAGCTATTTCAAAGGCCAACAGCCATTTGAGTGGATTTTCTTCCCGTTCTCAATTATTTTTATTGTTTGAATTCATTCTCTTGTTGTCATCTAGGTTAAAAAATTGGTCACATTTTTGTGATGACTGTTTTGATGGAGATAGTGAATGGCTGCATCAGTGTGTGTCTGCATAGAAAACGAGGGTTAAAAGTAATTTCTATCCTGAAAAGGAGACAGGGTTAAAGGCATAATGCTTTGGTTGTCAAATTTGTATGGTACATGATGAAGGCTCAAGCCAAAACCTTGTCTTTAACCGAATTTCCACTTCGGTTGGCTCTAACATTCCCTCTTTCATTCTTTCCTAGGGCACAAAGCGGAAGCAAACAATGACCAACGGGGAGATGAACCGCGTCGTCGAAGAACTCCAGGCTCTCGACATCCAGATACAGAAACTCCTGTCCAGATGGAGGCACCTGAGAGATTTGAAGGCTCATCTGCTGGAAAAATCCTCCCCGACATCAGAAATCGTCACAGCAAATCACGGTTCGGTAACATCGACTCCACGCTGTGCTGCTCACTTTCAAGGCCAAATGAGCTTCACCCCCACACTTCATCGTCGGAGCAACAACGCCAACGATGAAAAATTCGCCTGTTTCAACTATGCAGGCGGGGTTTAAGGCTAGAACACCTCCATCGGCACAGGCAAGCATCTCCACCCAGAACTGGTTCGACCCTCCCCGCGCCCCCAGTGTGCCTTCAATCCCGGGTGATGCATTTGTGATTGGTGATTCAATTGTATGAAACCTAAACATTGAATGCCCTAATCAGAAATCTTTTGTCTCTTGTTTTCCCTGTGCTCGTATCCAAGATGTTATGAGACGTGCGCCGACAGACTTTCGAGAGGCACAAGAACAGGGCAGTGGGATCCATTGTGATACACTCCAACACTCCGACAGTTGGAGATTCTCAAGGCGGACTTCGCAGCACTAATTAAAGCCACAAAGGAGAGGACACCAGCTGCAAGAATTTTCATCTCGGGTCCCTTACCTCTCGTTAGAAGATCGAACAAGTATTACAGTCGTCTGTTAGTAATCCCAGAGTCTTATTCTCTACGATTGATCGTCTGCTAAATCCAGGTAACTCAATGGAATGCCTCCAAAAAACTTCCAGTGAAACTTGTGAGGCTTTTGCTGTATTTTTTAATCAAAAAATGAATGATATTAGAAATAATATAGTACATCTCCCCAATACTGAACCACTTAAACCCCAGTACTCCATTTTAAACAAATTAAATTCTTTCACCAGGATAGATTTACCTGATTTATATAAAATAATTTCTCAACTGAGACCCTCCACCTGTGTCTTCGACCCAATACCAACAAGTTTTTTCAAAGAAGTGTCCAGTGTGCTAATTGATAGTATTCTTGACATAGTAAACTCGTCATTAGATACGGGGGGTCTTCCCAGACTGTCTTAAGAATGCTGTAGTTAAACTCCTGCCGAAGAAAAATAATCTTGACTCCTCTGCTCTTGAACATTTTAGACCTATTTCTAACCTGTCTTTCTTAAGTAAAATTCTAGAGAAGGCAGTCATTATGCAGCTTAATGATCACCTCAATAAACATGCTATTCTTGATAAGTTTCAGTTGAGTTTCAGAACAAATCACAGTACAGAAACTGCACTCGTTTAAAGTAGTAAATAACTTGTGGGTAAATGCAGACAGAGGCCATTTATCTGTTCTAATCCTCTTAGATCTGAGTGCCGCATTCGATACCATTGAGCAAAATTTTCTTAGTAATTGCCTTACTCAATGAGTGGGCCTTTCTGGCAGGGTCTTAAATTAGTTTGAATCCTAACTGGCAGGTAGAAAATTCTTTGTTAGTTGTGGTAATTATACTTTAAAGATACATGTTATTCTATATGGTGTTCCACAAGGCTCTATCCTGGGTCCGCTGCTCTTTTCGATTTACATGCTTCCGTTAGGTCGGGGCATAACGTGAGCTACCACAGCTATGCTGATGACACACAACTGTATTTATCAATAGCACCTGATGATCCTGACTCTCTTGATTCACTAACATGTCTTACTTGTGTTTCTGAATGGATGAGTAGTAATTTTCTCAAACTAAATAAAATAGAAAACAGAAATTTTAGTGATTGGCAATAATGGATATAATGAGGTTATTAGAAATAAACTTGATGCATTAGGATTAAAAGTCAAGATGGAGGTAAAGAATTTAGGGGTAACTATTGACTCTGACCTGAATTTTAAATCACATATTAATGAGATTACTTGGACAACATTTTTCCACTTAAGAAATGTAGCAAAAGTTAGACCCCCTATAACATTGCAAGATGCTGAGAAATTAATCCATGCTTTTGTTTTCAATCGACTAGATTACTGCAACGCTCTCCTCTCAGGACTACCCAAAAAAAACATCAATCGATTACAATGAGTGCAGAATGCAGCTGTTAGAATCTTAACTAGGAAAAGAAAATCCGAGCACATCTCTCCAGTTCTGATGTCATTACAATGGTTACCTGTGTCATTTAGAATTTAAAATCCTGCTTATAGTTTACAAAGCCTTAAATAATCTCACTCCATCTTATATTTCGTAATGTCTTACACTCCAAATCGTAACCTTTGATCTTCAAATGAGTGTCTACTTAGAATTCTAAGAGCTAAACTTAAAAGAAGTGGTGCCAGGCTAATACAGTGGAGCACTTTAAAAAACTGCTAAAAACACATTACTTTAACATGGCTTTCTCATAGCTTCATTTTAGTTTAATCCTGATGCTCTGTATATTCAATTAATTATCATTATTATTCATGGTATTCATATTCAAAATCCATACTAACCCCTACTTTCTCTTCTGTTCTTTTTCCGGTTTTCTGGGGTGGCAACCTGCGCCACCACCACCTGATCAAAGCACCATGATGTCCCTACATTGACGGATTAAAGGCCAGAAGTCCACACGACCGTCATCATCAAGTTCTTCCATGAGAACCCTGACTACAATGAGGACTGATTGAGGTCATTGATGTTAGGTAGAATGCCTAGAGGGGGCTGGGTGGTCTCGTGGCCTGGAACCCCTGCAGATTTTATTTTTTTCTGCAGCCATCTGCAGTTTTTTTGTTTTTTCTGTCCTCCCTGGCCAATGCTTTTATTCTATGTTAATTAGTGTTCCCTTATTTTAATTCTTATTTATTTAGTCTTTTTTCTCTTTCTTCATCATGTAAAGCACTTTGAGCTGCATTATTTGTATGAAAATGTGCTATATGAATAAATGTTGTTGTTGTTGTTCTTTCCTTTTTCATGTTTGATGGTGATATGGTTTAAAATCAGCAGAACAATAATTAAAACAAAGACAAATGAAACAAAAAATTTCAAATGCAAAAGGAAAAACCCTCGAAAAACATAAAGGAGCAAGCAATTTGGTGCAAGGACAGCCTAACAAAACATTAATTCAGAGTAAAATCAAACATACTTAACTTCCAATCATGCAATATTGAGCATGATGCATAGGATACTGTAAAATTAAATATAAAGACTGCTGCAATCTTAAAATACATTCTACACCTTTTAAAGTTGGGGCACATTTACATACTGTATGTTCCTTTTAAGATTTGACAGTTTCAAACCAAAGTTTAATACTAACATTAACATTTTCTCAAGATAGTAGAGGTGTTGGTGGCCATTCCTGCTGAATACTTCTGTGTTTCAAATAAAAGTCAGCTTTGAGTAGATGATTGTCACAAGATCTTTATGACTTTCAACAGATGAATAGATGTATGGCGATCATCTCTTTGGATGAATGGTGTTTCTTCACAGTTTGACAATAATGCTTTTTTTGGGTTACTGTCACTCAGTTGTATTTAGTTTGAAAAACATATGTACTAAAACATGCAATCCAGGCAGGGTTGACTGGAGACTGTGTTTGTGTGAGTATGGATGTGCATGTTGTATGATGGATATCTGCACTGGGGTGATTCCTGCTGGGACAGGCTCAAGCTCTCTGTAGCTCTGAAGTAAATTAAAGAATATCAGCAGGGTCAGGCTTTATAGGTGTAGCTGCATGCTGGAGGAAAGCCATACCACCCCGGAATGTTTAATAGGCAAATTGGCTGAATGTTCATTCACATATGAGAATGATCAGCTCAGCCATTCCTTATTGACACTCTGTAGGTTGTTAAGGAAAGCATCGACACTCACAGGGATAAAAAGGGTCTGAATGAAGAGGAGAGGGGGAGAAAAATCAAGAAAGAAAAAATTGGCATAACCTCATTTATTTGGAACTCAAAACATCCACGTATCAAAAGAGCAACCCTACAAAGACCTAAGGCAGAAGGTGGCATGGCTCTACCTAACTTTCAGTTTTATTACTGGGCAGCAAACATAAAAGCTATAAAAACGTGGACACGAATAGATGAACATACACAGGCTTGGTTTGCAATAGAAATAAAATCTTGCAGTACTTCTTTATATTCCCTGCTTTGTGCCCCAATAAATGCAAGTTATCGCCAATATACTAACAATCCAATTGTGCTTTACTCACTCAGAATATGGAACCAATGTAGAAAGCATTTTAAGATGGAGAATCTTTTATCTGTGGCACTTCTGCATGAGAACCACCTTCTTCAACACTCGCAAACATATGCAGTTTTTAATATCTGGAAAATATTTGGGATTAAATTGCTTAGAGATCTTTACATAGACATCTTTGCATCCTATGAACAATTCCATTCCAAATTTAACTTTCCAGCGATACATTTCTTTCACTATCTTCAAATTATAAACTTTGTTAAACAGAACCTGCCCGATTTTACTCATCTCGCATCTTCCTCTATGCTGGAAAAAATATTGCTCAGTTTCGAGGACTTTTCGAGGATTTCTGCAATATATTAAATTATTTTACAGTCCCTCCTTTTCAAAGATCCAAGAGGACAATGGGAAAAAGATCTCTCACTCAACATATCAGAAAAGGAGTGGAAGGAAGCAATGCAGACAATTCACTCGAGCTCCATATGCGCAAAGTATACAACTATTCAACTCAAAATTATATATCGAGCACATCTGTCTCGCTTAAAACTGTCCAAAATGTTTCCAGGGCAAGATCCAACCTGCAAACGCTGCAATCAAGTCCCAGCCTCACTGGGTCACATGTTTGGGGCCTGTGCCAAACTAACATCATTCTGGACAAAAATTTTTAAGTGCCTTTCAGACAGCCTTGGTGTCACAATCCCTCCTAATCCATTAACAGCTGTGTTTGGTGTTCTTCCAGATAGGCTTAAAGTGGAGAAGGACAAACAAACTGTGATGGCCTTCACTACACTTTTGGCACGCAGACTTATTTTGCTAAACTGGAAAAATCCTAACTCTCCTCTTTTAAGTTAGTAGGTAACTGATGTTTTATACTATTTTAAATTGGAAAAAATCTAATTCTCCGTCAGAGGATCTGTGCAGAACTTTTTCAAAACCTGGCAGGATCTAATCAATAATATTTTAGAATAAGTTCTTAAAGCACTGAGGAAGTAACTCTCTTCCCATTTCTTTTTCTTCTCCATTTATCTTTATCTGCCTATTAAACTCATCAATTTATAGTATTTTTACAAGCGTTAAGTTTTACTCCGTTGGCCATGCTCTCTTTCTCAGGGGTGGGGATTGATTTGTTTTCTATCCTATTTTCTGTAAAAATGTATCTATTTGTATGGAATGATTACAATAAATTCAATAAAATTTTAAAAAAAAAGAAAGAAAAGATTGAGAATGAGTGGAGGTAAAAATCAAGAGAGTGAGAGAGCGACGAAGAGAGTCAGAGAATGGCAGAATCAGGTGATACAGCCAGTGCGGAGGAGGGTTGAGGAAGTCGAGATGCCCCATAAGGGAGTGAGACAAATACTGCTGCAGGGTTGGAGTCTCTCCTATTGAACATTAAAAGGAGCTGCAGCAGCCAATTGCTCCCAGGATCGTCTTTCATATGTTGAAGGATAGTGGTGGGAATAAGAGCCGAAGATAGTTGATCGTGCACACCAGCATCTTAGTGCTGCTGAGAAGACCAGGGGCCTCATGTATAACGCCGTGCGTAGAACTCACACTATAACATGGCGTAAGCACAAAAGCGGGATTGTGCGTACGCACAGAAAAATCCAGATGCAGGAATCTGTGCGCACGCATACTTTCACGTTCTTCTACTACATAAATTCCGATTTGCGTGAAAAGTAACGCACGTGCACGCGCCTTCTGTCCCGCCCCAACTCCTCCCAGAATTACGCCTCTTTGAATATGCAAATCGATATAAATAGCCTTCTGAGAAAAGACAATGGGAAAAGCACGGGGGAAAATATAAGAATTTCAGAGAATACCAAGTGGAGGCAAAGAAAAAACATACTATTTGTTGGTTTAAACAGTGGTATAATCAACAAAAGGAAGCTGATCGAGTGACAGAGTGTCGGAGAAACTCGAAGGCTCAACTTCACAAAGTCGCACAGTGCCCGAAATAAAAAAGAAATCACATATCAAAGTCGCCGTGAAAAAGCGAGTCGTAGCCCACCGTCTGAGTGTCATATGAAAGCTTATTAGGGTACAGACAAAAAAAAGGCACACAGTGGGGAAAAAAGCACGAAATGTCAACTTTAATCTCGTAGTTTATTTTGCCATTAAAGTAGAACATCATAAACTTCATCTTAAAATCGTTTAATTTACTAGTTTCTCAAATCCTATTGTAACTAAAGTGGCATGTTAAATGCTTTGTTCTGTATTTGATCTTCTATGTGCTCTATGTGTATGAATCACTACCTGCTTTTTAAACGGGCTTTCTCTTTCTCCGACAGGACACATAATCCATTACATTCTTGATATTACAGCTCTCTGAATAATTAAAATACTGAGATGTATACGTGATATCTTTTTCATGATGATAGGAATGAAAGCATGTTATTAAACATGGGAACACGGTGGCGCAGTGCTTGTTCATGTCTCATGCAAGAGGCTTGCTGCGCCATGCGCAACCTTCAATTAAATAATTTATCACAGCAGTACTGTCTCTTTCAAACATACTAACCTCCAATTCCTGTCCTTACTTTTCTTTCTCCAAAAACTCAATCGCCACACAATCAGCTCTGTAATAGACGTGAAGCCATCTGTAAGCTTAGAACTTCGATTCTTCAAAACTTTTAAGGAACATTGAAATATCTTAGTAGTACGTGTTTAATTATTATATCCGTCTATCTTTCCAGTGTCGCGTCAGCACCAGCAAGAATACAGCGCAAGGCAGGAACAATTACTGAACTAGCTAGCGCTGCGGCACCGTGTCCTCACATGTTTAATTATTAACAATACAGATTATTTAAATGAAGTTAGTTTTATCTGTATAATATAATCAACATGTTTTGCTGCATTTCGTCTTAGAAATGAATACCGTCATCACATGTAAATACGCGCTTTATAAAGTGGCGCAGGTTGTGCAATATTATAACTGTAGTGCAAGTTTACAGTGGGGTAATTGTACTTATAAGTCCAAATATTTCTACAAGGAACACTTGATGGACTGATTTAGTGCGTTTAGAGTTCTTGGGATGAAACTGTTTCTAAACCGCGAAGTCCGTACAGGGACTAAAGCGTTTGCTGTGGCTCAGGCAGCGTCTGCTTCATTCTGTATACCGATAATTCTCTTTCCAATCAGCTGCTGCTGTGATTTCCCACTCAGATACAGTGATATAAATACTCCGAGTGGTGCAGTGAGAGTAATGTGGGAAAAGATGATCTGCTGTGGCAACCCTTAACGGATCAGCTGAAAGAACATGCAGTGAGAGTTACAACGCTAAAGCAGTTATGGTATTTGGAATACTATGGCTATTCCCTGGACCATTATATTGCTACAGGTTAATTACAATCAGATGCATTACACTAATAAACAATATGCAGTTAATTTCAGTGTATTTATAAAGCCGCGCCAGGAATGTGGATTTAAGAATGAAAGGGTGATCACACAGGAACAGTAGCACTGCTTTGATGCTGGGTGCCGCCAGTCTGCAAAACCGGGCGGATAAATTGCGTACGCCAAGGAATGAGTTACCGTGGAAATGTGCGTGGCTTTACGCCAAGTTTAGGTTTTATACATCGCGATTTGAGCGTGGAAAGGTTCGTACGCAACATTTCTGTGCGTACGCACCGTTTATACATGAGGCCCCAGGACAGTGAGCAGGGGAAACAGAGTAGAGACCAAGACATACTGGGACTCAAGGGGAAGAAAATTAGGCCAATTCTGACTCTGCTTTTATTTTTGATTTGAACAGCTATTAGATTTACTTATTGTTTTTTTAACTTTCACAAAGGCACAGTTTTTATAGAGGATTATTTATTGGAAGAGGTTTGCACTGCACTTTTTGAACACATTTGACGTTTGAATGTTGTGAATAAATGCAATATGCACTTTGCACCAGACATTGTGGTTTGTGTCCTCATTATGCTAGTGCCTCTCAGGTATGACTATCGATGTCCCAGGAAATGGAAGATGCCAAGGCTGCGGGCACTTGGGGCATCACAAGCAGATGACTTCTAGGAAATCTTATGTGGGACTACTCCATAACAGCTGCTGTTTTACAGCATATTAAGATAAAACCAAGAACTACATTAGCATTTATAAAGGTACATCAGTGTTTGTGTATGTTGATAAGTCTAAGTATTTTCAGTAGTTAAAGATTCAGTTGTATAGCTCAGAATTCTATAGTACATATGTCATTTTACTGTTTGGATATGAGAAGGGGTTTCATATTGTGCTATACCTGTGAGAGGACCTTGCAAGGATTCTTTGCAAATTTCCATTTATATTTGATACGGCATGCAGGCTACTTTGCATAAATATTGTGTTTTCTCTGACTGCCATAAGAGATGGTGAATCATGTATGCACCATATAGTGTCTCAATCATCAGAGGCATCAGTGTATCTGGAGGCAAAAAATGAACAAGAAAACGTTCCAGAAACAATAGGCAACCATATAAAGAAATACCAGATGAAAAAAAAGTCAAAACTTATGTTAATGGATGAGAAACATAGAGGTGGGATATTTAGAAAGGCAGGACATCTTACTTTTCAGTTTAGCCAACACTGATAAAAAATAATAGTTAATCAACCATATATTGATTGATTCTAAGCTGTGTGTGCCCAAAAATATATAAAACATATCCTACATCCTGCATATTTCACGACATTGCCTAAAGCAGCAACGCAACATTTGATTAAACAGTGCCGAGTGTCCTTCTAGACAAACAACCTGATGAATATGGAATGTCAAAAAATGAATCCAGGTGAATGACGTAAACATTCATCACTAATTACACAAACCTAATCGATGAAATCCTGCTACCATGAATATGTCAAAGTAAAATTACATGTATAATGTCATTCTTTATTAACAATATTGTTTCTTCATCTTTGTCTTAGGTTCATTCTTTGACCGTGAAAATGTCACTGGGCAGGTGTTATGCTGTAGTGGTGAAGGCACCTGCCTGTACACCTCAAGGCTATCAGTCAAATACCTGCCTCTGCCTCACTATGTGACCTTCACCACATCTCTTAAGCCGCCCTGTCCAACTGTAAAGATAACTGTAAAAAGCTCATTGAAGATGTGATACCACCCCTGGACAAGAGGGGGCACTGCTAAAAGTCTTGTCTCCTTTTTCCCTCACAGCCATGAGAACCTGCCCCTTGAGGGCAAAAAAGCCAAGGAAGTCCCGCTCCTTCTGGTTTGCTCAGTATAAAATGGAGACGCTCCTTTGTCACTAGAGCGAGAGAGAGAGAGAGAGAGAGACAGAGCACCTGTCTCTAAAGATTAATTAATTTAACAGGGGAATCATCCCAATTACCCGATTATATAGTGCCACCAAGCACATGTTTTGTTTGAACATTTTTGACTTTATATTGGAATTAAACAATCTCCAGTCTTTAGAAATTCACTCTGCCTCATCATTCACCCCGTTACAACAGGTACAGTATAATGTATCCTGATCTTAGGAGTTGCTTTGGGCAACTAACTTTAAGTAAACGGTCATAATGATACACCACTAGACACGTACATAATTCATTAATATAGTTACAATTCATAAAGTATATGAACTTAGAAATCTGTAAAATATTGTATTATTTTACTTCTCTCAGAAGTATTTTACTTCTCTCAACTCCCTACATAATCAGCAAGGCGTATTTGTTTAGTACGCATGGCAACTCATTCACTCCATATGGTTTTTTAATTGAACTACTGCAATTTGTTGCCCACTTCTCCTATTGTTGTGTGAAAGCTGACATTTTTTGTTTTATTTTGGCCAGAAAATGCTATTTTTTTATCATGGTTTAGGAGAGTTTCCTTATTGTGAAGGTGTGACCCCTTGGGAGTGCGACTGCAGCATATTTCTTAAAATGTCTTAGAAGGCATTGGAAAAATGTGTCGCTGTGCCAGCATAATGGAGAAACTATTTCTATGGGATGCTGGGTCTGCAGAAATACATGGTACCTAGCTACATATTATATTATTGATACTTGCCTACAGAATTGTCAGTGGATCAGCACTTTCTTACATGGAGCTTGCTCATTAAGTCCTAGGCTGCTTCCCATGTGCTCAAATTGGCTAATGAATGGCATCTAGTGATTACACCTTCAAACAGCATCAACTTTTAATCCACAATCCTTTCACCTGTAGCTCCGTGTTGACAAGAGTGAGTGGCTCACCTTCATCTGAACCACTGACTGCTTCATTGTGTTTAAGCTGCAAGGTTTTTGCTGCAACATTCTTTTGCAGTTAAGCTAATGTTAACTAATCTTATGTTTTTAATCGGTTAACTGGTTGCTTCCTAATAAGCTTTATAGCGTGTCATTTTCTAATCCACTTAATCCAGACCAGGGTCATGGGGGGTGCAGGAGCCTATCCCAGAAAGCATACAGTGTAAAGCAGGAACAAACCCTGGACAAGATGCCAATCCATTGCAGGACAAACACACACACCAAACACACGCTAAGCCCAGCTTAGCATTGCCAATTCACCTAACCTGCATGTCTTTGGACAGTGTTTGATAAATGAGTAAATGTAAATGTGAATAGTAGACAAGCTACTGTAAGGTTCCAGGCCTTTTAAATATACACCGATCAGCCACAACATTAAAGCCACTGACAGGTGAAGTGAATAACATTGATTATCTCGTTACAGTGGCACCTGTCAAGGGTTGGGATATATAAGGCAGCAAGTGAACAGTCAGTTCTTGAAAGTGATATGTTGGAAGCAGTAAAATGAACAAGCATAAGGATTTGAGCTACTTTGACAATGGCCAGATTGTGATGATTAGATGAATGGATCAGAGCATCTCCAAAATGGCAGGTCTTGTGGGGTGTTCCTGGTATGCAGTAGTTAGTACTTGTCAACAGTGGTCCAGGAAAGGACAATCAGTGAACCTGCAGCAGGGTCATGGGAGCTCAAGGCTCTTTGATGTGCGTTGGGAATGAAGGCCTGCATGTCTGGTACAATCTCACAGAAGAGCTACAGTAGGACAAATTGGTAAAAAAGCTTAATGATGGCCATGAGAGAAAGATGTAAGAACACACAGTGCGTAGCCACAGACCTGTCAGAGTGCCCATGCTGCCCCCTGTCCAGTGTCGGTGCAATGCATGAAGGTGGTCTGGTCTGATGAGTCATATTTTCTTTTAGATCACATTGATGGTTGGGTGCATATGGGTCGTTCACCTGGGAAAGAGATGGCAGTAGGATGCACAATGAGAAGAAATCAAGCTGATGGAGGCAGTTTGATACGCTGAGTAATGTTCTGCTGGGAAACCGTGGGTCATGGTATTAACTTGGAAGTTACTTTGACACAAACCACCTACTTCAAGACTGTTGCAGACCACGTACACCCCTTCATGGTGTTAAAGAGGACAAGACAAACATAAATATTTGAGGCAACACCATGTCCCCATATATTGTAAAGGCAAACAATACATGCAGCTTTTCAGCAAAAGATCATCCCTAATGATGTGAGTCTCAAATTAGGCTATCCAAGATTGTAACACTTATGATTAAATGCCAGCCAAACAGGAAGAGGTGGGTCCAGATGGGCAGATACCGGAAGTGACATCAAAGGTGGTGAGGTTGCCAAACATCATGGGCCTCATGTATAAATGTTGTGTACGCACAAAAATGTTGCATACACCCGATTCCAAGCTCACATTGCGATGTATAAAAACTAAACTAAACTATAAAAAGCCCCATTCAGGGATTGTTCCTGCCTTGCGCTGTATGCTTGCTGGGACTGGTGCGACCCTGGATGGACAGATGGATGGAATAATTAAACACAAAGATATTTCAATCTTCCTTAAATGTTTTGAAGAATCGGCATTCTAAGCTTACTGATGGCTTGACATTTATTAAAGAGCTGATTGTATGGCAATTAATTACTTGGAAAAAGAAAAGGAAGGATAGGAATTGGGAATTAATACGTTTGAAAGAGACAGTACTGCTGCAATAAATTATTTTATTGAGGGTCACACATGGTGCAGCGAGCATCTTGAGGGAGGCAGGAACAATCTCTGGATAGGGAACCAGCTCATCGCTATCACTGTGCCATTGTGCCCACTTGTTTAATACATGCTTTACTTCATTTCACACGAACATGATATCAAGTATATATCTTAGCATTTAAATTGTTCAGACAGCTGTAATATCATGAATGTAATGTATTCTGTGTCCTGTTGGCGTAAGAGAAAGCCCATTTAAGAAGCACATAGTGATTCACACACATAGAGCACATAGAAGAACACATAGAATACGAAGCATTTAACATGCCACTTTAGTTACGATGAGATCTGAGAAACTGTAGTAAATTAAAACATTGATTTTAAGATAATGTTTATGACATTCTACTTTAATGACAAAATAAACTACGAGATTGAAGTGGAAATTTGACCTTTTCTCACTGTGTCCCTATTTTTTCTCTTTTCTCTGTAGCCTAATACACTTCCATATGACACTCAGACGGTGGGCAACAACTTGCCTTTTTACGGCAACTTTGATATCTGACTATTCTTTTTTATTTCGGGCACTGTTCGACTTTCTGAATTTGAACTTTCGAGTTTCTCAACACTCTGGATCACTTGATCAATTTCCTTGTGTTGTTTATACCACTGCTTAAGCCCACAAATAGTACATTTTTCATAGCCTCAAATTTGCATTCACTGAAATCCTTTTTCTCACATGCTTTTTCCATTTTCTTTTAACCGAACACTGAACAGAAAGGGCTATTTATATTGATTTGCATATTAAAGTATGCAAAATTCTGGGAGGAGTCGGAGTGGGGCAGCGGGTACGTGCATGAGTGTTATTTTTCACACTGACCTGGATTTATGTAGTGGAATTTTTTTGTGCATACAATGGCCCTTGCCATTCAGCCAGCTCCCAGTGAGGACAGGTAGCAGTATGCTCAGATATCAGGAAATAAGTGTCAACATTGTAATCAGGACGTAAAGGCAACAATACCTGGGATGGTCCCATCTGTACTTGCCTGGTTACACACCTCCGCCTCATCAAGCTGACTCTGCTGCTCTCCCTCCTGGACTCAAAGTGCCTGTAACTCTGGTACCATGGCATGCAAAGTTGTCGCAATATCCTGAGATTTGCTCAACTTGCGAATCTTTGTTGATCCTGCTGATTATGGCACTGTTAAAGAGAACAAGACAAAGATAAAGACTTGGGGTGACACCACAGCCCCATATATTTTGAAGGCAAAAGAATCAGTGCAGCTTTTCAGCAAATTATGCACAATGGTGACACTTTTTGTTAAATGCCATCCAGGCAGGAAGAGGCAGGTTCAGGTGGGTAGACACTGGAAGTGACGTCAAAGGTGGTGCGGTTATCATTCACCTGGTTTGTACAATGCCACCCTGTGGATTGGCATGGAATTATCACCACCAGAGTCATTAAGCTGTCCTAAAGGTGCACATGTGTATCAATGTCAACAATATATCATGATTGTAGTGTCCTCTTTTAGAAGGATAATGCGACCTACTATAGTGAAAAAACTGTTCAGGAATGGTGTTAGAAACATGTGAAAGAGTTCAAGGTATTGACTTGGTTTACCAAATTCGCCAGATCCAGCTTCTGTAGAATGTGCTAGAAAAACAAATCCAATCCATGGAGGACCTATCACAACAACATATAGCACTTAAAGGATATGCGGCTAATGTCTTGGTGCCAGATACCACAGGACTCCTTCAGATGTCTTGTGTAGTCCATGCCTTGGTGAGTCACGGCTGTTTTGGTGGCATGAGGGGATCCTACACAATATTAGGCAGGAAGTTTTAATGTTGTGGCTGATTGGTATATATACACACGCACTCACAATTTTAAAGACAAAACTATTGTATGAAAACATAAATAACTATTGTCACACACGAGTGATTAAGGAGAAGCTTACAGACCCGATGAGTAACACAAAACCGCAAGACAGGGGACTGCAACGATGTACTAACCGATCTCTCTTTATTTTGACAGGAAAGACGAGAAAACAGCCCCATGAATTCATCTCCAATACCTTTGCCAGACATCCGGGTCGTTTCCGGGTTCCTCTGCTTCCTCTGGTCCACCAGTGATGACATCACCATCCCACAACCCTCAGTGCACTGTTTCCCCATTTCTGTTCCCACCGCATAAATTGTCCGTGTAGCCGCTACTGTACTGTCTGTTGTATGTTTTACAAAACTGACCATAACTTTGAATTCCGGAGAAAACTACAGTATATGGGGACGGAATCCCCAACCCTTAATATTGGTCTTCTGTTTTCTTTTTACACTATACACATATTGTATTCTTTACATACAGTATGTTTCTCCCTGCTTTTCAGCTCTTTATTAAACATGGATAATCTAAAATAATAAGCGCTCTGAAACAATAAGAAGCACACCCAAACTCAATTGTGACAGTAATCTCTGGAAAAAAAATGTTTTAGGCTGTTAAATGTGTTTATTTCTATTATTAACTGTTATTTCCTTTGTATACTTAACTTTCTAGGAAACTCCTCAAATAAATTTATAATACATATATAATGACTGCATATTACAATTCACAATGGCAATAGTCTTTTTTTATGGTCATATGAATAATGCATTGTAAAATGAATAATAGTGTCATGCACAATAAATAATCATAATGAATGTAGAACTGGGGGGCTGTTGGTGATATTTCGAGAAGGGCTTTAGATGGCAGAGGCTCTGTCACTGCATGCTTAACCTTATCTTGCCAGCACAGACTGTATATTTGCTGCCTTCATTTTGTTCAGCACTTTGGATTTCTGTGCTGCTGCAAACTGTCTGTAAGCCTGGCCAATTCGCCAAACTGAGATTCTGGACCAAGGAACATTTCTGTGGCTGCTTTCCCTGTTTAAAATGCCGTAGGCTTTACTCAGAGAATATATTACAAATGTGAGAAAAACATTTCAACAATAGCAAAAAGTCCCCTTATGCTTTATAAAAAGGAAAACTCCCATCTGAATGGTCAAACCAGTGCACTTCTGATATTGTTTACTTGTAAGGAGGTTTTCTTGAGTGCAAATTTTAAAACTGCCCATATGCTTCAATAAGATAAGAAGTCTGAAGAAATGTTAAAATACAAATAAAGGGAAGTAAACAGACCTTCAGAGATGATTTCCTGCTCCACCAATATGATAGAAAACACATGTAATGCCATGGATGTCCAGATAATAATATTGCAGCTGAGGCTAAGAATTTCTCATCCAGAGTTCATATATTTTATCAGAACCTTGAGAGAGTGATATGAGCCAAAGTAAGGTATGTATTGATAAGCTGAAGTAGTACAAATAAAAAAAAATCCAATTCTACAATGATCATGTGTCATTTCAAACAAATTGAATTAACATTCTAATAGTCAAATTTACTAATTTGCTTTTTATTATTTACCAGTACACAGTTGCACAGCTTTACAGCTCCTAGCAATAATCTACAATCCAATGCCTTGCACTTTTGTAATGTCGCAGGACTCTTTCACTGCATTGCTCTCTCTGCTTTTGGATGTGGACTTTGTTCTGATTGTGCCAATCACAGATTAGCTGCTCTGAATCTTTACACCACATGCATCATTGTTATTGGTGCTTTGACTGTCCCTGATTATAACAAACAAGAAAGCAGAAACAAAAGTCTTAGAAAAAAATTCCTAAATATATTCTTGTCTTTGTTTTAAAGCAATGACACCATTTTATTCATTTTAGAGGAAGAAGAATTCCGGGGTCTTTAAGTCTTGGTGGCCACCGCATGCTGAATGGTTGGCGGTCCTATTCCTGTCCATCTGGCCTTATCATGCTAAGCAGCAGCTATCCATTACACCAAGTCAGTAGTCATCCTGTATATGTCCTCTTGCAAGACTCTGGTGCTCCATTTTCAATCTCACTAGTTGTCAAGTAAAGCAGTGGCTGGGTTATTGCTAATGTAGTCACCTCTAACTAGTCATTTATCCATTAATGTGGTGCAAGTCTTGCTGGTAATGGATCACTGGTACAGTAGAAGGCAGTATCTATCCTTTCTGCTCTCTCTGCAATGCCAGGGAACCCTCAGCTAGGTGGCAGATGTTAAATTTTTATTCTGTGCTTAACTGCTTTGTGCCCCTCCCCCACCATAACCTATCTTCTATGGGGGAGAAGTGGAAAGCTTCTGATTCATCAAACATTTTGATCTCCGTTTTTTGACTGATCCCGATGTTTTAGGGTCCCCTGATACTGAAAACACTGATATCTTGATGATAGGTGTGTGACTGTCTGTGTGTATGTCTGTGTTTCACAGTTTCTTGAGGATGGTCTACAGCTAAAAAAGCTGAATGGAAAAATACCATACTCGAAACTTAAGCTTGTTTTCAGCTAAATCATTCAAGAGATAGAGACACTTTAGAGGAGCCCTCAAATATCGTAATTCTGCAATTAATTATGAATTCTTCTTGTCAATTACTATCATAATGACCTATTTTATGGTCAGAAACATCAGCATCAGAGTGGTAAATAATTACTGAAATGTTACAGAATAGTTTGTGTAACTTCGTTCCCTTTGGCTCAAAACCTACTGATGCTCACGTCCGAAATGTTTAGTCTTAAGTTTATATGGTCATTACTATCACATGAACAGAGTACTGTGAAATTTTTACTTGTATGTATTAATCAACATGCAACATTTTACCACTCACTGATCAGTGATTTAAACATCCTCAACTTAAAACGTCTGTCTTACTTTCTGAAAATACTACCTTACTTCAAATTTAGACTAGTGGCAACCATCTTGTTTCTGTTCAGCTGTCCTACACACTAAAGATGGCAGCTGTTTCCCCATCTTTAAGATGCCCGAATCTATCGCTTGAACTCTTCTGCATACCAACTTTGTTTCTCCCCCTAGTTAATAGTCTGTATTTCTGAAAGCCCTGGCACTATGTTTGATTCTGATTTTGATAAGTAATTAAGTGCTTCCTATGTACCACAAAAATGAAATACCTGTTCTAAAAGACTAAAATGTTTTTTGTTTTTTTCCACCTGGCTGATTTGTGACTTCAGCCAATAAGGGGACAGAATTGCCACAATTTAATTTTCTAGTTTGATCATTTATGTGATTTAGAACAGATTAATAGCAGTCTAAATGGAGACATGTCCTAAATATTTCTATAAACAATGTCACAAAAATTTTAAAATGCATTGGTCAACGTACTTTAAGCTAGTGTTTTGGACTTTTTAACATGCATACATGAAAACAATCCGCAGTCATCAGCAAAGACAGAATCTCCACTGGAGAAGCCTGCAGTGCAGGTGGAATGTCCAGGAAGAGGCTGATGGCCAGCCAGACAAGGACAGAGGGGTTCTGTGCAGACTGGAATTTTATTTTTCTCTTCTCTATTTACAATTCGTCTTAACTTAAAATGTTTTGAATTGTTTATCAATTTAGTCAATATTTGTGTGCATTTGGAACATGATTTATAAAACTGCATATGTACAGTATGTGCAATACCATGTACAGTACATATTGCTTAACATTTTGTGGTTTAATTTATATTATATATAAATTATTTATTTATTTTAATATGCTTATATTTGCCTTTTCACTTTGACATCTGACTACTTCTTTATTATTTTGGACACTGTGCTACTTTCTGAACGTGAACTTTCAAGGTCTCCTGCCACGCTGTATCACTCCATCACTTTCCTTTTGTTGCTTATACCACTGCTTAAGCCAACAAATAGTACATTTTTTCTTGCCTCCACTTTGCATTCACTGAAGTTTTTTTTTTCTGTGCTTTTGCTATTGTGTTTTTTACAAAACGCTGAACTTAAGGGGCTATTTATATTGATTTGCATATTGAAAAAGGTGTAATTATGGGATGGTAGATCCATGCATATGCGTTACATTTCATGTTGACCTGGATTCATGCAGCGGACGTGCGTGGAAGTTGGTTTATGCACGATTTTGTGCACCTGAATTTTTTTGTGCATATGCACATTTCCAATTTTTTCTCATATGGCAAGTTTTAGAGTGAATTATACGCTATGTTATACATGAGGCCCCAGGTATTTCATGGTTATCCTAATCACCCGCTTTGTTTTTGAAGATGTATATTTATTGTGATTTTTTTGCAATCAAAGTTTTATTAAATATATCTTTCATTGATACGTATCCAAAAATGAGAACATTATTTTTTAATAATGAAATTGATGCCTGCCACACATTCCAAAAAGTTGGGACGGGGGTAGTTTAGGACTATTACCAATGTGAGCAGTTAAAATAATGAGATGATGTGAAAAAGGTGAGGCAATTGTGTTGAGGAGAGTCCAAAAAAGACCTTCTCCTTCAAGAGCAAGGATGGGTCAAAACTCACCAATTTGCCATCAATATCATCAATTATTCTGGCACTTTGAGAAATCAGTAGGATTTGGGGCATTTTACCCTCTACATTCCACAATGTAATTAAAAGATTCAAAAGATCCTTATTACCTAAAGGGCAAGGCCAGAAAACACTTCTGAATGTTCTTCGATCCCTCAGATGCCACTGTTTTAAAAACCTTCATGCTCCTGTAATAGATATCATGACATGGGTTCAGGAATAATTCAGTAAACCTTTGTTATTCAACACCATTCACTGCTGCATCCACAGATGTAGTTAAGACATTACTATGAAAAGAATAAGCCATATATCAATGATGTGCAGAAGCATCATTGACTTTTCCAGGTTCAGTCTCATCTAAGATGGAAAGTGGCACAGTGAAATTGTGTTTTGTGGTTTTCTACTTTCCAAAATAGTTTGCAAAGAGGAAAAAGGCAATCCAAGCTGTTATTAACTTGAGGTCCAAAAGGCAACATCTGACATTGTATGGGGATGTGACAGTGCCTTAGCATTGGTAACTTGCTTATCTGGGATGGCACTATTAATGCAGAAAGATAGGTAAAATTTTGGTCCAACATATAAATATATAGATGCCATGCATTCCAGGTACATCCCTGTATTTTGAAGCAGGACAGTGCCAAACCACATTTAGCCCAGATTACAGTGTATGGCTCCCTTAGCAGACAGCGTGGGTACTAGACTGGCTTGCCTGCAGGCCTAACCTGTCTTTGATTGAGAATGTGTGGCACAATATGAAGTGCAAAATACATCGATAAAGGCCTCGTACAACTGAACAGATAAAGACCTGCATGAAGGATGAATGGGGAAAATTCCACCTGTTAAACTTAACCAACTTGTGTCTTCAGTGCCAAAATGCTTATTAAGTGTTATTAAAAGAAACACAGATGTTACACAGTGGTAAACAATTGACTGTTACAATATTTCTGGAGCATTTTGCAGTCATCAAACTTGACATAAATGCATATTTTCAAAAAACAATTAAATTCACAAGGTAAATCAAAATGTTTTTAGTACAGTAGGTTCAAAAAACAATTAAATTCACAAGGTAAATCAAAATGTTTTTAGTACAGTAGGTTCGATGCTTGGTGGACTTTGTTTGTGTAAATTGTGCATGTTCTGTGTGGCTATTGGCATTCCACTTTCCTCACATAAGTCAAAGAAGTTCACGTCTGGTTGGTTAGGTATTATTTAATCATTCAAGATTAACTCACTTCTGTGATGGACTATAATGTGCCTTTTGCTATTAAGATACTTTCTGAATTCCCACAACTCTGCAATGGAAAAATGCAATTGAAAAAATGTCGAGATGATTACTGTGACATGTATCAAACACTTACTCAAGGATAGTTAGCAAGTTACGGATGGCAAAGAGGCACTCTCTAGCTGTTCTGAACTCAGAATAAGTGCTAAGGAGGATGAAGTTAAAAAATGCGTGTTACTAAAACATTAGCATCAAAAAGAAGAGAATAAACATGAAGAATAATCAATCAGAAAATAAACTAGTATGAAACAAAATCCTGACTGCATTCTTTTTGGCTGGTGGGGTGCCTTTGTGCCTTTGCACTCCTAAACTTCAGCCATAACACTGCCCTCTTTGTTTCGCTCTCCTTTAGCGTTCTCTCACCAGTAAAGCCATCGCCTCAACAAAACTGATCCACTTTCGCATGCTTATCCAAACAATGTTTTGTTTTTTGGGCTTCACCCAATTACTGTAGATTGTACTGTATAAGGATTGACAAAATCTGTGTTCATTTGACATAAAGAAAGACATGGAATTGTGAAATTAAGTAAATATTAATTAAATATACCATTTAATTCATTAAGATCAAAACAGGTAACATTAATCAGAGAAAAAGTACTTTTCATGATAACATAGAGACTGAAGGATATTGCATTCATTTTTAGGGTAATTCATCTGATGAATGATTGAAGAGTAGAGTAACCAATATGGACACCCATGTTAAATTATGCCAGTAATGAGAATATTTTTTCATTTTTATGCACATTCAACATTTATCATTCAGCCATCCATTTTCTAAGCCTGCTTGTTTTATCACTGGCAGCAACAAGCACAAAGCATGAACCAAGCATGAAAGGAAATCCAATCCATCGCACTCAATTACACATCCATGTTCATTCATTCGCACCCATTCAGAGTCAGCAATTAATTGAAGACGTGTTGCGAGGAGACACGACTCGTTAGCACAGATGGCTCACGGCATCCAGGGCTTCAGGGAGCTTTGACCTTGGCCTGTTTCAGAATGTGAACTTCGTTCTGCTTGTTGAAATACTTTACTTTTGATATACATTCATAACCTGGCTTTGTGTTTTTGATGAACATGTTTCTTTAGGAAATATGCTGCCTAACAGTGGAACTCTAAATAAGAAATGATCCAGCAGCACTTGAAGAATACACTTTTGCCTAGTTTGATAGGTTAAGAACCCAGAGCCCACGGTCTGCTTCCCAGATATGTCGCTGCTTATTTCCCAGTGTCCACAGGGTTTTTTTTGTAGGGTACTCCTACTTATTTATTCACAGCAAAACATTGCAGACTCCTTTGTTAGAAAAGTGTTCTCATAACCAGGTAACTTATAAGTAAAGTATCTGAAAACGAGTACAGTGATAAAGTCCAACTAAAAATTGAATGCAAAAGTATCTATTTCAGTTAACACATCCCCTAATAAATACAATTAAAAAATCAATAAAAACAATAATATATGTACCTGGGCACCGAATGAGTTATTTTTTAAAAAATGGGCTTTCTGAAGTTCCCAAAGTAATTAATAAATCAACACTGATTAAAAATATGACTTTAAAGACCAGTCAGATCAGTCGGCCTAACCCTGCCATTGAGAAGCAACACCATTGCACGATGCTAAAAAGATACAAAAATGAGTGCTACATTCTAACTATATACACTGTATATGTTACTAACCTCATATTCATATTTTTCTTTACTATACTGTACATCATGTGGCAAAAATAGTTGGACATATTAGCAATTATCAAGGTTCTATGAAAATCCACAAAGAGATGCTTGCACGGCCACATAAGATTAAATAAGATGTATACGTCCGTTAGGTGTGAGAGTTCTCATATGAGGGCTGCGCTTTACTGTCCATGTGAAAAGGTGATTAGTGAACAGAGTAAGATCTTGGAGACCATGGAATGCTTGCCTTACCACTTCTACGCACCAAGAATGTTGAGAAATGCTTTTAACAGTTGAACACTTCTCCATCCTTATTTTTCAGTTTCTCATACCACTTATTGTGTAAGTAAATGTGACAGAGGAACAATTATATTGATATAGAATATGTGAGGCCCATAGGATACCACCATAGAAGAACTTGTGGATCATCTGACTGCATCTTTGTCAAATCTTACCACCATTATCAGTGAAGCAGCAACCTCTGTGAATTACCAGATAAAGCAATAGATCAATCACTTGAAGAAGTAGAATTTTTTTATTGATTTTAATTAGAAGCAAATAACATTTCATAAAATTAAGTCAAACTAAACATAGCAAAAAAAAAACAAAATTCAACACCCCACCCCAAGAGAAAGAGAGGAGAGGCAGCATCCAGAGCTACTCTATAAAAGGAACAAGAAAGGAAGAGTATCCTTTTCCCCAAAGTGGAAGCTTATTCTAAAATAGTATTGATTAGATCCTGCCATGTTTAAAAAAAAAAGTTTTGAACAGAACTCTAAGTGATAATTTCATCCATCCATCCATTTTCCAACCTGCTGAATCCGAACACAGGGTCACGGGACAATTTGGACAATTTTAAATTAGATAAATATGCTCAATAAAAGATTTTAAGTTGAATGATTGAATGCTTTGCACATATGGAGCTGGAGTGTATTCTGTGAATGGATGCCTTACACTCCTTTTCTGAAATATTAAGTGACAGATCCTTTCCCCAATGTACTCTGAGGTCTTTGAAAGGAAGAGTCTTTCAATATTTTTATAAATTCTAGAGTTGTTATCTGACTGTTCGACAGTGATTGATATTTCTTCTGGAATAGAACAAGATTGGAGGAAAGGAAAATTGGGCAGGTTCTGTTTAGCAAAGTTTTTAGCTTGAAAGTAGTGGAAGAATTGTGCTGATTAGAGGTTGAATTCAAAGCGTAATTGTTTGCAGGATGCAAAGACATTATCTATGTACAAGTCTCTAAGTGTTTTAATCCCAGACATTTTCCAGACATTAAATAGTGTATAAGTTTGAGAGGATGGAAAAAGGTAGTTGTCATATAGTCTTAAAGTGCTTCCTACATTGGTTCCATATTCTAAGAGAATGAATGGCAATTGGATTATTAGTGTTTTGACAGTAGTTTGTATTAACTGGGGCACAGATCAGGGAATATAAAGAAGTACTGCAAGATTGTATTTCTATACAATTCGATTTGTGTCGATGTCTAGGGGCCTCACGTATAAATGGGTGATGTTGTGTACGCTTCTTTCCTCGCACACTTTGAGATGTATAAAAACTAAACTTGGCATAAAGCCACACACATTTTCACGGTAGCTTACACAGGTTCTGGTCAGTTTTGCAAACTGATGGCACCCAGCATCAAATCAGTGCTACTGTTTCTGTGTTATTTACTGTACCTTTCTTTTTCATATTCACATCAATAATGCAGGATTTGTCAAATACACTACAATTAATTGCATATCATTTACAAATTTAATTTACTTGATTGTAATCATTCCGTAACAATATAATGGTGCATGGAATGGCCAAACTGTTCCAACTACCAAAGCTGCTTTAGCGTTGTTAGAAGACATTGCAAATGTAAGAATTAGAAGAGAGAGCGTATTTATAGATGATGATGACGTCTGGCTTCTAAGTCGATTTCAATTTCTAAGAGCTATCCTCTTGGAGCTGTGTGCAGAACTGACACTGGCAGGGCAGACTTTGAGGAATTGTGCTCTACCTTCTACTTTGCAAGTTCTGTCCACTCTCAGGTTTTCAACCACAGGAGCTTTTCAATGTGAACTTGCTGACCAATCGGGTATTTCACAAACATCACAGAGTCACGCCATGCCAGCTGTATAGGATGGTATAATCAGTTTGTCATCAAGATACATAAGATTTCCTTGCACTGTGTTTGAACTGTGAAACATTAAAGTACGATTCGCAATAACGTACAGTTTTCCAAATGTAATCGGAGTGGTCAGCATTCACATTGCTATTGCAATGGTACTGGACAAGTTACATTAGCCAGGAATGAATCACTGAAAGAATAAGCTGACAATACATCATATATAGTTGGAGAACCTATGAAAACGGCAGCTCCGTACAGTTGCAGGTGCTTTTTCCAACTAGTGCAGCAAAAGGCAAGCAGTTCTTTTAAAGATAGCGAATCACCTCAGATAGCCATGTAAAAAGCAGAGAATCGATCTCGTTGTGGTGTGCGGTGCCGCCACTACACTATAAAGGCACCTTCAGAGAATGAATTTGCTTATGTAAATAGAATGCACTTCCACTCTATTAATGTGTTGCTCTATAGTACACAAAGTGTGTCACATTGTGCATGCATGTACCAGAAGAAATGTGCTATGATGAACCTGATCCTGACCCACCAAATGATCAGCCAAATCATTGAAATAGCAAGAAAACCTTGGGAAGGATGTTAATTCTCCCTGCTAATGTAAGATGGAGGGAAGACCATCAATAAAAATTTTGTTTAATTTTTTTCCATGCAGGCAGCAGAATTTTGTTGATAAAGAGCTTTATATTTACTTGTGAAATTCACCCCTAAATATTTAAGATGATCTGCTAACATAATTGGGAAGGTGTCCAGTCCGACATTGTGAGCTAGAAAATTCACTGGAAAGAGCACAGATATATACAGTATATGGGTCAGATACATACAGTACCATATCATCTACATATAGTGATATTTTCTGTTCAAGTTCTTCTCTGACAATCCCCTTTACCTCTGATGGATTTTGAAAGTATACAGTCAGTGATTCAATGGCAATTACAAAGAGCAACGTGGTGAAAAGCATCCTTGTCAAGTACCACATTCTAGTTTGAAATAGTCTGAAATAATGTTGTTAACACAAACTGACGCTTCTGGACTAGTATAAAGTAGTTTGATCCATGCACATATATTTGGGCTGATCCCAAATATGTGCAATATGGTAAATAAGTAGTCCCATTCAACCATATCAAATGCTTTTTCTTCATCTAAAGATAATAAGATCTCTGGTGTGTTAGACTTAATGGGTGAATATATTATACTAAACCAATGTCGAAGGTTAAAAGTTAACTGTCTGGCTTTAATAAACCCAGTTTGGTCTTGTGATATTATAGAAGGAAGCACTTTCTCAGTCCCTCTGGCTGCAACTTTGGAGAGTATATTAACATTGTTATTCAGAAGAGAGATTATTATGCATGATTCACATTGCAGTAAGTCCTTATTTTTCTTAGGATTGATGGTAGTTAATGTTTGGCTAAAGGTTTGAGGTAGAATTTTGTTGTCTTTAGCTTCTATAAATGTTACTAATAATAGTGGAGCTAACTTATTTGAAATTTTTTTGATAAAATCCCATTGGGCAGCTGGCTGCTTTCCCACTCTGAAGTGAGTTTATAGCATCTAGTAATTCTGAAAATGTCAGAGGTTTATCCAGTTACACAGAACTAAGAATATCTAGCCGTGGTATCTTTAATGAATCAAGAAACTCATTAGATTGTGTTTTATCTTCTTTAAACTGAATGGAATATTTTGATGGCCAATAAATTTATCTCTGTCTGTGCTGTTAATAGCTGCTATTGCATTACACGCTTTGTGCTTGTGGATTTGTTGGGCTAAGATCTTATTGGCCTCCTCTCAGTTTTTTTTTTTTTTTTTTTTTTTTTTTAAATATTTTTATTTTATTAATTTTCATTGTAATCATTCCATACAAACAGATCAATTTATAACCCAACAAATTTGAAAACAAATCAAACCCCACCCCTGAGAAGGACAGCTTAGCTAAAGGAAAATTTCTTTAAACTTTTTAATAAGGCAACATTAGACAAAAGAAGGGGAGAAGTAAATATCTATATAAATAAGAGATGGAGAAGGGAGTTAAATGCAATAATAGTTAATTCTCTTATTCTAAAATAATATTGATTAAATCCTGCCAAGTTTTGAAAAAAATTTTTTTCCAATTTCAAATAATATAAAACATCAGTTTCCCACTGACTTATAAGAGGAGAATTAGGATTCTTCCAATTTAACAAAATAAGTCTGCGTGCCAAGAGTGTAGTGAATGCAATCACCATTTGTTTGTCCTTCTCCAATTCAAGTCCATCTGGAAGGACACCAAACACAGCTGTTAGTGGGTTAGGAGGGATTGTGATACTAAGGCTGTCTGAGAGGCACTTAAAAATTTTTGTCCAAAATGATGTTAGTTTGGTGCAGGCCCAGAACATGTGACCCAGTGAGGCAGGAGCTTGGTTGCAGCGCTCGCAGGTTGGATCCTGGCCTGGAAACATTTTGGACAGTTTTAAGCGAGACAGATGAGCTCGATATATAATTTTTAGTTGAATAATTCTATGCTTTGCGCATATAGAACTCGAGTGAATTCTCTGCTTTGCTACCTTCCACTCCTTTTCTGATATATTGATTAAGAGATCTTCTTCCCAATGTCCTCTTGGATCTTTGAAAGGTAGGGACTCTAATAAGATTTTATATATTGCGGAAATAGTGTTTGTTTCCTCGGAATTGAGCAGTATTTTTTCCAGCATTGTGGAGGGTGCAAGGTGGGGGAAATCGGGCAATTTCTGTTTAACAAAATTTCTAATTTGAAGATAGTAAAAGAAATGTGTAGCTGGGAGGTTAAATTTTGAACGTAATTGTTCAAAAGATGTAAATATGTTGTCTATATAAAGATCTCTGAGCATTTTAATCCCAAAACTTTTCCAGGTATTAAAAACTGGATATACTTGCGAAGGTTGAAAGAGGTGGTTCCCTTGCAGAGGTGCCACTGATAAAAGATTTTCCATCTTAAAATGCTTCCTAATTTGGTTCCATATTCTGAGTGAGTAAAGCACAATTGGGTTATTAGTATATTTGCGATAACTTTCATTTATTGGAGAGCAGAGCAGGGAATATAAAGAAGTACTACAGGATTTTACTTCTATTGCAGACCAAGCCTGTGTATGTGCATTTATTTGTGTCCAGGTTTTTATGGCTTGTATGTTTGCTGCCCAGTAATAAAACTGAAAATTAGGTAAAGCCATGCCACCTTCTGCCTGAGGTCTTTGTAGGGTCGCTCTTCGGATACGTGGGTGTTTTGAGTTCCAAATGAATGAGGTTATTATTGAATCTAACTGTTTAAAAAACGATTTATTGATATATATTGAAATGTTTTGAAATAAAAAGAGAAGTTTAGGAAGGATATTCATCTTAACAATGTTAATTCTTCCGGCTAGAGTGAGATGAAGGGTTGACCATCTATGCAAGTCTTGCTTAATTTTTTCCATACAGATGCCAAAATTTTGTTGATAAAGAGCTTTATGTTTACTTGTGATATTTACCCCTAGGTATTTAAACTGATCTGCTATGGTAAAAGGTAGGGTGTCTAATTTAATATTATATGCTTGTGAGTTCACTGGAAAGAGTATACTTTTATTCAGATTAATTCTAAGACCAGATATCTTTTGAAATTCTGTTAGTGCTGTTAAAACAGCAGGGACAGTGTTTTCTGGGTCCGATATATATAAGACCATATCATCTGCATATAGAGAAATTTTCTGTTCCAGTCCTTCTCTGACAATCCCCTTTATCTGATGAGAATTTCGGCAGTGAACCGCCAGTGGTTCAATAGCGATTGCAAACAACAGTGGCGACAAGGGACATCCTTGTCTGGTACCACGTTCTAGTTTAAAGTAGTCTGAGCAAATTTTATTAATACAAACTGAAGCTTCTGGACTGGTATACAGTAGTTTAATCCAAGCACAAATATTCGGGCCAAACCCAAATTTCTCCAATGCAGTGAAAAGGTAATTCCATTCGATCATGTCAAATGCCTTTTCTGCGTCTAATGATAGTAATATCTCTGGGGTGTTTGATTTTGCTGGTGAATATATAACATTAAACAAGCGTCGGAGATTTGAAGATAGATGTCGGCCTTTAATAAATCCAGTTTGATCTTGTGATATTACCGAGGGCAGCACTTTCTCCAGCCTTCTAGCTAGGATTTTTGAGAGTATCTTAACATCATTATTCAGGAGTGAAATTGGTCTATATGATGCACATTGTAACAAGTCCTTATTTTGTTTAGGAAAGACGGTGATTAATGCTTGTCGAAATGTTTGAGGTAGTATTTGGTGGTCTTTAGCTTCTGTAAATGTTACCAATAAGAGTGGAGCTAGCTGAGTGGAGAATTTCTTATAAAACTCTATGGGGTAACCATCAGGGCCTGATGATTTCCCGCTTTGTAGTGACTTTATAGCGTCTAGTAATTCTGTTAGCGTTAGAGGTTTATCTAGTTCCTCAGCACTTAAAGCATCTATTTGTGGTATTTGTGAATTATCCAGAAATGCATTAGATTGCGTGTTGTCTTCTTTGGGCTCAGTGGAATATAAAGACTTATAGTAATCTCTAAATGTGTGCATTATTTTATTATGGTCGATGATTTCTTCTCCATTCTTGTTGGTGATTACTGGTATTGCATTGTGAACTTCTTGTTTATGAATTTGTTGAGCTAAAAGCTTATTAGCTTTTTCTCCGTGTTCATAGTAATGCTGTCTAGACTTATAAATAAGTTGTTCAGTTTCTTTAGTTGTTAAGATGTTAAGTTCTGTATGCAGGGCCTGCCTTTTCCTGTGAAGAGCTAGCCTCCTCTCAGTTTTCATAAAAATGATGTCACGATTTAAAGATAAGCTGTTCCATTTCTTTAGTATTAAAAAGGTTAAATTGTGAATGCAAAACCTGTCTTTTCCTATAAAGTACCTCATTTGGAGACCCAGATCTATGCTAGATCTATTCTTGTAATTTTGCTGATTAACTTAGATGCCATCTTGGTTTCCAATTTACTTTTGTGAGAAAAATATTGAATAATCTGTCCTCAGAGATAATAATAGCATTGTACTTGCAAGATTTGATAGTGGGCAAAAAATTATTGTCTACTAAGAAATAATTAATTCTTGAGTAACAATGATGTATGGGTGAGAAAAAGGGTGCTCTTAGGTTAGGATTTAAAAAACTTCCAAAAAACTGACAATTACAAACTGTGTAATTATTTCTGCAATTTTAGATGATGTCACCATTATAGCTGAGGATCCATCCAGGTCTGATTTAAAACACAAAGTCTCTGGCCATTATAATTTTATGAGTGTTTGAATTTGGGATAGATGATAATACATTTTGGAAGAAAGCTCTGTCATCCACATTAGGTGCATAAATATTAATCAAAATCATTTTAGTATTGGATAGATTGCATGTCACCATGACATATCACCCTTCAGATTCTGATACAGCATCTGACACTACAAATTGAATTGTTCTGTGTATTAAGATTTCCACACCCCTGTTTTTTTTTTGTATAGCTGGAGTGTAAAATTTGGCCAGACCACTCTCTTTGCAACCGAAACTGGTCCTTACTTAGTAAGTAGGTCTCCTTTAAAAATTCTGTCTTGGCATTTAGACTTGTTAAGTGCAAAAGTAATTTTTTTCTATTTAATTCATGATTGAGACCCTTGACATTTCAGCTCACAAAGTTCACTAATTTGTCATAGAAATATTGCTTTGGAACTTTTGTTGGCATTTTGTAGTCTTAGGTTAAGGTAGTACTTTGTTTACTTTGTTACATATGATAGCTTTGACATAGATTTCATATTATTGCCAAGTGAAACAGCTATGGAGCATATTGTTATGTTGGCACTAGTGAATATAGGGGTAAAAGAAAAAAAAAAGTTTTGCTCTCCTTCTATTCCCCCACAACCCCACTTCCTCCATTGTGCCTCTATGGGTGAAGCAAACCACACTTCGTGAAATTCCGGTCTTCTGACATGCCAAGACGCCATAGCATGTCTAGAGTGAATCGAACCCCCAGTAATGGTGTAGAGAAGGTTAACACTGAGATATCTTGTGAAGATACAGTCCAAAAACAATAAACTAAAGATATGCTTTTAAAACAGTCCAAATATAATAATCCAAGGGTATAATGTTAACAAATAACACTGTAAATACACTGTAAAAAGCTGGTTACATAATTAGAGTTTAATAACAACTCAATACCTTGTTACTTTTTGGTAGCCAAAGTGTGCATATAATTAATGAAAGAAATTTCAATATAATAACCGAAGCTTAAACATACTGCCAATAGCTGTTTACTTTTTGGTAGCCAATTAGCCAAGATGTAGCCATTAGCCAAAAGTAGCCAGAATGTGCATATAATTAATGAAAAAATATAAATTTAATAATAGCAGCTTAAAAAAGGAAAGGGATGGCCAAAAATAAAAAATATGTAGTTACGGCAAAAAATGTCCTATTACAAACGTTCCAAAATGCAAGCTTCAACTAGAATCTTCTTTTCCTTGCTGGAACACAGTGTGACTCATGGTCATGTGTTTCAAAAAGATGTCAGGATCAGTCTTTATAGGTCTTTATTTTCTTTGTCTGGGAACTAAAAATGTCTTCAATAACCACTTTCAGTTTGGCAGGGTACAAGAGGCTGTATATGATTTCAGCTCTATGTAGGCACTGTTTAGTGCTGTTGACTGTGGCATGTTTAGCAGCTGTTGCAGGGAAGAATTCTGGGAAAATATGAATGTGGTTGTTTTCAAATTGAATTTCAAAGAAGAAGGATTAGTAGAAAGTAGGATTTCATTTCACAGCATTTTGCCAGCAACTGTTGCTGTTGAATTTACAGTGGGCTTGTACAGCCTGGTCAACTATGAATTAGTTGTTTACCCACAATTTTACAATGTACAATGCTTTCCCAACACGGCAACCCTACATTTCTAACACACCTTCCATGCCTTTCTCATTTTGACAATTCTTTATGCCGCCAGTTGAATCTTTGTTCTACTTTCTTTCTAAATCGAAGTTTATCTGAGCTATAACATGAGCATTTTTTTAAGCTCTGGATTAAAAACTACTTACAAGGGCATCCAGTAAAATGATTCCAGGGTTAGAAATCCTCAAATTATTCTCCTAGAACTCTCAGTGGTATCAGGCATTCTCCTGCACCCCAGGCTTCATTTGAAGGGCCAAATTAACTGCCATTTCCCCTTATTTGTAAGTTTAAATGTACTGCAGAAGCCACTTATGAGACAATGGGCTTCCCTGTTGCCCCTGACTTTACTGAAGGTCTCTCGTTGAAGAAGCTAGTGTTCCTTATTTATCACTACACAAGTAAGTGTTGTTAAACAAGTAACTTTCAATGGCCTGACTCCTGTCCTTTAATACTTGAAACAATCTTTAGCCTCATCTCCGACTGTATTATACTCCATAACTATATATAAATGATAGCTAAATCTATATATAAAAGTTTTTTTTTTGTTTTTATTTATTTATAATTTTATTGATTTCATTTTAATCATTCCATACAAATAGATCAATTTTTACAAAAAATAGGATTGAAAACAAATCAACCCCCACCCCTGAGAAAGGGAGCATGGCCAACGGATTAAAATTTAAAGCTTGTCAAAATACATAAATTGATGAGTTTAATAGGCGGATAAAGATAAATGGAGAAGAAAAAGAAATGGGAAGAGAGTTACTTTCTCAGTGCTTTAAGAGCTTATTCTAAAATATTATTGATTAGATCCTGCCAGGTTTTGAAAAAGTTCTGCACAGATTCTCTGACTGAGAATTTGATTTTTCCCCAATTTCAAATAGTATAAAACATCAGTTACCTACTGACTTAAAAGAGGAGAGTTAGGATTCTTACTGTTTAGCAAAATAAGTCTGTGTGCCAATTGTGTAGTGAAGGCCATCACAGTTTGTTTGTCCTTCTCCACTTTAAGCCCATCTGGAAGGACACCAAACACAGCTGTTAATGGATTAGGAGGGATTGTGACACCAAGGATGTCTGAAAGGCACTTAAAATTTTTTGCCCAGAATTATGTTAATTTGGTGCAGGCACAAAACATGTGACCCAGTGAGGCTGGGACTTGATTGCAGTGTTCGCAGGTTGGATCTTGCCCTGGAAACATTTTGGACAGTTTTAAGCAAGACAGATGTGCTTGATATATAATTTTGAGTTGAATAATTGTATACTTTGCGCATATGGAGCTCGAGTGAATTCTCTGCATTGCTACTAATATGAGGAACTTTCACATGTTAAATTTCATTAAGCAGTTCATCTAATTAATGACAGTCTCAAACAAATGGTTGGCAGGTGATCAATTTTCCCATCATTTGCTGAAATATGTTCTCGCAATTTAACATCATTTAGAGTATGATAGTAGTAAATGCCGTAATACACAGGCTGTTGATTTGCAGTCTTTCTGTGTAGCCTTCATTCATTTATATCTAGAGTGTCAGATACTCGTGAGCAAAAGGAGTATCAATTATACAACATCTGAAAAGGATTTAGGAATTTATGTTGACACAAAACTTTAATCATCTAAGAAATGTACAGTCTGGAGTTTTTGTTTTTTTTGTTTTTTCTGTCCTTCTTGGCCATCGGACCGTACTTTTCTTCTATGTTAATTAGTGTTCCCTAATTTTAATTATTTATTTTGTCTTTTTTCATCATGTAAAGCACTTTGAGCTACATTGTTTGTATGAAAATGTGCTATAAAAATAAATGTTGTTGTTGTTACCTTCCACTCCCTTTCTGATATGTTGAGTGAGAGATCTTTTTCCCATTATCCTCTTGGATCTTTGAAAGGAAGGAACTTTATAAATATTTTTTTTTATATTGCAGTAATGCTTTCTGAGTCCTCGAAACTGAGCAATATTTTTTCCAGCATAGTAGAGGGTGCAAGATGAGGAAAATCGGGCAGGTTCTGTTTAACAAAGTTTCTAATTTGAAGATTGTGAAAGAAATGAGTTGCTGGAAAGTTAAACTTGGAATGTAATTGTTCATAGGATGCAAAGATGTTGTCTATATAAAGATCTCTAAGTGATTTAATCCCAAGTGTTTCAGATATTAAAAACTGCATATGTTTGCGAGGGTTGAAAAAGGTGGTTCTTGTGCAGAGGTGCCATAGATAAAAGATTCTCCATCTTAAAATACTTCCTACATTGGTTCCATATTCTGAGTGAGTAAAGCACAATTGGATTGTTAGTATATTGGCAATAACTTGAATTAATTGGGGCACAAAGCAGGGAATATAAAGAAGTACTGCAGGATTTTATTTCTATTGCGGACCAAGCCTGTGTATGTTCATCTATTTGTGTCCAGGTTTTTAAAGCTTGTATGTTTGCTGCCCAGTAATAAAACCGAAAGGTACAGCCATGCCACCTTCTGCCTTAGGTCTTTGTAGGGTCGCTCTTTGGATACGTGGATGTTTTGAGTTCCAAATAAATGAGGTTATGTTTGGATCTAATTGCTTAACAAATGATTTATTGATGTATATTGGAATATTGTGAAATAAAAATAGAAGCTTAGGAAGGATAATCATCTTAACAATGTTAATTCTTCCAGCTAGAGTGAGATGAAGGGTTGACCTTCTACAGTATGCAAGTCTTGCTTAATTTTTTCCATACAGACGGCGAAATTTTGTTGATAAAGAGCTTTACGTTTACTTGTGATATTTACCCCTAGGTATTTAAGCTGATCTGCAATGATAAAAGGGAAGATGTCCAATCTAATATTGTATGCTTGAGAATTCACTGGAAAGAGCACACTTGTATTTAAATTAATTCTGAGACCAGAGATCTTTTGAAATTCTGTTAGTGCTGTTAGGACTGCAGGCACGGTATTTTGTGGGTCTGACATATACAGTACCATATGATCTGCATGTAGAGAAATTTTCTGTTCAAGTCCTTTTCTGATAATCTCCTTTATCTGGTAAGCATTTCAACAGTGAACTGCCAGTGGTTTAATGGCGATTGCAAATAGCAGTGGTGACAAGCGGCATCCTTGTCTGGTACCACGTTCTAGTCTAAAGTAGTCTGAACAAATGTTGTTAATACAAACTGAAGCTTCTGGATTGGTATACAGTATATTTGTGGTATCTGTAATGTATCCAGAAATGCATTAGATTGGGTGTTGTCTTCTTTAAACTCAGTAGAATATAAGGATTTATAGTAGTCTGTAAATGTGTGCATTATATTTTTATGGTCAATGATTTTTTCTCTGTTCGTGTTGGTGATTGCTGAGATTGCATTGCGAATTTCTTGCTTGTGGATTTGTTGAGCTAAGAGCCTATTAGCTTTCTCTCCGTGTTCATAGTAATGATGTCTTGATTTAAAAATGAGTTGTTCAGTTTCTTTGGTTGTTAAGAGGTTGAGCTCTGAATGCAGAACCTGCCTTTTCCTATGAAGAGCCTCACTTGGACACCTGGCATGTTCTTCATCTATTCTAGTAATTTTGCTGGTTAGCTCTGATACCTTCTTGGTTTCTAATTTATTTCTGTGGGAAAGATATGAAATAATCTGTCCTTTTAAGAAGGCCTTTAGAGTTTCCCAAAGTATTCCTGCAGAGATCTCTGAGGATGTATTTGTCTCTAAGAAGAAACAGATTTGTTTGGATATATACTTTGTACAGTTCTCGTCTACTAATAGAAGTGGGTTAAGACGCCATCTGCAAGATGAGTGTGTGTGGCATAATGATTTTAGCTCCAAGATCAGAAGGGCATTGTCGGAAATAACAATAGCATTGTACTTGCAAGATTTAATCATAGGCAAGAAATTATTATCTATAAAGAAATAATCAATTCTTGAGTAGCAATGATGCACTGGTGAGTAGAAGGAATATGTTCTTGAGTTTGGGTTTAGAAACCTCCAGGGGTCTGATAGGTTGTGGTCAGTTGTAAACTGTAATTTGCAGTGTTAGATGTCATCCCCCCTGTGAAAGGAGACCTATCTAAGAGTGGGTTTAAAACACAATTGAAGTCCCCAGCCATTATAGTTTTATGAGTGTTCACATTGGGAATGGATGCAAATACATTTTGCATGAATTCCCTATCATCCACATTGGGTGCATAAACATTTTTCAAAATCACTTTATAGTTAAATAAATTGCCCATGACAATCACATATCTCCCTTCAGGATCAGATACTACATCTGATGCTACAAATGAGATTGTTCTATATATGAGAATTCCCACACCTCTAGATTTCTTTGTAAAGCTGGAGTGGAACATTTGGCCAGTCCAGTCTTTTTGCAGCTGGAACTGATCCTTGCTTAGTAAGTGGGTCTCCTGTAAAAATACTATTTTAGCGTTTAAACCTGTTACGTGAGAGAATACTTTCTTTCTCTTTAATTCATGATTAAGCCTTTAACATTCCAGCTCACAAACTTAACTGTCCCATCATGGAGACATTGATTCTGAATTTTTGATGTCATTTTGTAGTCTTAACTGGAAGTGAGACAGTTTTAACCTTAATTTCCAATTTTTCCCACGTTATTGCCATGCAGCCTATTGTTACGTTGGTAGTTATAATAATAAGGGTTAAAAGGATAGATTAGATATAGCTTGCTCTCTTTTTCTCCCCCCCTTATCCCCCCACCCCCCCATTTTGCCTCCCCACATGAGGCTGGACCCCACTTCACAAAGTCCCAGTCCTCTGACATACCTAGAGAAAGAGCACGTCCAAAACAAAACAAGCCCCCCAGCAGCGGTGTTTGAGGATTAAAAAGTAGAGATATCTATTGCCGATAAAGTCTAAACACTATAAGCATAAAATACAGTATAATCTTCAACAGTCTTGAAATATTAAGACAGTAAACCTGGGGAATGGTGTTAAAGAGTGGTCCTGGATAAGCATAGTAAACCCTAATGCAATAATAACAATAACAATAAACCAAGGGTATGATGTTAAACAGTCTCCTTTAAAAAAAAAAAAAAAAAAAAACACTTTGATTTCTTCCGCATATATGCCTATAATTGTAATTAAAATTTAAACATAAACAAAAAGTGTCTGAGAAGAGAGAAGAATGTATAATTATGGTACCCATATCATTGCAAGCAGATCAGACAGCAGGTAATATCTTCTTGCCATGCCATGACAGGATGCAACTCACTATCGTATTTAAAAAAAAAATTGTCAGGATCAACTTTCTTAATTCCTTTTCTGCTTCCTCTGTGCTGCAGAAGATGTAATATTTGTCTTGAATATCCACTTTCAATTTGGCAGGATACAAGAGGCTGTATCTGATATCGGCTTTCCGTAACCGCTGTTTAATGTTGTAAAAAGTTGCATGTTTAGCAGCTGTTGAGGGCGAGAAATGAGGGAAAATACGAATGTGGGTATTTTCAAATATAATCCCTTGTTTCTGTCTGAGAAGTGCCATTACATTAAGCTTAAATTGCAATCTCTCAAAGCGGGCAATTAAAGTCCTAGGTTTAGAGGTATTTGATCCACGTATGCGATAACCTGCCGCCATCTCGGTATCTGATTTAAAGTCCTCTCCAATTATTTTTGAGAATAATTCAGCTACAAATTTCACTGGGTTTGGACTTTCACGATTCTCAGGTAGACCTTTGAATCTAATATTATTCCTTCTGCATCCATCTTCCAAAGCCGCAAGTCTGTCTTTGAGTTTTTTGCATTCGGAATTCTCAGCTGTAGCTTTTCCATCGGTGGTAGATGCCATATGTTCCGCTGTTTCAATTCGAATCGTGAATGTCTGCTTAACATTTTCCAGCTGATCGGCAAGTTCTCTCAGTTTAGGCGCATTTTCCTGAATGTGTTCCTCAATTTTTCCCAGCATACCTTTAAAGGTTGCATTAAAACGATTATATCTAAGTTTTTCCAAGTCTTTATTATCCTGCCGCACCTCCAGCCACAGCTTCACATTTGTCTCGTTTTGCAGCTTCTCATTTGTCTTGAGCAAGCCATTTATTTCTTTCTTCATATTTTTCTGAATGTCTTTCTTAAGCTCACTTATGGCCATGGCTGTGGCCAATGTTGTGATCATTTCCCTCAGTTCGGACAAATTGCTTCGGTTTTCATGCTCCACGGGTGAAGTGGCAACCCCGGTTATAGCCAATGCCTCCGGCTCGCGAGGAGTAGATGAAAGCACGGACTGCAAGGCCATTTCTAGTTTCAAGTGTTCTTCTGGAATTGGCGAGCTATCATGACCTGCATCACTTGCAACTTCGCTCCCATTTTTGCTCTTGACTAGCAATGACGCAGTGGAACGGGGTCCTGGGAAGTCTGTGCTTTCGCCTGCCTTTTCCAGGTCAGTCTCTGAAAGGCCGTACCTTGCACTTGGGCCTGATGCCTGTCTAGACTTGGGTACAGCTTTATGTTTCCTTTCCATTTCTTTCTGACCCCCTTTCTTGTTACTCGTTTATATACTGTTTATATACTGTAGTAGAAACTCCTCGGGTTGGGTAAATACAGGATACCTCGGGATAATAAGAAATAGAGAGAAACTAAAGCCGCTGCTAACAGAGCTCTGCTTCAGACGTCCATCTCCCGTAACAGACGAGACCAACTCGAAGTTCATCAGAGCTATAACTTGAGCATTTTTTTAAGCTCTGGATTAAAAACTACTTACAAGGGCATCCAGTAGGTCGATTCCAGGATTAGAAATCCTGGCATTATTCTCCTAGAACTCTCATAGTGGTATCAGGCATTCTCCTGCACCCCAGGCTTCCTTTGAAGGGCCAAATTAACTGCCACTTCCCCTTATTTGTATGTTTAAATGTACTGCAGAAGCCACTTATGAGACAATGGGCTTTCCTGTTGCCCCTAACTTTACTGAAGGTCTCTCCTTGAAGAAACTAGTGTTCCTTATTTATCACTACACAAGTGTTGTTAAACAAGTAACTTTCAATGGCCTGACTCCTGTCCTTTAATACTTGAAACAACCATTAGCCTCATCTCTGACTGTATTATACTCCATAACTATATATAAATGATAGCTACATCTGTATATACTGTAAATCTATAGATTTATATAATGCAAAGTTGACTAACTGACTTACTCACTCATCAACAAAAGAACTATTTCCAATTAGTTATAAAGCTAAAATTTGGCAGGATGGCACATCTAGGTCACTAGGTATTTGCTAAGAAAGGACATTTTGAAATATCAATATTTAGGGGTAAACTCTCCATCCTAAATAATCTCATACTTGCTTTGATGGACTTGATTAAAATTTGTTGACATTACAGAAAAAAGAAAATCAATGTTTTTTTATTTTTGCTATGTATTAATATTATGCTATGCAAATGCTTTCACTGTGCCGAGATCGGGCTTTATGCAAACAAAGCACACAACAGAACTTATTGATGGGTCATGTGAATACCACTATTAGCCAACAGTTTGGACAAAAGACTGAAGATGACAGTGTCCTGGAGAAGTGATCACATTATGAAATGGAAAGAGAAAGTTCAGCGAAGCTCAAGGAAGAAGCAAAACTCAATTTTTAGCAATTGCTGCTATTTTGCTGTTGACTAAAAGTTTTCATTTTGATTATCCATTACACCCTGTTGACCTCTAGCCCCTCTGGTCACGGTGCTGAAAACTGACAATCCCCCCTCCATCCCCCTGCTCTTTGATCACAGTGCTGCAAACTCCAAGGGAGAAACGTTAGTCTTAGATAGTGGCGTTTGACTTTCCAATTGGGAAATGTTCTGACCTCACTCTTTATGTTAATACTTCAGTGTAACACATAAGGTATCAGCACTTATGTATATCTACTTCAGGCACTGCTTTGCATATTCATTCACATCTGTGGAGTTTACAGGGAACTATGTACAACTGATGAAAAACAAGAAAAGAAATACTGTGCTTGAATGAACAGCGTAAACCAATGAAATTGTAAACATTTAATAATGATAATTGGTAAACCTGCCATGCAATTATAAGACTCTGGTCAGCAGTGCAGGGCCTGCGGTATGCTCCATGATCAGAACAGTGGAGAAGAGGCATTTCAGGCACACCAGAGCAAGTGACAGAATCATGTTCAGTGTGGTCCAAGGTTAAAACATTGGAGCTTCTAACTGATAACCTTCCTCATCCTAATGGAAAGTAACAACTTGATGTAAATAGTTCTCAGCCCATTACAGTTTTTCAAGTGTTCTGATTTATAATACACAGGCCATTGGGTCAACGTCCAATAAATCTTTATGCTATGTTCATTTCCTTTTCCCCCAGTAAGGTAGTTCATTACAAAATATAATCAAATGTTAAATTATTCTACTTATTACCCATTTCAATTAAAAAATACACTTTCCTTTACAATTGTATTGTGCTATGATCATCAAGAAAAGACGTCACTAAGAAAAGAAGGAATTAATCTGATGAAGGAATGTTTTGCTCATGGACAACATGTTCAAGAGTAAGCAGCTCCAATGACCTATGCTATTATTATTATTACTTGACTGAAGCCTTTAATCAACAAATGCCTTTACAACATCTGAGGTAGAACTTGTTAAATTTCTTTTGGTTTTCCAATTGGAGCACAGGCAGGTAAAGAGACTTGGTGATGGTCACATGGTGCCATTACCAGGATCTGAACTAGCAACCTTGGTGTTTGAGGAACAAAGCCTTAACCACTAACCACACTGTCTGCCAGTAATATTAGCCACTGGGAAAAAAAAACAAACTACAAATATTGTATAAGAAAAGCACTTATTTAACTACACAGTACTTTTGATACATCTGATTAACCGATGACACTATAACAGAGGCCTATTGTCTTATGAAATTTCCGGGAGAAATAAAGTAACACAGCTATTACAGCAAACGTGCAGCTTATGTATGACTGAATAAACATTTAAAGCAAACATCACTGTGCTTTTCATTATTAATTATATTTAATTCTCAGTAAATATGATTGATGACACATTGCTTCTTTTGTACTAATAATGGCACAATGTGGGCACTGATTGGATAATTTTCTCCTTAAACAAAAAATGAATTTTTATAATTTTAAGGTAGCATGTGACAGAGACTTTTAAAGGAAGAATGAAAAGAATAATCGGGAGTAGTAGGGTTCTATACTCTAAATAGGCAGACAACATGCAACTAACTAAGAAACTGCTATTATTAGGGGCAAATGCTTCCTTTCTTTAGAATTTGGTAAGTGTGTTCCTCACTCTTTTAAAGAGTTATCTGGACATCACATGCATATACACACATAAGGTAGATTCCCAACAAACAATGGCATCATAGTAACCCAAATTTGAGCACTTTAATGTCATAAACAAATAAAGAAAAAGTGAAAAAATAAAAAGGATGAAAAATACGAAAAAATAAAAACAAAAGAAGAAAACATTACTTTTTTTAACTGAATCATGACTGTCCCATTCTGAATCAGGTCATTCCTTACTTGCAAGAAAGTTCAATTTAACCAAGCATGTTCTATTAAAAATATTATCTTCAAAACTTTTTAAAAATATGGCACGATCTAATTAATAATATTTTAGAATAAATTTTGGGAAAGGACATTCTTCCTCCTTTGCTGGTTTTTAAATGTTTGTTCTTTCTCTTGGTTAGAGGTAGAATTCTGTTTAGTTAAGTTTAACTTGATTGTATATAATTTTACCTTCTTCACTTGTATAAGTCACACTTAATTATATGGAATGTTATTTTTGTCAAATAAAAATTTAAAAATTTACAAAAAAAAAAGAAATCTCCTTTTGCAAACCACCTACCCTATGCAAAATTCTCATCCGCAGCTTACTTCTCAGAGGAGGGACACATTCCTCACCAGGCACTGTGGGTTGTGACAGGAGCTGTTGTGTCACTTACAAATAAACAACAAAGCCCAAAGGGGTCACTGTGTATAAAAACCTTAAAGAGAAAACTGCACTACTGCCTGCAACCAGAAGGAGCAGCAGAAATTGTGTAGGGGAATTGTGACCAAACAAACACCATGGTATAGACACTAGAAGCTTATTAACTAGCTAAAGAATGTATCCATCTTGACCACATTATTTGAAAGATCAGAATTCATAAGTTATGAGCCTTTTTCTATATGAGAGAACAAGTTCAACTATCCATCCATCCATCCATTTTCCAACCCGCTGAATCCGAACACAGGGTCACGGGGGTCTGCTGGAGCCAATCCCAGCCAACACAGGGCACAAGGCAGGAAACAATCCTGGGCAGGGTGCCAACCCACCGCAGGACAAGTTCAACTAAGCTATTGAAATTTTATGTTTTGTATTGTTTGTTATTTTCCTTATTATTATCTGTTGTAAGGGAAAAACAAGTCCATGGTGAAGAACTGGGGAACCACCCTGGTAACCCCACATAATTGAATAGCTGGAAAACAAAATAAAACATGCAGCAATTGCGGAGACGTCTTCACGGACATGAGTTCATAACAGAACAGTTTCAAAATGGCTGATCTTCTGGTTTTAAGTCCTTCTGGCAGGAAGAGCCTGGTCCAGGTAGATGGACACCAGAATGTGACATCAGTGATGTTACTGTCACCAATCTTCCAGTCTGCAGAGAGAGGAAGAGAAAATGCATCAGGACACTTATTCCACCCCTGTCCCCAATGCACCCATTCATGACACTGTATATATACATGCGTAAATCCATCTTCTATTACCCTAATGTTATGAATAAACAGTATTGTTTGATTTATTGCAACAAGTGTGCATGGGTTATTTGTTCAAAAATAGTCTGCCACCATGTCTGAACCACAACAGAGAAAGTGTAAAAAAAGTGTTATTTAATGTAGACTTTGCTTCTTGGCTCCTTGTTAATCAATTGTATAGATCTCTTCATATTTCTGGTGTCCCAGTTGGAAGGTGAAACAGAGGTCCTTGGGTGGGCAAAAATTAAAATCTTCACACACACTTTATTAATCTGGTGTCCCTAAGGCAGCATCTTACTATTTTTATTGTTAATTAATTAACTGCAATGCCAGAGGCATCATTGATAATTAACTGATTGATTACCATCAATCAATCAATCCTTCTTCCCACACCATATGTACAGTATTTCTTACAGAAATCGCCTATCTTTGTCTCCTTGACCTTCTCTCCTTTATGCTGATGTCCCTGCTTGTAGCTTTATTGGGGTACTCCCAGTGGTGCCCATATCATCTCTTAGATATGGTCAGTGCATGTAATGCCCTGGTCCTATCTTGTGCTTTCAATCTTAGTCCCTACTGAACCCTACACCATAATGGTCTCTTTTAGGTAATACTCATCCATTTATTTTAGTGTGCTGCCCTCAGTCATAGAAGAGCAAGAACCTCAGTAGTAATGGATGTAAGGCAGAGCTCTGCCCAGAATGATTAAATGCTAGTCCCAGGAAGTGAGCTCACCCTGTCATGCTCAGGCAATTCAATGCCATTTGTAACCTGATAGGATGCCTTTAAGCAGCTAGAGAAATAAAACTGGAAAGGCCTGTAGAAAAAGTGGGCGAAGGTGTTTGGGCCAAAGGAAAGACATCAACATCTAACTTAGAACGCAGATCCCAAGTGATGTGAGCCAGCAATGTTTAAGTTCCATGCTAATGTATTTTGATATTAAATCATTTTCATGAGCAGGTGTAGTAGAAGGTATTTTAATTATTCAATATTTTATTTGGACAAGAATTATTTAATCTAACTACTTTATAATTTTATTTTGCAGTGTGCATGTTTTTTTGTGTGATTTGCTATCAGTAATCCTGAACTCCAAGCAACTGCCTGTGTTTGAGCACTGAGTGGAAAGAGTGATTTAGATTGTTTTCAGTTCTGACAGATTCCTTTCAAGGTTCATTCATTCTTTCTGCTTGCACTAGACTGACAGTGATTGACTTTATATCAGTTTCTCCATTACGCCTTCCATTACGGCAATTGGTTTTTCTATTAGATTGACTGAAGCGGCTGCTTACTTTGTTTTCAGTTGTTCTTGGTAGACAGAGGAGCTTTAAATACATTGCCATGCAGCTTTAATACGAAAGTAGAGTGTTTACATATGCTATCTATAATATTATGTTTTGAATGATGCAGATTTCTATGATGAGTACCTGAAACTGATGGGTGTATGCTGTCTGTTTCATTAGCCTATTGAAAAACTGTATGAAACTGAACTATAAAACTGAGAGTGTAATTTTTGTCAGGAAAGAGTAGCACTTTGGAGCAGAACTGTGTTTTAAATCCCAGTTGTATTTCTGCAGGGCAGTAAAAGGTCAACACTCATTATCAGGCCTTTTCTGGAGCATGGGGTTTCCCAGCAGTCAAGAGAAAGACTTGAATTTGACATTTCGAAAATTGTAGCTGAAAAAAAGCAGGGTTTTCCAATTTTCCTTTTTACTGTTATGTGATGTTTTAAAATTGTTGAGAGATAGTGAGGCTACAACTTGAATATATTTCTGTTTAACTACAACAACCATAAAATATTTTAAAAAACACTTTTTTTTAAACACTTGTCTTCCTTTCCTTGCTTGTTTAAGTATATATATCTTGTATCTGTTTCTATAAATATTGCACATACTTCAGATATTGTTAGCCCAGAATATTAGTGTATAAAATTATGGAGGTCTTTGCATTATGACCAGAGTATAACCACATAAAATTGCCCTGTGATTTTATCAAAGCATCATATTAATCACTTTGGACAAGGCATAGGAGACATCATGGCCATAAAATTGTGAGTCCCATATAAATCCTGCTTCTCTATCAATTATTTATCTTCATCTCAGATTTTTGTCCATTCTGTAAAGGCAATAAATAGCTTCTGGGGTGTATGCGCATGCCACATGATGCCTTATTTCCAGCATACATTGCCTTTGGGAGTCTTCTTTGATCTGGTCATCAGTCATTTAGTATCAGCCAAAGTATTGATTTTAGCATCCCTTAGACTGGCACGTAAATAGATAAATAAATAGATAAATATAGAAATTCATTTTTGTTCTGTGCAACATTTTGACATTACATTTATAAAATTATATTTCATGGCTGAAAATAAAAAACAACCTTGTGTTTCAAAGCAACAGAAAAGGGATTTCTTCCTTTGATTTGTTCTTTTCTCATTAATCTTCTTTTGCCTTCTGATAGAAATGACCTCACTGGAAAAACACCAGCAGTTTAAAAAGACACAACACCTAAATAATTATCAGCTGCACAGTACATTTTATTTATCATTACTTCCATTCTCTGAATCTGCTTTATCCAATAGCCTACATGAAAGCAATGGGTAAAAGGAAAGAACCAACCCTGGGCAGGCCATTAGTCCTTTGCAAGACAGCATTTCTTACCATCTTTCATCAAAAATACAGTAATTTCAATGGGGAGAATAGGCAACATTTAATAATGAATCAAAGGGTGAATTTCCCATTGGGATTAATAAAGTATCTATCTATCTATCTATCTATCTATCTATCTATCTATCTATCTATCTATCTATCTATCTATCTATCTATCTAAGGGAATTATGGACTATAGGGGAACATCTGGAGCTGTGTTTGTGTCCAAATAATACTCAACAGGAGCCACAAGTATCAAAACAGGAAACTTTTGTCTATAAAATTTCAGTTACAACCGAAGGAATCAAAGATACCATAAAATGGTAAAAACAACAAACTTCTAAGCCCTCAGGTTTATTTACACAATTTAACCCATGGGGTGGCTGGTTTGTTTACCACCCCCCCCCCCCCCCCACTCCCCTCCTTCCATATGTAACAGGCAATCCCTCAAATACCTTTTCAAATGCACTCTCCTTTGACTACTCCTGTCTTTTGTCAGAAGAGCTCTCATCTAACATACCTTCCAACTTCAAGTTCCTTTTAAGGCCTGGACAGTGAGTCCTTCTGGATAGGCCTTGAGATAAGTTGCAGGGTCCCAGGGGATGTGTAGAAGCTCTGCTGCTAACCAGACCAGAGCCTCATGTATAAACAGTGCGTACACACAAAAATGTTGCGTATGCCTGTTTCCACGCTCACATCGTGATATATAAAAAACTAAAATTGCCGTAAAGTCACGCACATTCTCACGCCAGCTGAATCCATTGCACAAGCAAATCTTCAGCTCAGTTTTGCAAACTTGTGGCACCAAGCGCCAAAGAGGTGCTGCAGCTCCTGTGTATTTACCCTTTATTTTTCAGATTCACATCCCTGAAGCAGCTTTATCAAATACACTGAAAATAACCGCATACCGTTTATAAATTTAAGGCATCTGATTGTAGTCATCCTGTAAAAATATAATGGTCCACGGAATGGCCAAACTATTCCAAATACCACAGCTGCTTTAGCGTTGTTACTCTCACTGCACCACTTGCTGCCTCAACCATGCGCAGTCTATTTGAACTTCTCCCATTTGGCAAATGCTTCAGACCCTTTCCTGTAGGGATCTCGCGGTTCAGAAACAATTTCATTCAAGAGCTCTAAACACACTCAATAGTCCATAAAGTGCTCCTCTTAGAACTGTTTGTATTATAAGTACTATTACCTCACTGTAAACTTGCAGTACAGTTGTAATATTGCACAACCTGAGCCACTTTATGAACCATTTGCACTATGTGCACTATATATGTACATGTATATTGTACTAATGGATTCATGTTGTATGTTTTTCATTGTTTTTATCGTAATATTATTATTATTGTTATTTTATCATTTTATAGGAAAATAAGTTTATGGAGGATTTGCATATTGAATCTCAATTGTATCATACAATAACAATAAAGGAATTCAATTCAATAGAAGAAAGTACATATATACATATGATGATGACTGACTTGTAAGTTGATTTAGATTTCCAAGCGCTATCTTCTTGGAGATTTTGATATCATTTTTAAGATGAAATGCATTCAAGAATGTATATTACATTATACAGATACATTTTTACCTTCATTTAAATAATGTATACTGTTAATAATTAAACGTGTGGGCACGGTGGCACAGTGGTAGTGATGAGCTGGCGCCTTGTTCAGGGATTGTTCCTGCTTCGTTCTGTATGGTTGCTGGGACTGGGACGACCCTAGATTGATAGATGGATGGAATAATTAAACATGTACTATGAAGATATTTCAACACTCCTTAAAAGTTTTGAAGAATCGGTGTTCTAAGCTTACAGATGGCTTGACATTTATTATAGAGCTGATTTTGTGGCGATTGGTTACTTGGAGAAAGAAAAGGAAGGACAGGAATTGGGGGCTAGTACGTTTGAAGGAGACAGTACTGCTGCAAGCATCTTGCGGATGGCAGGAACAATCTCTGGACGGGGCACCAGCTCGTCTGTACCACTGCGCCACTGTGCCCCCATGCTTAATACATGCTTTAATTCCTATCATCATGAAAATGACATCAATTATACATCTTAGTATTTAAATTGTTCAGAGAGCTGTAATATTGTGAATGTAATGTATTCTGTGTCCTGTTGGCGTAAGTGGCACGGCCATTTAAGAAGCACTTTGTGATTCACACACATAGAGTACATAGAAGAATGCATAGAATACAAAGCATTTAATGTGCTACTTTAGTTACGATGGGGTTTGAGTAACTAGTGAATTAAACGATTTTAAGATTAATTTTTTGATTTTCTACATTAATGACAAAATAAACTACATGATTAAAGTGGAAATTTCGAGAATAAGTTGACTTTTTTTTTTGACTGTGTCCCTATTTTTTTTCTTTTCTCAGAACCCTAATACGCTTCCATATGACACTCAGACTGTGGGCTACGCCTCTCCTTTTCATGGCATCTTTGATATGTGACAACTTCTTTTTTATTTCGGGCACTGTGTGACTTTCTGAACTTCAACTTTCAAGTTTCTCTGCCACTCTATATTACTCGATCAACTTCCTTTTGTTGTTTATACCACTGCTTAAACCAACGAATACTATGTTTTTCCTTTCCTCCAATTGGTATTCGCTGAAATTCTTCTCTTTTCCCTGTGCTTTTGCCGTTGTCTTTTCATAGAACACTAACCTTAAGGGGCTATTTATATTGGTTTGCATATTCAAAGAGGCATAATTCTGGGAGGAGTTGGGGTGGGGCGGCAGGCAGGTGCATGTGCGCTACATTTCATGCTGACTGGGATTTACGTAGGGGAAGAACGTGGAAGTTAGTGTACTGCATCTGGATTTTTTTGTGTGTACACACATTTCTATTTTTGTCTATATGCCATGTTTTACTATGAATTCCATGCACTGCGTTTTTGAGGCCCAAACATCCCTTTCTTCAGCCACCCTTGCCAACTTGTACTGTGGGATCCCAAGGCGTTCCCTTCATTGCAGGAGTCAACATGCACGGTAAAAATCACCTGCATTTCCTAAGTTGATATGAGAGACCATTCCCTAGTAACTGAATAGGCGTTCCCCACTGTTTTAGCATATTTGCTTCAATGTCTTCATAGACCATGTTTCTCTCTGATAGTAACTCCTGCTGCTGGCAAGTGATGGGTAACATTCACACATTTTATTACAGGGCACTAATATTTTCGTGATATAATTTATTCATGCAGTATAAAATATGGAATAATTAAAACTGACAAGTTTAGAATGGGAGGCATAGTGGTAATTAGTGATGAGCGAACCCTGCAGATTTTGGTTTGCTTTGAAAAGCATAAACATGGAAATGTTTGTGAACTTCGACAAACTTCTCAAAATGCATTGGTTTCAAAGGAGAAGGAGGAACTGAATTAATTTTTATTAGATTAAAATGGTGCAGTGGCCTTTTAAGTGCCTTTGGAGCTAGGGATAATTATTCCAGCTATACTGGACCAGTAATTGTAGGCAAAAATGTGATCTGAGCTGTAAGGCAGTGGCAGTGGCACTCACCACTGTGCCACCATATTTCAAACAACAAAAGTAGCAGACTTAACGAATACTACAAACAAACTATAACATAGGGCCACAAACTAATAATAAGTAATTAAAATATAGATCATTGCACTCACAGAGTTCCACTCTTGAGACATGCCTGGGCCGTGCAACGAAGTGCTGTCATGGGACTGGCTTGTTCCACTGTTTGAAGTTGCAGCTCTGAGCACAGTGGGAATGGCTTGTTTCCCATGTGACTGTGCAGATGTTTTGCAATTCCTTTTTCAATCAAGAAGATCGAATTGCCTTGTAAATGGTAGTATTTTGTTTTTATTTTTTCATAACATCTTTTATTTCTGATGGGGATGTGTGTGCCCTTTTAAGGCTTGTTTTGGGATCATGGCTCCGCATATGACTAAATTCCATGCATACTTAGCCATGTGGTGCAGTACCAGTGCACAGGGATCAGTGTTATACATCCGTAGGCAGTAATTGTAATATTCTAATTCTGGTCAGCTAATGCACCCCTTAAATGAAAATACTGCAGGTTTTTTGTTTATTTTTTTAAATGGAAAAGGGAACACTGAAACAGCATTTTTCTTACCCCTCTTGTGCTTGTGATCCAATGACTGCCACATTGTCAATGATCTTACGTTAAGAATAAGTAAAAGTTCTGCGCATGGTTGTAACAGCACTGTGATGTCACAATTGCTTCATAAAACATCATGAGGCTCTTGGAAAAAAATGTACAGCTAAGCCAGCCACATTGCGAGTTTCGAGGAAAATATTTAGCGAATAAGGTCACCAGTGAACACAGCATATTCACTGCAAAAAACGTGTTTCGTGTTTATATCTCTGCAGCTTGGAGCCTCCACCGTGGACCTCCAAGTAGGTGGAGACGACTCAAATAGACAGAGCTCTGCCCGGTTACACTATGGATTGTGGGAGGACTATCTGACTCAAATAATGACAACTGTCCATTAAGTCAACTCCATGTACTTGGGTCAAAGATATCAGACTCTTTTTTTCCACAGGTTGTCCAAGATGTGCATATTAGGTGGACTGGGAACTCTATGTTGGCAATGAGTAAATGATTGCGTCGGTGTGCTTGACTGTGCCCAATGATAAACTGGCGCTCCAGTCCTGGGTTTCCTCTCATTTTGTGCTCAGTACTGCTGTGCTTCTACCCATGACCTTGTAACATGTACAAATAATACACATATTTACTATTTTGAAATAGTAGTGATATGTCATTTACTTTATATACAAAATGTAAACTTTAACAGCTTTTAATTGTTGTACATTTCATTATTTTTTTCTCAAATTAAATTATGTATTTGTGAAATGCAGAAACAAAAAATTCTTGATAAGTATAGTCACTCTCAAAAGCTGGAGCTAGTGATGTAAAATTGAATTGAACTGTTCTCTCTCATTCCTTTCTCTCAGTTCACAGCCATTCAGAAAAAAACATCTGGTTGTGAGTGGAACATCACTATGCAATTATCCACTCATACACACAAGTTCAGCTCTCCCAGCTCACCTCATGCCCTTACACTCTTTGAATTTTCATGTCTCTGTTATGGTAGCTATGCCTGCAATCCTCTGGAAACCTTCATACAACTTTAAATGCAAGCATATTATCGATTATGTTATGTTATAATATGCAGGAGCAGAGGCACTGTGTAAATTGCAAACATTCTATGTATGGCCATCAGATATTATACACAATGCTGGCAAGACTTGCTCTCCCAAATTGGAAAACAGTTACATTAGTGTATGTGTCTTCTGCAGTGAATACTTACACAGAAAAACTGCCTGATTATTATTGGAAGAGTCTGCTTAATTAGTGAGTAAGCTTCACAACCATAATGTAAAAAGGGGCTTTGAAATTCAGTGCCTGGACAACCACAGTGGCTGTAGGTTTTAGCTCTAATTAATTGATTAATTCTACCTCTTAATCAGACAAACCACTTATTTATATTGCTTTCATTCTACCACTTCAGATATTTCTAGCATTGTAGATTTTTCTTTGCTTCAACCATCATCTAACCTGAGAAGATGAATGCGTAATAATTTCAGAACATAAGAAAATTTTTGATGAGAAAAAGCCCAATTTAACTCAACGATATTTATTTGTAATGTACATATTTATATAAAACATGTAGCTCAAGGTGCTTAGCAAAATGCCACAGAAAAAAACTGCAACTAAAAAAGAAAAATAATAAATTAGAAAGAATTAAGTGTATAAATGAACAAATAGTTGTAAGTAAAAAAATAATCAGAAGAAATCAATATGCACTTACATAATACAGAAAATCAAGTAGAGTTCTGTGGTTAAATGTAGTTTTTTTCAGCTGAGACTTTTAGCTAGGGTAAAGGCCTTCCTTTCCTTTAGTGATTTTTAATAATAATAATTCATTACATTTTTTAGTGCTTTTCTCACTACTCAAAGCTTTTTACATAGTTAGTGGGGAGCCACTTTAAATGTGTAGCATCCACTTGGATGATGTGATGGCAGCCATTTTTGCATCAGTACACTCACTACACATTAGTTAGAACATTAGAACAATCTAGATGAGAACAGACCATTCAGCCCAACAAAGCTCACTAGTCCTATCCAGTTAATACTTAATTGGGCACTGTACTAATTCCCTTCATAATTTTAAACACTTCAGTCATGTCACCTCTTAATCTTCTTTGCTTAAAATGAAAAGGTTTAATCTTTCTTCATAATTCATCCCCTTTAGCCCTGGAATGAGCCAAGTCTCTTTTCTCTGGACCTTTTCTAGGCTGCTATGTCCTTTTTGTAGCCTGGAGACCAAAACTGCACACAGTACTCCAAAAGAAGCTTCACCAGTGCAGTATAAAGCTTGAGCATAACCTCCTTGGATTTGTACTCTACACATCGTGCTATATAACATAACATTCTGTTTGCCTTCTGTTGTGTTGTTAGGTGGTGAAGGAGTGAAAGAGATAGTTAGCCAGTTAGAGACAGGGGATGATTAGGTGGCCAGAATGACTAGGCTGTGGGGGGCAATTTAGCCAGGAAATTAGGATACACCCTACTCTTTACAAAGGATGCCCAGAGATCTTTTATGACCACAGAGAGTCTGGATCTCGGTTTTACGTCTCATCCGAAGGATGACACCATTTTTGCAGCAGTGTCCCCATCACTGCCCTGGGCCAGTGGGATCCAAATTCAGACCACAGGGTAAATGCCCCCCTGCTGGCCTCACCAACACCTCTTCAAGCAGCAATCCAATCTTTTCCTGGTTGGTACCAAATACTGACTGGGCCCGAGCATGCTTACCTTCATGTGGATTACCTGTTCTGAAGTACATGTGCTATGGCTGCTGCTACTGCAACATTATTATGAGGCCTGAAACTAGTCCAGAATACTACAGCTTGCCTATTGATAGGCTCTTGCAAGCGTGACCACATCTTACCACTATTGTCCTTGCTCCATTGCCTTCTGTTCCACTACAGAATTTAATTTAAAATCTTGTTACTTGTTTTTAAATGTTTGAAAGAAATAGCCCCCTCTTTCCTTTTGGAACTCCTTCACATTTACATGCCAATGAGACTGCAGTCTACTAGCCATATTATATTAGCGTTTGAAGCAAAGGGGAGAATCAGGCTTTTGCAGGAGCCACTCACTCTCTTTGGATCCGCTTACCTTATTATATTAGGTCTGTCCCGGCATTAGCTACTTTTAGGTCATCATTAAAGGCATTCCTTTTTGCTGGCCTTTGGCCCCATAAGAGGTTAAATACTAGGCTAGTATATGTTGGTTCATGTACATTCATTTTTATAAGTGTGTATGCATGTGTGGGGGTAATTTAAGTATATCCTTCATGTACAGTTTTGTTAAGTTCCGTACTGAATGGATGGGCATTCTGACTAGGGTTGAGGAAAGATGGAGCACAGGAAAGGAGGTTTAACTTGGCCAAGATGGTCCTCAATTAGTGCCCAGATAATGGATGGATGGATGAGGGAATAAATAGATATTTTTAACAGTTCAGCCCCCAGCACAAGATATGTTAGTACTCCCCCAGTTGGAGTCCAGTCTGGCCATGCACAGGGTTGCCTGTTAATTGTTATATGGAGGGCGACACTGTTGGGGTGCTGCAGGGGGACACTATGAAGAACGGCCCTCCTGGAGAGCTTCCGTATGACATGGCAATGTTTGCAGTATGCAATGCCATGACAGTGGAAATACTCTTGGGTTCAACTTAAAAGAAGGTTCTCATATCATGTAGTGAGTCAGAATCAGGAAGAAGCTGGATGACAAAAATAGAAGGAGGTGCTTAATTATTATATTATATAATATATATCTATATATATATATTCTATACTAGCAGTTCCCCATGGCACCACACACATAGTAGTGAAACAGGACAAACTTTAAAAATCAATAAACAAAAAGGTATTGCTAGGTAAGCGAGGCAGGGTGCACTCCAAAACGAGGTAGACCGACTCCCCACTCCTGATGTAATGCTTTCCCCTCCCCTCGCCCCGCAGCCTTTGTCTTGGATTAGCGCGAATATATCGCTTCTGCAAGCAAACTGTGATTCTTAGCACGATGACAGAAGTCTTAAAATCAACCGGAATGTTCAAGCAAATTACAGAAAAAAACCTGATCTAAATCCGTTAAGTAGTTCTCTTGTTCGCTAGCTAAGCGGATGTAAGATACAACCCGAGGCTGCCGCTTGAGTGAGAAGGGCCCCACCGTACTCCCCTCGGCCCACTGCATCTCTCTCAGAATCCTGCAAACAAATCAGTACTGCAAGTGAACTAAGATGCTTAGTGTGATGAGAGAGGTTGCAAAATCAACTGGAATGTTCAAGGAAGTTATAGAAAAAAGCCCAATCTAAATCCATTAAGTAGTTCTCTCGTGAAAAGCGGACAGACATACAGACAGACAGACATTGGATTATATATATAGAGAGAGAAATATAAAAAGAGTAGCAAAATCATTTTCTTGTGATGTTTTCATGAAATGCAGCTCTCATTTTTGTTCAAAACCGTACGTCATATAGTATACATCTATATATCATTTTTTTCCATCTTCATTAGGAGAAGTCTAACAATGACACTCTCATGTCAGCACCACCAATTTAACGTTCAAATGTCGAACATAATAAATTATATACACCTGTTCTGCTAAGATCAGTAGTAGTTCAGTTGTGTGTTACCAGTCGACAAAATAAAGCCTATGAAATTGCACATGCTTACAAATTGCGAAACTGCATAAACATTCAATTACTGGCAAAATCAAGACTGCTGATCATAAAGGAGAAGTTGTCATATTCATTCTGCATATTAAGTTAGATACTGGCAATACTTCAGCAAGATTACTGTTCATCTTGCATGGACCACAATTTCTAATAGTTTTAGCATTTGCTAAAACTATAAATAAATCTCAGGGCCTGAGTTTTGACCGTGTTGGAATATACCTTTGGACCAATTGCGAGCAAAGCAAGCTATTGAGGGGTGGTTGGGCCAAGTTGGTCAGAGTGGCACACTCCCCTAGAATATATATATATATATATATATATATTATATAGTTATTGTTTCTTTTAGCTTATCTTGTACAGCACTTTTGTTCAGTTTAGGCTGTTTTAAAATGTGTTTTATAAATAAAGTTTGACTTGACCTTGACTAGAGCTGTTACAACTGAATTAAACTGCTAAATTATTTTATAGGTTTCTAATGAATATATTGATAAGTCTAATGCTGCAGTCAGATGCATTATGATAACAGAACTATGTTAATAAGATGCAACTAATACAACTAATCTTACTTTTCCAGATTCTAAAGCTAGAGAAAATAAATCAACAGGGGTTCCAAATGACCACCCAGTCCCTACTATGAATTCTACCAAACATGAATGTTCTTTTAAGTAAATCCATATTGGTTTTTTGTTTTGTTTTAGAAGATTCAATGTAGTGGGTCAAAAACAAAAAGCAAAAACAAAATGGAGAATAGTAAAGGTTAATGATGATTGCACATCTATTACTTAACTTTGATTTGACAATGCTTGGGTAATAGTAATGAACCAACCCCATCAAATTTGTTGAAAAAATCGAACAGTTCAAGAACTTCAGCAAACTTGACCGAATGCATTAAAGTCGATAGAGAAGGAAAAACGTAACTAGTTTTGAGCCAAGTATAATGGTGCAATGGTCTTTTAGGTGTTCCTGAGGGCTGGGGAATAATCTGCCAACTAAGTTTGAGAACCACTGCTCTACGCTAACAAGAGGGGCAGGAAGAGGAAGAGCTACGCACAGGCAACCTCTGCATGTGAGTCTCTGTCCTCCATTCTGTCATTGAGGACTGGCTTGCACTGGCAGACTCTGAGCTGGTGATACAAGGGATCATCATTATATACTGTTGTGGGCTGTCCAATCCAACATTGGCTGCTACTGCTCTGTGATGTCATGCTGGCCTTACAAAGCATCATGGAACACTGGGGAAAAAAAGTTGGCCTAAGCCGCCTGCATATCAATTTTCAGGGAAAAATTTAGAGAACAACGTCACCAGTGAAAGCAGTCAATTTGCTGCAAAAAGCACTTTGGCAAATTTCACTGATCAATACTATTGAACACATATTCTTTGTACCCATGGTTCTCTGCAAAACGCTTTCTGATCCTAGTATGAAGTTTATCATTAACTATCTTCCATCTCTACCCATGTTGTAGTTCAAGAACTTCATTTTAAAAGAACACCTAGCACACTGTGCATAACACTCCTCTCTTCCAAACTTTTAAGCATTTCTGTGACATCTCCTCTTAATCTGTTTTTTATCTTAGTAAAGATTCGGCTCCTTCTGTGTTTTCTCATAACACATATCCTATAGTACTGGAATAAATACAGTATCTAGTTGTTCTGTGAGCTTTTTCTAGTGCTCTCATAACTGTTTTTGAAATATGGAGACTAAACGTGTTGAACCTTAGTTGACTTGCATTCCAGATCTGCCTTATGTAACTCAATATACCATTAGCCATTTTAGTCCTCTCTATACACTAACAGCATATGTGCAGTGATGAATCCACTAGGGTGGCCAATTCTTTCTCATATTTCAGTTTTCTGTTTTTTTCTCTCTCTTATTTTATCATGAACATGCACAAGTGCGAAGACTACCAAATGAACTGGTAAGCTGTTGATTTTCTTGTTATTTGTAATTCATTATTAATTTGGAGCTGTGTAAGAAAAAAAGAAGTGATTTAGGGCTTTTAATGCAGCTGTTGGAGAGTAAAAGAAGCAATTAAGCGGCCAGAAATTTAACAAATTAATGAAATAAAAGAAAGTAAAAAAAAGTTCAATCTGAAGCAAAAATTAATGCAGCTGGCTGGAATGAAAATCTGGAGCCATCATGACCTTTCAAGAACGGAATTTGACACCCATCTTATAAAAGATCTTGATTGGCTAATTGTGCATGCCCCTTCAATATTGCAAAGTTACTGAGCAATCTCCTAATGTAGACATTTTCAAAGAAGCTGTCAAAAGGATGTGTTTTAATAAAAATTCTCTTTTCTGCATGTGATCTTGTTATTTCACTCTGTTATAATTAACATCTTCGTTTCCTTTTCTTAAAAGATGTTTTTATTATAAAGATTGTATAAAGGAACATTTTTGCTCACACAAGGAATTTTTGGAAAAGCAGGACACATTACCTTTAGGCTGTTTTACGTTGACGCGCACACTTCATTTGTGGGTTTTTTAATTGTGGAGGAGTTACGTAATTTGTGTACTGCATGCATGTCTTCTTGTTTTTAAATCTTTGACTTGGTGGCATCATGATTGAATATCTTCTTGGACATTTGTGCATACATGGAGCCATTATAAAAGAGATATCTATTTAATGATTCTTGACGAGTGGCATTTATCAAAAGAATTGCTCAGTGTCTTTTTCCATTGATTTTCTTTTCCCATGGTTCGATTACTGTCAGGTGAGAAGAATGGATGTCTTAGCAATGTTGAAGCAGACACTACAAAAGGAATTAGTCTTATGAAGCAAGGCTGGTAACACTGACCAACAGAGATGATGAACAGTGCACTAAGATTCAATAACATCCTTCCAAAAGTGCTCCTTCCAGTCTCCAAATAAAAAAAGTAATCCTGGATCATTTATTGACATAGTTTAAGCAGCTTTCCTTTACTTTGGACATGGCTGAAAAGAAACGTAATGGTTGACATATATTGCTGGCACTGGACGACTCACTCCTGAATGTTTTACTGATTTTTCCCCAAGAGACTACAGACGATTGGAAGGCAAATCGACTGGTGTCTCTGAGTGAGCTCTGATGGTGAGCATGATTGAGACTTGGTTTCTGCTATTATTAGGAGATGGTTTCTACACAGCTGCCCAAAAGCAGCATTTGGATACATCAGCAAGATCAGCAAGTATCATGTAGGCCTGAAGGTCCTACTCAACTTCTATTTATTTTATCTAAAAGCAACCTAGGCAATGCCCCTTCTCCATACTTAGGAGGGTTTCTCAAAAAATGGTGCCCCCCCCACTGCTATTGTAGAGCAAACTGATTACTGCTACAGCTGTAGAAAGCTATTAGTGGGCAGAGCAGTGTAAACTTTAACATTCTTTCAGTTACTTTATTGATATCTTACCGTTTGACTGCATTTTAGCATTTTTTTTTTAATTCTTATGGGGTTCAAGCTTTAATATGTTGATGACATTGTTGCGCCCAACATCTATACAGTGCTTATAAAAATAATTATTCCCTTGGAAGTTTTTACAATTTATTATTATACAACGTTGAATCAAAGTGGATTACACTAATGTGTAAAAGTGAAAAGAGATCTATGTGAAGTGGTCTAAATTAATTACAAAACAAAACATTATTTTACAGTTCAGTCTAAAGATCCATCTTAAATAGGCACCTCTTGATGAGGTCATATGCCATGCCCTGGTGACATCAGACTGTCAGTGGGTGTCCCTGCTACAAACAACACAAATGAGTCCATGGCAGAATATTTGAAAACGGCGATGCCCTTAACAAAAACAAGAAACCAAAATTACAATGCGTTTAAAATAAAAAATAACTAATAACACTTTAGTTTATGTACTGTAAAAATGCATCTGCATTTAATCTTATGTAACAAGACCTTATGCCCCCCATCTTGAGTAGTATAACCATGGTCTTTAGTGCATTCATTAATCACTGCCGCCTGTCAGACTATTGGCCATTCCTTATCGAAAATGAGATGGCCAATGGTCAGCACTGAAATCTCAAAACTCTATAAATAATTTAGAATGGCTTTTCACTTTATATGTGCTATATCAGGTAATACATTAGTGATTCCAAGGATGTCTGTGTTCCAATTGTAGACTATAGGGAACGTCTCTGATCCCAGACCCCAGACACATCCACACAAAACAAAGGTTCAAGTCTCCAGAACTCTATTTTATAGGTGGCCAATCCCTTTAAGAGCCACAGGTTAAAGTACTCCTAATATTTTTTTTGCCAAGAAAACAGTAACTACTTTCAAATTTCCTCTTTTTCTTCAGACATGCTGCATCCTATTCCAGCCCTAATTGCAACTTTCCTTAGTGAGGCAAAGGGGCTCCTTTTCAGGATGGACCCCAGAGTGTTCGGATTACTGAGCATTGCAGTGCAGGTCAAGGTTGATTCCGATCAGAATCAAAAGCTGCACTGTATACAAAACATTCTAAGGTAGTGCTTAGCCTTTCACCTTTCCCAGAATACACTTCACTTCTGTCAAGCATAAGTCCTTCAGACCACTGTCACTTACCTGAAATCTGTCAGCTGAAAAGTTAGCAATTACTCACAAAAAATAAAGGTGCCAAGGTAAAACATAACTAATTGAAAAAATCCAGAAGCTTAATAAGGCAAAAATAATTATGGCCAATTACTCAGTGATATTCAAAAATCAAATTTTAATGATAAACACATTTGAAAATACGTATTTGAAGCAGAATAAATTTGAACTTTGCCTGCATTGTAACCGGAACTCACATCATGTCATGAAGGCAACATTATTTAAACCATATCTATGTATGAATCAATGTCTAAGCTTCTGATATGATTCTTAAAATCTTTTATAAGTACTTTTCTTAAAAAAAAAGGAGTTTTAGTTTGGACTTATTGTTTGTTTGCTTTGAGCTTCAAGTTCTATTCACAAATTTCCCTCTGGGATAATAAACTCTACCTAACATTGGTTTCAGTCTTGCTAATGTTTAGTTAACAAGTGTTGACCCTTCATACATTTTGGTTCAGCTCTTATCTTAACCATGGTTCTAGTGGCCTGTCAAACTCTGCCTTATGGCAGAACAAACTTGACTTTAAGCAGATGACAACAAAACCATGAGGGTGTCACCTTCACTGCCCTGCATCAACAATAACAATGCACTGTGCTGTACTGTTTGCTTTGCATAGTTTTATTACATTTACCAAAACTGTATCTGCAGGACTCTTTAGGAGGTTATTATAACTTAATAGTACTTGGAAGGCAAGCCTTCTCAATATTTAAAGGTATCAATTTAATATCCAATACTGACCTCTCCTGCTTTTTATAGAAATTGTCCTTAATTTAGGCTAAAAAAAAGGCAAAGCTATCTGTTTTTATTCTGAATGTGGTAAACGTATTTAATCACTCAAGTTATTGTTATATGAGAACAGGGGGTTAAGAGTACATCACATCAGCTGATTTTTATTTTCTATTGAATAAAATTAAGTTATGTATTCTAATACATTCTTGATTATTGTGGCGCCACTAGTAGTGATGTGTTGCAAGTTGGTTGGGCACACAAGTAAAAATTTCATTGTACTCTCTGTAAGGTACATGACAATACTCTTACTAAAAGTGGCAGCACACCTTTCAGTAAACTGCCGTTTTAATACCCATGCTCAATTACAAGGGGTCACAATGGTGTCGATCCTCTGAACGCTCCTGACTCTTACTATTATGCATGAACCCGCAATGTGTGCAGTAAGTAAGTGTGAAGTTCAGTAACTAACTTCACTCTTTCATGGTTTCTGCTTGTCTTAATATGGTAACGCCAATTACTTAGTGATTTCTTGAGGACTCTTCTACATTAATTGCATTTAAGTTGGTTGCTTATACCAATTTAATAACTGATTATAAGTCAACCTTACTTATGCTTGACAACTTCCTATTACCAACTTTGAATGGGATGAAAAGGGGAGGTAGCTTTACACCAGGACAGCTCGACAGCTTGATAAAGGTCATTACATTTTTGGAATACTAATAACAGTAATGCTAATAATTTGCCACAATATCAAAGTCAAAATAGAAATAAACAGTAAAATACTGCTGTCTATGTTGACATAATACACCCATCATTCAGTTTCTATGTTGGCAGCCATGGTGGGAAACAACTCAGCTCAAAATGCCAGTCCATTGTAGGGCACACACCCACATTGAACCAATGCAGGGGGCCAGTTAAACTAACAAGTACAGGTAGTCCCCAGGTTACGGACATCCGACCTACGACTTACGAACGAGGACATAGCTGTGACGCCATAGTAACTGCCAGTCTGTCATCTTCGGCCTGGGGATGATGCAAGCGGTGGCTGGAGGGGGGCGATTTCACTGCTCGTGCAGTGTAGTGTCCCTCGGGCGGCTCCTGGCAGCAAGCAGTGACCCATGGTCCATAGTCACCGGGGCCACAGCTATCGCTCGTGTGCAGGTCGATGGTTTGCTGCCCGCCCACTATGCCGCCTCAGCTACTGCTCCTGACTGAACGCAGGCTGGAAGGAGCGGAGGGGGGTGTTTCACTGTCCGCCCAGCACACACGGCTGGTAATGCTGCAAGCGGTGACCCGGTTGTGGCTGAACAGGGTGGCGGGGGTAGCATTGTAGTGTGCCTCGGATGGCTGCCTGTTGAATTGGGGTTGGGCAATTCACTACCTGCCTTTGGCCGCACCATGTTTGTTATCGGTAGGTGGACGCTGCAGGCAGCATACTGTAGCAGAGGTGACTGTGAGGTGGGCTGGTGATGAACCGCCCCTCGCCACCCCATTCATTCTCAATAGCAAGCCTGCTTGTACTGTTATGCACATAGCAGGAAGTTGTCTCTTGTCAGTATATCAGACGTGTTGATGACAGGTGCCTTCCTGCTGTGATAACGTGTACAGTGCTGTGCAGAAGAGCTCATCTTAACCTTTTGTCTTCACCCTTCAAGAATGTCTCTGAAACACAAATCTGATGCAAGTGCTGGTGACACAGTAAAGAAGAGAAAAACCATCACCATTGAAAATAAAGTAGAAATAATAAAAAGGTCAGAGAGAGGTGAAACTCCATCATTCATTGGCAGAGCACTTGGTTACAGTCGGTCAACAATAGCATCTATTAAAATAATGTACCTGTTCCGACTTACATACAAATTCAACTTAAGTACAAACCTACAGTCCCTATCTTGTACGTAACCCGGGGACTGCCTGTATGTTCTTTTGTTGTGGGAGGAAAACAAAACTTTCAGACATGAGGAGAGAACATACAAATGCCACACTAGCAGTGACTATGCTTGAGCTGTGAGGCAGCAGCACTAATCACTGCACCACCATGCTACTGTTGGTGTAAAAAAAAAAGTACAAAGAAATGACAAAAACAATATAACTGGCTATGTTCACTATACATAATAACGATACAACATAGCTGTATATTCTGAGGTAACTGTGTAAAAAATTTGTTTAGTTTCTCTGCGACAAAGAACTTGTACTACAGAGAGAGAGAGCTTCTGACATGTGACAAATTGCCCTACACTCCCAATCGGTAAATAGGTCAAGCCAGTGAGTTGTTGAATGTCATAATGAATACAGCCCTAAAATATTTCTGAGCCTTTACATTTCTTTGAAAATTATTTAACCTGTTCTGGTTTGTGGTAAATTGCACACATATGTTGTAGTAGAGGTTACACCAAGTCTGTTGTCCCAGATGAAAGCCGAGGTAATGGCAGGGCAGCTGAGAACAGCACACAGGGACAACAAATTTGCTCAGCTACTGAGGAGGAGTCACACCTAAATGGCTTCTCCATTCTGGACTTCTGTAGGATTGCCTGACATGTATTTTGAACACACAGCGCCATCACAGAACTCTGGAGCAGTTAAGGGGAACTCTCAGGAGGCTGCCTCGATGCTTCTGTGAGTATAACATTGACATCTATGTGCTTCAGGGCTGTGTTACTGGGATGACTGAATTTCTCACTGGACAGACCTTCAAAGAAGCCTCAGCCGGGTGAGCTAAGACTCGCAAGAAAAGCTGCGGCAAAATCTCACCTGGCAGCATAAGCAAGCTTAAACCAGCAAAACATATTGTTAGCTAATTAGGATTCATTTGGTTTCTTATCACTCACCCTGCCCTTTCCCCCCACAGCACCTTTTTGACTATGCGTCAGTCACATGACTGTAGGTAGTGGGCATTAAAGAGGGAGTCTTAAACAGTAGAGCTGCTTAAGTATTGGCCATCTTGGATTTAATTTAAACCTTTCTTGGTGCCTCATGATTTCTTGCTTTTTAGCCTCCTGATTTGGAATTTTTCAGTCTTTGACTTTTTAAATAAATGTGTGGATTATTTTGGATTCAGGTTTTTAAAATTAGCCTTGTTCAAAGTTTATAATTACAACCAATTTTCATGAATTTATATCTGTGGCTTTGACTCTCATTAATTCTTAAATTTTTTTCTTTTTTTTTTTATGTTTTTCTTTATGAAAGTTTTTTTGTTGTTATTTCTTGTGTTTATCTAATATTTTATTTAGAGCTAATTAAATGTTTTATTTGTAAAAATTTTTGTTTATGTTCTAGTAATAATGTATTAATTCTTTTCTTTTTTAAAATGAGTTAATTGGTCAATGACTAACACTGATAAACTAAAGTATGCTAAATCACCCTGGGGTGAGCTGGTCCCGTGTTGGTTTGTTCTTGTCTTGTACCAAATGCTTGCTGGGTTAAGAAAATGGATGGACAGATGTTAAATTATTAACATAAATTAGTCATTATTATTCAAAGGATTTATAGTTATGGTTAAATTCCTTAAAGCTTTATAGCTTTGTTTTTCAGATTTTGACTTTAAAGTGTTTCTCTGAGGTAAATGTTGACATCACCGTATATTGTTCTGTCAATAGCACATCCATCAACAATCGTTGCATCGTTGGGCCACAACACTGCTATGAAATGACTTTTATTCTATCTCTGAATTTAAGTTATTCAACAGAAGTTCTTCACTTTGTTTCTGTTGAAATCTTTGAAGTTATTGTTTTTTTTCCTATATGGTCACAATATTTTTATTGATAATATTTTTACTACATATATCCATAATTTGACTGCCCTGGGCCATGATTTGTAAGTTAACTGGTTAAGAATTTCTGGAGAACTCCAGTAAGCTATCAAAATATATCTGGTATCAATTTATTCCTTTCCTAAAGTAATTCTTGTGTCTTTTCTATTTTTTTTCAAAGAAGCAGGCACAAAAGGAAACAAACGCTTTTCAAAGTCAGAACGTAAGTTATATAGTGAGACCACGATAATGTAGGGCACCTTTTCTGTTTGCCAGGGCATCTTGCTCATCTTGATAGAAAACTGCCTGCTGTGTCAGCTGTATGCTGTCCCCTCTCTGTGTCCTCTAGCTTTTTATCCTCCAGCAGTGTTTGAGCCAATTCTGCTGTTTTATTAAATACCTTCTTCCTTTCCTAACATGTTTAACTGCGTTTTGTTGGGAATGTCTCCTGGGTTTTTTCTTGCAACTAAGAAGCAGCTGGTCAGTGTCCTTTATAGGCATTCAAAGTGGAAAAAACACCTTCTGGGCTCAAATCCAAGCTTTGCTGAAAGTCTCATTTAGATCCTTTGTGCTGAAACCTCCAACAACAAAATAATAATAAAAAACCCACAGTATGTCTCATATTCTAAAGTGCTAACAAAGAATAGCCCTGTCTTGTTGTGCTCCGAGTGATATATTTTTAAAAACCTTTTTCGGTTGTTCTGCCGCAGTGTGCAGTATTACGGCTTCATGCTGCAGCTCCAGAGGTCTAGGTTCAAATCCCAACCTGGTGGCTGTGTCAACTTAACACTGCATTTTAGAAGGTTTTCTCCATGGTCTCTGGTTTCTTTCCATATGCCCAGTACATACCTGGTAGGTTATCTTCTAACTTACATTTAATTATTCAGCTGAAAGGTGTAAGTGTGTGTGTGTGACAACAGATGTATCATCATGTCGTGTGTAGTTTTTTCCACATTGTTTAGAGGAGGAACAGACACTGTGTCCAGTAATACAAAAAGGCAGGTTCTCAAAGCAAATGGAAAAAATGTTATTTCCGTGAAAAATAAAATTCATTCATTCATTCATGTTTAAATGAATTTCAAGTTTGGGGTGGCTGTGTCTATTGCTGCAGCATAAGGCAAGAACCAATTCTAGAATGTCTTATACTGAAAATATACAAATTATTTATAATTCAATAAAAAGACAAACATATAACTACATTGCCTTAATAGTATATAAGTGGCACTTCAGTCTGTTTTAGTAACCGGCACAGAACAGCATACAAATACCTTTTCTTTCATTGTCCCAGATGTGAATATTTACTACCCAGTAATTTCAACATCAAGTAATGTCAGATCACTCTCTGTTTTTGATGTTTGCAGTGTCATCCATTTAACATAAGGAGTTTTTGCTTTTCATATAAATGAGTGTACAATTGGGTCAAACATTTTAAAAAATAATTTGTTAATATATATTCATACACTCTGAAAAGAAATAAGAGTGTTTGAAAGATATTCATTTTACCAATGTTAATTCTGCCTGTTAGACAGAGCTGATAATTTGGCTATTAACATCTTTCTTAATGCTTTCAAGCATGTTGCAGAAACTGAGTCTAAAAGATATTTAAAGTTCTTTGTAACTGTGATTCCCAAATATCTATATTGTTATGACAGAGTCAAAGGAAAGTGCTCTTATGTAGTGTGGCAGATGGGTAATTTAACTGGAAACAGTACATCTTTTAAAAATCATTTAGTGAGATTGACAACACTGTGGTGGGCTGGTACCCTGCCCGGGGTTTGTTTCCTGCCTTGCGCCCTGTGTTGGCTGGGATTGGCTCCAGCAGACCCCCGTGACCCTGTAGTTAGGATATAACGGGTTGGATAATGGATGGATGGATGGAGATTGACAACAATTGCTTTGAATCAGTATTAAAGAGGAGTATAGTATCTACACAGAAGGATACTTTTGCTCTATTCCTTCCCTTATAATTCAATACCAATTTTAAAGAACTGGTGTCAACAGCTCAGTCAATGGCCCTGTCTGGTTTCACATTCTAATGTGAAGTAATCAGAACTTATATTGTTTATCCAAAAAAAGACTTCTGAGTTTTGTAATGTAACTTAATCCAAGCACAAACACAAAGTCCAAATTCTAATTTTCAAACAGATATTCCAAGTCTAGTATATCTGCACCCAGATACAGCAAGATGTGAAACTCAGATGATTAAGGGTGTATAGTATATCAAATAATTGTCAAAGGTTTGAGAATGATATCTACCTTCAATGAGTCCAGTCTGATTTGTGGTATTATTGAAAAAACACCTTTTCAATTCTATTCACTATATCCTTTGTCAATATCTTTACATCATTATTTAGTATTGAGATTGGTCTATAAGATTTCAGAAGGTCTTTATTTTTGTTTGGTAAGACACTCCCTTAAGGAAAGTGTGTGTAGCATACTATCCTCTGTAGCTTTCTCAAATATAGCTGGCATTATCAGTCTACTTTAAAATATAGCTTTTTATAAAATTCCACAGGATAACTATCTGCATCCCATGGCTTTGTACAGAATTTGTCTTGAATGTCGATAAGCCTCAATGGTTTGTCCAGTTTCTCTTAAGCTGTATGACAAGTTTTAGCAGTTCTAATTTATCAATGAAATTGTTAATGTTGGCTTCTCCTTTATTACATACTGATGTGTATACTTAAAATATTCCAGAAATATATTTTTTCTTTATGTTCATTGAGTTTAGTTCCTGCTATGTTGTTAATCTCTGTAATTCTGTTCCACATTTCAGTTTTATGTATTGGTTAACCTAGCCTTTTCTTTGTAAGTAACTAAAATATTAGTTGCTCTATTTATTTTGTCATACAATTTTGTTTTAATGGCAGTTTTTTGTGTAGCATAACAGTAAAGAAATGTGCATATTTTTATCAGTCTTATAGGTTTCAGTAATGAATTTTGATATCCTTCTAGGTTTGCCAATATTTTTTATGAAAAACATAATAATTTGACATTTAAAATATGCTTTGAGTGTTTGCCCAGCGAATTCCCATGGATATTTCTGGAGTTCATTGATTTTTACGAAAAGAAATTAATTTAATAAAGACTTAATCTCCTAAAAGTAAAAGGTTTAATTGTTTATAAAGAATTTTTACAATAGAGGACAGTAATTTAAGTTCCAAAAGACTTACCAATTTATTGAATGGTTATGAAACAATAGAGAAAAAAAAATTACCTCAAATAAAGATTGGATGGAAAGATGGAAATCTGCATGGGGTGTAAACTTTGTGATCTTTAATGAAATGTAAGATTATTGCAGTAGTTGCAAATGTGATCACAGATGTTGTTGCCTACAACAGGGTTTGATACACAATAAAATTTTACTTCTAATTTAAGCTTGAGAAAAAGTCATAGTAGGAATGAATTCACAAACTTTATAAAGGTTATGAATTCTTTATCATCTGATTTCACTGCATATACGTTGACCAAAATTATGGTACCAGTCTAATATTATCTTAGTAGCTACAAAGAGTACTGTCCTGTGAGTTTGTATTCTCACTCCTTCGTCTTGTGTTATAAAGTGAAACACTTGACTAATCCAATCGTTTTTTAACCAAAACAAATCCCTAGTAATAAAATATCTGGCCTCAAGGAATTAAGAAGTGAGAGCACATTTTTTTCAGTTCATGATAGAAACCTTTTACATTCCAGTGCACTAAATTTAATATGCAAACAATATTTTCTGGTCTTTGCTGTATAGAATTCAGAGTTATTGAGAAAGTGGTGATTGAGGACAGCAAAGCAGATGATTGGTTATTGTTGCCTTGTCATTTTGATTTGGATCTGCTTTACATTTAAACATCCAATGGACTCCATTGTCTTTGTTTTTTCCTACAGTTATTCATGTTTCCTCACAAGTTCAGTGACAGTAGTATCATCCCTGGACTAAAGGGTTTACCCAATAGTAAGAATCTAAGAAAATTAAAACTCCATGATTGATATGAGGAAACTATGTTGGGGCATAATTGATGACTTTAAAATTCTGAAAGGTCCAGGTAATTGTGAGGCAGCAGAACACATGATCAAATACACTTGACAACAATGTGAAAGTTTATTCACGATGGACGGCAGGAAACATTTCTTCACTCAAAGGGTTGTGGGATCTGAAATAAATGACTGAGTTGTGTAGCTGAAATAGAAAACCTAACAGGTTTTAAAGAGATAACTTACTAGCCAAACAATACAAATAGGCTTGAAGGGCTTACATTCTTACTTAATGAAAAAGTGGGTTCACAAAGAGGAATGATGGATTGATATCTTATAAAGTACTAGCTATGCATCCTGACTAGGATGTGCTGAAATCTAAGTAATCAAAGTAGACTTCAGCTTTAATGTCTGCAGTGCATTATGCAATGCATATATTTGTGTTATATGTCATATGATATCAGATTCATAATAGCACTGTTCATGTTTGTGGTGCTCCATCTTTTGGAATGACAGAGATATAGCAACTGGACAGACACACAGACAGACACAGAGATGGATACAATATGCAGTTCTTTTTGCTAAAATGTATAGTTGATAACACAGTGAACGAAACATCTTTAAAAGTATAATAAATCAGGAGTAACAGATTATCTCTAGGACCAGTAGGCTTGAAGACAAATTACCTTTATATTTCAGTTATTTCAAGCAATGCAGTTTGACATTCTCTGCTTTCACCTTTAAATACATTTTTTCTGCACGTTTATCATTGTGTACGCACCATAAGACGATCATGTTGCCTGGGGCGGCACACATTTTATTTGTCTGAAAACGAGAGGAACAAAACAATTCTTATGTTTTAAGCCAGAAAATGCACAGCTTCAGAGTACTACAAACTAGTCAGCATACATTTTTCATTACTACGAAGCAAAACCATTAGTTTTACACTTTACAAAAATAATTTTGAAGCTATTAAAACAAGAAATGGTTATGGAAAAGGGATTCATAAACCTTCTTATTCATTAACAGATTAAAAACGTAAAATGGCTCTTGTTGGGAAAGCAATTCTACAGAGGCAGTTCTTTTGCTTAATGTTTACTGAGAAAGTGTGATGGTCTTTATTGGTCTGAAAAGAACACCATTTATAACAGAGCTACAGTCAATATAAAAAGGAGCTGACTAATATTAAACTGAACATTTCCATTAACTGTGCAGGCAGAAAATGGAACAAGTTGATGAGAATACAAAAGTAATAAAATGTCCAGCTTCCCTCAGAAAAAAGCAGAATGATTCAATGTCTAACACTATAGAAGAACTGTGTAAATTATACAACTTAATTATTATCATGTAAGTCATTAAATACCAGAAAATAGCATATAGGAACAAAACATTTAGTAATATTTATTATTATTAGTTACTTCTTTTTGTAATCATCTCGAACTTTACAAGATTCACTTCTACAAAAAACATATTGATTTATTAGGTGCAACAAATGACAGATAAATGAAAAAAGATGGTAATTAAAAACTGGGAAACAAACAGCAGCTGATCATTTGTGGAAAAATAATGTTATAAATCATAAGAGTTTATAGAAAAACATTAGTTAAATATTTAACTCATACAGGTTGGTGAACTGTTGGTCTTAAGTACAATTGGATCTAAAAAATTGGCCTGTCATGAAAGAAAATATGAGAGCATATAAATCATAAATATTCAGCTGCAAACCTGAAGTTGTAAATGAAGTTGTTAAACATGTCATGTGGATGGTGAATTGTAATGTTGACAATCTCCTGCCTGTTTCCCTGGTGAGATACCACCTGTTGATTGGTCAGCTCAGCAAGGTGGATTAGATTTATTAATGAGGAGCTGACAGTTGATTCCAATTACTGAGACAGGCAGTTGGTGGATACATAAATATGATTGGATGAACAATGGTCAGTCAGCAGTGCAGGCAACATCAAAAGCCAAAGGGAGCAGGCAAAGGATCAAAACATGAATAAGCCAAAAACCATTAAACTAAAAAGTATTTAAAAAAATGAAAGTCAAAGCAAATGATTAAAATGTGGAAATATCCAAGCATCTCAAGAACTGGAATAATGATTCATTTACGGAGTAAAGCCAAATAACAGAATTTAAATATAGCAAGTAACAAGGATGATATAAAGGACAAATAACTGCCTGTAATGCTTATGTTCTTTATTGTTTATTTGTACAATAAGTTTATGTTCAATAATTGAGATCTTGTTTGATGTGCTTTGAATGTACAGCCTTGGTGTCTCTGTAAATACCTGCTGACATCTGAAACATCCCTCATGAGACAATAAACTTGAATCACCTTTAAATAAACTAAACAATGGCAAGCAGAAGGCCCAGCTATGAGCAAGGATGGCAAGAATGCATGAGAGCCACATCCGGCTGCAACTGTATCTGAAAAAAATGTCTGCCAGGTGAATGCAAAACAGACAACTGGACTGCTGAAAGGCAGGAGTAGGAGTTGCTTAGGTTTTCTGTGACCTGGGGACCCAGAATGTGTTGGGCTGGCATGAACTCTGGAAGGAACGAGTCACTAGGTGAGCTGAAACAAAAGGTCACCTGAAAGACGGACGTACAGCTCAAAATTTTTAGAGAAAATATCAGAGAGGGACTACTAATACTTCAGGTTTGGATTCTAAGTTTATCTCAGTTGTTTATGTTTATGAAATTTAACTAAAATCAACATTTTTAAAACATTGGATCTGAACTGTACAGTATAAGCAAAGAGAAAGATTCCCTGAAATTAAATTATCATTATTAATTGCGGTGCAAACATAAAGAGTTGTCCACAATCTGGCAAAGGGTATACCTGTAATTCCACATCTGCTACAGTAGTAGAAAACAGCAGAAGTTTCTTCTAACCCTAAGTATTTACTTACAAGACACAATGAAAGCGACCACAAAGCAGGCCAATAACACCCGAGGAAAACAACAGAATCCATGAGACATCCCCAGTTTAGTGACTACGTTGCACATTACAGATCAACTTGGAACCCCAAAATCAATTAGTGTTGCACATTTTACTGTATTCCATACAAAACATCCATCCATCCAATTTCTGTACCTGCTTAGTCCATTATATGACTCTGGGTTGTTGCAATCATACAAGCAGCATCTGTACAAGGTGTAAAATCAGGATGTAACTGTGGAGAAGATGTCAATCCATCACAGGCCAATATTTCTGCACTACACATGTATTTACAGCAGAAAGTGGACTTTTGCAAATTTATAAATAAATTACTTCATTTTTTTAAAACCATGTTTTAAAGAAAAACTGTTTTGCAGTATTTTTTCAAGAAGATATATTATGTTCGATAGTAAAACCTCTAATACCTCTGTTTGTCATAGTATGTCGTTGTAAATACATTAAAGACGGTGTATTTCAAATAAAAAAAATAATGAACAGCTCCTTTATGCAGTAAGCCTTTTTTTTGTCCAGAATATTTATGACATTCTTTTGTTGTCATGAATCAATTGTGGGCATTTACAAATAACTGGGACTATAAAGAGATTATGATATATTTCTGCCAAACAGTAATGGTGCCCCAGGGAAATTTATTTAAAACAGGGGAGTGGTTAATATGCACTGCAATATTTAAAATTATAAATAAAAATAATCAATGCAAGTTCAAGGTTGAAAGTAGAATTCCAGTATATAAACAGATTGCGGCTGTTAATCAAAGCAAGTCTCTACATGGTTTCTGTGGTAGTGGAGAAGTGAGTTCTGTAGCGTGCAAATCAGCTTGCAGCAGCATCTCCCTCAGCACTGCCAGGCTGCTGCATTATGCCACTGCATTAACAGTACAAGCACATCCTCAGAGCCGATGCTTGAAGCATGAATTTGTGTCTTTATTATATTAGTAACATCTCAGTGGAGAAAAAAAAAATAGATGAATAGAACAATATAGCTAATAATTGAAGAATGAAAACTGTAAATAATATTTAAACAAAAACTGTAAGGGTTACTTGATTTTGTTGACATTGTCACATTTGATAATATATATAGTGTACACATTAAAAGCAAATCCTTTTTCTACACATGGTACTCCTACATACCTAAAACACCCTGCAGCTTGTGAAAGAGAAATATTATCCAAATATAAAAATGCCACAAATTCTTTTTAAATTAGAAATGGAACACAAACTTTAGACTAGCTAGGGTGAATTGTAATGAGCTTAATCAAGGAGTACAGGGTGTATCTGTACAGAAAGCGAAGTGAAGCATTTTGTGAATGCCATGATAATTCATATAAAAAATATATATAATCTATTGACTAGATACAAAGTATACTCCAGGAAACCAGCTTGTTATATAATTTGTCCAAATAGACTCCCTTTGGGACAACAGAGCAGTGACTGCAATCTACTGCATCTGCACGGTTGGAAGCCTTAAGGTATACTGGCTCTGTATTTGGAGCTGTATAACTTAGGGCTGCCCACATATATTTAATATTTCAAATAAAAGCCTACATGCTTTAGTGTAGGTTTTCCTATATATTTTACATTTTAGATATACCTTTATGCCTTTACCAAGTGTGTGTGTGTGTGTGTGTGTGTGTGTGTGTGTGTGTGTGTATACTGTATATATATATATATATATATATATATATATATATATATATATATATATATTATAATGAAAACAAGTGAAAGAAAAATTAGCTTTTTACAAAAAGGCTAATGACATCCTGTAATTCAGAAAGTCACAGAAGTACCCTTAGTAAACATAAATTTAATTATTTATTTTCCTTTATGGGTTTATCAGTGTGTTGCACAAAATTTTGGTGACATCTTAGAATAAAAAAAAAATGTCACTTTGTATAATTTGTGTGAGTGGAGGCTCTAAGACAACAATTTAATCCATATTCTTACTCAAACCTAAAACCGTGTTATGCAGAAGAAAGTTACTTTAATTCTATGAAAAGCTTTTTGTAGAGAGTAACAGATTATAATACTTCTATGTGCACATTCAGTGATATAACATGAGTTAAAATAAATAGATATAAAAATTAGCATCTGCATTTGACAAGCCCACACTAAAAGAACAAGGCAATAGTTTTTTAATGTTTTTTTTTTTAACGGTGATAATGGGATTTGTTGTCAGTGTTTAAGAGCAAAATCGGTCTATCTATAAGATTCACTTTTTTTTTTTGAGAATACAGGTACGGAAGCCTACCAAAATGCTTTTGTTAATACGTTTTGACGTAGAATTCCCTAATACATTAATGACAATAGTACTGATAATTTTTCTCCAGCTTTTTTTCTAAAATTTTTCCATTTAATAATCAGGATCCAGTAGCTTTCCACCCTAATCCAAAGTAATTTTGGATGAAAAAAATGGATATAAAAACATAAAAATGACTGAACTGTATTAAATGTAACTTAGTTTCTCAAAGTGTTAGAAATATATAGATTTTAGAACACTGGATGAGACTTACTTTTTAAATTTCAAGCACATGTTATTATCAGTTGAAATTAAAAAGGCATTAAAAGCTACCCACTATAAAAGCACTAGCTCAGTCTTTGTGTTCAGACAAAAACAGCTGTTTAAATAAACCGAGTTTTTAAATTCTTTGCTTGTTCTCTTGATGTTCTTGGTGACGGGTTGAAAGGAAAGTTGTACGTGTTTGCCAATGAGGGACTATCACGTATGCCTTGGAAGTGTTCACTTCAATAAGGGAATAGAAAAATCTCCTTTATATCTCATAGCCCTTGAAGTGTATTCACTGTTGCAGTTTTGACAATGTACAGTTAATTATTCAATTGTGTTATTTCTTTCTTTGAATTTTTATATATTTATGCTGTTGACATTCTTGTTAATTCTTCTAGTGTTCTGCAATACTCCACATTTGCCCTGTTCTGTCCTTCTTTTCCCTGGTTGGTTATTGAAGATGTAATAATACTTTCAGTATTAGATGTATAAAACTGGATTAACATTGATTGAGGCATATGAAACATTTTAAGCTGTCATAGAAAAAACTTTAATTTTTGAGATTTCTTTGTAAGTGAAGTGATGTATTTGTCCCAGTGCAGGCTGTGATAAATGGTGGTGCTCAGGAATTTAAATGATTCCAATCTACTGACAGTGTCACCATCCATAAGCAGGCTTCCAGGATTACAGGAGTCTCTTCTGAAATTCAATACTAGTTTGACTACTTTTAGCTCTAAATTGGTTTTGGGTACGCTATCTAACCAGTTAATTCAATTGCCTCCAATATGAGCACATCACCCACTTCTGAAATAAGGTTTTCATGTACAAATTTTCACCATTTTAGAGATGTGTTTACCGACATAGTTTTGCTAAGAAAAGAAAAAAAAAGAGCAAGAACAAACCACACCTTTGTAATGAGTCCTTACTCATGGCCAGTAAGTCTGACAGACAGTCACTTAACCACATCTGCATGTTCTATTTCAAGAGCAGCATGATTGTGCAGTAGAAAGAATTACATCCTCACATCATCATGAGACTGCAATTGAATATCAGTTGTGCATTTGTCTCTGTTTTATTTTCTCATTCTCTATCTGTCTACTTGAACTTTTCTCTGTATATGTCATGAAATGAAGTCTTCACAAAGGCAGAATAGGTGTGATGCTGCCAAACATAAAGCAAGAAGCAGGCCAGGACTTTGATAACCTGCCCAGAAGAAGCTCACATAAGCTTAGCCAAGACCCCAAATACTACCTGCTTGTTCAGCCAGAGCAGGCCACAAACATGGATAGCTGGCAAAACACCATGGAATGTTCACAAATATATCAAGAAGCCCCACAAGAAGGAGGATAACCATTAACACCTGGCCTGTGAACAAAAAGGACAAAAAAGAATCTTTAGAAATATACAAATATAGCAAATACCAGCAAAATGTTCAATAGAGCAAAAAAAAGGCAAGGAAATCTACAACAAACAAGTTTCAATACACCATTCAAAAGAATAATCCAATAAAATAAGGCAAGAAAAAAAAATTCCAAATAGAAATATCAACACTCACAGAACTATAAAATGAATGACTGTTGCTCCTATGGCTTCTTAGCTGACTTAAACAGAAAAAGAGAAGTCAGGGTGGCCTCGCCTCCTGGGGTTCCACCCACAGGGAACATAAGTAAAAGTAACGAGACAGTACACAATAAACCAAGAATAAGTAACATTGATGGAAATAAATTGAAAATATAAAAATAATATTACAAAAGCATCAATAAAACACATAAATATGTTAAAACATAACAATATACTCCAGTTTTCCCGCTACCACCCAAGGATGTGCAGTTTAGGTTAGATGGTGCATTCAGATGTCTGAGAACTTATAAATAGAAGGATGCATGTATGGAGCCCAGGTACAATAATGTGAAACACAATAAATGAAAACAAGGGGCTGTAATATTATTACAGGGGTACATTCCACTGATGCATAAACATAAAAGTACGAAAGGTCCAGATTTTGGGGGACTTCAACAATTGTAGTAATATTGAAACATGCAGGAATTTTGCCTTGAGCTAGGTCATGATTAAATTGAGCTAAAAATACAGCTGCTGCCTCATTGGCTGATTGTTTTATTTTTCTAAGGAATGAAAGAAACTTTGAACAATCTTACAACATATGAGGTAACACACAGATTAATACATTTCCCCATCACTCCATGTGAGGTCGTATTAAAGTAAGCTGCATTCATGCAAAATGCTAGTTTTCCTGGAGCTATTTTTGTGGTTGATAGCACACCCATAAAGATATTTGACCCAAGTGTAGATGGGCTCACATATGTAAATTGCAAGCGATACCACAGTGTCAACACACAGGTGGTCATGAATGCAAATTTGTATGCCAGCATTTTACCTTAAAGATATGTGTGACTGAATAGGTGACGACTGCAAAATGTCACTCAGGTACGCAGTGTTCTGCATTCCATGAACCCCTGGAATATTTCCATTACACACTCTTCCAACACTATATAAACAGAGCCTCTCAAGAGTTAAGGGGCATTTCTCATGGCTATAACAGAGGGCACGTGATTCTTCTGAAAGTACAACTCTGGATCATTCATTGTTAAATTAATAGGCCTATAATTGGGCTTTACTCCCACTCAGTGTGTGTGCCTCAGTCTTTACATCTCAATGCTTGGTATAGTACTACTCTAGATCAGGGGTCTCCAACCTTTTTTCCCCTGAGAGCTACTTTTACAAAATGAAAATGGCTGAGAGCTACTCATGTTTTCTAACGTTTATTCTCATAGCTTATTTCAACCCAAACAAACTGAATGAGCGTGTTTTGCCTGAACATTTACAAAATGTTGGTGTCCACAATTCACATTTAGCATTAAAACATCATAAACAATATTTAGTTCACCTGCAATTGCATTTTGTATGTCTGTATGCATTTCTTTCTAGTGTATCTCACACTAAAATAAATATCAACTCCCCTGCTTGTAGTTTTCAGTGGAAGTGCTGTAAGGTCAAAACTCTTCTTTGGTGGAAAAGTCACCAAACACCATCCAAATGAAAACAGCCAGCTGCGCTGTATCACTGGAGTCAACCAACTCATCACACTAAATTGAAAACCATTTGCAACTCTGCATGTCCGATTCCAGCTGTTTTACCGCATCCGCAGACAGTGCAGACACTCTCCTTGCCACAGTGTTTGCACCAAGTTGTACATTGCCAATAGGAGACAAAATTTCTGTCTTAATTTTATAGTCCTTGAATACAGTGATCCCTCGCTATATCGCGCTTCGCCTTTCGCGGCTTCACTCTATCGCGGATTTTATATGTAAGCATATTTAAATATATATCGCGGATTTTTTGCTGGTTCGCGGATTTCTGAGGACAATGGGTCTTTTAATTTCTGGTACATGCTTCCTCAGTTGGTTTGCCCAGTTGATTTCATACAAGGGACGCTATTGGCAGATGGCTGAGAAACTACCCAACTTACTTTCTCTCTCTCTCTCTTGCGCTGACTTTCTCTGATCCTGACGTAGGGGGTGTGAGCAGGGGGGCTGTTCGCACACCTAGACGATACGGACGCTCGTCTAAAAATACTGAAAGATTATCTTCACGTTGCTACCTTCTGTGTGCAGCTGCTTCGTGAAGCGACATACTGCACGGTGCTTCGCATACTTAAAAGCTCAAAGGGCATGTATTGCTTTTTGACTGTTTGTTTTTCTCTCTCTCTCTCTCTCTCTCTCTCCCTGCTCCTGACGGAGGGGGTGTGAGCTGCCGCCTTCAACAGCTTTGTACCGGCGGTGCTTCGCATACTTAAAAGCCAAACAGCCCTATTGATTTGTTTGCTTTCCTCTCTGTTTCCTTTGAAGAGGAACATATGTTTGCATTCTTTTAATTGTGAGACAGAACTGTCATCTCTGTCTTGTCATGGAGCACAGTTTAAACTTTTGAAAAAGAGACAAATGTTTGTTTGCAGTGTTTGAATAACGTTCCTGTCTCTCTACAACCTGTGCTTCTGCGCAAATCTGTGACCCAAGCATGACAATATAAAAATAACCATATAAACATATGGTTTCTACTTCGCGGATTTTCTTATTTCGCGGGTGGCTCTGGAACGCAACCCCCGCGATGGAGGAGGGATTACTGTAACATTTCAGCCACCTTTTTTACAACGTTTATACAATCCTGCCATTGGTGAAGGGCTTTTTGTGCCTCATTAAGCTGTGCGCCACTTTAAGCAAGGCCTCTGTCGCTGCATTGGCCTTCTTCATAGGTTTGGTGAACAGAGACTGTTGTCTTTGAAGTGTTGTCTTCAGCTCCTTTATCTTCTCTTTTCATAGACTGCTACCCGCAGGAAAGTCCCGTGAAAAGTTGCTGTGGACCTTGATGAAATGGCGCTCCACTTTACAACTTCTGGCAATTGACATGCTTGCACCGCACATCAGACACACACACTTATCATTTACATTTATGAAACGAAACTCTGTTTCCCACTGTTCATGAAAATCGTATGTTGTTAGCCTCTTATTGGTATAGGTAGCTGCTGCGGCCATGGTTCCAGCGCATCTCACATCACCACTAACTCCTCAAGCTTGACAGCAGTGCAACTGTTTGATTGACAACTAATTGGCAAATAATCATTTTATGTAAGAAAGGGATGTGGCACCTATGAATTTGATTGGATATACATGCAAGTTGGTATACCGAGTGACTAATCAAATTTGACTGATCAAGTTTTCAAATTTATGTAGGATTCATTAACCCTTTGGCGAACTGCTTGGAAAGGGTTTGCGAGCCATCAATAGCTCACAAGCGACGTGTTGGAGACCCCTGCTCTAGATGTTGCTGCAGAGTTGCAACTATTACATACAGCTTAGGACCATATCCTAGCTTATTAAATCGTCCTTTCTCTTCTGCTCCTAGTACTTTGATTATTATTATTATTATTATTATTATTGTCTTTGTGGTGAAATCTAAGCGTTACGCATAAGACAATTATGAAGTGTCATCATGTTTTCCAAAGAAACTACAGAATGCCTTCATTATTGCCAGGTTACAACTGAAACTGCTAGAAAATCACGGTTTTATTCATAGTCAAACATGAACTCTTACTCCTACAAAAGAGTAGGTGTAGGATGCTTCATAAATACTTCTCATGTCCTTCAGACTTGTGTTGCGTTTTCTAGGAGTAATTCTAAGTAATTCCAAGACACAAGATAAATATAGGCACAGTGCTCTGTTTCGTATCTAAACCATTTAGTTTGCCACTGTTCTAATGCCAGTTAGATACAATAAAGTATGAAGTAACACAGTGCTGAAATCATGTTACAGTTCTTTTTTCTTCCACATACAAAATTTATTTACCTGAGCTACAAAACATAATGGTTTCACTTAGAAATTATTAATGAAGTAATGTAATTAGGGCAAAAAATATATGACGAAATTAAATACTCTTCAGGCATTTCTGATTTCTCCTTCATATCTCAAAGGATATGTAGGTTGTCTGATTCTAAATCGGCCCTCATATGTATAGTATGTGTGCGTATGAATGGGCCCTGTGATGAAATGATTGTAAATGCTGTTATGCTGTTTAGCCACGGAATGAAATATCATGGGAGTACAAAAAAGTAGCATTATGAGTGGTACTGGTGAAGACTGGCAAATCTGTGTAAATGAGCAGTTAGTTTTACTCTCTCTTGTTACCATTCAATAACAAATGTTTAAGATGTGGATATGAAAAAAAAAATCCAAAAATGACCTGAAAATACTGAATAATTTTAGAATATTTCCAAAGCTGTCAGTGAAATGAGAAAATGAAATGAAGCCAAAAAGTGTAATATTGCATCTCAGCAGACCATGTCATGAGACAGAAGGGATACCTGAGCGATATGAATTATGATTTGAAGGAAAGAGGTAGATTGAACAAGGCAATATGGAGGAATACAAAGAACAGATTAAGATTGAAGAGCTTTTGAAATGATACATACTAAAAATAAAAATGGAAAGAAATGTGAAAAGCATATCAAACCATTCAATCTATTAAATTATGTCTTTATGTGTGAAGCAACTCACATAAAATATATCTCAATCATTATTTTCCAATGCATGGGAAGGCATAGACATCTAATACCCCAGACAGCATGGTATTTTTTTACAGTTAGTATGAATGATTAAAAAGTATGCAATACTGGTAATGCTTTATGAACACATGAATGATTATCATCTGTTATAGAAAATGAATGGACAATTGGGTGATAAAATAGCTAGATGGATTTGTTATATGACTTTTTAAGCTTATATTGCATTTAAGAGAAAGGTAGACCAGTGATGTTATGTGCCAGAAGCTGAGTAGTTGAATTTGTCAGCTTTCCCAGTTAACTATGGCTTAAACAGTGTGGTATGTATCAGAACAACTTTCATATTATCTGGACTGCAAATGATAAAATGCACAATAGAAATTCACCATTGTGAATCATTACACCCACTAGGTTTTACACTTCAATAATGTCGACTTGATAGTGAGTCTTTAAATCAGGTATCAAACGTACTTAATGGAAAAAGTAACTTTCAAAAATAAATGTGTGCAACTAGATTGTCATTGCTGTTGGATAAAGAAGAGATTTATTATGAAAATTCTACTCCTGAAACCAAACTTTCAAAGGATTTCTTCAGTGTGCTGTTTACATGAACGCACAAATACACCACTTTACCGACGTCTTCTGTTACAGTAATCTCAGGGGCACCGCGCTGGTTTAAAATATGCATCATTTCACTAAAACATTTGTATGCATATCAGTGCTTCTGTTTCCTTGGCAATTCTACAATGGACAATGTGAATTTCTGCACAGTTGTTGATACTACTGCAATGCCAACATCACTAGACCGGAAAATCCACGTTAATTTCATTCATTAATCTTCCTTGTCACATGCTGTCATTGTGAAGCATTTTAGCTTTGGCAGTTCATAGCAGCTTAAACAGATGAATCTGCTCATTACAATTACCTGCACATTATGAAACTGCTTAATGTTGTTAGTTTGAAATTATGAGCTTTGTCATATATATTATGTGCTTAAAAACTAAAAGGTAAATATGACATCTGTAGAAAGTGTGTCATACTATATATTTTTAGGTTTAATAAAGTACCAGAAGTTATATAGTTAATTATTTTAAGTGATAACACAAGAATGGATACTTTTTGTAAATTTTTATTTATATATTTAGCAGATCCTTACCCAAGGTGACTTGCAAAATCAGGTTACTTTAGAAGATGCCCTCAAGATTTTCTGTGAATCCAGAATAACAACTTTAACTCTGAAGAAATAAAGGCTTATTTAATACAAAAATAAACACAATGGAGAAATCAATAATGGGAAAATGTAAAGCACAGATTAGACAAAAAAACAACCAAACAAACACTGCTGCATCTTGCAGCCTTCTCTATACAGATCTGCACACATATTTAGCAGGTGAGGTTCCTCATTCACTTGCCTGCCAAAGTGATGCCCCGTGCAAAGCCACCCTTGCACAGTCTCAGACTCTAGGATTCAGGAGTTGTAACTGAATGGATCAGTGGATGAGAGAACTGAGACACAGGCAGAAATTATGCTGTAAAACCAAATGATCTTTATTAGCAAGTGTCAGTGACAACCATCAAAGTCCAGTGGCATGCAATCAATTATAGCAAAAATAAAACAGTTTGTGTGCAATGACACATATCTAAATAATGAGTGTGAAACAAAGAAATAGAGCAGAAAAATGAGATGGAAAAACAAATCCAAACCCATGTCCTCTTTCGTTTTAAAAATATTGTTCAAGGAAAAGGAAAAAACTAAGCACAAAAGAAATAAGCCAATGGCTATCTTACCAATCAACCCCAAAGTCTGCCTCCACTTTAGACTTTTCACTGAATGTGTGAACTGCATGCTCTTCACTCCCTTCTCTCCAACTCAGCTATCAGAAGTCATAGACAACAACAACAACAACAACATTTATTTATATAGCACATTTTCTTACAAACAATGTCGCTCAAAGTGCTTTACATGATGAAGAAAGAGAAAAAAGACAAAGTAAATAAAAATTAAAATAAGGGAACACTAATTAACATAGAATAAAAGTAAGGTCTGATGGCCAGGGAGGTCAGAAAAAACAAAAAAAACACCAGACGGCTGGAGAAAAAAAAAAAAAAATTCCCGAGGTTTCCAGGCCACGAGACCACCCAGCCCCCTCTAGGCATTCTACCTAACATAAATGACCACAATCAGTCCTCATTATATTCAGGGTTCTCGTGGAAGAACTTGACGATGACGGTCATGTGGACTTCTGGCCGTGTGATCCATCAGTGTAAGGACATCATGGTGCTTTGATTAGCTGGTGGTGGTGCAGATCGCCACCACAGAAAACCAGAAAAGAAGAGAAGAGAGAGTAGGGGTTAGTACGGATTTTGGAGCCACCATGAATAATAATGATAATTAATTGAATATACAGAGCATCAGGATTAAACTAAAATGAAGCTATGAGAAAGTCATGTTAAAGTAATGTGTTTTCAGCAGTATTTTAAAGTGCTCCACTGTATTAGCCTGGCGAATTCCTATTGGCAAGCTATTCCAGATTTTAGGTGCATAACAGCAGAAGGCAGCCTCACCACTTCTAAGTTTAGCTCTTGGAATTCTAAGCAGACACTCATTTGAAGATCTAAGGTCACGATTTGGAGTGTAAGATGTAAGACATTCCGAAATATAAGATGGAGTGAGATTATTTAAGGCTTTCTAGACCATAAGCAGGATTTTAAAGTCAATTCTGAATGACACAGGTAACCAATGTAGTGACTTCAAAACTGGAGAAATGTGCTCAGATTTTCTTTTCCTAGTTAAGATTCTAGCAGCTGCATTCTGCACTAGTTGTAAATTGATTGATGTCTTTTTTGGGTAGTCCTGAGAGGAGTGCGTTACAGTAATCTAGTCGACTGAAAACAAAAGCGTGGATTTCTCAGCAACTTGCAATGTTATAAGGGGTCTAACTTTTGCTGTACAGTAATCCCTCACGATATCACGCTTTGACTTTCGCAGCTTCACTCTATCGTGGATTTTATATGTAAGCATATCTAAATGTATAACGCGGATTTTTCGCTGCTTTGCGGGTTTCTGCGGACAATGGGTCTTTTTTACTTCTGGTACATGCTTCCTCAGTTGGTTTGCCCAGTTGATTTCATACAAGGGACGCTATTGGTGGATGGCTGAGAAGCTACCCAATCAGAGCACGCAGTTAAGTTCCTGTGTGCTGATTGGCTCAGCGACAGTGCGCCGAATTCTATTCCGCTACGTTAACCAGGAAGTCTTGTCTCGCTCATTCAGCATCAATGTGTTTCGCTGTGTAAAGAGTTAACTTTTGTGCTCTTTTGTGTTTATCTTTGTGCACAGTCAACCCCTTCGTTATGGCTCCAAAACGATCTGCTCTTGCTACTGCTTTAGGGGCCGTGCCCAAGTGCCAACGGAAGATGCTAACGATTGCCGAAAAGGTAAAAGGTTTAGATATGTTGAAGGAAGGGAACAGCTACACTGCTGTAGGATGCCATTACAGGATCAATGAGTCCATGATTCTTTTTATTTAAAAAGGAGGAAAAGAATATAAGATCTACGGCCGTAGTGTCCTTTACCCAGGGTGCAAAACAAGTTGTAAGTGGACATAATAAGGCGGTAAGGTTTATAAGAGTGTGTTAAGGGTTTATAAAGCCTTAAAATATATATAAATAATAAAATAAATATAAGGTCGCTACTTCATGGATTTTCACCTATCATGGGGGGCTCTGGAACGTAACCCCCGTGATAGGTGAGGGATTACTGTATTTCTTAAGTGAAAAAATGCTGCCCTAGTAATCTGATTAATATGTGATTTAAAATTCAGGTCAGAGTCAATAGTTACCCCTAAATTCTTTATCATGATATTCTATATGGTGTTCCACAAGGCTCTATCCTGGGTCCGCTGCTCTTTTCGATTTAGATGCTTTCGTTAGGTCAGATTATCTCAGGGCATAACGTGAGCTACCACAGCTATGCTGATGACACACAACTATATTCATCAATAGCGCCTGATGACCCCGACTCTCTTGATTCACTGACACAATGTCTCACTTGTGTTTCTGAATGGATGAGTACTAATTTTCTCAAACTAAGTAAAGAGAAAACAGAAATTTTAGTGATTGGCAAAAATGGATATAATGAAGTTATTAGAAATAAACTTGGTGCATTAGGATTAAAAGTCAAGACGGAGGTAAAAAAAAGTCATAGACGAAATGACAACCTTTAGTGTCTGCAACACCATTTTATACACCGCGGGATTTATATTTGTGCCATGGGCAGTAAAGGGAGCACAGGAGAAGAAGTTAGATGCGGCAGAAATGAGAATGCTGAGATGGATGTGCGGAGTTACAAAAAAGGATAGAATAAGAAATGAGACAATCAGAGGTACAACAAAAGTGAGAGAGGTATTTAAGAAAGTATAACAAAGAAAGTTGAAGTGGTATGGACATGTGATGAGGAGAGACAATGAATATGTGGGCAAAAGTGTGATGGGAATGGAAAAGGACTTAACTGGTGATGAGATGTAGGGCCGAGCTGTTTGAAGAAGGTTGATCAAGCACATCGACCCCACACAGAAATGGGAAACGATAAAAAAGAGGAAGAAAACGTCAATGCCAATGAGATCATGTGTCACCATGCTCACTTCACTGCGTGTTTCACTCTGGAAGGAACTCTCTATATCTTAGGGTTCAGACTCAAGCGTGCAAACAAATCTTTCACTCAGGTAACTTTCCCAGGGCCCTTAACTTACTTACGGCTTTTAAAAACAGCATATGGGCATTGTTCTACCTTGCAGCTACTCTGGTATCTTTATCTGTATCAAACAGAGTAATGTTGAAATGTCAGTGCTTTTCTTTGTAGTTCTGCAGGCCTCCTCCAGAGTGCACCTTCATCCAAAGCTCAACCTTGTGCCACTGCACAGCCATTTCTTCCTGGATCTTTGCTCTGCATCAGTACATTTGACCCACATAAGTACACTGTAACTATTTATAAAAAAGAAAAACTATAAATTGTTATATGTTTCCCAACAAAAATTAAAACTCATGGTGCAGCCTATCACAAAACTTCTTTTCACCTTCCTCCTCCTAAGTTATCCTCTCTCTCACTATCTTGTCTTTCTTCCTCATTTACTGTAGCAATGGACACAAGGTGTTTTTACCAAACAGGGCAAATCCCCTAATGACTTCTTGGGTATGGACTGCATTCTAACACATGGAACAATCCACCTAGGAACCCACCTCATCCCTGCAGGTGTCCCACCACTCCTACACCCCAGCACAGCCAAAGGCAAAAATACCCTACTGGGAACCACATACACTGTAATAAGCCTCCCTGTTTCCCCTTTCAGAAATCATTACTTTGAACCCCTTTGCCATTGTGTCATACAGTAGTCCAAGAAATAATTATTTTAGGAGGATTTATTATGTGCCAAAGTCAGTAGTGCTGCCATTTTAATGTTCATATAATTAGAGATTTTTGGGGCCCTGCCTCACCTCCGTAACGTTCCCTTTTAACTGCCATTCTAAACCTGACCTGACCCCTAACTATAGTAGATAGATAGATAGATACTTTATTAATCCCAAGGGGAAATTCACATAGTAAATTACTGTTATTTATGTGTATGTTTTTAGGCAAGTTTAGATCCTTGCTGAGTGTTACTAAACATCCTGCAATGAAAAGGGTAACCATGTCTTTTAATGCCCAACTCACTATCCCCTTTTGCCTGCTATAAGATAAAAGACTGATATTTTTCAAAGGAAACCTCTTTATTTATCTTTCCAATCTCACTTACTTGGACTTAAAATACATATAAAATGTAAGGCAATTTTAATTGTGATAAATACAAAAGGAGGCTCTGACAGAAATTACTTAAAGAAGAATGTGTTACATTGAATTTCTTTATCAAACATTATGCAGCAGTATTCATGGTCACACCTTCTATTACCTGAATCAGCTTTATTTGTAACAATGTTCAGAGTTCTGTCATGTCAGAATCTGGTGTGGTGCTTTTACCATCTCTACAAGGGGTAACAGTCCATTTTCGAACACATACTTACCAAGAACATCACACTTATTCATGTCAAGCTGCTTTGAGTGGCCAGTTAAGAAAACATCCACATATTTGGATGCAGGAGGACCCTTGTGTAGCCAAAGAACAGTCATGGACATCAGTAAATTATACTGTACAAGCTTTATTCAGTAATAACAGCATTGGAAATCTAACCCTGGAGCGTGAGAGAGCAGTAATAACCACTCTGCACCTGTGCCACCCTCTTAAAATACATTTGATGTTTATTTTCACTCAATGGCCATTTTATTAGGTGCATTCCCACATAACTGACTTCAATGACTGTAGTAATTGTTAATTTTATACCTGTTACTCTGTGTATTCTGGGGTTTTGACTTAAGAGAATTCTAATTTGATTTTTATTTATATCCATGACATCTTCTACTCACTTTATCCCTTAGTGAATAAAACTACCTCAAGTAATCTTTAGCACTATTTGGCTTATTTCCCAGGTAGGCCCTAAGGTTTTGTTTTTGGTTGTGTCTTTGCTCTGTCTCTGAGATTTGAGTATCATCTTGTCCTTTTGTTTTTGACAGTCCTAGTTTGTTCTAATCCTTGCTTTGTCTGACCTTTTGTTCTCTTTTCAGAGCTAAACATAATTTCTGGACACTTCAATGTGTCCTTAACAGTGACAACATCAAATATGCAGACTTTTTTGGAGAAGGCTGACATGTATACAAAGAAGGTATAAATCAAGGTGCATGAATGGTGTGAGATTGTTGGGAGCAGAAACCCCACTATATTGGCAAAGGGAAGGCAAACATCAGAACAATCTAGACAAGAACAGGCCATTCAGTCCAACAAAGCTCACCAGTCCTATCCACTTAAGTCTCTCTATTATAAAAGGAAATCCTGGAACAAGACTTTCTCGGAGAACTCCCACGACAGTTAATTTCAGGTCCCAAGGTTTCTCTTGGCCAAGAGATTTTGCCAAGTCCCGCCCTCCTCTCAAACATTTACAACCACACCCATGGTCTTTTCTTCTCATTCCTGTGAATGCTACTGTCAGACGCAGTTCCTGCGCTCTCAGCTCCAAGCGGGGTCGGAAATAAAAGACAAAGAGTAGAAGACAAAGTAGAACTTCGTAAAGAGGTTCAAAAACGTTTGCATGATACACATGCAGAGCAGGTTAGAAATAATGAAAGTACTAAAATTCGAAAGTCTCAAAAAAATGATAATAAAGATTGCGTTATCGCTAACAAAAGGAAATTATTAGTTGGTGAAATAACAGAACAGCGAAAATGGACATAGGTGATATGACAGAAGTATGTAGTTATTGTTCGGCTTTAAACATTAAGTCGGAGACTTGTAGATTGTCTAATTTATCCTCATAATTCATCCCCTGTAGGCCTGGAATCAGCTAAATTGCTCTTCTCTGGACCTTTTCAAGTGCTGCTATGTCCATTTTGTAGCCTGGAGACCAAAACTGCACACAGTACTCCAGAAGAGGCTTCTGAACACTGTCTGGAAGTTGATAGTGATGAATCCACTGCAACTCCTAAATCCTTCTCTTAATATGTATTTTCGATTTTCAGACCTCCCATTGTGTATTCAAACCTAACATTTTTACTTCCTATATGTAATACTTCACATTCATTAACATTAAATTTAATCTGCCACAAATCTACCCAAGCCTGCATGCTGTCTAAGTCCCTCTGTAATGACTGAATGGATTCCAGATTATCTGCTGATCCACCTAGCATGGTATCGTGCAAACTGAACCAGCTTGTTATTTATATTCCCATCCAAATTATTTATAAAGATTAAAAATAGCAGCATCTCAAACACTTAGACCTGAAAGCCACCAAATTCTGATAAGGTTCCTCAGACCAAAGCTCTGGGAGTGGTACTTGTACCACTTGTACGTGAAAGGCACATCCTGTATGTGCACGCCATCCTCTGAGATAGAAATATACAAATGAGAAGGAATTGCAGCCTGGGTGAAAGTACCTAAGGTTCCACTGGAACATTAGAGGGTAGGTGACAATTCAGACACGTGGGCCACCTGACTCTAAACTTGGGGAGATGCTGAGGTCAAGAGAAAAGAGCAGCAGGTTTTTGTAATCAAAATAAGGTAAGGGTATAGCAGTGGCCACTAGGGAGAGATCCAGTCTGCTGTTTCTGGAGTGAAAACTGAGTCGCACCTGTCTCTTAAAGTAATGATTGGGGTCGGCTGGAAGTTACCCTAGAAGGTGGTTTAAGGCTCATTAGAAAATTGAGTCTAGTGTGTGGAAGTGAATTGATGTAATGATCCATCGAACTAATCAAAGGAAGGAACAAAGGAAGGAAGAAAGTGTGAGAGGTATAAGATTACATGTTGCCCTGCATTGGTTTACACAAAATCTCTCATCATCATGTATTTTATAAGTTACAGTCCAGTGTGACAGTTTGAGGTCGCTGTCGTCCTCTTGAACCCTCTGACCACTCCAGACACCAGGTAAAAGTCCAATTATTATTTATTTGGACACTAATAATGTGCACAAAGCACCTACACTCCACAATACTTATATAATAAATCAATAATCAATCAATACAATAAACAATCCTCCACTCCCAGACGCATTGCCACCCTTCCACCCAGCTCAGCTCAACGCTCTGGTCTCTCAAAGTCCTTTTTATAGTCCTTGACCCAGAAGTGTTTCGCCCTCTCTGTCCACGTGACTAGGAACACTTCTGGGTCAGATAAAAATCCTTTTTCTTCACCCCGGAAGCACGTCATTCCTCCTGTCCATGTGACTTGGATGTACTTCCGGGGCGTAGGGCAAATAATCCTTGTTCCTCCCTGCAGCGTCCCCTAGTGGCCCCCACGGCATCCAGCAGGGTTGGTGATAAAAACTGCATTGTCCAGGATTCCCTGCTGGCATTCAGGTCACCTCCATGCTGCATGGAGGACTCCACCTGGCGGCCTGGGGGTATTGGCTGGGATGAACGGCCGGCCACATATCACACCAGATAATTTAAAAGTCATTCTGGTACATACATTTTAGCCTCAGTTACCTGGGAAACCTGACAAATTCACGTACACAGCTTACCTTTCCTTACTTTTTCTACAGTATGCTCTTCCAACAGATAATGAATTTTTTTTACCATTTTATTTTGTTACCATTTCATATTTATGTACATTTAATTTATTACCAAAGTGTAACACATGCAAGTTCAACACATATTAAGGATTACCATGAAAGCTCTAAAGCACCTGTTTTATTAGGTGAATTACTGACATCAATGTCTAAACTGAATGATGGTAATACATGTATGACCTGAAGCAAGTCTAGTAACAGTCAGGTTTCAATCTATAAATAGAAAGACATATGTTTGTTTTTATTTTTCAGTATTTCCTTCTGTAGTTCTCCTTGTGATTTATGAACCCCAGGGGAAACACTTCTCTTTCTGCGCTAGTCTGTGTGCACTGGGAGTCTCTTTTACTCTAGCAGTAGTGATGATCTGAGAGAAAGCGTTCCACCCGGCATTCTGCTTTTCTGCTTGGAATGACTCTGTGGTATCAAAAAAGTAATGACTCTCTTTGACATGCATTCAAATGTAGTAAGTAATGTAGCATTCATTGTATTTATACCTTCTGCTATATAAAAGTTTTCCCAACATACTCATCCTTTAGAATCTGCTCTGCTGAGCACCCATGTTCATATTATTCTTGGATGTGCTGTAAAAAACTGTTGTGATTTATTTTTTCCTTGGGCTTCTCACCTTCACTGTGTTCTATAAATAAATCCTATTTTTAAACTAATTATTGTTTCCTGCAGCACAAATTGCAAATGAATTAGATGAAAGGAGGTGCAGCAGAACTGATCAATTAGTGAGTGTCGGTTTCAGCAGCAAATTGCTTTGTAAGCACAAGGCAGGATATAGATGACTTAAACTATTGCATTTTTAGCAAATAAACAATTTTTGGATGGAATAAATGACTCTGGAAAAATAAATGTTATTTTGATTTAGTCTTGCAACTGTTCTGGAAATTATTTAATATCTTATGTTTAAACAGGTGTAGAGTTTGTTTTTTTCAGAAAGTGTAGTTGTTTTCTTTTCTGACTAAATAATTGTTTTTACAAAATAATAACAATTCAAATCTAATTAAAAGTTTACCAAAGGAACAGTCATTTGTTTCCTAAACCTGCTTACTCCAATACAGGGTCATAAGGAACTGGGGCCTACCCTGGTAGCACTGGCTATAAGGCAGAAGCCAACCCAGATAGCCATTGTATCTCTGAGCGGATTCGTTCACACTGTCATTTACTCATACTGCTCAACTTAGCCTGTATATATTTGGGATGAAACAACATGACCAGAATAGGCACCAGTCATCCCACTTTACAGGACCTGCGCTATTCCAAAGTCTTGAGACAGACAGGGAAAATCATCACCGACCCCTCACCTCCAGGTCACAACCTCTTTGAACTTCTCCCATCTGCCAGCCATCAAGACTAAACCAGTAGATATTAATGTTCAATCTTCAGGGCCCCTTTGGCTGCAGATTTTTGATCCAACCAGTATCTCAACCAGTTAGTCATTGTTTCCTTTAATTGATTTCATTGTTTAATTTGCTGACCCATTTTTTTCCTTTTATTTTGCATTTTAAAAAGTGCAGTAGCATCAGATTTACACTTATAGGAAATTAAGCCATATTTGTATGTTTTCTGTATACAGTAATCCCTCACCTATCGCGGGGGTTACGTTCCAGAGCCCCCCGCGATAGGTGAAAATCCGCGAAGTAGCGACCTATATTTATTTTATTATTTATACATATTTTAAGGCTTTATAAACCCTTCCCACACTCTTATAAACCTTTCTCACTCTCTTGTTAACCTTTCCCACACTCTTATAAACACTTCCTATGCTCTTAAACACTTTCTGCATTCTTAAACACTGCAGACAAACACTGCCTGCACGCAGCGATCAGATGTCGATGTGTCTGCACTCGCTTTGTGAAGGGGGGCAGCTGAACTCACGCTGAGCAGAAATGGACTTTGTGCTGCTTCTGCCAAAATGCCTGCTTGTCGCCCTGCACGTTCGGAAGGATGAGGAGGGGTGGGGGGGTGTGAGGGCTGAACGCACGTTCGCTCAAACCCCCCTCCCCGGAGGCGGAGTACGCTCCTGCCACTTCGCATTGTCAAGGGAGTGGGGAGCTGAATGAACGCTAAGGAGAAGTGGACTTTTTGCTGGCTTTGTGCTGCTTGTCGCACTGCCTGTCAATAATTTAAAAGCCTGTACATCACCAATTTTCCTGTCCCACTGTCTTGTCTTGCGTGAAGTTAAAATGTTTTATAATAGTGAGATGTTACTCATATCCTTAGCCCCACATCCACATATCATATGTGTTAACAAAGTGTGTTTTATAAGTTTACATGTGTTTAAAGCACGTGGGATGGGTATTTGAAGGCTTAAACTATAAAAATATTTATTTATATGGTCTTTCTATATCATGGATTTTCTCCTGTTGCTGTTGGGTCTGGATCATAACTTCCGCGATAGGCGGGCAATCACTTGTATTTAAAAACCCGCGAAGTCGTGAATCCGCGAAAAGTGAACCGTGAAGTAGCGAGGGATTACTGTACTTTGAATGCTTACTTTGTCTTTTTTAGTTCACCTTTTCTGAGGAGATTGTGTTTTTAGTTGTATCTGAATACAGAAAATTAATACAGAAAATGAATGAAAAGCAGAGCAGACACCAGTACAAATGACTCAGCCTACTTCAGTGTTACCACTTGTTTGCTTATTATTAAATAATTATATAAATAAACAAAAAAAGAATGAATTCTTACCCATCAAACATATACATTTCTGTTTCATTCAGTAAAAATAACCAGTTCATAATTTTTGAATAGTTGTAAAAAGCATAGAAATTTGGAAAAAATGGCTTGATTAATTGAAGCAGGAGTCCAATTAAGAGAAGAAGTAGGTTGGGACAAAAAGCTGCAGCCACTGGGAGCCCCAAGGCCTAAACGTTGAGAACAACTGAACTAAACTTCAGCAGAACAAGCAGATACAACAGTTTCTTTCCAAAAGACATCAACCCATAAACAGTTAATCTGGCTGTCCTTGTTCAGTCTGGGTCCGCCTCCCCCTTTCTGGGCGTCCAGAGTTGGGACCAGAGCCAGCATCACATCTGATGCCCTCTGAGTTGCTCCCCCAGCACCTTACCCCACCGGGTCCTCCGTGGGTCGTAGCCAAATGTGTGGCCTGGAGAGGCACTACTCTCTCGGGCCCCTGCCCAGAGCTCTTGTCCCACTCAAGTCAGAACGGTCACAAACTGCCTTTCCCTACCACTCCTCTGTCGGCTGCGGGGCAAGTACTGTACCTATCTGCTTCAGCAATGTGGTTTCAATGCCATAGAACCAGAAAGTAGGTGGCACAGTGGCAGGTCTGGTGCCACACTATAAGGAGACCAAGGTTCATGTCATGGGTCCTCCCTGTGTCAAGTTTCCTCTGGGTGCTCTGGTTTCCACCCATTGTCCAAAGATATGTAAGTTAGGTGAACTGGCGACACTAAATTGGCCCTACTGTGTTTGAAGTGTGGGTGTGTTCTCCCTGTGATGGACTGGCACCCTGTCCCTGGTTTGTTTCTGCCTGGTGCCCTATTCCAGCTGGGATAGGCTCCAGCACTCCCTGACACCATGGTCTGGATTAAGTGGGACAGAAAATGACATGGTATTGTTTAGTCTGGGCACCCCCCTCCCCCAATATCTTGCTAATGTGTAATTCAGTTTTTATTTCAGTATTTCTTGCACTGCTTTGCTCTTTGACTGCATACATTTATATTCTTTTCCTTGCGTTTATCTCAGGTGTGTACTTGCCAATTGTGTGCATGTTTGTCAAGTAACTGTACTTGGAGAGCCAATAAATGTGACGCTGATTCTGAAATTAGATGAATACGTACACCAAGACCACACCAAGTTCACAGACAATGTTCACAAAGTGGAATTTGGACCCTGGACCCCAGAGCTGGGAGGCCACAGGGCTAACCATTGTGTAACTGTACTGGAAGTAAAAAATAAAAAAAATCACCTGATATTCGAAATGTCATAGAGGTTCTCTTATCTGTTAATCTGAGAGAGGGATTTACACTTTTTAGTCTGGTTATTTTTTTATCGTTATTATTTTTTATGATTACATACAGTGCATTAGGCTGAAACATTTTAATGCCAGACACAGTAGGATTGCAAAATCTCCACACAACTTCCTCAAAGCCAAATCATTAAGTGATGTTAAAAAGGGTAAGCTAAGCAGCTTAATAAATAATCAATCATTTAATATTTAATATTCTATAATTAAAAATGTGTTTAAAGTGCAGCGAGTTTTCATTCCTTGCAACTTACGCAGCCTTCGCTCACTGGGGAAGAGGATGCAGTGAGTGTCACAGCAAGCTGTAAAGCCAAGAAATTTTTGTCACCAGTCCAGAAGCTCATGCTTTTTTGATGGTTGACATATACCCTGTCAGGACCTGGCACTGTTTCAGAGTGTTTTTGACTTTCTTTTTATTAATTTTTGACTTGCCCCCCACCCCTTCTCTGCTTCTTAGTGGATCACATATGCATCAGCATATGACATTTACAGGCGGCATCCTGTGTAGCGGTAGATCATTTTGAACTTTTATTATTGTTGGGGAAACACGGTCATTCTGCTTTTTGTGTGATAGGAAAAGAGAATAAAGATATTGAAAAATGGATATTCAAAAAACAAACAGAAAGAAGAACAGAAAAATGGGATCACATGCCTCAAATTTAACCTGTTTTGTTATGTTATGTATTGTGGCAGGAGGCTGGGGGGCAGACCCAGCCGGGACGCCTGGAAGGAGATCTATATGTCTCCCGGGCCACGAGGGGGCATCCACCCTGGATAGCAGCTGGACCACGGAGAAGTAGCAGGGAGGCTGAAACCCATGGGGCCCCAAGCCTCATAAAGCCCAGGAGATCGACATTTCCGCCACACCTGGGAAGGTGAAGGAAGGACCTTCCAGCAACATCCAGAAGGTGCTTCCAGGTGCTCATGTGACACTTCCGCCACACCAGGAAGTGCCGCCAGAAGAACGTCAGCGAGCATCTGGAGCACGTCCGGGTGACTATAAAGGGGGCCACCTTCCTACAGTCAGAAAGAGTCGGGAGCTGGAGGAGGACGAAGCTCCAGTGGCGGAGGGAAGAAAGGCGGCTCACGGACATTGAAAGGCCCGAGTAAGGGTGATTGGTATGGGGCACTGTGTGTGCAAAACTGTATATAAACGGGTGTTTTATAGAAATACTGGTGTCAATGGTGTTCGGACTAGCTCTCACAGTATCTATGAAACTTCCTAAAGCTGGTGTGAAATTTTCCCATAACAACTTTCTCTCCTGCTACACCCATTTTAAAATAACAGTCTTGATCCACTGTACTAATTTCTTTCATAATTTTAAACACTTCAATCATGTTTCCTCTTAATCTCTGTTTTCTTAAACTGAAAGGGATCAACTTCTGTAATCTTTCTTCATAACTCTTACCCTGCAGACCTAGCCTAGTTGCTCTTCTCTGGACTTTCTCTAGCATTGCTATGTCTTCTTTGTAAAACTGCACACAGTTATAAAGTTAAGCAAAACCTCCTTTGACCTTTAAAACCTCTTTTGACTTTTACCTGTTAATTCACAAAATGATATAATTTTAAAAAATCAATTAAGTTAAACCTATTGTTTGTTCTCTTTAGAATTTTTTCATTGTCATTGTGTCGTCATTTGTTTGCTGTCTTTGTGGGAGCACCATGATTTTGTGTCTCTGGATTGTATGGGTGTTGCCATTTTGTTGCCCAGTCGTCATAATGCTGCATGGTTGCTAGGTTTGAGAAATGTGAGCCATGCTATAAAGATGATAGTTAAGATGGTAGCTCACATAATCAGGTGTCCAAACTTTAAACTTCTCTCTTTCAATAAAATAAAAACATTGTCTTATTAATAGTATATGTAACACGTTTTTTTCTTTCTGACTGTGATTTCAGGCATTTGTTTTGGCTTTGGCACCTTGGTTATTTTGACTTTAGCGATTGACCTCACTTATCTGACAATTCCTTAGAAAATACATTTAAATTTATTTGCATCTCTGCTGCTCAAAAATGTATTTGCAACACTTTTATGCTATTTGATGTGTTATTTGACAGACATTTTTGTTTGTTTGTACATTTTCCTGCAGGGCATTGCTGCTCTTCTTTTGACTTTGAAACCTACAGATTTGCCTGTTTAATAATTGAGATCTGACTTTGTGGTACAGCATATTGCACTGAAGTACAAACAAAGAATTTCCAAAAAACAGCATATCTTCTCTTTCATTTTTTTTTTTATTGTATCAGTCTGGTAAATTATGAGCCCTGCACATGTCAAGCTGTGCATCTGCAACAAAGTAAAAAAAAATCCTAGTTTTCTTGTTAGGGTACATTCACTCATACAAGGCACACGAAAAGGTGTAGAAAGATGTCTTTAAATATGAACCAGAGTACCAGAACAAAAAATAAAACACATATGTACAAGGACAATTTCAAAATTTTATGCAGTCAATGGTCCAAGTACAAATCTCATTATTGTTACCCTGTTCTCACAATTGTTAAAATCAGCATAGGTAAGAAAAAAAGCATTAAATGTATTAAACAGAAGTCTTTAAAGGCACAAAAACCTTGATTATAAGAAGTTCCTGCCTGAAACCAAAAAGTCTGCTTAACACATTCCTACATTTGGAAGTTTACCTGAATGGTGTACTGGCTGTATCAAAATGGACAGAAGAAAAAAGGAGGATCCACTCAGCAAATAGCCTCAATAATCCTGCCGACTACATCATTTATAGATGTAAGGGGACATTCTCAAACCATCCACAAACCCAAATACAGTGGTGTGAAAAACTATTTGCCCCCTTCCTGATTTCTTATTCTTTTGCATGTTTGTCACACAAAATGTTTCTGATCATCAAACACATTTAACCATTAGTCAAATATAACACAAGTAAACACAAAATGCAGTTTGTAAATGGTGGTTTTTATTATTTAGGGAGAAAAAAAAAATCCAAACCTACATGGCCCTGTGTGAAAAAGTAATTGCCCCCTGAACCTAATAACTGGTTGGGCCACCCTTAGCAGCAATAACTGCAATCAAGCGTTTGCGATAACTTGCAATGAGTCTATTACAGCGCTCTGGAGGAATTTTGGCCCACTCATCTTTGCAAAATTGTTGTAATTCAGCTTTATTTGAGGGTTTTCTAGCATGAACCGCCTTTTTAAGGTCATGCCATAGCATCTCAATTGGATTCAGGTCAGGACTTTGACTAGGCCACTCCAAAGTCTTCATTTTGTTTTTCTTCAGCCATTCAGAGGTGGATTTGCTGGTGTGTTTTGGGTCATTGTCCTGTTGCAGCACCCAAGATCGCTTCAGCTTGAGTTGACGAACAGATGGCCGGACATTCTCCTTCAGGATTTTTTGGTAGACAGTAGAATTCATGGTTCCATCTATCACAGCAAGCCTTCCAGGTCCTGAAGCAGCAAAACAACCCCAGACCATCACACTACCACCACCATATTTTACTGTTGGTATGATGTTCTTTTTCTGAAATGCTGTGTTCCTTTTACGCCAGATGTAACGGGACATTTGCCTTCCAAAAAGTTCAACTTTTGACTCGTCAGTCCACAAGGTATTTTCCCAAAAGTCTTGGCAATCATTGAGATGTTTCTTAGCAAAATTGAGACGAGCCCTAATGTTCTTTTTGCTTAACAATGGTTTGCGTCTTGGAAATATGCCATGCAGGCCGTTTTTGCCCAGTCTCTTTCTTATGGTGGAGTCGTGAACACTGACCTTAATTGAGGCAAGTGAGGCCTGCAGTTCTTTAGACGTTGTCCTGGGGTCTTTTGTGACCTCTCGGATGAGTCGTCTCTGCGCTCTTGGGGTAATTTTGGTCGGCCGGCCACTCCTAGGAAGGTTCACCACTGTTCCATGTTTTTGCCATTTGTGGATAATGGCTCTCACTGTGGTTCGCTGGAGTCCCAAAGCTTTAGAAATGGCTTTATAACCTTTACCAGACTGATAGATCTCAATTACTTCTGTTCTCATTTGTTCCTGAATTTCTTTGGATCTTGGCATGATGTCTAGCTTTTGAGGTGCTTTTGGTCTACTTCTCTGTGTCAGGCAGCTCCTATTTAAGTGATTTCTTGATTGAAACAGGTGTGGCAGTAATCAGGCCTGGGGGTGGCTACGGAAATTGAACTCAGGTGTGATACACCACAGTTAGGTTATTTTTTAACTAGGGGGCAATTACTTTTTCACACACGGCCATGTAGGTTTGGATTTTTTTTCTCCCTAAATAATAAACACCATCATTTAAAAACTGCATTTTGTGTTTACTTGTGTTATATTTGACTAATGGTTAAATGTGTTTGATGATCAGAAACATTTTGTGTGACAAACATGCAAAAGAATAAGAAATCAGGAAGGGGGCAAATAGTTTTTCACACCACTGTAATGATCTAACAATGCCAAAACTATGACATAATAGGGGTTATTAATATAAAGGATAGGAAGCAGAACAGGGAGAATACAAAATACAACAAAAGTGTAAAACAAAAAAACCCTATGCTTCACAGGCCTAACTACACAAAATAGAGTTGTAACTGGGGTGGCTGGTCCAATAGAACATTATTAATAAATACATTTGCTATGCTCTGACATCTCTTACTTCTCTCCACTGAGCTATTCTTAGTTCCCACTTTCAAGTTTAGTGGCATTATAATACAAATGACTTTTAACCCCTGTCCACCATCTTGTATATGTGTATATATACTGATACACCATGTGTATCAGTAAGGTGCTGCTGGAGTATGTGAATTTCCCCTTGGGATTAATAAAGTATCTATCTATCTATCTATCTATCTATCTATCTATCTATCTATCTATCTATCTATCTATCTATCTATCTATCTATCTATCTATCTATCTATCTATCTATCTATCTGTCTACTTCCCTGCATGCTACTGAATTGCTTTCAGGGTGTTGGACGCTGGATAGAAATCCTTTGGTCTGTTGAACGGTCTTCCCAACAGTCTAGCTGAGCCCAACCATACAGTACTGTCTTCAGCAATGGAGAGAACTCCTAATATTTCAATGAGTTTCAAGTGTCTTTTACAATATTGGTCTCTAAATGCATATTTAATTTTTTGCAATAACTACAAATTTACATATAACTTTAGTTCATATTTATATACTTATATAAAAGTATTAAGTGTGGTAGTTTAATTTAATTCTCAGAACAGCTGTATAGTGTCGCCCATGCTACAAAGTGCTACTGAAATGTTGGTGTTGTTGAAAGTGGCATATGGTGAGGATATGAAAACGTCATGTAGAAGTAGAGGTTCAAGGAATGACAAGAAGATGTGAATGACAAAGTCATAAGTTGATCATCCATCATGACAATACCCCAAGCAATGATACGCTTAGTGTTTGTGACTTCCTGGCTAAAAAGTCCATTACCAAATTGCATTATTCCCCCTATTCACTTGATTTAGCTTCCTTGTGATTTCTGGCTCTTCCCAAAAATAAAAACATCCCATCCATGAAAGGACAAACATATTTAGACATTTCTGATATCCAGCATAATGTGACAAAGGAACTCAAGGGGTATTCCAGAAACAGAATTCCAGGTGGTAGGAGACTCGGGATAACAAAAATAAATTCTAGGCAGCCTGGCTTCAACACATACAGTATATTGCCCAAGAAGTGATGCCAGGCTAGGGTATTAATCTGTCCACCTTCTTTCTGGCCTGTTGAACTTGGAGGCAAATGTTAAACAAGTGTGAGAAAGAGAGACCACTGTATGAGAAGAGTGTTTGATGGAAGGGAGGCAAGGAGACAGCACTGCGTTGTTACTGTGGGAATGTGGACATTTGGGTATTTCATATGAGCAACCAGTCTTATAACCAACCAGTGTTATAAAACCCACCTTCTTGACCCTTATTTTATTTACAGTATACCTTGTGACAGGCCCCTATTGTTAGAACGCGGAATATGATTTTTCAGATTTTATCCTGTGGTCATTTTTTAGTTTAATTTCTATGGAACAGGAGATGAATGGTCTCCAAAAAATTTCAAAATATATAAACACGTTAATCTCCACAAACATTCATTAAAGTAATTGTTTTGTCTTTTTTTTGCAGTTTTGGGTTACCGGCAGTCTGAGGAAGTCTTTACAACAGTGAGCTCATCAAAGATATAGCAGGCTTCAATGCAGCATGACTGTTACTGTGTATCATAAGTGACCTGTTTTAATAAGGGATTTCAAACGTGACTTCATTTTGTTAGCTTCAGCAGTGGGTATTCTAAAAGGGTGTGCCGTGCACCAAGTGAACAATTCAACACCAATCCTGTGACAATATAAATCCATTAAATATGCCTTTTATAGCTGCAATCGTCATAAAACCGTCCAGCAGAACATGTTCTGGTACATTAATTCTTCTTCAGATTGTCTGCATCTTGCTGCCATTAGCACCTGAATTAGGACTAAAAAAAGAAAAGGTAGGAAAGAAAAATCTGTTTGCAGTTGCTGTTTAGAATTGCTGTTCATATAACTTACATCAACATTTGCCAATTAAATTACATTATTTGTGCTTATGTTCTGAATTTAAACAATATACAGCAGCTTAATTCGATTTTCTTTCAATTTATAGATTTTTCATGAAACATTACAGAGGCTGCACTCTTCTTTCTGCAAGGATCTCCTGTAGCCAAATAGTTTTTTTTATAAGTTAATGAAACATTATTTGCTAATCATGAAAACTCAAATGGATTTATGTCAAAAGTGTGCTATTTAAGCTTTAAAAAAATGTTATGCTTGCTAGGACAGCGGACTGTTCAGCTATTAAATTAGGCGTACAAGTAATGTTGGCAAATCGCCTTTCTATGAGAGCAAAGTTCTCTTAAGGTGAAAATGAGTTCATGCATTTTGTTTTTATAAGCAGTTCTGGCAGGAAAAAAGCCCAAGTTGGTTAAATTAGCTGATAGCTAAAATGTTCCAGTATCTGGTTTTGCATTTTTTTAAAAAGTGGTTAGACTCTCCAATATAACTTCATTAGTGGACAAATTGTTTAAGATTCTCAGGACCCTTGGTGTAATAATTCTGCTTCCCTATTTTGATGAATTGTGCTGGGTCAGCTTTACTGGTTCCTTTGAGAATCCTGAAGGCCTGAATTGGGTTTGCTCAGAACTAAAAAGGTTCAATTCCCTTAACTCTTCAGAGCAGGACCTGCCCTCAGATGTACTTGGATTCTCTTCTCTGAACTGTGTCTGCTTTATTGTGTTGATCAGAAGTGCATACATTAGGCCAGATGTGGCCTCTCGTGCATCTTACAAACTTTGAGTATAAAATTCTTTCACTTTTATTCAGCTATTACATTTCTTTGATTGCTTCTGCTCATTTCCTGAAAGATGCAAGTGTAGTGTCAATATAAGACCTTAAATTCATTTCAGGCATTTTCTATAGGTCAGTATGACCTATCCTTTCAGTGTATTTTTTTTTTGCTTTAGTGTTCTAGGAGCACCTTCCACTTGTGTATATTTAAAGTACTGAACAGTTCAAAGGCGATTCTATTGTAGTTCTTGTACCTGTGATAATTTTTGTTATCTCTATGTTATTGCCTCAACACACATGCACTTTCATCTGTCAATAATAAACAGAACATTTTGAGATAGCCTTGTCTTTTGTATTATTCTGATGTGACAAGATGGCTAGAAGATGCTTTCTTTCTTATTCTTGGTAAACTGTAGCTCTGATTTATTAGATTGACTGGACCTGCCACACAGTTTTAAAAGTCTACCCTGAGCTATTTTTTAATTTGCTTTTTTTGTTCTTTGTCTTAAAGAGGAGAAAAAGAGATCTGAGATGTTTGCTTCAGATACTAAGAAAAATAGTAAAGTCAGAAGTATCAATAATAGCATACCCAGCATGACTTGTAAGAAGAAGAGCAAAAGCAGTAAGAAGCAGCCATTGAAGGCAGTGGAACACAGCCCTCCTGATTTGGAGTTAACACTATACAAGATTATTGTCTATTATATCTGCCTTGCACTCTCCACCTTGCATTTTATAAACTTGCACTGCGTTTTTATTGCTCTTTAATTAATATTGTTTTTATCAGTATGCTGCTGCTGGAGTATGTGAATTTCCCCTTGGGGATTAATAAAGTATCTATCTATCTATCTATCTATCTATCTATCTATCTATCTATCTATCTATCTATCTATCTATCTATCTATCTATCTAATGACACATTTTACCATGAACTAATTAATTTTATCATTATATTCTGTTAATATATATCTGTATATTTTTAAATGTATGTTACATAATTTTAGTTGTCTTTTTTATTATTATTGACATGTTTGCCAGTTTATCTTTGCTATTGATAGCACTACCAACACTGCTGCTCAGAAGAATCCCAAGACACATGAATACATCGCATCACACAGCAGAAAATGTCATGGTGCAGCAATAACATTTGTTTATATGTATATTTATGCCTATTTAGAGGTTTTTAATCATTCAGATTCCACTTCACATATTATTTTCACATTTTACCTTGTAATCCAAAGGTTAATTTTTAAAAACGTTTTTGTTTTCTTTATTTACACCACACTATTTTTAAGGTTACTTGACCTCACTCTTCACACCGATGACATAATGGAATGTATGACTTATCCCTCAGTGCATGAAAAACCTTTTGATCTTCAGATTAATTTATAGTAATTAATTAACTAAGTTTCCAAGTAGGCCCTAAGACTAGGATTTTGTGTTCTGCCTCTTCTGAATCTGGCAATTGCCCTTATTTTGGCTGCTCGTTCCTGTTTTAGATTATGCAGTATTTTGACCCTCATTTGCCTTTTGATCATGATTTCTCATTTCTTAATCATCTCTTAGCTGTTTTAGTGCTCACAATAATCCTCAACACCTTGTAAGTCACCTGACATGGCAGCCATCACTCTAAGACTGATACTTTGAATTTCATCTGAACATTGTTATATACAAAAGAAAGACTTGTTTGCAAGAGAAGACTAGCATCTCAGGTAATTTAATTTAATCTAAGAAATAGTTTGGGCTCTCAGTTTCTTGCACATTCTATTGGGTTTGAACTGGATGCCCCGTTAACAAAGACACGATTGTGTGATTTTCGTGTTTAACACACTACTCTATATGGTTAATACTTGCTTTGTCTGTGACAATCATATGTTTATCTTTAAAATGTTCTTAAAAATTGTGACAATGTGCTCAAAGAACAATGACATTCTTATCTGCATGTCTCCCACTGACTAGTGACACTAGTATAATATAAAGAGGAGGCAATTTTTAGAACACCAAAATTAAAAATAATATCAGAAAATATTTAAATAAAAAAGACACACAGTAATACACATTAGCTAAACTCATGCAATTGTCAGTACATTCAGCTGTTGAGTAGCCTTATGACCTGAGAGTAAAAACCGCCTCTGATTTAGTAGAGCTGCTGTAGCATATCCAGAATAGACAAAGGAAGAAAACTGTATATGATGGTTTAGGTTTTTATTGTTTGTTTCTTTCCAAGAGAACATGTGTTTTATATGTTTCAAACAGAACACAGTTGTATGCCAGTAATATTCTGCGCCAACTTCAGCACCTTCTGTGGGGATTTGTAATCATACCAAGATGTTATGCAGCCAGTCAACACGGACTCCATAGATGAGCAGGGATAACGATTCGTGGGGTTTCTGCAGACATCTAAAGAAGTAAAGGCATTAATGAGCCTTCTTGGTTATAGTGAAGCTATGTTGTGCCCATTTTAGATTCAGAGTCCCTACACAGCATCCCCTTTAAAGTAGATCGGCATGTGGTCTACTTCCTCAAGTCTACTACCAGCTGGTTGGTTTTGCTGACATCAAGGGAGAGATTGTTGTCCTGGTACCACAGTTTCAGTAGATAAAGTTTTCCTCCGTAGGCCATTTTTTATTGTTGGTGATAACAGTAACATCAGTAGATTTAATGATGGAGCTGGAACTGTATCTGGTCATGTGGTTAAAGATGAGCAAAGATCGCAGAAGTGGACTGGGCATATTGCCCTATGGAGTACCTGTGTTGGGGATCAGAGTGGAAGGTTTGATGCTGTCTATCTGCATTTGCTGGGTATTAAAAGGAGACATGACTGAAGTGTTTAAATTATAAAGTGAATTAGTACAGTGAAAGTTGGAAACTTGTAAAGGGTAACTTTTACACAAACATTGGGAAATATTTCTTTACACAGCGAACCATAAAACGCATGGAAAAAGCTACCAAGTACTGCGGTAGACAGTAGGACTTTAGTGACTTTCAAAACTCGACTTGATGCAGTTTTACAAGAAAGAAGTTGATAGGACTGACAAACTTTGCTGGGCTGAATGGCATGTTCCCATATAGATTGTTCTAATGTTCTAAAATGCAATGTTGAGTTGCCAAAGGTTGCACAATTATCCAAGTGTGGCATCTTGCTGATCGGTCTTGCTAGAACAGCAGGGTCAGTTTCTCAAAGCCCTTTCACTGGTGAGAAGAAACTTGCACCGGTAAGAAGAGTTTGCAAGACTCTCACTAGCTTTCTGAAAAGGGGTGGCACTTGTAAATCCATTTGAGAATTGGTGTTAACACTAACTTTGCTCAGGAGGTGCTGAGAGGCTTTTGACTGGTTGAATCAATATGTGTTGGCAGGCGTAAAATTGTTACTATTTGTTGTATGCTTCAGACATCAAAACATTGTCCAACAGAGACAAAGATACACCAGAGCAGCCAATGAAGAACAAGGAATTATGTATATATGTATTAACAAAATAAGTAGAAAATAGTAAAATGTTTTGTTTGAAAAAATAAGACATCTACACTCCAGCTTTCTGCTTTAAGGTAAACAAGATGGCACCATGTTATAGGTGATACAATAAGAATGAGTACTTCCTCAGTTCAATGCTCAGTTACCAGAGTTTGCAGTGCACAGACAGCCAAAGCACCATTGTGTAGAATCATATTTTATGCATAAACTGTTAATCTGAATAATTTATGCAGTGACTACACATTTGCAAGTTAAATATTTGAATGTCTTTTGTGTTTTAATGTTGCAGTTAGATTTACATCAACAATGGTGATTTCTATGTTGTGATAATCTGTGTGAGGTCTGCAGGAGATTGGAGACGACTTTCTGTTCATGTTTGTTTTCTATGCCTCTGACCTGCATCAAATAAATTAAACTTTTTATAGTACTATTAAATGACCCTCTGTCAAAAATGCTTTTTGTGCACTGTTAATAAGTTTTAAACACTTTAAGTGTAGATATGGGTCAACTCTTAAACAGTTACTTTAACACTAGTAATATTACTATGTGCAATTTGTGGGTTTTCAAATACAGTATGACTTATCTGATTGACAATGCACATATTGGGATTGCATACCTCATTGATGAACCGCATTTCTATGTTCGTAGAAAAGGATTTCCTTCCCTACGATGGACAGACACCCCCACCAGGGATTGCTGTCTGCCTCGCACCTAATTCTTGCAGGGATAGGCTTCGACTTTCCTGAGACCCTTCCCTGAATGTGTGAATCTTCTGAGACAAAATGCTGTCAGATGTGGCCAGGAGCCACACAAGATGCATCAGAGCTTTGTATCAGTCAGGTGGTGTCCTACAGCATTCCAGGAAAATTTGTGATGACACTAATGTAAACATTCCAGATACTAATCATTCTGTCATAATGATGAATCTGCAAGTTGTACCCACTGCCACCATCTCACTGACATTGTTTGAATCTTTATACCACCCATTACTGAGGTAATTAACAGCTCTTTCACTATTGTCGCTAGTACAGATATTGTGCGTTCCTTGCACAGTTGGTTTTGAGTCATTTCCTTCTCTCTTACTATAGCTTACTTTCTTACTTTAGTTTTGCCATGCATTTAATGCGTATTTCATTTAGTACAATTTCTCTAAATTTACATTTTGAACGGCCACATTATTTTATAATTTATTTTTATGGTTTCCGATCGGATCCCTATTTTAAAGTGATGTTTTTCACCAAAACTTTAGGCAACTACACCTCTTAAAGGGAAGGTTTTTCGAGGCATGGGTTTCTTTTACTGGTGAGAGGTTGTCATTTTCCACTGATCTTCTTGAAAGCCTTTGAGAAATTAACAGAACAGCTTGGTGAGACACTAGTGAGAAGAATGCTTATACTGTTTGTTATTGTGGAACTAGCCTGCAGTGTTGAATTCTGATCTATAGTCTATAAACAGTACCCTGGCATAGTAGTGGTTATTATCCAGGAAGGAGAGAATGGCATGATGTGCAAAGGATATGACATGCATTGTGGAGTGCTTGTGATGATAAGCACACTGAGGGTGGTCTGAATTATGCTCACTGAGCACCTAGGGAGCAGGAGTCTTATCAAAATATTTCAACACAATGTTAGTTAGTGCCACTGGTCAGTAATCATGAGACAGGCCACTTTTAGTCCATTCAGTATGAGAACAATCATTAGTTTTTAACAACAAAGCTTTGCATTACATCAGCAGCAACTAGGAGATTAAACATCAGCTACTCTGGTCTTGTTTCATTGTGTACATTTGCTAGTTTCAAACAGTTCTTTCTCAATGAACAGAGTGCCCATCTTGATTAGATAAAACAATACAAATCTCAGCAGCCCAGCAGGTCACATAACACTTTAACTGACTTACTTCCAGGAAAGTTCAATCATTTAAAGAAGGTGCTTGTCTTCAATTTGTTTGCCTGGAAACAAGGAACCTTATTTTAGGCTAACACAGAAGGATTTTTATTCAAGTAAGAATGTAGTGGAAAACAGGACATGGATAAAATGCAGTACAAAGTTCTTTAACATTTCCATACGATACATTTTCAGACAACTACTTTCTGTAACGTTTTTCTCTTATCAATAAAAAGTGCCCTCATCCTGAATTGGTTCAAGCATGTTAGAAATATGGATGGATCAATAATAAGTAGTGTTTATATTTACTGAAATTACTGGGTACAGTAATACATGGTGCCTTCCTTCCCACAGTACATCTGTTTTGTTCATTTTCAGGCAGCACTGGTAATGCTGCTCACATTCTACTATCACCTTTTTTTCGTTGACAAAACAGTACAACTGACTGAGTTGCTCCTGCCATTGCTATGAATGTCACAATCTGCTATATGGCATGGTTAATTGATTCCAGGGGGATCAGAGGGTAAATCGGAAATAATGTCATGCAAAGGCTGCTGGGAATGCTTCATAAAAGCTTACACATAAATTCAATAATTATAAATAATACATTCCATATAAACACTCCTTACACTTCACTCTTAAGTAGAGCACATTGTAAGAATTATTGTGTAATATATAAAAAGGCAACATAAATAAACCTGTTAATGGCAAGTAAGGTATAAAGATCAATAAGTCCCAGAGACGAAGGACGCCTAGGCACTACAGAGTGACTCACTAATTAAGTTAATGATTAGTAATGAGAAGTTATTTAAATCCTATATAGTTTAGGGATTTTCTGCATTTTCCTAAGACACCTTCTGTAAAGGGTTCAGTAAATACGCATGACTTATTTATTTATTTAAGACACTTCTCAAGAGGTACTGCATGAATTACTGCCACAAGCAAATTTTCTCTTCCAAATTGACTAGCAAGTTGTAAATTAATGGTTTCACACAGTGGGAAATGTACAGTCAGGAAACGGATGGAAGGACATTTTGTACTTTAAATGCACTCTCAAAGTGTTTGTGCCTTTTTGTTAATTTATATGCAATTATTCTGTGTTTTTATGACTTCATGAAAGCGTGCTGATAGTTTTGCATAAATGAATTGAATATTATTGCTATTATTTTTATTGTGAATTTGTCTGACAGCTATATCCAAGGAAACTTACAATGTTAGGATATATTGCAATTGTTTACATACTTTTTTTTTCTTTTTTTACAAATGGAGGACAGGCAGTTTAAGAGATTGCTCAGGGTGCCTTGAGAGGAGCTGTGGTATTGTATGAGGAAGTCGGGAGTGGCAGAGAAGTACGTAAGAGTTGTACAGGATATGTACGAGGGAAGTCTGCGGTAGAAGTGACGGATGCATTCGAGGTGGAGGTGGGATTACATCAGGGATCGGCTCTGAGCCCTTTTTTATTTGCAATGGTGATGGACAGGTTGACAGACGAGATTAGACAGGAGTCCCCGTGGACTATGATGTTTGCTGATGACATTGTGATCTTAGCTATAGTAAGGAGCAGGTTGAGGAGACCCTGGAGAGGTGGAGATATGCACTAGAGAGGAGAGGAATGAAGGTCAGTAAGAACAAGACAGAATACATGTGTGTAAATGAGAGGGAGGTCAGTGGAATGGTGAGGATGCAAGGAGTAGAGTTGGCGAAGGTGGATGAGTTTAAATACTTGGGATCAACAGTACAGAGTAATGGGGATTGTGGAAGAGAGGTGAAAAAGAGAGTGCAGGCAGGGTGGAATGGGTAGAGAAGAGTGTCAGGAGTAATTTGTGACAGACAAATATCAGCAAGAGTCAAAGGAAAGATCAATAGGACAGTAGTGAGACCAGCTATGTTATATGGGTTGGAGACGGTGGCACTGACTAGAAAGCAGGAGGCAGAGCTGGAGGTAGCAGAGTTAAAGATGCTAAGATTTGCACTGGGTGTGATGAGGATGAATAGGATTAGAAATGAGTACATTAGAGGGTCAGCTCAAGTTGGACGGTTGGGAGACAAAGTCAGAGGTGCGAGATTGCGTTGGTTTGGACATGTACAGAGGAGAGATGCTGGGTATATTAGGAGAAGGATGCTAAGGATAGAGCTGCCTGGCAAGAGAACAAGAGGAAGGCCTAAGTGAAGGTTTATGGATGTGGTGAGAGAGATCATGCAGGTGATGGGTGTAATAGAACAAGATGCGGAGGACAGAAAGATATGGAAGAAGATGATCCGCTGTGGCGACCCCTAATGAGAGCAGCCAAAACAAAGAAGAAGATTAACATCACTGCTACACTTGAGCAACTAAAGATATGCGTATCTGCTAGAAAGACACAAGTCTTCCCACTGTATCTTTAATTTTGACTAATTGAAGATTATTTTAAATGTCCAATAGGGGAATACATTTGGTTAACATGAATAGGTTATTAAATAACATTTATTATTTAAGAAGCAGTGTTTGATAATTTTAAAATAATATTATTCGCATGATGATATAGATGTTTTACAAAGGAAACGCCATTGCATTGTATTAAAATATGTAGTACTCCTATAATATGTGTGGACTCTGATGTGGTGATACATGTTAGTTAAATTATGGTGAAGTTTGAATGAGTACAGTGCTGTGAAAAAAGTTTTTTTTTCCATCCATATGTTATGAAGTCACTATGTAGACAGCTTTCAGATGAAGTGTTATTGAAATTTGTCACATTATATTAATGTTCTCTATGTATGTTTAAGTAATCTTTAAAAAAAAAACCACCACTTCAAATATATCAGTGCATGCTAATTCAGTCAACATAAAATCGATGTTGGGCATTGTGAATCAGAATCAAATCGAATCAGGACATTAATGCCAATAGCCAGTCCTAACAAGCGACCACCTGCTATGGCAGCTCCGTGTTTGTTTGTCTTCATCATTGTTTACTAATGTCTAGCACTTTTTTATGGATAACACGATTAATTGTAAATGTGAAGAAAGACTCGCAATCACTTACACTTGACAGCAACTGCTGGACTTGCACCCTTTGTCTTCTAGAGCCTTGGATCTAATCGCTGGACTACCAGCAAAACTACTGCGTAGATGTCAGGGGAAAAAGATGCTCAGCTTCACGATAAGAGAAGGTACAGACCTTAACTGCCTTTGATTATCATGGGAGATGTAAGATCACTGGTGAATAAAATGGATGCGCTCTCAACACTGATCAGTAGTCCAAAGGAATACAAACTCAGCAGTCTCATGTGCTTCACGGAAATGTGGCTTAGAGCTGAAACACCAGACTCCGTGGTTGCACTAGATGGATTTAAAATTGCACATGTATACAGAGGCAGGAGTGAATGCAGCAAGAAGAATAGAGATGGCCTTGCTGCTTAATTCTTCCAAAATAAAATCAAGTCTAGTTTTGAAAGTCCCTAAAGTCCTACTGCCTACCACACTACTTGGCAGATTATTCCATGTGTCTATGATTCTCTGTGTGAAGAAAAATTTCCTAATGTTTGTGCAAAATTTACCCTTAAAAAGTTTCCAACTGCTGATCTGCTGTACCTAGACTAAAAAGGAAGGTTCAGCTCTTTTAATCATTCTTCATAATTCATCCCCTGTAACCCTGGAATCAGCCTAGACTTTTTCTAGTGCTACTATGTCCTTTTTGTAGCCTGGAGACAAAAGCTGTATGCAGTACTCCAGATAAGGCCTCACCAGTGTGTTACAAAGCTTGAGCATAACCTCCTTGGACTTGTACTCTACACATTGTGCTAAATAACCTAAAATTCTGTTTGCCTTCTTAATGGCCTCTGAACAATGTCTGGAAGTTGAAAGTGATGAATCCACTGTAAATCATAAATCCTTCTCATAAGGTGTACATTTGATTTTCAGACCTGTGTATTCAAACCTAATGTTTTTACTTCATACATGTAAAACTTTACATTTACTTACATTAAATTTCATCTGCCACAAATCTGCACAAGCCTGTAATGCTGTCCATACCCCTTTGTAATGATTCAACGTATTCTAAATTATCCACCTTTCTTGGTATCATCTGCTGACTTAACCAGCTTGTTATTTATATTCCTATCCAAATTTATATATATTAAAAATAACAGTGGCCCTAGCACTGACCCCTGTGGAACACCACTCTTAATGTCAGCCAATTCTGATAAGGTTCCTTGCACCTTCACCCTCTGCTTCCTGTGTCTGAGTCAATTTTGCACCCATCAACAAACATCACCCTGAACTCCCACTTGTTTTAGTTTGATGCCGAACCTCTCATGTGGCACCTTATCAAATGCTTTCTGAAAGCCCAGATAAATAATATCATATGCTCCACTTTGATTATATCCTTTTGTTGCTTGTTCATAGAACTCCAGCATGTTAGTAAAACACAACCTCCTTCTTCTGCACTCATGCTGACTGTTCAGTAAAACTCCTGTACTTGCCACATGTTGCTCAATCTTATCCGTAATAATTCCTTCCATTAATTTTCCTGTGATGCACGTTAAGCTTACTGGCCTATAGTTGCTTGGATCTGACCAGTTAGCCTTTTTATATAATGGGATAATATTTGATATTTTCTAGTGCTTTGGAAAAAATACTGAATGCTTCAAGGGTTTATATATGATAACTTCCTTAAGAACCTCAGAGTAAATGTTATCTGATCCTCATGATTTGCTTGATTTCAGCCTATTTAATCTGAGTAGTACTTCTCTGTTTACAATTCCAAAATCATTCAGAACCTCCTTAGTTTTCCATTTTACCACTGGGAGGTTACCTACTTCCTCACATGTGAAGACCTCAGAAAAATATGAGTTTGGAGAATCTGCTATATCACTGTATGTATTTTTACATTTTCCTTTACTATTCCTAATGCACTTCACCTCTTCCTTGACTTTTCTTTTACTACTGAAATACTGAAATAATCTCTTTGGGTCATCTTTCACCTTATCTACTAAATTTCTCTCTAACTGACTTTTAGTCTCCCTAATATCCTTCTTAATGGTTGCCCTAAGATTCACATTGGACTTAGTTTTATACTCCTTATACAGGTGTTTTTTATTCTTTACTATCCCATTGCATTTTTTAAAAATTTACCACTAATTCCAAATTTAGGTATGTACCTGTCCTATATTACATGTAAGACATTTTTTAACCTATTCCACTGCTCCTTGACTCTTGTCTCCACACTTATCCCAGTCTATCCTGCTTAGACACTGCCACATCTGCTCAAAATTTGTTCTACCAAAGTTATACTTAACAATTTTAGTCTTTGCATCTGCACTCTTCCGAATCACTGTGAACTGTATTATATTATGGTTACTTGATGCTAGTGGTTGAATCACCTCTACATCCTCAATTCTATCCTGATTATTACAAAATACTAAATTTAGACAGGCTCCTCCTGCGTGGATGCTTTAAAATACTATGTTAAAAAACAGTCACTGATTACTTCTAAAACCTCCTGCACTTGTTTTCCACTATTTGCAAGGTTATTCCAGTTAATATTTGGGTAGTTAAAGTCCCTCATATGACTATAATATCCCCCTGTAAGCTTGCCATTTTAATACTACTAAAAAGATGTGCATTGAAATGACTGTCTGCATTTGGAGGACTATAACATACTCCTAAAATAAGACCTCATTCCCTAATGCTTCCCCGTAGAAGCCACAAGTCCTCACTAAGATGGGGCTCATCGTCCAACTGAATAGGACTTGTGTTTGAATTCTGTTGACATAAACAGCAATCCCCCCTCCTTTTCTGTTCTGTCTATCCTTCTTAAAAATGTGCATCCCTCTATATTATACTCACCCCCTTCTTTGTTATTTAGCCAGGTTTCTGTTATTGCTATAATTTCATAATTATGCTCCGATACATACAACTCCAACTCACTTATTTTATTTTTGATACTTCTAACATTTAGGCAAGCTATCTTTAATGTGTTACTCGATTTACTTTTGCATTTGAATGCTAGGTTAGAATTTACATTACTATGCATTTTTGTTTTTACAGTATTGTTTGTTCTTTCATGTACAGTTCTAAACTGGCCTGTCCTACACTCCCTCCCTCCTCATAACCTAGATTAAAAAATCTTCAACTAACCTACTCAAATGCCTCCCCAACACAATGGTGCCTCTGTGATTCAGATGTAACCTGTTGTGGCTTAACAGGTCCCACCTGTTTCAAAAGGAGTCCCAATGCCCCATAAACCTATACCATTCTATCCTACACCAAGATTTGAGCCACGCATTAAGCCTTCTAATTTCCTCAGTCTTCCCTGGACTGGCATGTGGCACAGGCAGAACTTCAGAGAATACCACCTTGTCAGTTCTGCTCCTCAGCCTGGCATCTAACGCTTTAAATTTGGATTGCATATGGCAGACTACCCTTATAATGTATATGACATTTGTTCCAACATGGACAATGACAACTGGATCCACCCCTGATTTGGTTGCTTTTATTCACCCTTTCAGAGAGGTCTCCCACCTGTCCACCTGGAAAGCAACACGCCACGCAACACTCTCCATCACTAGAGCAAACCTACGCTTCAGTCCACCTGATGACTGAGTCCCCAGCTATCACTACCTCTCTCTTTCTGAAAACTGGTTTTGAAGTGGCCCGTTGGGGATCCTCATACCTATCTACCAGAGACACAATCCAGCTCGGCAAGGACCTGAAAAACAGTTTGATCCTTCCAGTTCTGGGGCTGATACCCCTGGACAGTATGCACCCTTCACCTTGCACCCTGTGACTGTGACCTTTGGTGTGCACACTATCTCTGTAAAGGACACCTGGGCCAGTTTCCGCCACTTCTCTACTACAGTGCAAGCCAGCCAACATCTCCAGTTCAGCAACCCTGAGCTTGAGGTGCTGGATCAGCTGGCATCTCCTGCAGATGTAGCCCTCATAGAAAACTGGCTCCTTAAAGCCATCCTCTAAAAAGTCCGACATCCAACAGGACTTGCATTGCACTGGCCTCATTATTAAAATTTGACTCCATTTGTATTTGGTCATGTTAATGAACCCTTATGCTGTCACCATCTTCAATGGTCTACATTTCTGACTGCTAAGGACTGCTCATTCTAGAAAAAATCTCTTATTAAATATCCACTGCCAGATAATTTTCTACTGTCTTGTCTGCTCCTACAGCTGCTTGTGTCTAATTGCTGCCTTGACACTAGTTGCCAGCCTATGTACCGTGGAGTCCTTCTCTTTACTGCTTTGAAATCAGCCGCTACCTTTTTTTCATCACTAAGGAACCATTGTTTCTATTACTTATAAACTATTTGTATCTACAACACTGGTTATTTACTTGCAGAGATGCTGGTGTCAGCTGTTGCTGCTTACTGTCTTGCATCACCAATGCTAGTTTCAATACAAATAACAAGTACAAGTAATGAGTGACTTTTTAAAACACTCAGCTGCTTTTGCTCCTGTATGGGTGAAAAAAAGGCAAAAAACCTTTCTAAAGGGAAAAAAAGGCTTTAAAAATTCCTGCATGGCTCCTTAGAGGCAACCAAAACACAAAGTTTTTAGGAGCAAAATGTATCTTTTAATTCATTCTCACACCACAGAAAACACAAAAACTTCCAGCCACTTCTCTTTCATTTGCAAGGATGATGTCAGCACATCAGTATGTCTCAGTCGCAGTCTCCAATCAGCCTCTCCTGGGGACATCTGGGATTTTTAAACATGGTTCAATTTCCTCCATCCTCACCAATTTTTACCAGTTTGTGGACTGAGAAACAAGAGAAAACAGGTCCCTGGACTTGTTATATGCCAATGTTAAAGAGGCGTATAGCTCTGTTGCTTAGCCACCTTTAGGCCAATCGGACCATAATTTGGTACAGTTCATACCTGCATATAAACCCAATGTCCAGAGGTTTCCAGCCACCACCAGGACCAAGCAAGAAAAGACAATGGAGGTTGAGGAGGCTATTTAGGATGCCTTTGAGAACACTGACTGGAATATGCTTTGTGAGTCACATGGCCAGGACATTGAGGAAATGAGTCACTGTATCACAGACTACATCAAATATTGTGTGAATAACACAAACTCTACACAGACAGTGTGTTGTTTTCCCAAAAACAAGCCATAGATAACAAAAGAACTGAAATCCTTACTGAATATGAAGAATAGCACCTTCAAATCTGGAGATAAAGATAAAATCAAGTTGGTGCACCCATAACAAAAGAAGCCCACTACAGAGACAAACTCGAGCACAAGTTGCAACAAAACAACATGAAGAAAAAGTGGAACGGAATGAGGAATATCACTGGTTATAAACAGGCTATAAAACATGCAGAGAAACCTTCAACAGGTTTGACTCATTCTTGTTAGTACAGCCATCCCCCAACACTGCTAGCCACTATGTGCAAGCTGAGATGGTTACAGAATTTCAACTGCCACCTGCACCCCACACGACCTTCCCCTATAATGACATCACACCTGTGGTCTCCTGCTCCCCTCCGCTCCCTGGACTGTGTGTTTCTGATGCTCAAGTGAGGAGAGAGTTGGGAAAACTCTGCATAAACAGGGGGCAGATAGAATCAGCCCCAGGGTGGTAAACACATGTACCAGGGTCCTTCAGCACCTGTTCTCCCTTTCCTTGAATTTGCAGAATGTTTCCCCAGCTGTGTGGTCCCAGTGCCAAAGAAAGGAAATTCAAGTGATCCCATTTGCTCCTACTTCATACATCATGAAGACCTTGAGAGGCGTATCCTAAAACAGCTATGACTGCTGGTCTCAGAACATCTGGACCTTCTGCAGTTAGCCTATCAGGCACAGAAGGATGTGGAGGGTGCTGTCATCTACATGCTTTACAGAACCTACTCCCACTTGGGCAAAGTTGGTACTACAGTCATTCAGGATAATGTTCTTTGACTTTTCCAGTGCTTTTAATACCATTCTACTTCAGCGACTGGGGAAAAAGCTCAAGGCTTTGAATCTTATCTTGTTGCTCCCACAATCTCCCACAATGTATGCAAGACTTGGAGATATGTGCAGTATATTTGAACATTATATCACACAAATTGTGATTCACCTCACAATCAACCACGAAAAAAGTCACTTTTACGCAACATTAAAAATCTACCATTCATTTAAAGACCTGACAGAGTGTTTGTGAGTATGCATCACAAAAGTAGGCCATGTTTGCACTTGATACATATGCACAACCCAGGCATCATTTTAATAAACCGTGATTAATTAAATAAACAAAAATAATTAGTCACTTAGGCTTGTCAAAACAGTGCTAATGTACAACGTAAGATATCTCAGTGCATGGTTCAATAAAACTTTCCATACTACAGAAACCTCCAGGTTTGGATGCTCATTGAAATTCACACTCAGTGCAATGGCTCTAACACATCCTCTTCACTTGTGAATGTGACTGAAACTGTGTCCAATCTTTGGTCCTGAATGAAATAGAATTCTGGCTCTGAGTAATAACTAAAATGCATTCAGATCTGAGCAGTAGCTGAAACCACAGGCTGACATGGTCGGCGACAGGCCCAGAAGGAAAATAACTGCAACTTGACAAGCTTCCACAGAAACTCAATTTGGCTGAGTGAAAACTATTTACAGAAGTTTGTAAAATAAAATTATACAGTACATATATAGAATAATACAACTTCCTAGTCACAAACTTTACTGAGTATCTTTATATAGTTTCACTTTTCCTAATTTTCCTTTAGTGTAAAGACAAAGCAATTATGCCAGTTTATTTTAATTATAGTAGTAGTACCAGGATAGCAATATACTATACATAACACTGGGTGAAGGATTATTAACTGAAATGCTTATTTAATACTTGAGAATTATATTTTTTTTTTGGAATTGCAAGAGTGATGCAGTGCTTGGTGCTACTGCCCCATGGGTTCTAATTCCATGTCCAGCCATTGTCCAGGTGGAGTTCAAACCTGCCAGATCCACACCCTCAAAGATATACAGGTAATGTGAACTGGCACCATTTTGGCCAAGTGTGGGCATGTGCCCTATCCAGAGTTGATTTTTGTCTTGAACACAGTGCTACCCTCTGACCCTCAATGATTCCCCCCATGACCATGAATTGGAATAAGTTGACTTGGGGATGTATGCTTTTTGACACAATCAACTTTTGTGCACATAGTTTTGTGTAGCAGGCAGTGGAAGTTGCAGTTGTCAGAAGGTTAGATTGTCTGAAAGCCAAACCCACACGCTTGGTGTATGGACAGAAATTACTGTAGATTCAAACAGAATTACTGAATTACGTAATGAAATACTTCTTGTCATGTGCCAAGACTAACTGTGAAAAGGTTATTTTAATGCAAACACATACAAATATATAAATTGTATGATTGATTGAATTACTGACTTGTTAATGAACAATTACAAATTAAATTACATAGTTTTATGGCTACCGTCCTCATTTGGCTTAGCATTCTGATTATGAACAACTCCTTTTTTTGTTTAGAGTGTTGACAGGCCAGTATTTATGGTCCCATTTCTTGAAATATGGGGAAGAAAAAGGTTGTCTTAGTAGGGTTATCTGACCATACAATTACCAAAATATATAAGACCTGCCCGTTGGGTTCAAAACAGTCGCTAGTCTGCACTGCAGCAATATTCTTAATGTACTGTTCTTTCAATTTAATTTAGACACAGCCGTTACTAAAAAAGTCTTCCATGGTATTTACAGCTTATGACAATTGGATCATGTTATTTGTTTTCTTCTGTTCATTCAGCAAAATTCATGAAAGATATGTTACTTTTATCAGCATATATTAAGTACCTCAAGCATTACTTACACAGCTGTTTCTGAGCTATGCACAGTTAAACAATTCCTGTCACTTTGTTTCTCTGCATATGCTCATAGAAATACAGCCTGCCTAAAGTACAAAATTACTTCAAGTCAGCTCATCATGCACGCAAAATGACAGGGAGAAAGGAAGAATGCATGAAGCCATTTGTTATCAATAATTAGTTTATATTGATACCTATGTCTAAAATAGAAAAAAAATAAAATAAAATGTGCTTTAAGGCCTATATATGCAGAAGACTAATGGAACCCCAGAACCTGATGGAATTTTACCAGTTGTACTGATAGAAGTGAAAGACATAATTTATAAACCTTCATTAGGCATATTTGAATGGTCATTTCAGAGGAAAGAAGTGTCAGATGACTGGAAAATTGCAAACGTGACTTCAGTCTACAAGAAGGGAGACAAAATGGTACCTGGTAATTACAGACCAATAAGTCTTACTGTACTCCTATATCATGCAAATCTATGGAAACATCATGTATGAAAATAGCATACTAAATAAACGCAAGCATGGATTTATGAGAAGAGGATCCTGACAATCTATTAAATTTTTTGATCAGGCTATTTGACAAAAGCATTAGCATACAATATAATTAATTGTCTTAGACTTTCAAAAAGCTTTTCATGCAGTCTGTCTCCAAAGATGAATATTTAAACTAGAAGTTGTTGACATCAGTGGTAACCTACTAAACTGGATCTCAAGTTTGTTAACTTATTGGAAACAAAGGGTACAGGTAAGAGGAGAATGCTCCATGTCGGGTGATGTTACCAGTGGAGTCAGTGCCAGTGCTAGCTTATTTTGTGCCCTAGGCCAAACATATTAGTGTGCCAACCAACTGTTTGTTAGCTAACTGTGTGGCTGGGTCCCCCCCCCCCCTTTATGATCTGTGACGCAGGGTTCTCCCTTTGGACCACTAGTTTTTCAAATTTATGTAAATATACTGTACATAGATTCGGGAGTAGTTAGTAAACTGGTGAAATCTGCAGATGAGACTAGAATTGTAGGGGTACTGAGGAGGAAGCAAAAAATGTTAAATTCATAATTGGGCAAAGACTTAGAAAATGCAGTTTAACAATAAAAAGTACAAAGTGCTACATGTGGGCAAAAGAAATGTCAATTATAAATACAAGATGGGACACACTGTCCTACAGGAAGCAACATCTGAAAAGGATTTAGGATTATACATTGACATATAGTTCTCATTGTCAGACAGAATTAGAAAGACAAATATAATATTAGGTTATACTGTAAAAGCTGGTGAATATAAATCAAGGGACATTATACTTAGACTATATACTGCACTTGTAAAACCATATGTGGAGTATTGTGTGCAGTTCTGGTCACTACACTTCAAAAAACAAAAACAGAGCAGCACTGGAAGTGTTGTAGAGGAGAACAACCAGGTGCATCTTAGGACCTACCGACATGGCGTACCCCATTTAGGCTCAGAGAATTAAACCTGTTTAGTCTCAAGCAGAGGAGACTGTGAGCGGACCAAATCCAGTTCTTCAACATTCCAAAAGACATTGATAAAGTAGATTCAGCCAAATTCATTCAACTAAATGGTGAATCATGACACCAGTAGAAACTAAGAGGAAAGACTGAAGTCAGGAAGCACTTCTTTACTCATTGAGTTGTGGGAATTTGGAACAAACTACTGAATCATATATTTGAAGCAGAAACCTTTACATCCATTAGGTAGTGTCTAGAAGAGATACTGGGACAGCTTCACTCTTAGCTAAACAACCAAGCTCAAGGAACTAAAAAGTTGCTTCTTATTTTTCAAATTTCCTTGTCCTTATGTTGTTAATAAAAGTAATCATCATCACCATTACCATCACTGGTTTAATAAATGTAATCATCATCACCATTATCATCACTGGTTTAATAAAAGTAATCATCATCACCATTATCATCACTGGTTTAATAAATGTAATCATCATCACCATTATCATCACTGGTTTAATAAAAGTAATCATCATCACCATTATCATCACTGGTTTAATAAAAGTAATCATCATCACCATTATCATCACTGGTTGAATTCAAGTAATCATCATCATCACTAGTTTAATACAAGTAATCATCATCACCATTACCATCACTGGTTTAATAAAAGTAATCATCATCACCATTATCATCACTGGTTTAATAAAAGTAATCATCATCACTGGTTTAATAAAAGTAATCATCATCACCATTATCATCACTGGTTTAATAAAAGTAATCATCATCACTGATTTAATAAAAGTAATCATCATCACCATTATCATCACTGGTTTAATACAGCTAATCATCATCACCATTACCATCACTGGTTTAATAAAAGTAATCATCATCACTGGTTTAATAAAAGTAATATTCATCACCATTGCCATCACTGGTTTAATAAAAGTAATCATCACCATCATCATCATCACTGGTTTAATGCTAGTAATCATCATCATTATCAACACTGGTTTAAGTGCCATTTTCAAGATTTACTTAGGTTTGCAGGCTGCCCCATAAATCTTTTTCATCCATTCTCAGTGGTCTTGGCCATTCTGTTGGGTGAGACCCATTCTTTTAATATCATCTGACACTACCTCTAACCACTTCTTCTTTCACAACACCATCTCCTCCCAACCAAGTCTTTCTCTTAACTTCTTTTTCTCTTAACTTTTATCTTCCTCACACTCCGTGATATTCATCACATCCATCTGGTTATTCTCATCTCTGTTCTTTCCAGCTATGCTTCATGTTCTGAAAGTCCCCAGGTGTCGCTGTTAATTGTATATTTTATAATCTGATCATGCATAAGTGATTTTCGAAGATATGGGGCTGCCAGCTAACAAAAAACTGTTTATGTGTACTGCCAAACAAACATGTTTTAAATGAAGCTACAATAATTTATTAGATTGCTTTTCTGTACTGTCAAGGGTCGAACCACATAGAAGTAGATCCAACTTAACATGTATCATAAGGCTGCTAATTTATTTTTACACATTAAGGATGTATGAACACTACACAAGTACTGTGCAGGCCATAAGCAGAAAAATTATATTAAATATCCAATCATTTATCGCTCCATTTTTGCAAACTTACATTATGAAATGCAGGACCCAAGGCACTGGAGCATATCATGTCTAACGCATGGAATAAGAATCCATCTGATTACCAACACATGCAAACAGGCATACAGAAATTTTAAAAGTGTACACGAATGCATAGATACATCCATCCATCCATCCATTATCCAACCTACTGTATCCTAACACAGGGTCACGGGGGTCTGCTGGAGCCAATTGCATAGGTACAGTATTTAATATAGTACTATTGGTCGAGTGACAATAAACATTTTGCATTTAGTTCCACTCTGAACTACTCTGTGGTTGTTCCTCTGTCAGTGCAGGATTTACGTATAAGCTACACAAGCTATAGCTTAGGGCCCCCGCCTTCTTGGGGGCTCCCAAAACAAATTGTCCGAGTGAGCAATTGTCATATATACTTAAATATACTACAGCATTATTTGTCCCAATTAGGCCTGGCCTTAGGCATAGGCGAAGTAGGCGACCGCCTAGGGCCCCGGCGTCTGGGGGGCCCCGGATCGACTCCTTGGTCTAATTTTCACGCATTTCACAGAGCTTCCAGGGGGGCCCCTGGACCCCCCTTTCGCCTAGGGCCCCATAATACCTAAGACCGGGCCTGTCCTCTGTGGTAGTAAATGTCTCCTGATCCCCACAGGCTGTGTTGCATTTAGCTGATGCTTAAAATGTGTGAATTTGAAATGCTTAAAATAACTTGGTAAATGTTTTTATGTTTAGCTTCATAAAGTCCACTTCCAAGAGTAAGAATGTTGTTTAAGACCTATAGAGTAATTTTAAACCGAATGTATTTACAACCCTAAATAGTCCTGCAGAGTTAGAAAGCTACGAATGGCCCAGTTTTTCATTTTTTGAGAAACTATATTTGAATAAGATTTCCATTGTACTTGTTAAATGCAGCAAATAATTCCAAGATGAAATTAGAACTGAAATTGACAACAAACACCTACAATATGTTTTATACATAACGGAGGGTATGGTGTTACAGCAGTTTGTGCTGCTGACTCACAGCTCCAGAATCAGTTCTCCCTGTGTTTCTTTTTTGTGGCATCGTTTCTCTGCATGTTATTCTCGCACATACCAAAGAGATGTGTGATAGGCTAGTTACCCCCAGTGTAAGCTATTGTTATTGTGGGTGTGTGAAATAATATGGATTGAGATGGATTGACACAATGTCCAGGTCTGGTTTCTTCTTTGTGGCCAAGGCTCTGGATTCTACACATTGGACTGGAGAAGCAGGTTCTTTGGGGGATTGGATGTCTTATTGCAATTTGAGATGCAGCTGCTCACATGGAGTTCAAATTTGAGAGCAAAAATTTTCATTCCTACCTGTTAGTTTGCCTCTACCAGTGAAGGGTGTTAAATTTGTTTCGAGTTATGTTATTATTCTGTATTATTGTGATGTTATTGAATGCCAAAAACATTCATTCTGGTTTAATGGTTTGCATTGCCAAGTGGTTTTCATGCATGCAAAGTGAAAAAGCTAAGCACACAACAATACATATGGAATTATAATATGTAATGCGTATTTAACATGCAACACAAGTACATTTACAGATGGAATTATTAAGGAGATGATTAAGGAGAAGATTGAGCAGTGGGAGCTTTAAAGAACAGTAAGCATGGGTTCCAAAGAGGAAGGTCATGTTTTATTAATATGCTGGAATTTTATGAAGAACCAACAAAAGAATATCATCAGTGTGGTGCATATGATATTATTTACCTTGATTTTCAGAAAGCATTTCATAAAGTCCTACATGAAAGATTAGGCATTGATCTAAAAGAAGTGGGAGTTCAGGGTATAGTGTGTAACATTGGCTAAAATACAGGAAGCAGAGGGTGATGCTGCGAGGATCCTTATCAGAATTGGGTGATGGAAAAAGTTGTGTCACTCAGTGGTCAGAGCTGGGAGGCCACTGCTACTTTTAATATATATATGATCTGGATAGGAACATAATCAGCAAAATGGTCAAATCTGCAGATGATACCAAGCTTGGCAGATTCGCAGATAATATAAAATCTGTTGAATCATTACTAAGGGATGTGTATAGCATACAGGCCTGGGCAGACATGTAGCAGGTAAAATGTAACATAGGTAAATGTAAACTATTACATGTAGCAAGTAAAAATATTAGGTTTGAAAACACAATGGGAGGTATGCAAATTGACAGAACACCTAATAAGACTCATCACCATCAACATCCAGACAGCATTTAGAAGCCATTAAGAAGGCTAACAGAATGTTAAGTTATATAGCACGGCATGTAGAGTACAAGTCCAAGGAGGTTATGTTTAAGTAATATAACACACTGGTGAATCCAGGCTACAAAAAGGACAGAGCAGCACTGGAAAAAGTCCAAAGAAGAGTGACTAGGCTAATTCCAGGACTGTAGGGGGTGAGTTATGAAGGAAAGTTAAAAACGCTGAGCCTTTTCAGTTTAATCAAATGGAGTTTAAGAGGTGGCATGATTGAAGTGTTTAAAATTACAAAAGGAAATAGTACAGTGGATCACAGCTGTTGTCTTAAAATGAGTTCATCAAGAATACATGGACACATCTCAAAACTTATTAAGGGTAAATTTTGCACAAACAGTAGGAAGTTTTTCTTAATGCACAGAACTATAGACATACAGAATAAGTTACCCAGTAGTGTTGTGGACAGTATTACTCTAGGGACATTCAAAACTCAACCTGATGTTATTTTAAGGAATTAAGAGGATAGGACTGGCAAGCTACGTTGGGCTGAGAGGCCTGTTCTCGTCAACAGTTTTTCTAATGTTCTAATGATAAAACTCATGTTTTGAGATTAATCACTATCCCACTTTTGGTGCACTCTTTTGTAGTGGTGCTTGTAGACATTCAGAAACAAGCCACACTCATGTGTTACACAGACACAGCTGACAGAATCTGTGAACCCCAGAACACTTGTATGTATACCAGAACAGAGGTAACATTAAACTATTTGGCAGAAATGCCTTATTTTCTGTAGACAGCATTAGGCAAAAATATACTTCTCAGATTTTGAGGATTACAAATAAAAAGGGTGATGGAAATTAGAAATGTAACCTTTGGATTAGGCCAAAGTGCTCAGAGCACACATCATTTCCATCTGTAAAGAATATTTTAAATTTGTTATCTTGTTTTAGAAAAATCTCATTGAATTAAAAAAACATATTTAAGTTCTAATGCTTTAAAATAAAAATATCACAGGGAACAGATTCAGTGTAGGATTTGTTACTCAGTAAAATTAGCAAATTGGTCAAGAGGCTGGACAAGGCACTGAATATTAATTCATTGAAAAATATTACTTGTACACAAATTATTTAACTTGGTATACGTACCTTCCTTTACAAAAGTCTGACGACTACTGGATCTATATAGATATGGAACATTAAGGAAGAAAACTCTTGTACAGCATTAAGAGGAAAGACGCCTCACGTCTGGACAAACTGGTGAGGAAGGCAAGCTCTATTGTTGGCATGGAGCTGGACAGTTTAACATCTGTGGCAGAGCGAAGGGCGCTCAGCAGGCTCCTATCATTTATGGAGAATCCACTGCATCCACTAAATAATGTCATCTCCAGACAGAAGAGCAGCTTCAGCGACAGACTGCTGTCACTGTCCTGCTCCACTGACAGATTGAGGAGATCGTTCCACCCCCAAACTATGCGACTCTTTAATTCCATCCGGGGGGGTAAACGTTAACATTTAACATTATACATAGTTATTGTCTGTTTTTCAACTGCATTATTATCATTCTTTAATTTAATATTATTTATTGTATCAATATGCTGCTGCTGAAGAATGTGAATTTCCCATTGGGATTAATAAAGTATCTATCTATCTATCTATCTATCTATCTATCTATCTATCTATCTATCTATCTATCTATCTATCTATCTATCTATCTATCTATCTATCTATCTATCTATCTATCTATCTATCTATCTATCTATCTATCTAAATCCAGTCAGTGGGTTATGTGTAATCTAAGCAGGGAACAAAGCAGAAGCAAATCCTTGAGGGCAAGCCAGTCCACACAGTGCACACTCAGTCACACAGTCACTTGTAGCAGGCTAATTTAATGCTGCCAGTTAACCTAATTCTTAAATCTTTGGGAGGAACACCTGATTACTTGAAGGAAAAAAAGGCACAGGGTGAACGTAACAACTCCATACAGACACTGTCCAGGCTACATATAACAGAAATAACCACAATGCTGTCCTAAAGGAATAGGCTGGTGAAGTTTTTTTTCTTTTTATGTCTAAATAAAATATTGAATTCAATGCCACTAAACCAATTTCACTGTTTGTAGTAATGCTATATTAGAATGGCAAGGTATGCATCCCATATGTTCTGATATACAATACATAATTTTAGTCTAAAGGCTCCTGAGAAATGAAAGTGAAATGTGAAAAAAATTGCAAATAATACAGATATTTTTGATTTTATACTATTCATGATTTACAAGGTAAGCAAGTTGAAAATACAGTAAAGTATTAAAAAGTAGTACAAATTCAAGCCCTAGACAAGACAAATGTATATTTAATTAAGTAGCAACAACTCATTTAAATTATTCATTTAAGCATAAAACTGAAACACCAGAGAATTGACTTAAAATGTTCTTCTTGTATTCTGGAAACAACATCCAGTCTTCTAATGATATGTCACAAAACTACGGCTAATGCACGTCTGCCAACCAGCCAGCCAAAAAGCTGCACATGTGTGGTAAATCTCCCATGTGTCTCAATCAATGGCAATAGGGTGGACCACTAAAAACAGACAAGTGAAACTAAAAGGTATAAAACATAACATTCTTACACTTGCTTTATCCAATTTAGTGTTGTGGATGGCCAAACCCCACTCTGAAAGCACTGGATGCATAGCAGAAACCAGCCCTGGACAGAGATTCCGTTTTGACTTGGTAGGTAGGGTCCTAGGATGACCCTTTTCTCTCCTTTATACTTTAATTAACAGAATGTTTCAAATCCCATACTCTTACCACACTATCAGTTAGTGTAATTCTGTACTTTCCCCTTATTTTTACATCTCCACAGACAACTAGAGATAGTACCAAAAAAAGCAGGAGAAAAAGTGACCTATTTATTTATGTACAGTATTAAAGATAAAAACATTATAAATAGTGGCATAACAAAAAACAAGTATAATGTGACTTTGCAAACCAAACAACCTGTTAGTGCTAGATGTGTAGTTTCAGATGGCACATAAATTTGTGGTTACACTCGATTCTCTTCTTAGCCAGCTCATCACCTGCAGAGGACCAGACAGCATAGCCTGTCTGATTATGGCTGCCGGGTAAGAGATGCCCTTCTACAAGGATAGAACAGAGACATTTTACCTTTCTCTTTTAATTCCAGTCTTGTTGTCCTGGATATAAGTATTATACTGCATGGGAGTGTGCAATTCCCAGTGACTTAGCTTAGGCAGATTTAGCCCCCAGTCTTGCTCTGTCAGCATTTTCTCCAATTTCAAAAGAATCAACAAAGTTTCAAACAAACAAGAAAGGTAGGTGAGAAAGAAAGTCATTAAATCGCAAATTGGCTCAGATGATGTTTTTCTTGTCAATGAAACTGTTGGAGTAGCAAAAACTGGTTTATCTATCTTCATTGTACGTTAAAAGTAGATGGTTAGGCAATTGTTTAAATATTTATATTGTTATCAATCTATGTTTGATATTATTCCCTGTTACAGAACCAGACCATTACAGGACCTGCATGAAAATAACTAAAAGTAAAGAAATAATTTAAATGGGTCAATTGAGAATTTTTTTTATTACAATCTAGCTAGAGAATAAAGCATTTTGTATTTAAGCTATTCACAGAATTTAATATACTCAAAAATGTAATCCTCAGCATAGGATTTTAATGATTCAGTGTGTTTTTTTGGCTTTATTATTTCTGTTCAGTCACTGATGGCTTGTCTCAATAAAATGTAAAACTTAATTCTACCTCCTCAGCTCATGTGTCTTATGTATTCATGAATTACGATATAAACCAATTCTGAACTGCATAATGCATCAACCCTTTGCTCAATTCAATTAGACATTCTCTAGTAATTACCATTAAATAAGACATAACTGTAAGTACCGGTAGTTGCAATCTTGACAAAGTCTCATAGGTCTAGAGAAAAAGTTTTTGAAAATATTTGTTAGCCTCAAGATAATAAATATTCTGATGGCAGCATTCATTAAAGGTGCTACATTGTTGTCAATACTTTGAATGATTAGGGGTCTCCATCGGCTGACTAAGGTGAAAGATATTAGCACCATGGTCCCTTCAAAAGATTTATTATTCATCCATCCATTATTTCTTTTTTCTGAAGCTACTTACTGTATATATTTTGTTATTATAGGAAAAATCTTTGCTTTTAGACTCTGTTGTGGTTAATTCCTCCCTTTTGATCAAACATCAGCCTTTGTCCTCCAACAACTCTCCGCCATTTAGGCACACAAGCTATCAAACTGGTTGAGCTAAAGAGAAATGTTAATAATTTAAGTAGTTAGTAATGCTATTAACTATGTGGAAAGTGTTGTCACTCCATCATAATATGCATGCAACACATAAAGTTTAGCAATGGTAATCAGTCTTGCAGAATTATTTTGGAACCTAAGGAGAAAACCAATGGATATACTGGGAGATTATGTAAGCTGTGCAAAAATAGCATTGTAGAGTGGTATGTACATAAAAAATGTTTTTTTTAGAACATTACAATGTAGATGAGAACAGGCCACTCAGCCCAACAAAGTTCACCAGTCTTATGCACTTAATTCTACTAAAGTATCATCAACTATAGTTTTGAAAGGCACTAAAGTCCTACTGCCTACCTTTCTTAACTGTGTCCCTGTGTTAAAACTCATTTTAAAATAACAGTCTCAATTCAATGTACTAATTCCCTTCCTAATTTTAAACACTTCAATCCTCTTAATCTTCTTTTGCTTAAACTGAAAAGGCTCAGCTCTTTTAATGTGTAGCCCTGGAATCAGCCTAGTCACTCTTCTTTGGACCTTTTCTAGTGCTGCTATGTCCTTTTTGTAGCCTGGAGACCAAAACTGCACACAGAACTCCAGAAGAGGCCTCACCAGTGCATTATAAAGCTTCAGCATAACCTCCTTGAACTTGCACTCTACCCATCATGCTATATAGCCTGATATTCTGTTAGCCTTCTTAATGCCTTCTGCGCACTGTCTGGAGGTTGATAGTGTTGAGATCACTACAACATCTAAATCTTTCTCATAAGGTGTACTTTCAATTTTCAGACCTCCCATTGTCTATTCAAACCTAACATAACATAAAATAAATAACATAACATAAATGTGAATTTCACCTTGGGATTAATAAAGTATCTATCTATCTATCTATCTATCTATCTATCTATCTATCTATCTATCTATCTATCTATCTATCTATCTATCTATCTATCTATCTATCTATCTATCTATCTATCTATCTATCTATCTATCTATCTATCTATCTATCTATCTATCTATCTATCTAACATTTGTACTTCCTACAAGTAGCAATTTACATTTACTGACATTAAATTTCATCTGCAACAAATCTGCCCAAGCCCGTATGCTGTCCAAATCCTGTTGTAATGATTCAACTGATTCTTATACCAATCTACCTAGCTTTGCATCATCTGCAAACTTAACCAGCTTGTTACTTATATTCCTATCCAAATCATTTATATATATTAAAAATAACAGCGGCTCTAGCACTGACCCCTGTCAAACACCACTTTTAATGTCAGCCAGTTCTTGCACCAAAACCCTCTGTTTCACAGGCAATTCTGCAGCCATCTAAAAACATCACCTTGAACTCCCACTTCTTTTAGTTTGATGCCCAACCTCTCATGCGGCACCTTATCAAATGTTTTCTGAAAGTCAAGATAAATAATATGATATACTCCAGGTTGATCATATCCTTTTGTTGCTTCCTCATGTATAGTGTATATAGTCATCTAGACTGGCATAATTGTATCTTGGAGTAGAGTAAGTAATATATCTGTGCATTTAAACATGAATGTATTTAAACTTGCTAACATGCAGTAAAGCAGGGATGCATTTCAGTTTCATGATGTTGTCAATATTGCTTCTGGTGCATATGTAAAAACACTATAGAATTTGTGATGGATGTACCACTTTATTTGTTATCCATTGCATTAAACACAGGAAGCTATCATGGGCCAGTTAGTTGTAATTGAACAAGTAGATTGGCATAGCATAACAGAAGTAAGAAAAAACTAAAAGAAACTCATAGAAATGAGCAATTGAAAGAAAAATAAATTTTGAGAACTCAGTAGAGAAGTTGACTAGTTATATTGATAGACGAGAGCAGATTTACCTGATAAACAAAACTGAAAATAACAAGTTTAGTACAAAAGTGCAAAACTTAAAATTTACTTAAAACTGAACTGGTAATTGTGCAAACAATTGTTGCAAATTCCTTAAGATCTAAAGAACATTGCTATTGCAGACCATTACCACAGTCACAAATGAAATCAGTAAAAGAATGAGTCAACATCAAAGCACTCAGACTGAGAAGATTTAGAGGCTTGCAGAGTATAATTAGATTTATGTTTAAGGTGTTCAGAAAACAGATTTGGTGAAGGTTATACACACAAGAAAACACAGAAGTGTTTCCTTACAGAGAGAAATGACACAAGGTAGTGGATTAGAAATAAGAGTAACCATGTTAACAGCTGTACAAGACATGCTGAAACTACAAAGTAAAACCACTGGGGAGTGCAACATTTTAGTAAAACGCCAAGAATATTTTAGAATGCTGGTTTAAAAGTAAAGAATGTAGACAGTGCAATAGAAAATGGCACATGATGAGAGGGAAAATCATTGACAAAATCAAAGTAATGAAGTGGCCTAAATGCTGAGGATATAAAGTATAAGGTCTGTAGAAAGCTCACCAGCTCCTCTGTTTTCTCTGATATCTGAGGGCAGCTAGCATTTCTCCATCTGTTCTCACTAACTGTCTACAGTTAGACAGCACATTGGAGTCCATCCTCGCTGGTGCATCACATCACTTGTTCAGCTTATGATCGCAAATCAGAAGGTGCCGAAGGCAGCACAGAATATTACCAGCACCAAACTGGCTTCTGTTAATAACATATATAACACAGGCAACCATAAAAGGCAAACAGGATCATTAAAGACTTCAGCCATCCTGCACAGCCATTTTTTTCACTCCTCCCTTCTGACAAACGGTACAGAATAACTTGTACTCACAAGTTGTAATGTTGCTGAACAGTTAATCATAAGAACAAATACTGTAACATAACAAACCGTGTACATATATAATACCTATAAATAAAGTACATAGTGTATATATTGATATTGTAAGCACCATGGAGGACAGACAGGCACAAAGGCTGGAAGAGGAAACAGCTTGCTGCCTGGTCGGAGGTACGTATATTATGGACCAGTGGTAGCCAGAAGCCTGGAACAGTTCCATCCCCCATACAACAGGTGGCAGTGGTCTTCCTAAGGCATCCCAGTATGGAACGTGCAGGGGTACATGGGAGTTGGAGTCTGGAAGTTTAGCCCTGTTGGGGTCCCTGTGTGCCATTAGAGGGTGCTGTCGGTGGAGAATCTCCTTGGTTTCACCAAGACTGGAAGAGCATCCAAAAGGATACACTATAGCACCAGAAACATAACCAGGTCCAGCTTAAAAGGAACCTCGCGGCATCTCCTGGATGAGTAACAGTTGGGAGGCAGCGGGCAACACTCAACAAGAGAAACAGAAAGAAGAGGAGAGGAAGAAGATTTACTTCTTTTTAATTGTGGTTTGGTTGTGTTTGCACAGTTAGTGATTTATTTGTGTGTAAAAAAAATCCTTTATTTGAACCTGGGATTATGTTGGGTGATGTTGTGTCTGAGGTTTGGGGCTCAGTGGCACCCCGTTGTGGGCACAATATGCAATATATGTTTAATTCTAAGTATACTTGACTTGGGCTTCAATCCCACAAAGAGTTGGAGCTCAAAATAATCCAGGTGAGTTCTGAAAACGGAAGAATGAGAGTAAAGATGGAATTACACACAGAAACACATTACAAAAGGGACTTACATTGCTCCCAAGGACTGATTTTGATGAGCACGCTGCAAATGGCATGACATGGCAATGAATGATCCTGTCAAATGATTCATACAGGATTTTATAAAGTCAAAAAAAAAAACTGAACACAACTTCATCGCTCCACTCCTCCCTGCCCTTTCAACCAGGCACTAGATCGCAGCACTACTTTGCATGATTATGGTTGGAAGTTTTGAAGCCAGATTTGTGTCAGTATTTTAAAGAGAACTAGTGTGTCTCAAAAGCAAAGTAGCATAGTTAGTAAGAAACTGTAGACATGACATCTAGAAACAGCAACCCGGACAATGAAAAGACACCTGAGGCTCAAAAGTAAAGCTATTCTTTGGAGACCTAATTTTGTTGTGATTCTTGGAAAAGCATCCCCCAAAGTAAATTTGCAAACCACTTCAATGACTTGAGTGAATAAGTTAATATTAATTAGCAATTTCTATGTGATGTTTTTGCTTTATTTACTAAGGGAAGGAAATGTTTATCCTTTCCTAGAGTATATATGTCAACACCGTATAAATATCCATAAAAATGTTTTATTTAGACATTAATTCCACACTGTTTAAATTTGCAGAACATTAAAATGAGCCAGTGCATTAATATCTGATAGCAGGGTACACGAACTTGCAGAAAAGACTTCATTAAGGCCTTGGGCATAAGCGCACAAAGACAACACGGCCTCAAGTCCAAACTGAAGTCTGCGTAATGTGATGAGACAATACAACCTGCTACTTCCAGAACGCCATCCCATACTTCACTCTTTTGGATGAAATTTATCAAGTTAATGCAATTTATGAATTCAAAAATAGCTGCCGTCTGTTCTTGGCTTTTAAGTGTGCTTATTAATTATAAAAACAAAAAACTGTAGTTACAAATTTAAGTCTGCAAGCTTTGTGTGGTGCAGGCAATCATGAATCTGCTGTTATATTTATCATTAAGTCATAGACGCAGGTGGGGGAAAAGCCCCACGGCATGTTGTCTGAAATTTGACAAGCCTTTAGGTGTTTAAAATTAATGGATTGCTCTTCCTGTGGATGGCAAGCTGCACATACATCCTTCTCTAAAATGTGTTTTGTGTCTGCTACCAGAGAGGCAATGTATTTTACTTATTGATGACTCTTTAAAAATACTGCATCTTTACAGCTGAGTAGGTTTTGCTTCTGCCCTATACAACTGTTCCTAGTGTCAGTGTTTAAGTTTCATGTGCAATCCATCATTTTAGAAGCAATGAACGCAAAGACTATTTATAATTTCCAGTTCATCTTCTCATAATACGATAACTTTTAAGGTTACAATAGTAACACGTTTTTCAAGGTTTTCATGATTATCCTCTACATTTATAGTATTAATCTAATATTTATCTGTTATAGGTACAGGGCCATTGATTTATAGGAATATGCAAATTTAAAAATAAGATGCAAGAGCAAAATTATGTGTAGCATATTCCAAGAATTGCTTGAGTGTGCAAATATTTATGAGATCGTTTTAATAAAGCCACATGAGGATATAAAACAAATTAATTGGGAACATAGCAAAAGGCTAATTAAAAGGTTTAGACATCAGCTAAATATTCCTGCATATATTATGAACATGATTTTCAGCAAGACAAACAGGAAAGAAAATTAATTTAGTAGACAATTCGTTAACATGTGAGGCCCTGTCTGTTTTCAGTGTGAAAACAGTTTAATACTGTGTGCATTACTGTACACACAAGTTAATGCAAGACCAGTTTTTACAGTCATTTCAAGACTAACTATGTAGTACTAGGGTGTTGTACCGTGTTAGCCATTATGAATGTAGAGAAAAGCCAAGCAAAATGACAACTTTTATTGGCTAACTAAAAAGATTTGAAGAAGGGGCCTGAGTTGCCTCGAAAGCTTGCATATTGTAATCTTTTTAGTTAGCCAATAAAATGTTTCATTTTGCTTGGCTTTTCTCTACAAGACTAACTATGCAATGATAAAAAAGTTCTAGATCATGTCATCATATTCTGTGAGGAAAACTCATAAACATACAACATTATTCGCCTTTTAAAAAAAAGGTCAAGTCACATTTTAATCATCTTGGCTGGATAATAAAGCATTTTTCCTTATGTATCTTTGTTTAAATAATCAGTTGAATTATATGAAAAAAAAACCACAGATTTGAAAAAAAAAAACTTCATCTGGTGATATCAATAACTGGTTTAACTCAGGTTCTTCATTAACTAACAAAATCTGAAAAAAGGTGAAGCTGCACACCAGCATTTGACCTGCACTAGATAAGAGAGACAAGCAGGGAGAATGGTTGATAGAATTAGCCTATATTGCCTAAAAGAGAAGATTTCCAGAAATAATGCCAGCCTGGTAGATCCATAGAGGCAGATCAGGCTGCAGAACACGCTGTACAGCACAGCCCGTAGGACAAAACGAAGCAACTAGTGGCATCTCTGCATTAAGGGTAAGTGAGGCACTTCTAGCAGATGGTGTCTGAAATTAAATAAAGAATGTATTTAATGTATTGTTAAAATGTCACAATCAGGTTTTTTAATTTTTTTCATGATATGCTCAATGCAATTTCTTGTCTAGAAAAAAATTTCTTTTCCGAGTATGTGACATTCTCTTTGTGCCTGGCTCTGTTAACTTATATGCAGGTTGCTTGGACACTTTCACCATGCAGTGGTCTTGATATACTCTTGTTCACATGTGTACATCTGCAACTTGAACCTGGCCCATCTTAAGGCTTTCAAGGATAGTGTTGTGAAATGTCACCTTACAAAATTACTTTCTTGCTATTCCAAATTTCCATGAAGAGACTGACTTACTTATCTTAGTTTTAGTTCTTGTAGAACATTTCTGGACGGTTTTGATCATTTATTCTTTTTTTAGGAAAAATTGTTATTATTAATTATTATTGTACCATCATCATTCTGTGCTTCTGTCTCGAGAAGTCTGTCTCTAGGATGCATCTTGGTTTCCAAGTGCGCATGCACGGGTACTGCAACATCTGGCGTCATTACCTCATCAAATACCTGCATGATATTCTTCTTCTCATCTATATATATAAAATCCCTATGTGCGTCCAGGTGTCCATGTGTGGGTGTCTTCTGGTGAAGTGCGCATGCGCAGGGCACGGTGCTATGCGCAATATTACTGTCAGAGAAAGTTAGAGGCGTTTTACGGAAATACAAACCAGTATTACTGCGAGAGGAAATTAAAGGTACACAATACAGTGATGCATATTACAGCCACATACAAGCCAGTATTACTGTCAGAGGAGATTAAAGGCATATTACCGACGCGCACGCCTGTATTACCGCCAGAGAAAATTAAAGGTATATTACGGACATACGGACGTATATTATGGACGTACAAGCCAGCGGACGTACAAGACGGTATCCTTCAATAAGGGCGCGCACAGGCATCCTTCAATAAGGGTGCGCACAAAAAGGCGAGCCTCAAAAGGACGACCTCAATTGGGCGCAGTGAATAAAGGCGCGCGTAAATAAAGATCTACACCTGTTGCTCTTCACATATTCCAGAGCCATTTGAACTAAATTATCTACGCGCCCTTATTGAATAGAGCTGTACAAGACAGTATTACTGTCACAGAAAAAGACACACAATACACGGCGGCAGACCACGAAGAACGGTCAGCTCAGCAAGTAAACATCAACAAAAGAAAGGCTGAAAGACAAAGAAAAATACGACCAACAAAAAGAATGAGGTCAAAGTCCCTTGCCATTTAATATAGATTGTTCCTACTAATGTTTATGCACTACTGTTCTAGCGCCCGTTATTGTAACGGGCTAAATGACTAGTCTATGATAAAACACTATAAAAAAATCTTTATGCTTACATTTTTTGTATTTCTAGTTCTCAAAAATATTGTGACTATAGTTTTGTGATTCAGAATTGGTGATTTGGACCTCTTCGTCTTCTTGGCAATGACCCTCTTTTGCTCTTGACCTTGTTTCATTGTCTGGTCCTGGTTATAGCCATCTTTTCTCTTGTTCAGTCTCTGAACCGAATAAAATCATCATAGTCATAGTCATAGAATTGACTATCGTCATTAAGTATGTAAATACAATTTACACTTTGTTCGTTAAACAAAAATTGGAAGTCTGTGAATATTTATTTGAATTTCTGCTTTTATAAGTTTATGGGATCATTATTACCATGTACATTAAAATTCTTACTTGCAGGTTGTAATCAACATGCAACACATCGCCACTCTTCGATACCTTGATTTATGAGTATAATTGCCTTCTGTCTCCTTTACTGGAAATAACTACTTTACTGTGAAACTTCTGTATTCCTTATCTGAAAAATCTCAGAACATATTGTTGTAAATGTTGATGTATTTAATACTGTCCTTTCCTGGTTGTACTGTATGATTTGTTGATAGATCTTCATTTTGTGTGATTTTTTTCCTAGCATTATACGACAGACATTTTATCATCACTTGTGCTAGTCTACTGATACATTGTGATGCGCAGCTGTTGCCATGGCTTAAACTTTTGTTAAGTTTTTGTTTTTTCTTGTTATTATTTTTTTAATATTATGCTGTATATTATGTTTATGATTTCCTAGTATGGATATTCATTATTTTGTATATTTGTATTTTTGTTTACTTTTTAATATATTTACTAATTAAACTTGTTCTGTTTATGCCAGAGGCTCCTTGGTACACCATGAGATAGCAGCTGGAGAATCACCATTTTTCAATATATATTGTGGACAGAGGGACAGGTTCTCCAGAAAGGCATTGTGAGTTTTACTGTGATCCTCTTTATTGTGAGTATTTGGAGTTCTTGGTTTATTCATCATGTTTCTGTCTCGGTCATTCTGAGATTTAGTTTGTGGACTGGGTTACGTAGGTTCAGGTTGCCTTTTTAGGCATTCTGTTTTGCCTTTCTTTTTTACTTTTTTTTCTGTAAAACTATAGTTTGTTATTAAAAGTTTCAAATCTGTACGAACAACATTATAGAGATATTTTTGAACAATAGATTTTAAAGTTTCCTCTCATTCCTCTTTGTTTTTTTGTATTATTAAGTATTGTGTTAAATTAAGTATTTACCATTTTCTCCTTAATATTTCTGAAAAAAGCCTGAGGGTCCACTTAGGAGGTTAAGCCTCATATTCTGTGCATTTTTGATTTTGATGAGCCAGAGAAATCACAGCATTCCCACCATCACATTAGGTCCACTGGTGGTCATCTCTGCCCCCCTCCGATGCCACTGACACCGTTTCGATATTCCACAGCTCTTTCCATCAGGCTCTAATGATGTTTGTAATGTTGTATCCCCTGCAGGCACATTCGTGTTTATTCATACTGCTCACTTGGGGTCAGAGGCAACATTTTCCTCAACTCAATGAGACAATCCATGCCAAGATCCTTTACCGAGGTAGGTAGTGGACACATACAACAACAACATTTATTTCTATAGCACATTTTCATACAAATGGTGTAGCTTAAAGTGCATACCCAGGCAAACAGATTAAAGCAGACGATTTAATTCTTTTAGTTAAATGAATCATGACAGTAATGCTGTGTCTTTCAACATGGACCGAAGAACAGCAAGAGAGTGTTAGCACTTCTACTTGTAGATTCTGCATTGCGAATTTGAGAGAAATGTGGTTGTGTGAGAAGAGATTCTGCTTGAATCTGACATGAACTGTGAGACATACGTGTCATCATAATGGAATATCAAATACATTTTTTTTTGTGGTGAAATCCCAAACAAACACAGGAAAAGTGCTCATTCGACATAGACAGTAGCAGTAGGGATCTCCAGAGCTGTGAGGGAGTGGATCTAACTACTGCATTAATGTGCAGCACATATTTATAATTAAATTAGTATTGTGATATGAACTTCCCATCAACATTTGTACTTTTAAATGTAACCTGTTACTTTTGTTAAAAACTACATTTCCAATCCATCTTCACTGGGTGTTTTTATGTGCTGTTGTTCTGTGGTATCTTCATGCAGGGCAGAGTCTGTTTTTCTGACACCACTGTGTTTGCTTTGTCTTTGACATGGTTGTTTGGAAGTGAGTTCCTCTGGTAAACGTTTATTTTATTTTTGTTGCTACTGAGACTTAAAGAAATTTCACAGTTTGTTTTTGTTTTAACAGTTATTTTCTCCTTTTTCACCTGCACAGGAGCAGTTTCCATATGAGCTGATGGGTGTTTGCAGGCGGGAATTTAAAAGCTGGTGAAAATTTAACCCAAGATATGTTACTTGGTCTTGGCTTACTAGAAATGGAATATTTTTCATTTTCTTTTAATTCTGCTTTTTATTTTAAAATATTCTAAAAGAAAGAGTGTATAAAGGTGTTTTGCTTGCTTCTTCATTTGGATTCAAGAATTAATAAAGGGAACATTGCATTTTAACACCCAGGTTGCAGCTGTTTTTTCCTGCACTGGAATCTCTGTCATGTTGGCCCTAGGGGGACATCAAGTGCTTTAACATGGCTTACCACCAGCTATTAGTGCCCTTCATCCCACACAGGCAAATTAGTTTATATCTTTACATGCAATGCAGGAGAAGAGAAATAAATTCTTCTTGTTTTTGCCATTTTCTACCCTTTTCCTTTCTACTATGAAATCTGTTGAATCACCCACCCCCAAGATCCCATCCTACAGTAAAATTTTCAGGTGGTTTGAGTCCTGCATCTCAGGCAGATCCTACAGTGTGTCCTGTTGGGGGTGGGGGTGGGGGGGGGGGGGGGTGGGGGTTATCAAATGCACACCAGTCATACACAGGTGTACCCCAAGTATCAGTGCTGGGTCCTCTACTCTTCTCTCTGTACATCACCTCGCTGGACTCCATCATCCATTCGCATGGGTTCTCTTGTCAGTGCTATGCCGATAATACACAGCTGTGCCTGTTGTTCCCCCTGGAGGACAATGCAATATCTATCGGCTAGATTCTCTGCATATCTGACTGGTATCTAAACCTGGATGAACGACCACCATCTACAGCTTAACCTGGCAAAAACTGAGCTTCTTGTGATCCTGGCCAGCCTGTCTGTTTAATTCTCCATCTCTGTACAGCTTGGCTCACTGTTGCTAATACCCACCAGGTCAGTTTGCAACCTTAGGGGTGGTGATTGATGAGCAGTTATCTTTTTCTGACCACATTTCTACTGTTTCTCGTTCATACAGGTTCATGATGTACAACATCTGCAAGATCAGACCTTTTCTGACAGAGTATGCAGCACAACTTCTGGTCCAGACTTTGGTCTTGTCGCGTCTGGACTACTGCAACATGTGCTATCAAGCCGCTGCAGATGGTCCAGAATGCAGTGGCCCATCTTATATTTAACTAGCCGAGACGGGCACATGTCACTCCTCTCTTTAGGTCGCCCTGTAGCAGCACGCATTAAGTTCAAATCCCTGATGCCTGCCTACAGAGTAGTCAGTGGGTCAGCGCCTGAGTATATGGAGACACTGGTGAAGTGCTATGCTCCTTCTCGCCCACTCAGGTCTGCCAGGGAACAGTGTCTGGTGAAACCACCTCTACGTGGTATCAATTCTCAATCCAGACTCTTTTCGTGTGTGGTTCTGAGTTGGTGGAACGGGCTGCCCACCTCCATCTGTACTGCTGACTCCCTCGATGTAATTAAGAAGCAATTGAAGACCAATCTGTTTTGTGAATACAGTATCTGTTGAATTGAAAAGAAGGAAAACAAATTGCATAATTATATAAAAATAAAAATTAATTGCATAATTGATGTAAGAAGCTATGTGATAACTACAAGACCTCAGAAACTGCTAAGTTGATAAATATAACCTTAACCCTAATATAACCCTAACCCTAATCGACAAATACATAGTTCTACAACTTTCCTCCAAAAATGAACAAGCATCTAGAGTACGGATTATGGAAACAGTTAGAAGTGAAACGCCAAAAAACAACTGGAGACATATTTTTAATAATATAAAATTTAACCCCTTAGACCAGTGTTTCCCAACCTTTTTTCTGGGATGGCATACTTTTTGTAACCCAAAACATCCTGAAGCATACCACTGTTCTACTAACCAGAAACAAAGGGACGAGACTACCAGAGAAGCTGGTAAAAAAGCAGCTACAAGATCAGTGTTTGCAAAAATGGGACTTAATGAGCACTTTGGTGGCATTTCTCAGCTGCTTTGTCCCTTTGCCCACCCCTCTCTGCCTTAGAGACAACTCATATGCCCTGGGTCTACTGGACCTGTAAGACTTTCTGATGTCCACATACCCAGGCAGATAGACTCTAGCAGCCTGGAGATGCCTCTGAAGTGCACTAAGTGCTGTGTCTGCAACATAGGGATCGCAGAGCTGCTTTTATGCCTGCTTCTCCAGGTAATCATGTACTCCCCAGGGAAGTCTCAACCACCTGAGGAGCTTGTTCCTTTCAGGTTCAGACCAGACCCAGGTGCGCTACACTATTACTTTCATGGCACACCTGCGTAGCTCTCACAGCACACCACTGTTCCACAGCACACTCGTCGAAAAACACAGCCTTAGAGTATTTTAGCAATAGGAGAACTGTCAAGAAAGATTACATACTTATATGTATATCTATGAGACAGCACCAAATAACTAATGAATTTAGTAACATATCTAAAGTGTCTGGAAGGAGTCTTACTAAGCGGAAAACATGCAATCTCCATTCGGAATCCATCCCAGCCAGTTATCTCTGTAAAGAAATACAACATGGAGAAATAACCTTATGCATCATAATACCATGGGAATAATGTTTGACAGTAAAACGATACAATTCTGGCATTTTTAGTAACAAAGAGATTATTATTAGATAAAGTAAGATTTACTTTACATTAAAATGTTCTACAAAGACTAATTAGCCTTTAAATATTTAAGTCTTCTAGCCATTATTCCTTGAGTCATTAGAAATTATTGACTATGATTAGAAGCCCATAACATCAATATTTCAGTGGTCAATCCAGAAAAAGACTAGCCCATTGTTGTCAAGCCAAAGTAATCTTGACACTGACTGTGTTAATACTTGGAATTGCAGACCAAAAACCTTAAATTTGAATGCGTGTAAAACAATTGAGTTGAAATAAAAGACAGGAAATAAATTATTCTTTCTCCTCCTGGTGTGTTAAGGGAAAGAACAGGGAACACCCTTTTTATCTAATGTGCAATACAGTATTGCCTTAAATACAGAAAAAAGTGGGTTATCAAAAAGTTCATTACTTGTCTCACACAATCACGTCAAGTCATCCAGTCATATATTCACAGTCGTATATTCCAAACGTGTATTTTTACTAAAATGGTGTCAAATAAGCCACTTCAGGAAAATGCCCTTGTGAACAAAAAAGGAACACACACAGACAGACCTAAACATTTGAACTGAAGACCCGCCTCCTTGCATCATTTATCGGTCAGGAGTCCAGCCCTGTAGCAGCTGATTCATTGGCTAACACTGCACTTCATATTATATCAAGAAACTGAGAGTTAAAGAAAAGTAAGTGAAAGCATTATTGGGAAGAGAAATGCCTTGTACTTGTGCATCTCCAAAATGTTTCAACAAGCAGAGAGTTTATTCACCCATGCTGTTATAATATATTTTTTTAACTTGCTTTTGCCTTCCTTGTGTGAATTGAGTACATTTTGTACATTAAATATAGAGTTTTGGACCTCAAGAAGTATGATTTTTGCATATGTTTCTTTTTTATGCAATATCTAAAAAGGTAATTTTTTATAATGACTTTTTGCTTATGAGTAGGAAACTGCCATTTTGTAACAATCATGTTGACTGTTGCTACAGTGAACCTTCCCAGAATCACCCAACAGTACAGGACATGTAACGTCATCTGTCGTGCTTGTATAAAGGTTGTCACCTACATTTCCAGAGCATCTGAAATTAGGATTCCTGTATTGGTAAGCTTTGCTGTATTTTTTAAATTTTCTATTCTCCATTATGAACTAATTTTTATTTTGGTGTACAAGACTTAGATTTCTGGGTTTGTATTCTAAAGCTGATGAATGTTCGCTTTCTTTTCTATTTATGAATCTTGCCTGTTGTTTGACAATGTCTCATCTCCCAATCTTATTCATTTAAACTTCTTATTGTTTTGCTCGGAGTCAGTTTCACAGACTGACACTAAATAATCCTGGGATACTATAAACATAAATGTAATGACTGGAGGCAAGTCTACAGTTCAAGTATTTGTTTTTCATCGAAGCTTTTTAGTTCACAAGAATGTTTTCTGGATATGGTTTATTCAACAAAGCTGATATGGTTATTTGAAAATATTTTTCATCAAGATCACAGTGGAGCAGGTAAAAGGTGATTAAAAGGAAATTTCACACAAATGCAAAAAATATTACTTTAAATAGAAATTTTCTGGGTCTATTATTTAGGATGGTCATCAGCCAAATCAGGAGGAGAACATGAGGTGGGAAATAAAACAAGTGACGAAAGTTGTCTAAAGGGATAAATGAGTTGAAGTGGAAGCCCATATTTTAATTATCTGACTGGACATAACATAAAATGTTGACCAATGAGGCCAGCTTCTCTAAAGGCACGTAAATTTCAAATTTTCTAAGACAAGCTTTAATGGGAGTAGTCAGCAAATCTTTACCTTCAGGCTCTGGCTGTAAGCAGACTCTCCTACACTTTTTCCAATAAAATTACCTTGAGACTTTAACAGAGATTTTAACTCTCCACCAGGTATTTTTTTGAAAAAAGTTATGTTTAATAAACTTGAAATATCATTAGTCATTGATCAAGAACATAGAACATATGAACACAAGGAATTTGACAGGAGAGCATTCAGTCTGCCAAGCTCATTTGTTTAGCTGATAGCTAAGCTGTCCCAATATCTTATCCAGATACTTCTTAAATGATATCAAGGTTTCTGCTTCAACTATATGTTTTGGTAGTTTGTTCTACATTCTCTCAACTCTTTGCATAAAGAAGTTCTTCCTGGGTCAACATCCTAAATATTCAGTCCCATCCTTGAGTTTTCAAGTATTTGATTCACTGTTTGGTTGAAAGAATACTGCTGGATCTATTTTATCAATTCCTTTGAGGATTTTGAAGGCCCCCACACAGTCTCCTCTGTTTGAGACTAAACAGGTTTAATTCTCTGACTCTGTCAAAGTATGACTTGTCCTTTAAATTCTGGGATGCATCTGGTTGCTCTCCTCTGCACAGCTTCAAGTACTGCTATATCTTTCTTGTAGTCTGGTGACCAGGGGCCTCATGCATAATGGTGTGCGTAGAATTCACAGTAAAACATGGCATTTGGACAAAAACAGAAATGTGCGCATGCACAAAAAATCCTGATGCATAAATCTATGTGTATGCCAACTTTCACGTTCTTCCGCTCTATAAATCCTTGTTAGAGTGAAAAGTAATGCTTGTGTATGTGCCTGCCGCCCCACCCTGACTCCTTCCAGAATTACGCCTCTTTGAATATGCAAATATAAATATCCCCATATGTTTTGCGTTCTGTGTTAAAACAATGGCAAAAGCACGGGGGAAAAAGAAGAATTTCAGTGAATACCAAATAGAAGCAAGGAAAAACTTACTATTTGTTGGTTTAAGCAGTGATATAAACAACAAAAGGAAGTTGTTCGAGTTACAGAGTGGTGGAGAGGCTTGAATGTTCAAGTTTAGAAACTCGCACAGTGCCCGAAGTAAAAAAGAAGTGATCAGAAATCAAAGTCACTGTGAAAAGGCAAGTCATAGCCCACCGTCTGAGTGTCATATGGAAGTGTATTAGGGTACAGAGAAAAGAAAAACAAAATTGGGACATTGTGGAAAAAATTCAATTCAATTCAATTCTTTATTGTCATGTGTACATGTACAAGTACCATGTACAATGAAATGCTTGCTTGCATGTGCCCCTGCAGACAGTGAACATAGACAAAAAAACACACAATAAATAAATGAATATAAATAAAAAAATAAATAAAACCAGAATCCTAGGAATAAATAATGACAGTGGCAGAAGTATATGTGCAGATAGTAGTGGAGGTGACACAAGGTTACTGATTGTTCATGAGTCTGATTGCAGTTGAGTAGAAACTGTTCCTGAACCTGGAGGTGTGCGTCTGATTGGACTTTAGTCGCTTCCCAGATGGGAGGAGGGTGAAATGTGACAGTACAGGGTGGCTGGGGTCCCACCTGATACAGTTCACTTTCCTGAGACAGAGTGTAGTGTGGATGTCATGGATCGCAGGGAGCTGTGTGCCCGTGATCTGCTATGCTGTATTCACCACACGCTGCAGAGCCCTGCAGTCCTGAACTGAGTAGTTGCTGTACCAGGATGGATTCCACAGTACATCTGTAGAATCTGCACAGTGTTGTGGGGGACATCCGGGCCTTATTCAGTCTCCTGAGGAAGTAGAGGAGTTGTTGGGCTTTCTTGACTACTGCCACAGTGTGACTTGACCATTTAAGATCATCAGTGAGGGTGACTCCGAGGAACCTAAAGCTGCTGACCTGCTCCACAGCCTCACCTCCAATGTAGATGGGGCTGTGCTCTGTTGCCTGTTTGCGGAAAACAACAATCATCTCCTTAGTTTTGCTAACGTTGAGGGTGAGGTTGTTGTCCTGACACCATTCTGCCAGGAGTCTGACCTCCACCCTGTAGGTCGTCTCATCATCCTCGCTGATCAGACCTATTACAGTGGTATCGTCATCAAACTTGAGGATGGTGTTAGAGCTGTACTTAGCTATGCAGTCATGGGTGTAGAGAGAGTAAAGCAGGGAGCTAAGCACACTGCCCTGCGGGGTGCCAGTGTTGATGGTGATGATGGAGGAGGTTTTTCCACCAATACGCACTTGCTGAGGTCTGCCGGTGAGGAAGTCCAGTACCCAGTTGCACAGTGAAGAGCTAATCCCCAGATCCAGAAGTTTAGCGATGAGCTGGGATGGAATGACAGTGTTAAATGCAGAGCTGTAATCCACAAACAGCAGCCTGGCATAAGAGTTCTTGTTCTTCAGATGAGACAGGGTGGTGTGAAGTGTTATGGAGATGGCATCCTCAGTGGACCTGTTGCAATGGTAGGCAAACTGGATGGGGTCCAGACTGTCAGGGATGATGTCCTTGATGTGTTCTAGCACCAGCCTCTCAAAGCAGTAATCATTAGGGCAGTCTACTTTATTTTTCTTTGGGACAGGGATGATGGCTGTGCGCTTGAAGCAGACGGGGACAGATGAAACTCCCAGAGATGTGTTAAAAAGGTCCATAAAGACAGCAGCTAGCTGGTCACAACATGTTTTTAAAACGCGACCTGAGACTCTGTCTGGGCTGGGTGCTTTGCGGATGCTAAGCTGGGAAAAAGTCTTCCTCATTTCATCCTCAGAGAGCATCAGACTGGAGTCTTGTGGCACTGCAGGGGGTTGCACAGGCCTGTCCGTGTTAGCGAGCTTGAAGCGAGCGAAAAACATGTTCAACTCATCCGGGAGTGAAGCGGCGGTAGCTGTGGCTGCGTGTGTCTGGGGTTGGTAGTTCTTGATCAGCTGAATTCAATGCCACATCTGACGAGCGTCTGCTGTGCTGTTATACTGAGAGTCCAGTTTGTGGGTGTACTAGTGCTTTGCATATTTAATGGCTTTTCGGAGATCATACCTGCTCTTTTTGTATGCCTGTGTATCTCCGGAGTGAAATGCACTGCTGTGCTCACGGATTGGCCGACATACTTCAGCACACATCCAGGGATTCTGGTTGGGAAATACTTTGGGGAAAAATGTCCATATGTCAACTTTAATCTCGAAATGTCCACTTTAATCATAGTTTATTTTGTCATTAAAGTAGAGCGTCATAAATTTAATCTTAAAATTGTTTACTAGTTTCTCAAATCCCATCGTAACTAAAGTAGCACATTAAATGGTTTGTATTCCATGCGTTCTTCTATGTACTCTGTGTGTGAATCACTACATGCTTCTTAAACGGGCTTTCTCTTACACCCACAGGACACAGAATACATTACATTCATGATATTACAATTTAAATGCTAAGATGTATACTTCATATCATTGTCATGATGATAGGAATTGAAGCATGTATTAAACATGAGGGCACATTTACGCAGTGGTAGCGACGAGCTGGTGCCCTGCCCAAAGATTTTTCCTGTCCCCCGCAAGATGCTTGCTGCACCGTGTGCGACCCTCGATGAAATAATGTATTGCAGCAGTACTGTCTCTTTCAAACGTACTACCCCGCAATTCCTGTCCTTCTTTTTCTTTGTCCAAGTAACCAATCGCCACACAATCAGCTCTGTGATTAATGTCATGCCATCTGTAAGCTCAGAACGCCATTTTTTCAAAACTTTTAAGGAACATTGAAATATCTTCGTAGTACATATTTAATTATTCCATCCATCTATCCATACAGGGTCATGCCAGTCCCAGCAAGCATACAGTATACATTATTTAAATGAAGTAAAAAATGTATCTGTATAATGTAACATACATACGTTACTTCATTTCATCTTAAAAATGGTATTAAGAGCTCAAGCAGATAGTGCTTGGAAATCTAAATCGACTTAGAAGCCAGTCGTCATCATCTGTAAATACGCGCTCTCTTCTATTGAAATGAATTGAATTCCTTTATTGTTATTATATGGTACAATGAGATGCAAAAATGCAAATCATCCATAAATTTATTTTCCTATAAAATAATAATAATAATACGATAACAAAAACAATGAAAATTATACAATATGAAAGCATAAGTACAATATATATGTATATATAGCATAGATATCACAACTTTAGTGTAAGTTTACAGTGAGGTAATTGTAATTCTAAGTATAAGCAGTTCTACTGGGAGCATTTGATGGACTGAGTGAGTGTGTAGCTCTTGGGATGAAACTATTTCTGAACCTCAAAGTTTGTGCAGGAAAGGCTCTGAAGTGTTTGCCAGATGGAAGTAGCTCAAATAGACTGCGCATGGCTGAGGCAGCGTGTGCTAGATGCTGTATCCTGATAATCTTCTTTCTGATGAGCTGCTGTAGAGCTGTGATTCCACATTCAGATACAGTGGGGTAAAATTCTCTGAGTGGTGCACTGTGAGTAACGACGCTAGAGCAGTTATTGTATTTGGAATAGCTAGGCAATTCTTTGCACCATTATATTGTTACAGGTTGATTACAATCAGATGCCTTAAATTTAGAAACGATATGCCAGCAATTTCAATGTATTTCATAAAGCCTTATCAGGGATGTGAATCCAAAAAATAAAGGGAAACCACACAGGAACAGTAGCACTGCTTTGACACTGGGTGCCATCAGTTTGCAAAACCAAGTGGAGAACTTGCGTACACATGGGACTGAGCTGGCAGGGAAATGTGCATGGCTTTACTCCAAGTTTAGTTTTTATACATTGCGATGTGAGCGTGGAAAAGGGCGTATGCAACATTATTGCTACCACAAGCCTATTTGTGCTTTGTTTTTAACTACATGATATTGTAAAGTACTGTTAAAGACCTTGTATTTAATGTAGTCTATTAACACATCTAATTGAATTCTATTATCACTGTTATTTTCATATAAGATTCATTGTTAAAAAAATGTATTAAACAAAAATGAGATAAGTGACCCCTTAACAAAGTAACTAAGAATGTAAACTGTTCCAGCTTTCAAATCAGTTAACTATGTGCCCAAACACACCTGCAAGGGAAACGATGCGTACATTTTCTATCTTGGTTCATCCATAATACCACAGTTTATTGTTTGCTCAACGTGAAAGGATTTACCTCCTTCAATCATTTGTCATGAGCGGCGCGGTGGCGCAGTGGGTAGCGTGGAGTCTGCATGTTCTCCCTGTGTCTGCGTGGGTTTCCTCCGGGTACTCCGGTTTCCTCCCACAGTCCAAAGACATGCAGGTTAGGTGCATTGGTAATTCTAAATTGTCCCTAGTGCGTACTTGGTGTGTGTGTGTGTGTGTGTGTGTGTGTGCATGTCCTGCAGAGGTCTGGCGCCCTGCCCGGGGTTTGTTTCCTGCCTTGCGCCCTGTGTTGGCTGGGATTGGCTCCAGCAGACCCCTGTGACCCTGTAGTTAGGATATAGCGGGTTGGATAATGGATGGATGGAATCATTCCTCATAGTTCTAGCTGCTTAATGCAGTTATGTCCTTTTTGTAATATGAAAACAAAGACCATATGCTACAAAGGTGGTCTTAAGCATAACACGTGTCCACCTGTATTCCACACAATGTGTTATATAACCCAGCAGACCATATAGATTTTTAATGGCTTCGCTGCACAATCTCTTTGAAAATGTTGCAGTCATGTGCTCTAGGCAGTTCTGTATCTATTTGTGCATTGCTCCCTAAATGGCAGCCTCTGATGGTTAGCTGACATGGCACCTTATCAAAAGCTTTTTAAAAGCCTAGATAATATCATATGCTTTACTACAATTAACTGTGGATGTTCCTTGCACAAAAAAATTGATCCTGTTAGTAAAACACACTGTTCCCTGTTTAAGTCCATGCATACTGTTGGTCCAATTAAGGCCATCATAGGCCCAATTCTTGGCATGTCCTCTACCCACCTCAAAGAATAGCTGTAACTTCATTCAGTGTTTAAAAAGTATGTATTCAATCACACTATATCCTAGTCATTAATTTTCTAGTTAACTCATGAATAATATCACAATTTGCCAGTTTGACAGTTCTTGTATACAGTACCTGCACAATCTGAACAAATGTATTGAACAAGACAGCATCATTTAGACACACAATCACTGCTAAGTAACGCCAGTGCATACACTGTCAATGTAAAAGTACAAAGCCTAAAGTAGCCACCCATCAGATTTCAATAATAAGTTAGCAATGACAAATCATTCCAATTAGATTTATATCAGAAGTTTTTTTTTTTTTATGTGAGAACAGCTCTTTATATTTTCAGTGAATTCCAGAGACCTAAGGATGTCATCATCAGTAAACGACTAGGTAAGCTGGTAAACACTTTTTTCTAATATCACAAGGAGCCAAAATGAGGCTCATATCATGATATCCAATATCCAAGGAAGAAATTTAAAGAAATTATTACTTGTACTGTACAGTGATTTTGTTAAACACATGTTATGCATATTTGTGTAGTAACCAGTATATATGGATGCTGTTGTAGGCTGTGCCGTACAATTTCTTCCAGTTTCCTTTATGATGTCAATAGGTGTTACAGCTGACTTTGTGCCAAAAGAAAATACAAATACAAATACAAACATATCTAAATAACTGAGCAATTGATTAAAATTAAAAGCAATTGATCCTTGAATACAAGCCTATTATTTGCAAGGAAGCATAGGCTGTAACAAATTAGTATGCATGGTGTCATAATGTCATCATTGAGGTTTTCTCAGAAGTTCAACGTGCAGAGAAGGGAGCAAACAATTAAATTAAATTGGTTAGTTCCAGGAACATAAAAATATGAAACATAATGGGAACAAAAAGCATCAAACAAAAACAGTATGGTTCCATTGGTTCCTACTGATGGTGTTAAAGTGATAAAAATCTGTCTGGTTCTATAGCTGACGGCAGCAGACTATTTACTCATAATATTTAAAAAGAGCACTCTAAAGATGCACTGATCACTAGCAAAGTAAAAAAGAAAAGCTGTGTCTAGTTTACTTTTGTGAAATAACTGAAGCAACTCCCTGCAGTTTTTCATTCCCCCATTTTTGTGTGCTTCTCAAATTGGACAGTTTAATTGGCAAAATGCTCTTGAAAGTCACTGTTTCATTTCATTTCCAGTAAGACCACAGAGTGATGGATTTTTTTAAAGAGTAGTTCAGAACTGAAAGATCCAAAGCTGTCAAAGTATGAATCATATCTAAAATGTAGATCTTCAACAAGTTTATCCATAATAACTGTAAAATACACTTCAGCTACTTCCATTCTGCCAGACTTTGTAAGCTGACATTTGAGACTGTGCTAAAATATTCTGTCAGTTTTGCAGTTTGTTTTTAACAAGCTTTGTCATGTCTTTACTTATGTACTTAGACTAGAATAAAGTTAGCTTGTACAAAATCAGCCCTCATAGTCAAACACTACAGTTGTCACTCCACTGCTTTTTAGCCAACATACAGTAGCCTATCATGAGGCTGACGTAAGAAACAAAACTCCTGCCTTTGTATTTTTATGTTTGAGACTTGATTTCTGTATACATCAGATATTTTTATTTGCAATCAGCTGTTATTTACAGTTTATGGCAATAAAAACTTTTTAAGTGCAACTTTTGAAGGATGATACAACTTAAAGCGCATCACCAATACAGCCATCCTTCCATCTATTATCCAACCCGCTACAGGGTCACGGGGGTCTGCTAGAGCCAATCCCAGCCAACACAGGGCGCAAGGCAGGAAACAAACCCAGGGCAGGGCGCCAGCCCACCACAGGGCACACACACACCAAGCACGCACTAGGGACAGTTTAGAATCACTAATGCACTTAACCTGCATGTCTTTGGACTGTGGGAGGAAACCAGTGTACCAGGAGGAAACCCACGCAGAGAATGGGGAGAACATGCAAACTCCACACAGGGAGGACCTGGGAAGCGAACCCAGGTCTTCTTACTGCGAGGCAGCAGCACTACCACTGCGCCACCGTGCCGCCCCCAATACAGCAAATCACAATTTTTTCTGCCCTCCATTTTAATGCACAGACAGGGCTGGATTAACCATTAAGTAAAGTAAACATGTGCTTAGGGCATCAAGAGGTGGTGGGGAGCGGGAGTGGGGGTTTTACCACAGAAATTTTCCACTGCCAAATTTACTATGAACCATATTGTGCAAAACTGCAAATGGTACAGCTGAACCATGGTCCAAAAATTAGGGGCTCCTACATTAAATGAAAAAACGACATACACACACATATATATATATATATATATATATATATATATATATATATATATATATATATTTGCAGTTGGAGATCCACAAAGGGAGAAAAAACGAATCACGTATCATAAAATAGTTTTATTCCTGAGCTTTCAACCCCTGTCAGGGGTCTTCATCAGAGGATAATGCTTAGACTTACAAGAATCAAAGGCAATATATAGCAACACATTCAGTGGGGGGGGTGGGTGGAGGTGACTAAGTCAGTATGATCAAGGGGAAGGGGGGGGTATTGTATCGTTTAATTAAAGTGCATATGTCCTTCTTAAGTTGGCATATGCTGGGTTTATGTCCAAGTGTCTGTTGATGGCATTTTCATCTGATAGCCAAGACTCGGCCAACTCTCTGGTGCTTTTTGTACTGGCCTTAAATTTTACTTTTACGTTGTCCCAGTTGAATGTGTGTCCTGTCGATTTAGTATGTGCATATATCAAAGATAGTGCGTCCTTTCTTCTGACGGCGTTGCGATGTTCCTGTACACGTGTTGAGATTTTTATTGACGTTTGTCCTATGTATACAGCTGAGCAAGAATTGCATGGAATACTATAAACTGCGTTTCGTGTTTAGGCTGTCGATTTCTTGTTTTTAGCATTAAACAGGACCGTGCGCAGATTGTTGGTGGGTTTATGTGCTATTTTGATGCCCCACTTGGTCAGGGTGCGTGCCGTGCCTTCTGACACATTATGGTGATACTGGAGTGAATGCCAGGTGGGGTGGGGGTTCTGATTTACGTCAATTGTATGCTGATTCCTTTGGCGTCTGCTGTGTAGACTCCGATTAATGAATGATTTTGAGTATCCGTTCGAGGTGAAAAGTTGAAACAGATAGCGTCTCTCATTAATTTTTGTTTCCTTGGTATTACAATGAGTGTGGACTCGTTTAAATAGGGTTTTCACGCAGCTCCGTTTATGAGATACCGGGTGATTGCTGGCGTAGTGTAGAATCTTGTCTGCGTGGCATTGTTTACGGTAAACACTTGTGGTCAAGGTGGCGTCACTATTTCTTTTGATGTAAATGTCCAGGAAATTGATGTGTCGATTATTTTCTTTTTCCATTGTGAACTGGATTGCAGGGAATATTGTGTTAATATGATTGAAGAATTCATTCAGCTGGTTCTTTCTTAATATGACGAATGTGTCGTCTACATAGCGTATCCAAATTTTGGGTGTAATCTGGGATAAAGCTATGTTTTCAAATCGTTGCATTACCAGTTCAGCTAGGAGTCCCGATAACGGTGATCCCATCGGCATGCCTTCTTTCTGTGTGTAATACTTGCCGTTGAAATGAAAGTGCGTTTTTTGGCAAAGTGATATTAGGTGCATTAAGTCTTTGATGGACAGTTTGGTTCTTGTCTCTATGGTGGGGTCACTATCCAGTTTCATTAATAATATATATATATACAATAATAAAATAGTAATAATAGAAGTCAATGATAAATATTAATCTTGGGAACACAACAAAATTAGAATCTGGTAATTGCCACACGGTCCAGCAAGGCTCACGTGATCATTCTTGTCTTGGTCATGTCGGTTGTTCAGTTCAGTCATCCACTGAGAGCAAGTGTAGTGCAGCGTTGCCAGATGTACAATAATTATCATACATATACAATAATTGTATGCACGTACGATAATACCTTGCATACTATTATCGTACACATTTTGATCAATAATTTGAAAAAAATTTAATCTACAGTAACTTTATATAGAAACAAAATAAATATTTTTAATGCCATGTGTTTTGAACTTACACACAGAGATTGTCGTTATTACTATACACGCATGCGGTGCTTAGAAATATATGGGGGCACCAAAATCTTTTAATTGCTTAGAGCCTTTAAAGGTCTTAATCCAGCCCTGTGCACAGACTGTGTTATGAGTGTCTCACACACTAAACATTTTGTCACTATTTAGAAATCATGATGTTTTGATCGCTTTATGTTTATTTTTATCTTCTGTTATTTATTTTGCTGTCATGTTGAGTAATTATTGTGGCCTCCCTCTCTGCTATTGTAGATATTTAATTACTGTGATGTCATGTAACGTAAAGGGTGTCACACACGTGCGCATGGGAAGAAGCTGAAGGGCCTAAACACTAGTAATTCTACGCCAGGCCAGGGGGCGGCGGAGTGTACTGACTATCTCTCTCTAGTCCCGGGAAATCCCGCCTGTTGCTGGCCCCAAGGGTGACGTCACTTCCGGGCACGAGAACGCCACTCCCAGTTCCTGTACCGACAACGTCATTTCCTTTACGGGCTGTTAAAACTGCCATCTTGTCTCCATACAGGCAGTTCTGTTCTGGACTCTGACCTAAGCACATTGTGCTACCAAACAAAGCATCTTCTGCAGCCGAGAAAATATTATACGGGTGGCTGTCTCCGACTCATTCTTACCACAATGGTCATATCCTGCATGTGTGTTTATGTGTCTTATAGAATATGACCATATGGTTGAGGCATTCATCTTACTTAAGAAAGAAACACAAGGTCAGAATTGTAATACGTTGGTTTGTTTAGCTCATTTATGCATTATAACTTGAGGGAAGTTTAGTTTCACAATTGTAACAACTGCGGTGGGCTGGCGCCCTGCCCGGGGTTTGTTCTTGCCTTGTGCTGGCTGGGATTGGCTCCAGCAGACTCCCGTGACCCTGTGTTAGGATATAGCGGGTTGGAAAATGGCTGACTGACTGACAATTGTAACAAACATTGATATAAATGCAATTGATCTCTAAAATGACTTGTATGAATGAATTGAGATTAGGAGGATGTGGAGCAGGGAAGTATGTTCAGGCAAAAAGACAATAAGAGTTGCAGAAGAAAGGTCTAATGTCCATCGTGTAAAACAGAATTGTACATACATGTAGATTGTATTAAACAGTAGGAAAATAATGTAGATATCAGCACATATGTAGCGTATGGTAGAATTGCACATAAACCAGCAGGTGGGTACAGTACAGACAGGTAAGATCAGGTTACCAAGAGTTACCCCAAATTGCCTCATGTAGGTGAGAAAATATGCATGGACTACATGTATTGGACTAAGCAGGTTTTAAAAATAGATGAGTAGATCAAAATATTGTAAATATCTCACTCATTGTTTATTACACTTAAGAAATACCTTTTTCATTCTATTTTTTTATTCTGCAATTCATCTGTACATTCCTGTAATTTGACTGGTTCACGTATAATTAAATTGCATAGCTGCTGGTTGTGGCTCTTTAACTTGTTGTTATCTGGTCATTTCTGAAAATTCTTTCTGAAGATCACATCTTAAGAAATCATTGCAGAGTGCCTGTGGCCCTTCCATCTGTAGAAGGATTCAGTTCCTCTTTTCTCCCCAAATAAATTTGGTTTTGACTCATTAATCCAACTCATCTCATCAAGCTGCCTCATAAAGCATCCCAGGGAGTCTGCCTCAGTTATACAACTGTGTGGTTTGCTTTAAACCTCCTGCAGTTATTGTGCAAAATAATAAAAATGCATTATCTGGTCGGCCCCTTTATCTGAATTCTATTTATAGTCCTAAATCATCAAGTTCAATGTCACTGGTTTAATGAGGCACAAACATACTTTCTGTTCAATGGCTAAAGTGTTCTTTTTGGTTTTGACTACCTGCAAACAATACATTTAAATCTTTTTGGAGAAATGAAGCCGTTCCTGGGATAAGATTATTTAACTGAATTATTCACTAGTCAACATGAAGTATAGTTCTTTAAGTATTTTCATAAAAACCTCACTGGAAAAGCAAATGTATTTGTATTAATCTTCGCATTGCATAGATGTCTGCACTGCATGGCTAGACTGCACAATGAAATAAAATAAATGGCTCAGAAATCACCAGTGTATTTCAGGGTAACATTATTTGTTTATTGGCTTAGACGTTAAAAGTTTAATAGGTGAACATAGCGCTCTAGTAGCTTTGACTGTTGATGACAAATGTGAAAGACTTTTTAGAATGGGGTCTGCTTGTAGACTCTGGATAACAAATAATGTAATGGGCTGCAAAAATGTTTGCATTAAAGGATGCATTGGCAAAACATCAGTGCACATAATCTATTCCCCTATAAACAGAACATCCAGCCTGCTATGTGCTTTTAACATGTAGCCACAACAATCTCATGCGGCATTTCTTTCATATCGATTCTTTACCCAGTATCATTACCAATTTGGCAGATGTATAGACTGCAGTCCATTGATTCTGAAGTTCAAAGTTGGACAGTGTAATGGCTGGTATAGTGTTACTCATTAGCAGCATTGCAGTCTGTAATTATAATGAGGAGAAATAAATGCAAGATAATGATAGCACTTAATATTATCTTAATATGTGTCCCTTAGGCATCTGTTTTGACAGCATGCCAAATTGCAGCTCCTTTAATGGGAAACAACTTGATATTTCATACTGAAAAAAACTGTTAACAAAAAACAAAAAAAAATCACATTTAGAGCACTAATTAAGTTTATTTAATGCTTTTAAAATGCCCTTTCAGTGCTGACGCATGCTGTACCCAATTTATATTAAGCATAACGGGAACACTTGATATATTTTTATTATATGTTTCCACTGTTTATAATAAACTGCTTGCCTCTAGACTGTTACAAGTCTTACTGTTTGTACATTTAGGAGTTATACAATCTTATACTAGGATTTGCTTGCTACTCTCTACCATTTTAATGGCAATTTTTTGGGTTCACACAGTTTGGCTGGTTACCCTCTTAATTTTTTTGGGGTATCAGTAGTTTTTGTAGTTGGATGTGCTTCCTGTCATCAGCATCTTTTAGTTGTCTTTTTATTTCCCAATTGATAAAATATAAAAACAAAACATATCTCTTGTTCATGAGTATTCATTCCTATGCTCTGTCATACCTTGTATGTGCTGCAGGCTCAGATGAAACCTGTTAACTTTAGAAGTAGAAGAAGAAGAACTTTAGAAGTATCATGGAGTTAAATGGAGTCCCCCAGAGTTCACTGTTTAGATACAATTTGTTATTCATGCATGTCAGTAGATCACTTTATGGGATCATCTGAGGTATGTACTACCACCCCAGGTCGAGAGGGGGCGCTGGTGCTAATTATGTCCTCTTCTGTTCCCTCCAAAGTACCCAGAAGAAGCCCAGTGAGCGCATTCGACTATAAATCCCTAGGCTATCAGAAGGTGGTGTCACTCTGTGAAAAGAGCAAGCCGCATGATGGAGCTCCTACCTGGTGACTGAGCAGAAAGGCCTTTCCAAGCCTAATGGCTCCTTTTTGATTTTGGAGGTATTTTTGTTTTATTTTACACTGCAGAATGTGCATTTTGTTTATTAATTTGATTATATATGGATGACCGAGTTGGCAACCCAACATTTCTCCTTTGGACTTGCAGTTCCTCATTTGACCACACATTACACCTGTGCATGGGAAGTCACAGATTAAGTGCTGTTGTTTAGTGCTGCTGCCTCACAACTCCATGAGACTGGGTTTCAGTTCTGGCAAAGTCATTCTCTGTGTGAGATTTGCATTTTATCTACATCATGCAAAGATTTGAGTGTCAGTAACTGGTGATAAATTGACTCCATAAAGTAGGCCTTCTTAAACTTTTTAGTTTGAGGAACCATATAGAGCAACCCAAGAACTGATCCAAGAAGTGGATTATTACCATTATGACAGCAGAGCCATTCACAGGAAAATAACAATGATGCATAATTGAATACAAAAAAATGTTTATTTCCATTTGACCATATTTGTGACATGAATATTACTAAAATAAAAAGGAGGAAAGCAAACATATTTAAAAAAAATCAATAATTACCGTTGAAAATAGTGAAACGATTCCTGTGGTATATCACTGCCAGTGTAGAAGCATAGTGTAAGCTTAAGTAACACTGCGATAAATAAACTCAATATAACAAATGTGGAGCAAGGAAGTGATAATCTTTGAAAGGAGAATACAAATAGCCACTTATGACAGGATGCCAGATAAGGAACAAAGCATTTAAAAAATAGTTAATTTGCTTTGTCATAAATAGCATTATTTAAAAAAAAAAATGTTCTTTAAACAAGCTTCACCATTAACAACACGTTCTTCTAAATGATTTCACAAATCATTCAGCATATCCTGGTTTTCACTGAACAATTCCAAACTGTGTGTTACTAGGTAAGTGTGTGTATAACTGTGTGTTATTGTGTTAATGATTTATGTCACTAAATTATTCATTAAAAATGTATGCACTATTTATATTTTGAACAGGTGATAGGATAAATCTTGATGAAGAATTAAGCAAACAAGTCCAGTCTGAAGTGTTTAATGCTCCCACCTGACTTCAGTATGTGGTGAATGCACAGGGCTTTGCAGTACAGCCCATCTCCCCTTTTGATATTTTCTGGTATTCCTACAGTTCTCAATGGTCCAATAAACCGCACTACCACCAAACTGAAATTTACTGAACCACTTTAAAATAGTGTGACGAGAAGGAAGTAGAGCACATTTAGCTTAATACAAAATCTTCTTTGTACCTCAGTTACAGATTTAGATTCAACCTACCCCATAATAGCGATGAGGCACTGCCTAGTTGTCCATGGCCACTGAAACCATAATTAGCATATATGTTGGCATGGCACTACATACTGTATACTCCACCCTATTACCTCAATTCACACAAACTAGGACATGACCTATAGTTTAAGAGTCACTGCTATGAGGGACAGGTTCAGGACCCCTTGTCATTGAATTAGAGTATTCAAAAACCACATAAAGAAACATTCAACAAATCTGGGATAGGTTTGCTTCAAAACAATTATTAATAGAAGGGAAAAAGAAGAATCAGAAGATGTTTAAAATACATCAAAGTAAAAAAAAGCCAATTGTCAAAAAATAGAAAAACTGAAGCATAATGTAATTTTTAGAGAGCATTTATCAAAACTGCAAAAGACCCACTAATATATCAGTATTCAGAAATGGAGGAACAAATCCCAGGACTTCAATACTGTACATTTACATATGTTGGAGGAACAAAAAATACTGTAAATTTTAGATGGATTTACATAGCTAAATTGCAACTTAATCCATTTGAGCTAAAACTGTCTGTACTGCTGCAGTATTTGCAGACTTACAGAGTAAATCCACACCTTGAAGAGTAGAGATTCAATTAGCTTCTAAGTGATTGTAGTGCATCCAGTCGTTACAGGCATCAGCACTTTTGGCTCAGTAAATTGCTTATAACAATACTCGACAGTTCTGTTGTATTCATAATTAATTTGATAAACAGAACACCATAGCATGGGTTGTTCTTCAAGAATATAGATAGCTCAAAGAGTTTGGTTCAGTATCTTGTGGTTTCTCCCCCAACAGGCAATTGAACAGGCTTTTTATAACTTTGGTGAAAAATTATAGTATGGAAAGTACACTCAGAAATGAAATTACCATTTTTTTTTTTAAACTTAAGGTCCATTGGCTATTTGAAGCAACAGATAAAAACAGTCAGTCAGTCAGTATCCAACCCGTTATATCCTAACACAGGGTCACAGGGGTCTGCTAGAGCCAATCCCAGCCAACACAGGGTGCAAGGCAGGAACAAACCCCGGGCAGGGCGCCAGACCTCTGCAGGACATGCACACACACACACAATTAAAAATTTTTTTTTTTTAAATGTTACATTTTTTTTAAATTAAATTAATTACATTTAAAAATAAATAAATAAAACAGCCCTATTTACATCCTCTGCCACATACCACATATCATCTCACCATGATATATTTGGTAGTTCTTTAGTCTGGCTTAGGTTTAAAGTCTAAAGATACCTATAAGAAATATTTAAATAAAGAAAGAAATAGTCTTAGCCGAAGGTTCTGGGATAGAGAGCAAAAATGTGGAAAAATTAAGACTAGGAAAAGAATAAGATTAAAAATAAAAAAAGGAATTATCCAGGGGATTGAACATAAATAGAAATCAATCGGAAGGTGCTAAGAACCCATGTTGCAAAGTCAAGGTTATACACATGTTGGGATGGTGGTTAAAATTTGTGAATGTGAAATAAAATATTTCATTCAGTAAATTCACAAGACCTACCTTAGCCACCGGTTAATATTGTTACTGCATTTACATAATATCGAGATTGTTGATTTCAACAATCAATTCACAATTAGACCACAAACTTGCAGCTGAATTATGTTAGCAACAAACACAGCCTCAGAAAGTTCACTCATGACCTGAAAAAAATGCAACTTAGGCATACATTCTAATTTTGAGAAATTAATGTTTAAATAATGGAAATGAAGTGTGAAAATCCACAATTTTCTAATAAAAAAACCACAGTCAAGAGGAATCATTACTATTCAGCTCTAGATTTTTGTGTAGCTAATATAATAGTTATAGTACTAATTTAAAGATAAATATATTTCTACAGTTTGTTATAACCCAAATATAGCTACGACTCATTTATCTGATAAAGTTGATCTCTGTTAACATTAATTTGACTTCCACACAGTGTCACAATTTGAAACCTGGCCCCGTCTCGTATGTTTGTGGGGTTTGCACTTCTGTGTTCACATGAGTTTTCCTTCAGGATTACTTTTTTGAATCCCAAAGATGTGGTTGTTGATCTGGCATCCCACTGTCTGTGTTTTTTATGATTTTCAGTTGTAGCCTTTATTTACGTACTCTTAAGAAAATCACAGTGAATTCTAAATCCTGTTATTGTTAGCTGTGTAATGTTACACTGCAATCGATTCAGTCATAGCACTCTTAATAGTCTTGTAGTGTGAAGCTGGCCTTAGGTCAAATGGAGACTCTAAACAGTACCATAAAAAATGTGTGTGGGTGTATAAATTGTACGGACTCAAAAAGAAGCAGTGAAAATTTTTTAATAAATAGGATCAGGAGATGATACATATTCAAAAGTCAAAAGCCAACGTTGTTACCAAAATTCTAAAAGATATGTCATCAAGTTCAAAAGGTATCATTCTTCTCCTGTTCTTATACTTGATTACTCTTTAACCTGAAACACTTGACCTACTGTTGATATAAGATAGAATTATTAAGTTTCCATAGACACAAACAAAGGCTGATTTAATGTTGAATCAAAGACGATGGAAAATGCCTGCCAGATTTCTGATTTTTAAAATGCATATTTTAAGAGCCTTTTCAGTGTCAGCAATGTTAATTTTAGCTACCTCAGCCAATGTTGTCATTGTGTTTTCCACACAATCTACACCTTAGTTGGCTGCTGACTTGAAAAACATTACCTACAAAATTAGATATAATGAAAAAAATGATTCCTTTAATACACTTTTGCTGTAGCTGTAAAGGGGGAAAGATTACAGTTTTGTCTCATATGTTATTCCTCAACCACCATCTCATGCCAGCAGCACTCAGCAGGTATCCTGCACTGCAATGTCAGGGCCTACACACCCTGCCTATCGGCCATCAGACACACGTATTAAGACTGCTTTTTTCCCTCTACCCATGGTCCTTAATACAACCTACACATGTTTTGCTTACTTTAAACTTTTGTTCTGTATTGTTTGTTAAGTTACTAATTTCCAGAAAAATATTCAAATTCGTTTTGCAGGTTTTTGTAAAGTCTTTTTGCAAGTTTCTTTAAACAGAGTTTTCTGCTAAGTAAATAAATAATTATAATGAGTATGAAACAACTTAAAAACAGTCACAATGCAACATTCAGTACATTCAATACATTTAGTTATTGCATTTGGAAAAAACACGAAGACTCAAAAGTGCCTCGTTTTATCTAGTGCAAAACAGTTATGTGTAAACATTTTGTGGCCTCTGTGAGCAAAGACAAGCATAACTAGGAAAAAGACAGATTGGTTAAAAACTACACTTGTTGGAGCAAACAAGAGATTTAGTCTCAAGGTGTTTTGTGCATTGCAGGTAGAAAGAGGAAGTGCCCAGTGTGACCAGTTCCAATGTTTCTTTCATTACTTCACTTTGTGTTCATTGAGAATTCCATTTTTCTAAAGGGCTGTATTTTCAAGTATCACTTTCATTGGAAATCAGCAGCTTTAACCTGCATCTTACAAGTAAAAGTGAACAAGTTAACAGTACTTTATGCTTTACAGAGATCCCAAACAGAAAAAGCAAAAATATTAATAATAATAATACTGTATATTATAAAAATAACACTACAGCAAACACATACCACATAGAATTTTTAACCTATGTTCAAATGTATTTAAATATACAGTGGAACCTCGGTTCGCAAACGTCTCGGTTTACAACATGCAAGTTTGGGGCACGTCACTCTGAATTTGTGTCATTTTACTTTACAGGGAAGGATTTAGATGCGTCACTGTCACTAACCCAATTTCCATCCACCCCTTCCTCTCCTGAGTCTGCATAAGGTCACCTGATCCTACCAACCGTACCAGACCGGACCCTGTATTCATTTGGAGAGAACGTCTCTTAAACAAGACCAATCCTATGTCCTTTAAGGTGTCATTAAGAAATTTTGTGTTTTTTCATCCTGTCTTTTCCCAACATCCTTGGACAACCATATGGGCCACCCATGGTGTTTCAATTCTTCTTCTGTTTATGTTGTGTCTTTTTACTATATACGTATATCTATATATACACCCAGAACCATATATGTTATATTATATATGCCTAAAAGTCCACAGATGTCACAGATTATTATTTTAAACATAAGAAATGAAGAACTGTCATTTTAAATAGACTGATACATATACCAGTATGTCATGTTGGATATTTGTACCAACAGGGAAGCAAAAGAAAGTGAATAGCAAATAGTTCTACAAACTACTAAAACTGTAAAAGCTGGAGAAAAAGTGAAGAATGAGGATCGTAAAGATTGATTCCATGAAGAGTTTTTAACGTACTGGGCCTACATGTGATTTGCTCTTTTTTGTTACATTTTCATAAGTTTTCACCTAATTTTCTTGCCAAAAGTAAACTTTACATTCACAAAGCACTTTACCTCACACCTCTGATGTAGAGGTGTCCAGTCAGGGAATTAGTAATACATTGCATTTTTTAATTTAAAAATAATAATTTAAAACTAAACAAAGCTTTACTTTTGACATCTACTGTATATAAATGTTTGAATTGTTAACTTTCTGAAAGAAAAGAAATGGAAGTAAATTTTATAAACATAGAAGGCATTTGAAACATGAAATTGTGTTCTGAAATGCAACACTTATTGCATGTGGCAAATTAATTAATATATACCATGACTGTGATGAAATAACATCGACTTGAAAAATATATAATTTATTCTTTAGGGATAGATTTTAATAATTTAAGAAATGATGATCCTTTACAAAGTAAAATATAAATATAATATCTTTTTCTGTTCTATTTTTTGGTGTACTGTTATTGAAGGTTTTTTTCTTCTTTAAACAAAAAAAACAATGCAGTGACAGAGACTCCATGACAGTCTGTCAAAGCACTGACATTAAATAAATCTGAGCTGCTTATGTAGAAAATTGTTTCTATAATATGTATATGTGAAGAAAGAAAGAAATTAATAATAACAAACAGCAGTGGGAAAAGAAAGTAAAATGTGCCCAAACAGCTCCAGACCCCGTCAGATTGCTTGTTGCTTGCATTAGCTCTATATTTCTTCTTACCGAAGTTAAAAGCTGTCAGTATCTTATATCTATTAATATTTTATTATGATTATTATTATTATTTTATTACAATAGAAATGTTACTGTCTTGAGTTGACACAGTGAGTAGTTCTGGGGCTTCACAGAGCCATATTCTTGGGTCCATATAGAGTATGCACTTTCTCCCCAAGTGTGCATGACTTTTTTCCCTACACCCCCAAAGATGTGCAAGTTAGATTAAATGGTTATTTTAAACTGGAACCCATCTAGGTGTTGTCAGAGATTTTCTTTTTATTAAATTATTGGTTAAAGCTCAGATTGATTTGAAGGTTTCTTTCTTTATACTAAGTCACCAAGGGAGCACAGCACAGTTACCTTAACCAGATTTCAGGCTGAACTGAGACAGTACTGAATGATTGAGTATTTTTAATTTTTGGATCTCTTATGGCACTCAAGCCTTAGACTTTTTCTGTAGAGCATGGCACTGTTAGGGATTTTCTCTTCAATCGATTGAAGCTCTGGATGATTCAAAGGTTCCTTTTTATATATCAAGGGAGCCCAGCACAGTTACCTTAAGCGGGTTTCAAGCTGAACTGAGGCAGTATTGAATGCATGAGTATTTATAATCTTTGGACATTCTATGGCATTTAGGTTATTTAGCATATAACTGTTAATTAAGGGCACCTCTTTTGTTTTATGAGTCTGTCCTGGACAAATAAATCTGCTAATCTTTCTGAATTCCAGAATATGACTTTTGTATAAAAGAGTCAACACTTTAACTTAAAGTAAAACTTTGTTAATGTAAAACATATCTCCATCAGTGTGGGGGTGAATGGGCCCTGCAATAGACTGGCTCCCTGTCCTTAGGGGTCTTTCCTGCCTTTGTCTGATATAGCCAGGATTGACTCTGGCCTCCTGCAATCCCAAACTCGATTAAGTGAGTAAGTAAATGAGATGAATGAGTTATGTTTTCTTTCCAGTTCTTGTATTGCCCATGCGCGAGTGTTTTTCTTACATGCTCTATAGGTATGCATCTACACAGAAATCTGTTCACAGTTCACAAAGCATCTTGCTTTTGTGCCTTTTTTTTTAAAACATTGCAGTTATATTAGGAAGATATGTAATTAGTTACAAGGTTAGGCAAGGTTATGCTAGCATTATTATAACAGCATTATGTGTTTGACAAAGAAAAATGAACATGATCTTCAGTTTGACAAGACAATTTTCTATATGCTTTATACAACACTGGCACTTAAATTATGCCAAGCCTCAAGACACAGGGCCGGTCCTGAAAGAATTGTTACTTTTAGCTGATGTAATTGGTTCCCCTGCGGTACAGATAATGTGCATTTTTTTTCTTTTCTAAGATTTAGAGTTCCACTTTTTTCTTTCTCTTCAATGAATTACCCTGCCACCTATTGGAGATTTGACTTAACACTTGACTTATCCATTCAGTGTTTGGGCTTAAATTTACCTGATTGACATCAGATTTGTGAATGTGGATATGTGAGTCATTATTTACACCAAGGCTATGGTACTGTGATTAGCTTTCGTTTGGTGTGAGTATTATAAACACTTTATCTGTTTAAAATGTTGATGTACTCACTGAACAAATTATTATAAACTCAATGCTTAGACTTGGTAGGGCCTTCTTTTGCTCTCACAACAGCCTAAATTCTTAGTGGCATGGATTCCACAAGATGTTGGAAACATTTCTTTGAAATTCTCGTCCATGTTGACTTGATTGCATCACACAATTTATACAGATCTGTCAGCTGTACATTCATCTTCCATTCTACCACATCTCAAAGGGTTTCTTTCAGATTCAGCTCCAGTGACTGTGAAGGCCAGCAAAGAACACTGCACTCATTGTCACATTTAAGAAACCAGTTTGAGATGACTTTGCTTTGTGACATGGTGCATTATCATACTGGAAGTAGCCATTAGAAGGTGGGTAAATTTTGGCCATGAAGAAATATACAGGGTCAACAACAATGCTTAGATAGCCAGTGGCATTCAAACAATGATTGATTGCTATTTAACAAGCCTAAAGGGTGCCAAGAAAACATCCCTCACACCATTACACCACCACCACCCCTAGCAGTTTGAACTGTTGACACAAAGCAGGTTGGGTGCATGGATTCATTCTCTTGGTACCAAATTCTGTTCCTGCAATCTGTGTACCTCTGCACAAATTGCTATTTATCAGACTAGACTGTTTTTTCCTGTTTTCAACTGTCCAGTCTTGGTGGGCTTCTTTCAGCTTTCTGTTCTTGGCTGACAGGAGTAGAACGTGGTCTTCTGCTGTTGTAGGCCATCCACCTAAAGCAGTTTAAGATGCTTTTATGCTCACCACAGTTATACAGAATGATTATCTAAGTTACCGTAGCTTTTCTGTCAGCTCTAACCAGTCTGGCCATTCTCCTCTGACCTCTCTCATCAAGAGACTCTAATGTCTGTGTGTGAAAATCCCACGAGGTCATCAGTTACAGAAACACTTAAACAAGCCCATTTGGCACCAACAATCATGCCATGTCCAAAATCACTGAGATCACATTTTGTTCCCATTCTGAAGTATTTCTGTTGTGATTGAATCAGCAGGGCAGGTGGGATATTGTAGGTATGAATGTCAAAGGCACACCTGATGTAGACTCAATAGCCAAAATGTTTTGCTAACCTTCCTTTTTCTGTGTTTTTTAGCCTGCAATTAGCCTTTACCGATTCATTTGTACTACCACATTTTGTGACAACGGTAAACAGGTTACTTAAGGTTTTGTCCCAGTTACTGTTGTTTTCCCTATCTCTTCCTACCATTTCAATTAATAATTAAAGTTTACTATGTAAAGCACAAACCTCTCCCTTTAATTTCACATCTGGTTCACAGGCTTATAACCTTTCTTCTCCCCTCTCCCCTTACCCCACCTACCAATTTACCCAGTTCAGAATTCATTATATAAAGTAATTACCTACTCCAAGTAAGCACCATCTCATGTGTGACACCATTGATCTTCTGTCCCATTTATGTCTTTCTGGCACACCTGCCACTTTTCTTCTCATGTCATGGCACTGCCCTCATGTGTGACACCCTGTGTAGTGGTAAGGTTGGCACCAGCCTACTCTCTGGTCATCTTACAGTTCAGGATTGACCGGGATCAGACTTGAGAGATGGAAGACACAAAAAGATGGTATATACAAAAACAATAGTGGGTTTTGTTTACATGCTCACAAAAACACAAAAACAATGTCCCAATCAAAATTAGTGAATAATATTTACAGTGAATTTTGCCAGTCCAAAAATGAAAAGCAATCACAGGAAAAAAATGAATATACACAAAATCTGCAGTCTTCCTAAATAAAAAAATTTGCACAGGAAGGAACTACACATGTCCTTTCAAATACTCCAAAAACATTTACAAGAAGAAAAACTGTGTACATACAAGGAAGACAAAAGTAAGTGCACCACAAACCTAAACCATATAAATACTGTACTTCCACCAAAAATAAACTATAACCAGGAGATATCTATATCTATTTAGATAGAAAAAGAACACACATGCATATACTGTAGCGTCGGCACCGAGTGCCACAATGGATGGATTCTCAGCTCTTTACGTGGCTCTTTGAGGTGGCTTGTTATCTTTAAAAGGACTGCTTGCCTTTTGCCGCATTAGTTGGAAAACGCACTTGTGACTATGTGGAGTTGCTGTTTTTATAGGCACTCTTGCTATAAATGATGTAATGCCAGCTCATACTTTTGATGATTCATCCCTGGCTGATGTAACTTGTCCAGTGCCATTGCAATACAAATAAGCACAAGCCACTATGCTTGGTATACTGAAAGAACTGCTATACCAAACTCACTCACTCTACGACTGAGTCGCAAAGACGACCCCTTAGAGCCAATCCTGCATCACGTTGCTTTCTTTCTCCAACAGCAGCTGACGCAGGTACATTCTGCGTACGTGCTACACTCAGATCCTTCAACACCCACAATAAAAAGAAAAGTGGAGTTGCGTGTGCATGGACAGTACAAGCACAAACCATCAGATATGTTACTTTTCTTGCAACCTTGCCTCAAGACTTTCTCTTGGGATTCACTTCTCAAATCTAACACTTGCATGCTTTAACTAAACTAAATGCTCCACACTTCTTACTTTGTGAATTACAGGTGGCCATGGAGTCACTCGACTTTTTGACTGGGTACATGCGCCATCCACCCAGCCCGAACTGGACGAGTGCCCACCATGCTGCCAGTGCCACACAGCGCAATGTTTTGAAGCAAAGTTAAAATCCTTGTGGAAGCGCACCATGCATTTTAATGATTTAAAGAGGTAAGACTTTACACTATTCCTGAGATATTTTTCTTTAAAGTGGTAATACCTGGCAGGCTAATTACCATATCATGTTTTCTCATTTTGGTCCCACATGACACTTGTCATCTTTCTTTAAATAATCCTCTATAAAATCAAACCTTCCTCCTTTTAGTCTTCTGAGTTCTACCACTTAACCCCAACTTTGACATAAATTGCTAATGGTGCATCGAGCAATTTAATTGAAGGCATTAACTCAGTGATTTGAATCCTGGTTTGCTGTTGCCCATGTCAGTGCTCTCTTTACCCAAAAAGCATTTTTTGCTTTGCAGTTTGACTGTTGTCCCTCTCCCCTCTTTTCTAATGGAATAATGTGAGTTCAGCTGGAATTGTTTTAAATTGTATGGTAGTTTCTCCTCATACTTCTTGTTTTTATTTTGAATCTAACACAAAATGACCAATCTTATAAAAGACGATCTCATTGACACTAATTATCCTATGCAGTGGTTAACATGTCGGAATTTCCTTATTAACAGTATTTTGTAAGGACATATTCCATTAAAAATAGATTCTTTTTTATACACAAATGCAATGTCCACAAACCCACACAGCAATTCAAAATAACTGAAAGAGGGACATAAGATTCAAACATTAAGGAAAACTGCACTTACTTTGACTTTCAGTGCTTTTCTAATCCTAATTTAACAAATAGGAGTCAAGGCACTGGACAGTATCAGATCACTTGAATATATTTCCTAAAATCCACTTTTTTTTTCCTCTGCTTCTGTCTTTCACCCTAACATTCTTGCAAGTTATTAATTATCGTAAGAGAAATTATACATAACCTTCAGCTCTAACCTGTTTTGTAGTTTGTCTTTGGCAACTTATACTTGGAAAGGACCTCATTATGCAGCTCAAAAATGATGAATTTGTAGTGTTCAGTATGTATATCTGAAAAATGTTTTCTTTATTTCAGCTAAAGACTTCTACATGTATGACGTGAATTATATAAGGAGCTCTTTGCATTATGGGATACTTAGCATAGGTTTTATGCACTGTAATAGACTCCCATTTTATGCAAGGTTTTAATTTTTAAGCCTCACGTATAGTGAAAATTAGTCAATAGTGAAATGTCCTAAGACAACCCCTTATATTTCGGACAGAATAATGGAAAATATGGTTTATCTTATACCTATTAATATGTATATTATGCATATATATCAGTCACTTTACAGATGAATGCACATCAGTAGCTTCATATACAACATCCCCTTTACAGTAGCGTTATTTCTGTGGTATCCCATGCAGGAAGCTAGAACTAAGGCACAGCAATACAACCAGATTTAAAACACAGCATTTTTTTTTCAAAGATGTGTGCAACCGTGAGTGTGAGAAAATTAGGGTGGTAAGGGGAGTGTGTCTTAATCTCTGCCATGCCACCATACACCACAGTGAATGAATCATACCAAGAATAAGTACAAAAAGCTAGCCCTCTTATAACATTGCAAGATGCTGACAAATCAAATCACACCTTTGTTTTTAGTCGAGTAGAATACCATAATGATAAGAAAGACTTCAATCAGGTGAAGTTAGTTCAGAGTACAGCAACAAGAATCTTAACCAGGAAGAGAACATCTAAGCACATCTCACCAGTTGCATCATTGTTACATTGGCTACCTGTGTCCTTAGAATTAATTTTAAAATACTATTGACCTACAGTATATATACAGTAAATAATACAAAGTTGACTGACTAACTAACTCACTTATTGACAAAAACACTACTTCCCGTTTATTTAACAAGCTCAAATATGGTAGAATGGTACATCTAGTGCAGTAGGCAACCTCTAACAAAACATTTCCTTACATTGATATTTAAGAGTAAAACCCTCCACTAAAAGAGAAAAACTAAATACCCCAAAATCTCAAAAATGCTTTAAGTGCCTTGATTTAAATTTGGTGATATTATAGAAAGAAGAAATTAACAGACCTGTGTTTTTTATTTGTTGGTAATTATTCTGTAGTGAGTAGGCTATTCTTAGGCCCAGCAGCCTTCTTTAGCTGAGTGTGCAGAGAAATGGGGCTGCTGCTTTATGCAAATGAAAGCTAATCCGGAAGTCCTGCGAAGCTCAAAGAAGATGTGCTTAGCTACTGTATATACTCGCGGATAAGTTCTCCCGCGGATAAGTCAGGAATTGATTTTACTGTATAATTTCTGGTATTTTATAATGTCGGTTGTATAAGTCGAATGTGGAAAACTCACGCTATTGGTCCAAGACATTATGATATGCTAACGCCCGCCTGAGAGAGTAACCGTGGAGCACACTGCCTTTTTTTCTATGTGGGTGTGGCAATGCGCTATATCAGCGTGCGCTCTTAACCTCTCTCTCTCTCTCTCTCTCTTTCTGTATTGTGACTATCTGTATCATACTGTAATACTCGAACTATTCATAAGCAACGTTTGCACTATTTGTGTTTTTTGTATCTTACACCCTCATACACCTTTATCATAACTGTATTCCTTATGTACGATGGAGCGTTCGATCAGAAGAAAATATGAAGCTGGTTTTAAATTAAACATTGCTGAAGTAGCAATAGAAATTGGTAACTGCACTGCTGCAACAAAATTCGATGCATCTGAGAAACAGATGCGAGATTGGAGGAGGCAAAAAAAAATTTAAGTGTCGCATTTTTGAACGGGCATATAAGTCAGGGTCTGTTTTTATGATCGATTTTTCTGGTTTCAAGACCCGACTTATATGTAAGTATATACGGTAGTTGCCTCCTTGGGTGCAATTAGGAGTCCTTAATCTGTTGACTCTTTCTTACTGTTTGCGATGCAGTATGAAAAATATACAAATTTAGATGGGGATTAGGAAGGTATGGTATGCAGTACATATACTTTGAGCAGGGGACCCTTTGTGATCAAATACATGCAATACTGTGGAGAACTGGGGTGTCCCCTTGGAGATCTGACAATAATGTGCCAGTATGCGCTGGTTTATAAAGCAGAAGCAGAGAAGTGCTGGTACAGAGTAGAGGCCCACTTCAAGCCATGCGTATAACACAAGTCAGAAGAAAGGGCCTGCCATGGTAAGTTTAAATGCTTGTGCAGTTCAAAGAACATATTTCACCATTTTATTTCTTTTTACCTGTATTTTTTTTTCAAATCATTGCATGTGTAGCCTGTAAGAAACAATGCTGTATGTTATAATATAAAATAAAAATGATTAAGTGTATATTGCTTTTGATTTAAACTGCCCAAAATTTGTCATTATGCAAGATTACTGATCAAATCATTACATTCAAATCTGATTAAACCTACCATTTATACAGGATGTTGTACATGGTGAAATTATACTTATACTCAAAATTCCAATTATTTCTACTAACCATGCATCCATCCATTTTCCAACCCACTGAATCCGAACACAGGGTCACGGGGGTCTGCTGGAGCCAATCCCAGCCAACACAGGGCACGAACCAGTCCCGGGCAGGGTGCCAACCCACCGCAGGACACACACAAACACACCCACACACCAAGCACACACTAGGGCCAATTGAGAATCGCCAATTCACCTAACCTGCATGTCTTTGGACTGTGGGAGGAAACCGGAGCGCCCGGAGGAAACCCACGCAGACACGGGGAGAACATGCAAACTCCACGCTGGGAGGACCCAGGAAGCGAACCCAGGTCCCCAGGTCTCCCAACTGCGAGGCAACAGCGCTACCCACTGCGCCACCGTGCCGCCCTTATTTCTACTAATTTCTCCTAATTACCTGCTTCCATTCAAAATAACACAGTTTTCTATAAAACTGTGTTTTCCAATGACCATTTACAAAACCCATGGTCAGTCACTAGGAAAAGCAAGAATTGATTTATGGTACGAATGTTTTACTCATGTCCAATTGTATGTAGCATAGTCAAGAGCAAGGAGCTCCAGTGAACTCATAATATTAACTCCTGGTTTAAAAAAATAATAATAAATTTTGTATAGATAAAAGCACTCAGTTAGTTACATAGTACTTCTGGTACATCTGATTAACTAACAGCACAACAACCGAGGCCCATTGTCTTAGGAAATTCAACACAGCTTGTTGTATATAAACCACTACATAATCTTGCTCCTTCCTATATTTTGGAGTTCCTGTCCCCTTACATTCCCAGTTATAATGTTAAGTCTTCTAATAGTGACTTGCTTATAATTCTAAGAGCTACAGTACATAAAAGAGAAGTGGTGAGGCAACTTGGAACTATTATGGACCAAAAATCTGGAATATTTTAGTGATAGAAATACAGCAGGCTAATGCTGTCTAACATTCTACCTCTAATAGATTATATATTTTTATAATTATGATATTTTCATTAATGTGCATTATTAACCTGTACTTTTCTCTGCTTTCTTTTCCAGTTTTCTGATCAAAGTACTGTGTAGCCACCTGTGATGTTCACATGAAAGCAGACATTCCAATTTTCCCTGGGATCTACAGCATCAAATCTCCTAGGATGAAGCTTTAAAAACAATAAGGAACTACTTAAGTACATTTATTTTAGGTAGAATGTCCCATGAGGGCTGGTCAGTCTTTTGGCCTTGGAACCCCTGTAGATTTTACTTTTTTCTCCATCGTCACATCCCTTTTCTATCCTCCTGGGCCATCTGATCATAGTATAGGAATTATCATTTAGAGCAGGGGTCCCCAGCTCCAGTCCTGATGGGCCCCAGTGGCTGCAGGTTTTCATTCTAACCCTTTTCTTAATCAATGCACTGTTTTTGCTGCTAATTAAGTTCTTTTGAATTCATTTTAATTGGCTTGAGTTTTTTAAGATTTGTTTCCCTGAATTTCTTCATCGTTCCTCTGAATTCTACATTTCTTTCCTTAAATGGCGCCCAAACAGAAATTAAATGAGAAGTGAGTGAGCCAGCAGAAGACCAACTAAGTCAGGGCCTCAAACTCCAACCAATTTCACTCTAAGCAGTTGCTTAATTAGGCGCCGATTCTTGTTGTTAATGAAACCCGCTCTTTTATTCCATGGCTTGTTGCTGCTCTCATTGTGCAATAGCATACATTGTTGATCTTCTATTTTCTAACAGCACTGGTAAAATGTTTTGTGGACCTGAGCAGACCAACATTCCTGAAGCCTTCATCTTTTTTATTTCAGATATTGTATGATGAACACAGTTTGCTGGTCATGTTTTGATTCATTTTGTATCTCATTATTGTTTGGCTGCAAGTCAATTAAAATTAATTCAAAAGAAGTTAATTAGCAGCAAAGCAGGTCACTAATTAAGAAAAGGGTTAGAATTAAAACCTGCAGCCACTGGGGCCCTCCAGGACCGGAGTTGGGGAACCCTGATTTAGAGACTTGAAAACAAATCTATAAATAAGGACTCTACTTTATGTACGACTTGTGTTGTTTGTATTGAATTATTCTAATTTACTAATTTTTCCATGCCATTTATTCATTCCTGTCCTTACTGTATCCATTTTTAATTTTTTATTTCCTTACTTAAAACATTTTTCTTTGACATATTGTAAAGCGCTTTGGGCTACATTCTTTGTATGAAAACGTGCTATAGACAAGAATGTTGCTGTTTTTGTGGGACTTCTTCTGCACTGGTGTGGAAAGGGAGTGGGAGTGCCTGGTGGACATTTCCTTTTGTCTGGCATTGCTGTCTTAAAGTGCAAGAATATGGGAGACAGTAGTGCAGCAGTAACTGAGATAGATCAACAGAACTAGAGGCTCTTCTTGCACAATATAACAAAAACGTATACAGTATTACACTGTGTGGTGCGATATTTTAATTTTTGTACTCTTTCTCCTTCCATTTTATTTTTATATTCTCACACTAACTCTCATAAAGATGAATACATATAAGTTGAGGTTCTACTGTATGTGGTGTTTAGCATGACTGCACAGGTTGCACTTTCTTCATAGTAACAGTATTTTAAACTTTTATGCCATGCAAGCAACAGCTTTTAGGTGCTTGCTGCTCCTGTTGATCCCTGGATAAACCACATAGCTGACTCTCAACAGCCACTTTTCACCCTAATGTGGTAGTCTTAGAGAAAAGCCTTAGCCACATAAACCCACAACCCCCCATATCCCAGCTATAAGAACTGCCTATCAGAACTATCTTTCTCAGTGACTTGTATTCTCCATGCATATAATAAAGAATTTTCAACTACATGTCAAATATCAGACTCTTACTTTTCTAAGTCAGTTCATAAACAGAATTCTAACCTATAAGTATATAAATATAGTAGAAAATAAAAAGAGTGAACATAATAGTTTAAGCATAAGTCACAGTGAAGTACTGGCCATTTATCACTACTTACTACATTCTTCTATTATTTCATCATTCTTTACCCCTAATGTTAAGTGACCCCAGTTTCTGGTAGGGTATTGTTTAGCTTGTTTTTTTCATTTTTTCTCTATTATGTGAATTGTGTTCACATGTTTCTTGTTATTCCTTGTTCACTATGCGTCTTGTGTTTTACCTCTTTCACGTTCCAATGAAGCTCTTATTCACTTTACTTTGTAGCCACTGATACAGTAAATGAAGCCTCCTGTACTTGATGGGGAGTGATAGTTTTTATTTTAAAAAGGATACAGCAGTGTAAGCAGGGTGCAGTTAATAGAAATGAAAGTGAGGGGGATTTTCTGCTCTTGTACGTAATCTAAATCTTGGCTGAAAGGAGGGCCTGACTATGTGGTGGTCTGGGAGTGCAAGAAGACTGTGCAGGTGAATGAGCACAGTTGATGGCTTCCCACTGCTGTTTTTTTCTTCTCCTCCTTCCAGAACACCAGGGGCCTTAAGGAACAAGTACTGGAAAAAACACAACACAGAAATATCATTTTACTGTGCAATCCCAGAAACTGAGTGCAGTGGCATCAGACCTGAGAGAATCAGTTTTCTATGACCCACATCTGCTGAAAACTCTTATACATTAGATTAGTTTTTGCGTTTTATATTTTTTTTACGTCTAGTAAAGTGGGACTAAATTTAGTACAGCCCTGGGTCTACACTGTACTGGAGGTTTAATAGAATCCGGGGTTGCTGAGGATCGTGTGCAATCTAATAACAATATGCATTAAATAATAACATTCTTCTGAAAGTAAAGTAGTACTTTTGCAGTGCTAAAATTTAAAAATGGTTTTTAAAGCTGAGAATCATACTTCACCTATGACAAAGATAGCTCAACTATCCCATTATTACAAAGAACAAAGATTTGTATTCTTTTGAACTATCTTTGTTGCATTTTTATGCTGTTCTTCTTTCATTATCCAAAACAGCTGGTGAATACACAAAAAGAATCTGGAATTAATTCAGAATAAGTTAAGGGCTTTAAGACAAAGTAGTATTTGTCATAAATATTCTATGTAATTCCTAGATTCAGTTAGGTAATGTCATACATGTTAAAATATTGGACAGCTACAAAGTTTCTTGAAATAGTATCCTAGGCAGACAGTGCTTTGTAGTGCCTAAAGCAAACTACATGATTGTTAATTTAATTAAAAAAAACTTTATTATTTCTGATGCCTTGCCGCTGTGACACACACAAACAAAAAAAATCTTTAGGAGCTGGTAATGTGCCACTGCTGTTAATAACAATTGACAGTAAACAGCAAGTAGCATAAAAATAAATGAAGAAGGCCTAACAGAGCTATACAAAGGGCTAATGGCTGAATCTGAAATGCCTTGCTTTACTCAAGTGATCTTATGTTATCATTAAAACGTGCCAAATTAAATTAGCTCCTATGGAACAAAAGAAAACCCTCAACATGCTCAAAACAAAATAAGTAGAACATCAGTTCAAATATTATACAAAAGCAATATCTATGATAGCACAAAGAAAAATAAATAGTAAGAGCCTATCCATTCATTAATCTATCCATTTTTAAATTGTCTTATTCCTGGGGCCAGATTGTATCTTGAAAGCATCAACAGAAGTCAGGAACCTCACACTTATATAAGGCACCAGTCTATTGCTGTGCATATGAACATAGACACCAGTTTCAATCATACTGAGTTAGTTGGTTATTACCAATAAATTTAACAGACATCTTTGGATTGCGACAGGAAAATAAACCTTCACAGGGAACTAAATCACATAGACATGAGGAAAGAGTGGATATTGCCTCGGTCTGCTTTTCCAAATATATCATACGAGTAGGCAATCTAAACTTTGTCCATGTATTTCCTTTCAAAAGCGTTATGGATGCGGTACCATTACACACCTGGAAACAATAGGAAGAGATCAACTAAACGCAACAACAAGAAAGAAAGAAAGAAAGAAAGAAAGAAAGAAAGAAAGAAAGAAAGAAAGAAAGAAAGAAAGAAAGAAAGAAAGAAAGAAGTTAGTATAAAGCACAAGGTGGACTGTATTAGTTGCATATTTAGCCCAACTGAAATAGAATCCAGTATACAGTACCTGCTCCAATTTGCTGTCTATGGCATACATGCACTAACAAAAGAAGTACTAGGGAATGGAGAAACAGTTTTTTAATGCTGGCTTACACTCCCAGCTACAAGCAGCTGCAGGTCAGTACAGCAATCTTGTCTGTGAAACATAACAATGCCTGCTCTTTGTAGACCTTTTTAGACTGCTTGTAGAAGAATTAAAAGCTAGCAGGCAAATTATTTTCTTCAAGCTTTATAAAAGTAAATTTGGGGTGATCTTGTTTGGCCTACCTAATATTAAAGCAAGACTCTCTAAGGGCCTAGAACAATTGCTAATAGAAGTGAAATCACAGGTTACAAATCAGGGGATGATCCAGACCTCAAATATGAAAAACAAGTAAACTTGGTCATCAAAGACAGCTTTTTCAACTTAAGAGTAATCTCTAAAGTGAAGCCAATATTCATATTTATCTCATTCCTTTAACAGGAAAAAGGAACGTATTGTCTCTATGTTTCATCTATTTGTAGTACTTGGAAATCTGCCCTTCAGGATACTACTGACTAATCAAGTCAGTGACTGCAGCAATCCACATTAATTAACCCCAGCTCCCAGTTAAGTTTAGGGCAGATTTCAAAATTCTCCTTTTAACATATAAAGCCTTAAATGGCCCTGGTTACTTGTCTGAACTTATCATTACTTACAATCCACACACATTAAGAACACATTAAGATCTCAAGATGATGGTCTACTTATGATTCTAAGGATCAATAAAACAGTGGAACATACAGTGGAAGGTTGAGCTTTTAGTTACAGAGCCCTTCCCAGTTACATTACTGTAATTCTTTTGTTTAATGGGTATCAGTTAGTCCCGTTACAAGTGCAACTGGTACAGAATGCAGCAGCAAGATTATTGACTGGCACAAAGAAAAGAAGTCACATAACTCCAATTTTAGGTTCCCTTCATTGGCATTCAGTTAATTTTAGGATTCCTTTTAAATTTCTACTTTTCATTTTTAGAGCTTTTAATGGTTAGGCTCCACCTTATATTGTTGACTTGCAATCCCCCCATTTCACCACCAGGTCACTAAGATCTTCAGCTATTATTAGATGTGCCTCGATCCCAATTAAAACTTCAAGGAGATTGTGCCATCACAGTAGCTGTCCCAATATTGTGGAATAGCTTACCACTCAATATTAGAGCTGCTCTTTCTATTACTGTTTTAAAATCTAGACTTAAAACAAACCTTTTCATTAGCTTTTGAGTCTATTGAGATGCATGTTTTTATAATTTGCCTTTTTTATCTTAATGCACCTGTGTTAATGACCATATGGCTTGTAATTTTATTCTTTCCTTGCCTTTTATCTTTTAGATGTACAGCAAATTGGTTAACACAGTGTTTGTTTAAATGTACTTTATAAATAAAAATTACTTCCTTCTTCTCTTCCTATATAGGTTGCAACAAATCCATAATAGTTTGTGGGAAGAAATGCTGCTGTTCACTCCCACATGAAGCCTTTTTTTGCTTTGAGATCTTAATGTTAATCTTTTAATCTTTGAATCTTAATTTTGTTTTCTGCTGGAAATTATACAATGATTTTGCACATGATACTACACGGATACTTTGCCCCTACTCTTGGTTCTGATTAGCCTTTTAAAGCAAGTTTCAACAAGGCCAAGCATGCTGAATCCATGAGACAAGTAAGTTTATTCTCCTGTTTTCTGTAAATTCATTTTTGAATTTTTTTGACTCCTGTTTGCATGTTTTACCCATTTAGGGAATAAAATCCTAAAGAGAATAGAATCTAGAAGAATTATTGGGTATTTCCTTTGCTACGAATGTTTGATTTACTGAGGAGGAAAAAACAAAGCACATGCTATGGCTGTCACTCTACGGTGGCACTGCTGAGATAAATCCTCATGAGCTATACTTTATCTTGAGTAACGAATGCATTTATCTCCTTCAGTTTTAATGATGTGAGTATTGTTATTGCTAGACTCGGATATATACAGGTTGTTAACTGCTTTGCTGGGTCATTAGGTATATGTACTGTGACTCATTTTATGACAAAGCATCCAGTTTAACTGCATTGCACTCGTTATTGAGGTATTTAAAACTCTTGGCATTTTTATGGAAATAACACAGCATCTGTAAATATTACACCTTGCTAGTAACAAATATCGTTTCTCTAAATCATTACAAAAGAATATTCAGTCAGCTTGCACTTCTGATATTAATGGACCTCATGACGTCCACCCCACAGAGCCTTTCAGTTGCATTCAATTGGTTACAGAGTAGGAATTTCTGTTTTCTAAAACAACAGCAAAAGCCAATTCTTTCTATCTATCTCCAACCAAAATGCTAATTAACTCCATTACAGTGCTTACTGAGCCCATCATTTAAAGCCATTATTATGTGTTTCCACCTAAGCACTGTTACTGAATTCTTCAGAAGGCTGACTTATAGGTCTTTGTTTTAAAAAATTCAAGGTTTAACAGAAATCTTGCATTTATTTTTATCACTTTCAAATCAAATGTTGTAATCCCATTTAATATATAAAATCTGCTTGACTTTGCTCTGCTCATAACACTAAAATAACATTTATCAGAGCAACTTCCATTGTATTATTATACCCTAATGCTGAAAGTGTTACATTTATTATGCTACCTATAGAAGAGTTAATTTGTGAACACTCTTCTTTCTTTGGCTACCACTTAATTTTAGGACCAAATTCAAAATCCTTCATTTAAATGACAAAATGTCAAAGCTGTAGTAATCTTTTATATTGCTGAACTGCATAATTTTTAAATTTCAGAATGTTCTTTACGATTCATTAATTTTATCAACACAAAAAATAATTGAGGACAGCAAAGCCTTCAGCTACAGAACCTCGTAATACTGGAATAGCAGATTCTGTATATTTTTGGCTACCCCATTGTTCTCAGTCATTGAAACTAAGATCTAGTCTTCTTCTGATAGATTTGGTGGTATGGCTGTTGAATCTGGGATATTAGCAAATATGATTTACATGTTCAATTGTTCTTATTAACCTATCTATTACTGTGTTGATCCCTTTTTGTCACTCTTGGAGCATCTGTGCAATTCATAGGGAACAACGTGGATATGAAAAGTTCTGCCACAATAGAGTGATCTTCCATGCGGGACTAATATTCAAATGGCATCCTTTTTACAGCAGTCCTGTGTATTTCATCACATACGTAGTTTAATTCTGCATACTGTCTTAGAAGAAAAAGATGGGTGGCCAGCAAGTTTAAATCCATACAAGTTTTCCTTTACATACAAATATTCCAATCTAAAGATTTATTTTTCTCCAAGCCTTTCTCTTTTCCAGCTGGGGACCAGTGGCTGTGGGACACGTGTTGGTGAGTGGAAATTCACTGTTCTTGACTTTGCTGATGATGCTGTGATCTTCACAGAGTAAATGGAGACTCTGATAGGGGTGCTCGAGAGACTGAGCGAGGAGTCTGAATGTCTGGGCTTGTGAGTGTCCTGGATAAAATCCAAGATCCAGGCCTTTAATGACCTCTTAGACACAGCAATCAGCAGTGTGTCTGACTGTGGAGAGAGTTTTGACATTGTTGAGAGGTTTACTTACCTCTGTATCAACATTCATGTATCTGGTGACTATTCCTATGAAGTCAGTAGACAGATTGGGAGTGCATGGGGGGTCATAAGGTCGCTAGAGGTGTGTGGCGCTCCCAATATCTTTTCAAAAGGATGAAGGTCCAAGTTTTTAGAGTCCTGGTGCGTCCTGTCTTGCTATATGGCTGTGAGACATGAACTCTATGGCCATGTGGCACAATTCCCTGAGGGTGATCCAACTTGCAGGATACTCATTTTTGAGGACACAAGCAGCTGGACCAGGCCAAGGGGATGCCCACTTAACACCTGACTGCAGCAGATATATGGTCATTTCCAGAGGATGGGACTGGATTGCTTGTCTGCCTGGGTGATTACCAACCAGTATCCCAAGGTGTTTCATGTTGTGGTGGGTAGGGCGACGTGCTGTATCAGTGTATGCTCCCCAACCTGACCTGACCTTTCTCTTTTGCCAAATGACCTTTAGCATATTATGTTAAGTATGGTAATCTCTTTATAATTTAGTGTTCCTGTGGTAGTTATTATCCATCCATTTTCTTAGCCAGCTTCTTCATGTGCAGAGTTGCATATAACACATATGTACATTGGCTACATTTAAAATCAATTATTATTTTTATTGCAAACTGTTGTTTTTAAGTGTGTTATTAAACAAAATTAAATTAAAACATATCACAGAGATATACTTTGAGCACATTCACAATCTTATTAAACTACTGTGTTCTAGGAAAATACAATTACACCCAAGTACAACTAAAAAACAAAAATCGCCTTCCCCTGCCTTAAAAAGTTTCACATGTAAAACTTTACACCCCAGTTTACTTTTTCAGTGACTTGGTAATAAGCAAATGATGCCTCCTGAATGTGGTGTTCGGCTTTCTGTAGGTGAACCAAAGCTGATGTACCACAGTGAAATAAAAAATAATTTTAGTGAGTCATGTATTTCATCCCTGAAGAAACTGTGGCGATAGAAGAGGTCACATTTACAAGAATTAAAAAACTGAGGAAATGGTATGCAGCCTTACTAACTACCCAGCATACCTTACCTTCAGCAGACATGTTAATGCTGATATCTGAGTTAACTTTACACCAAGGGTAGGGGGCTGTGACAAGCTGTTTTTGTGTGATTTTTCTAAACACATTATCCTCTTTATAAAATGCTAAACCCTCTTTACAAAAATGTTAAAACATATATATATATATATATATGTATATACCCAAGAAGGTTGAACCTCACAGCAGCTGGCATTGAACCCGACCTGAAAAATGCCAGACTTTGTTTCTTTGTTTCATTGGACATCGGGCACCCCTCAGAATGCAATCCCTTTATGTTCTTTGTTTTTGTTTTTTCTCAAAAAGTAAGCTTTCCAATCCTGTTTAGCTGATTTCTTAAAAAAACATCAATGAAAGTTTTGAAGGTCCCTCATATCCCATTGTATGCCACACTACTTGGTCACTGTGATTTTTAGGAGTGATACTGAATTATCTAGATGGATGAGTGATTATGTTATGCAAAGTAGGACCATTAGTTTCAATAATGACGACTCAATAGCCAAAATGTTGTTTGTCTAATTTTCATTTTCTTTGTATTTGTTTAGCATATGAATAGCCTTTACTTATTTATTCATCCCAACACATTTTGAGAACATGATAAGAAGTTCTGCCTTATTTCCTTCTCAGAATTGTACAACTCTTGCTTTTGCTCTCCATATCTCTTATTTCCAGTTGTTATCATAATTAACTTAAAGCCAATCACCTTTCCAAGGCCAGTGATTTAAAAAGCTTCTGCTTGCTCCCTGCAGCATTTAATGACTCAGAATTCTAATATAAATTGTGTTTTGCATTGGGTTCTCACATGAAAATAGATAATTCTATTGCAATCCTTCAAATACACACAAATAAACATGAAGCAAAAAAAAAAGCTGTTAGTCAGTTTGCTGTCCTGTACCTTGTCACACCTTGTTATGCATAATGACTTACGCAAAATGAATTTCTGAGATGATAAAGAAATTTAAAGTCATTTGAAAGGATTATCCCTAAAGGGGATTTCTTATGTTTCCCGGATTTGGTGATTAAACAAATGACCACTGTTTTGTTGTAGTGTATTCCATCTTGTATATTGTTTTACAAAATCAATAAGCAACACCATTTAAAAGAAAGGAACATTAACCATAAATGAGAGAAACAACTTGATGGAAAGACTTACACTACCATAACAAAAGAATGAGTTGTGTACTTAATTCCTGCCACAGCAAAGACATTAATGCTATTTTGGTCAATAGATATAGCAGTAAACAAGTCATACACTGTTTCAGTGCATTTAACAATTATAGCTGGTGCTTTTTGGAATAATTCTTATTTTCTTAATTTTGACAGCAACCTTGGGTAACATGGGGGCACACTGATTGCTACTGTCACATCACAGCCTTTCGGTTCTTGGTCACTGTCTATTTGAACTTTGCATTTTATTTCATTGTTTATTAGGGGTTTCATTTGGACATTGACTTTTCCCAAAATAACCATCAGAGACTCAAAAACTGCCTAAATTAAATTGTGATTTGCACTTATTTGCAAATTTTTCTATTGTTACTTTTTCTTTACTTTTGTAACTACAGGTCAAATTCCGTTATAACGAACTCCCAGGGACCTAAAAAATATTTCATTATAACGAAAATTTTGTTGTAATAAGATTCTGTATTTGTTACTATAGTGCTTTCTTTAACTTGCGCCCAGGCGTTTGCTATCATTTCAATAGCTTCTTTTGTGTTCATTTTAATCTCCTCCTGCCTACAAGTTATGCTGATGAGAATTTTTCTCAGCATTACCTTGCGATAATACACTTTCCTGAAACACGATTGCAGCGTCTGTGGAAGATTGTTTGTCCGTTTTCTGGGGCAGGGCAAAAACAGTCTCATAGCGCTGCAGTGAAGTGACACAGAAGCAAATCATAAAAGATTGGGGCCTCGCTATAAGTCCCTGTCTTACACCCCAAAACACAAGGCTGAGTCTCAGTACTTTAGGGAAACCAACTTTATTCAGCTTGAAACAAGAACGGCACACTTATTTATTGTAGCATGATCTGCCACTCTGCTATACACAGACACAGCAGTCAGGCTGCATCACCCATCGATATCTTTTCTGTTTGCTTTGGCGGAGAGACGCAGAATATCTTTGAGACAGCTGTTGCCCCGGCAACAGATAAACAGTCTTCCATAGAGGCGAAGATCGGACTTCGCAACTTTCTTCGGCGTGTCGTCCAGTTAGGGGAGGTCACAAGAGAGTTTACAAACCTCACATTTACCTTGAATGAGTGGCGCATTAATAGGAATGTTTCTTGAACAAGCATCTCTGAACCACATAAAAACGTCTTTTTCAACGTCTTCAAATGCAGCAGTTCACATACGTCTACAACCCAAGATTTTTTATCTTTTTTTGCTCAGTCTTTCAAGAAAGTTGACAGTGTCGATGGCAAAATTCTCAATTCACTGGCAACGTCTTTTTTTGCCGCAATCGAGAGCTGCAAAAATGTAAAGTTTTTTTTTTCTAATATGAACTGTTATTGTTTTTTCGTGTCTGACGTTTCTATAGGAGGGTGACAATGAGTTAAATTCCAATGATGTTTTTTAAATGTTGATGAGCAATAAGCAAAAGGTATCACTGAAAACCACATGAAACAAAAAGAGCAAAAAAAAATCAGTACAAGGAAAGTTCAAAGAAAGAAAAAAAAAATTACAATGTTTCTGTTTAGGGATCGTTGTGCACAACTGAGCTACGGCCACGGAACTAGCTGCTCTGTGGATGATTCAGTCAGGCATTTCAAGGTCTTTTGGGCACTTTGTTATAATGAAAGTATCTGCTGAATGTACTTCGTAATAACGAACAGTCGGGGAAACAGTCGGGACCATATTCGTTATAACGGAATTTGACCTGTATAATTGTTCTTTTACTATTTGTAAAACACTTTGTACTATCCTGTTTGTATGAAAATGTGCTATAGAAATAAACATTGTTATTCTTATTGTTAGGGAGAGATTTGTAAATGGTGTGAGCGTGAGTGCATGTTGACCTGTAAGGCAATAATAAATATAACTGATTATTACAAATGGTGAATTCCAATTTGGTTTCAAATTGAGCAAAACAACAACATTTATTACTATAGCACATTTTCATACAAAGAATGTAGCTCAAAGTGATTTACAAGATGTCAAGAGAAAGTTACAAGAAAAGAAAAACAAAAAAGATTAGGTGCGAATAATAATGAATAAGTAACAAAGAAAAAATCCATAAGAGCTTATAAAACTATATAATTAGAAGAAGAGTAGTATACAATATTGTATTGTAAAACTCTAAAGATGAGTCCAGTGATAAGGTCAGATGGCCAGAAGAAAAAAAAACTAAAAAACAAACTCTAGTTAAGCTGAAGAAAAAAACAAAATTTGCTGGGGCTCCAAGGCCAAAGACCACTCAAACCCCAATAGGCATTCTACCTAAGAAATGCTCTTAAGCCATTCCTCATTGGTTTGAGCCTTGGTCCCAGAGGGTTCTACACAGTAGGTGTTGTGGACAGCAACTGCTCTCGTCTGTACTCCAGCATCACAGGTGACTTCACGGTGTCTTGGTGAGATGGTGGTGGTGGTGGTGGTGCAAAACGGCGCAACAGAAAAATTGGAAAAGAAAGCAGAGAGAAGTAGAGATTAGTACAGATTTCAAATCCCTAAAGAATATAATAATCCTAGGCCTATAAAGTCTATTAAGAATACAACTAAAGTGTAGGTACTAAACAGCCAAATTAAAAAAGTGTAATTTTAGCAGTTTTTTTTTTAAATGTTCCACAGTATTAGTCTGTTGGTAAAGTATTCCAGATTTTTGATCCATAACAGAAAAAGGCTGCCTAACCAGTTCTTTTAAGCTTGGCTCTTAAAATAATAAGCAGACCACCATTAGAACATTAAGACTTGTGCTGGTGGACACGTACTACAAAATATAGGAAGAGGCAAGATTGCTTAAGGCTTTATACACTATTAGCAGTATTTTAAAGTCATTTTTGAAAGACACAGGTAACCAATGTAATGACACTAAAACTGATGAGATGTGCTCAGATTTTCTCTTTCTAATTAAGATTCTTGCTGCTGCAATGTGCACTAATTGCAATTGATTGATGTCTTTCTTAGGTAGTCCTGTTGGGAGTGCATTACAGTAATCTAGCCGACTAAAAGTGTAAATTAACTTCTCAGCATCTTGTAAAGTTATAAGAGGTGAAACTTTTACAATGCTTCTTAAGTGAAAAAACGCAGTCTTACTGGTAAGATTAATATTTGATTTAAAGTTTAGGTCAGAGTCCATGATTACAGCTAAATTATTTACTTCTGCCTTTTCTTTTAATCCTAAGTGATCAAGTATTTCTAATTACTTTACTATTTCGTTTTCCAACCACTAAGATTTCTGGTTTTTTTATTTAATTTGTAAAAGTTACTACTCATCCATTTGGTTATACTTGGATCAGAGGGCCCAGAGCCTCCAGTTCATCAGGCGCTGCAGATAAATAAAGCTGTGTGTCATCTGCAGAACTGTGGTAGTTTACCTTGTGTTTTGACATAACCTGGCCTAATGGAAGCATGTATGGCTTTCTACAAAAAAGATGAACGTTTGCCTGCTTTAGACCTTCTATTGATACAAATGATACAGCATCACCCAGCAAGTGGTTTGAGTTGCCTGATTGACACATCTTCCTTCCTTAAGAGTTTACTTTCAATCCATGTATCCTTAAGAAAATATGTATTTTTAATGCTTAATTGTTGCATACTAGTACTCCTCTACCTGTTGAGTCCAATAGTAGAGTATAAAGTGCATGGATACCAAGTTTGGTGCTGGCCTCAATACCTTATTTATTGGATGGCGTGTCGCCTGAAAAATTTGTTTTAGATTTGCATACAGCAGCTCAGCTAGACTAAGAAACCAGCTAGATGAATTTGAGGATGATACTGTCCTGTCTTTTTTATGTTTTTTTTCACATAAGGATATTTGTTGTGAGCCAAGTGTCACAACCAACTGCAGATAAAAAAACAGTTGTTTCAAACACAAACTTCTTGAACACATTTCAACCCTTTGGACAATTTATATTTTGGTTCCTCGATTCTGACTTTGGTTGAAGTAGTTATGGCCTTGCTTTGTTTTTGTCATTTTGTTTTTCAGCACAAAATATGTATTAATTAAATTGCATGCTAAACAAAATACTGATGCATCAATAATCTTCTTATATAATATTCTGGCTGTTCATTTGTCTGTCCAGGATTTTAAATCACCTGTAGCTCACAAACAGTTTGACCTATTGACCTGAAGTTTGGTGCACATATACTACATAACGTCTACTATCCGCTTTCGGGGTGATGATTGACCTCCAAGGTTATTCCGCTTTTTATTTTTATTTTATTGTAGAATCAACTCTCGGCAGCGGCCAGCAGGGCGGCCGTGCGGTGCATGCATATGGGCGCTGTTCTCATTCCCTACCACCTTCGCCATCACTTCCCCTACCTCTTCATATCTTAAATCATTCTTGAGGCAGATTGAAGACTTATGTGCCAGCTTAAGTGAAAAATGAAGGAATACGTACTAAATAATTTCAACACAAACACTGACTTAGTTTAAACGTGAAAAGATGTCCAATGAAAGAAGAGAAGAAGTGGACCGCTAGGGTGGAGAAAAGAAGAGCTGCTCAGAAAGCAGCAAGCACATCAACCTCCGAGCAAACGAATGCTAAACGTACAGAGAAAGAGGATGAAAACTATGAATGCTCAAGTCAAGTGTATGCACTGCATGTTATAGTGCTGTGTGCTGTTACTTGTGTTATATAAAACAGAGCTGTAAAATTCCAATAAGGGTGGTTAATATGGTCATGCCAAAGGGCTATTAACATAAAAGTGTTAATTTCAGTAAATACATTTTAAAATTTGTGACTTTGTACATTTTAATTAAACTGGGCTTCAATTTGCATGTTGTAAAACATACTTTGTCTTTGCTTTAAATGGTTACCAGTATGCAAAGACTAAATCTGCTAAAATCTTTACAATGGCTTATCATTGTCTCGTTCATATTATTTAATCCATCATCCATCCAGTTTTTTCAGCCTTCTTTTCAAGTCCTGTGAGGGAAATATGAGATTCACTGAGCTACCATACAATTCTCCATATTTTAATGCATAATTGGGAAAATTAATAAAATAATAATAATTACATTTATGTAGCACTTTTGTAACTACTCAAATCAGATAAAATGGTATGGTAAACTTTTGGGAAATTTTCTTGAAAATTTAACAATGTAACAATGTTTATGTCATCAGTTACCAAATGAATGACCAGGTATTGATCAACAAGGTCAAGATTAAGTTCCAATTCTGCACTTTCTTGTTTAATAGGTTACATAGGCATTTACCTCGATATATTCACATCTGCATTTCAGTCACCACTTTAGTATTGATTTACAAATTAAAACTGGACAGAGCACAATTTAATTAGCAGTGCCATATGATTTGTCACTAGTGAGTTTGCTTTAAAATAGTAGATTTTACAACTTGTTTACTGATGGAGCATTACACTGTTATTTAATTTGCTTACAATAACACATTCTTTTTGGCTTTTATTAAATATAAAAAAAATTAAAAAATTAAAAAAATCTCAAAACTAGCAGCTTTTTAAAGTTTGATATTGCATAAAATGAATTTTATTACTTTTTGAAATTTGTTTAGGAGATGTAACACCTACAGTACGTCTGAACACAATATCAATATTATTTAGAGATTAAATTCAGATATATAGTATAAAGATTAATTAAAATATATTTTCAGAACTTCAACCTAACAGCATCATTACAGTTAATGTGCTAAACTAATCTGACAGAGCACTGTGACTTATCATTAAAAAAAATCATTTCCTGTTCCATTCACTGGACATAATATAGGCATTCCTCAAAACACGAATCCTCTGACGTAGACAAAAGCACAAAAAAGGCTAAAGCTCAGTACCACAGGGATCTGCAAATGCAGTTGTGTGTTCAGCTCTAGATGAAACAATAAATTAGTAATGATTTTAATATAACAGCCATCATTCAAGGCCAATAACGCTCCACTTTAAATGTGCCTTAGGGCTACAAACAGCTACTGTTCTGTTTATCAGTTTTCTAAAAAAAAAAATAAAATAAGAAAATAAAAAAATCAATCACACACTTTCATAGAATACTTAAAGTACCAATCTAATTTTGCCCTTGACTTAACAGCTCTTCATGGACACAAGAAACATTAGCATATGTTCTATCTTAATTAGAGAGCAGCAGATGGAGGCTCATCACTGTGCTGCTCAATTTAATCTTGCATTTTGCCTGACTTTGCTTTTTATATTTGACAAGGAAGCTCCCTTCCTCTGAAATCAGGTCAAAAGCAGATTAAGGCAAGCACAATAGGAATTCCATCAATGTGTAAACTGTTCCTGGAAACTGACATATTCAGACATTTACAGTGGGTCGCTCTGACTGCACAAAAGAGCCAGAAGTCATTATTTGGAAGGCTACTCCACAGATGCATCAATGAACAAAATATTTTATGCAGTAAACAGCAGTCACAGGCTAATCATTAATATAAACCTGCTAGGTTTCAACCAGAACTTATTCCCTGGCTTAAGTGTATTTTAGTTTTTTCTGTTGTTTTTGAATTATAATTTTGCCAAGTTTTTCTTATTATTTTTGTTAATATTCATAAGTTTATTTATGATTTAGTATCTATGTGTTGTGCATTCAAGTTATCTCAATATGTCCCTTTTTTTGTGGGTGGAACAATAAGACATGCTGCTACCCTGATGTCACTACTGGGAGACCACTCTCAGCCTTTATACTTACAGTAGCTGGCAGACATGGTCCTGGCAGAGCTTTACTGTCAGTTGAGATGTGCATATCTGCGAGTGTAGTATTGAATTGATTCTGGCTCCTGGACTTTTGCTTGCATGTTTTTGGTCTACAATTTCTGTATCAAATTTTGGATTGTTTGCATTAGGCTGGCTTTTTAGATGTCCAATTTTCTTTGATTTTCTTTCATTTTTGATTATTTTTTGAATAAATTATTTATGAAGATTCGTCATGGCCTTGTCATTTAGGGCAGAGGATTTTATGGTTTCCTCTTCCTTGGTGGGCATTTTTGTGAAATTGAGAAATATTTTTGAACTGCTAAAAGCAGGAGCCCAATTTTTGGGGCTGAGAATACCATGAAGCCTGCCCTTTGAGAGTGGGGTCAAACTGCCTGGGGTAAGATCTATCTCTAGGCAGAATGATGGAGGTTCTGGTCTGGTTTTTCTTCATTTGAGGTCTTACACTCTTTTTAAACCATTTGGTGGTTGCTGCATCACAGCAAAACCACAACATGATCATTCTTGACAATTATTTTTTAGAAACTATTGTAGATTACTCTCACATTTTAAATAAGCCTACATGTTTAAAATATGTAGTTAATATTGTAAAAAACAAATAATTTTTTATTACAATGTTTTTGTCTCTTAAAAGCAAAAAATATGTTAGAAAAAGAAATATGATTTTTTTATGTTTAATGGTACCACCACCAGGTAAATAAATTGAGGAAATCCAAAACAAAGGAGATATACAAAACAAGAATCTCTTAAAGTTTTTTTTAGTTATATCAGGATTTTTATAGAAGCAGTGAGACAACAAAATAGCAATACCAAAAGCCCTAAAACAGCTATTTCAACCTAAAAAACATGCACCAAGTGCAAAGATTTTATAGACAAACCTGTAAGTTTTTTTTTACCTTTCTACAAAGATGTACATGAGCGCCTGTCTAAAATGAAGTATGTACTAATAAGGAAACAAAAATAACCTTATAAAAAGAGATTTTTCAAAGTAAACAAAGTAGTTTTTATTACAAAAGGATATAACGGTGGTCATATTCAGATTAAAAGTGCAAAAATGATTTACCAAGAAAATCCTATTTAATAACCAGAGCCAATACACTAAGACAAAATCTGAGTCAAGCCAAAGGAAGTGAATCAAAGGCAGAATACAGTACTAAACTTTCAATGCACACTAATTCTCTGTTTGAATCCTTACAGGAAACTGACAGCCATAAAATCAACAATTGAAAGAACTGTGATATCTGCGAGATCATCAGCTATCACAAAAAAAATAAATAAATTGGAAAGGGCACTTTCAACACAAAGAAAGGCAAAGTAACTGAAAGGCAAGCTGTCACTACAAAGACCATAACTCAGAAGTACTCTGCAATTGGAAGGTGAGCTTTCACTATTTACAAAAGCATTGTGCCTGGAACACAAGCTGTCACCACAGAATTCCAAACTCCTAAACTTTCTATCATTTGCCTGCCTGTGAAACTGCTGTCTCAAATGCACTCCAAAGCACTGTGATTGGAAAGTGAGTTGTCACCACAAACAATCAAAACTTGTAAATTCTCTGAGATTGGAAGGTAGGGATGATAAGATCCTATGACATTATCATTTTTTATTTTTAACTGTAGTATCATATATACCATATATACTCGTGTTTAAGTTCTCCCGTGGATAAGTCGGGGCTTGATTTTACTGTATAATTTCTGGTATTTTATAATGTCAGTTGTATAAGTCGAATGCAGAAAACTCACACTATTGGTCCAAGAGATTACCCCGACAGCAGCTGACTCAGGAACAGATCCGGCCACAACATGGCAAAGTCGTATAGCAGTCACATTCTTTTTTTGACTCCGTAACAGATCCGTCTGTATTCCGGCAAGCTCAGTTCGTGCTTCTGTGGGAGGGGCAAATGGATCCGCCCACATTTCGTTATGTATAGTAATTGACAGTTCAATCTCTTTCCGCGAGAGCTTAAGTTAACGTGAGCGTATCACGCTTATGTTTTGAGTTCGCGCTCAAATTTGCGCGCCACAACGAGCAGTTTGAAAACATTTACAAAGAGAACGGAATTGTTCTGGGAGGAAGTGAGTCAAAAATTCATTTTTAAAAGTTATGAGAAGTTCAGCAGCTTTTTATATATGTGTCGCCATCATAGCAGGTTAAAGTGAAATGTAATGAATTATATTAGCATCTCACTGTAATAATTTTTAGTATTTGTACATATTAGGCCACGATGTTAAATTCCTATGCAGTTTATTTTAGCCTCCACCAAATAAGGGTTAGTTGGCGCTGTGTTCAAAATTATTTTTTAAACGTTTTGTGTTGAACGTGGGCTTATTTCAGATACGCTATAGAAAAAAAAGTGGTCTAACCTTTTTGTGTTTCATTGTAAGTGGCTTCGCAACCGCTGGAGAGGGTTGCGTTGGTGAATCGTGAAAGCAGGGGCAATGTCAGAGGACCGCCGAATCGAGCGCGACCTGCCGTCAGAGCGGGGAAAAGAGGGTTGGGTGCATGTTCACCCAGCGAATACGGGGAAATGTGGTTTAGGCGACCCGCCGGTCACAAAACACTTTTAATTGAACGGACTTAAGCCTGTGGTAGTTTGTTTTGCTTTAGAAACTTTTTCAGTGTCGGTTTATTTTATGGAAGCTTATACAATTTAGTCTTTTCTTAGTTCTTCGCTTTAATAAAGTGCCAATAGGATTCAGGTTGCACTCCTAATTTGTACAAAAATTACATGATAAACATATATAAAGGATTTGCTAAATGTAGATACAAAAAGTACTAACATTAATGTGTTGTTATTTTAAATATTTTAGTAGAATCCTGATGGTGATATATACTTTAGCAACATTTCACAAGCATAATCTGTACATTACATGTATTTTCTCTGTCCTTTAAAAGTGAATGGTTGTGAATATTCAAATTAGAATGGTAAATATATATTCACGTATATGGTAGCTTGGCTTCTGCTAAATAATAAAAAAAATCTTTGTAAATTAATTAGTGTCTTTTTTTGTCATATTACAATGTAAGCAATATAGGTTACAATTTAAGTGAAGGTGGCATGGCAGCAGTGCTGCCTCGCAGTAAGGAGACCGCAGGGTTCACATCCCAGGTCTTCCCGGCGTGGAGTTTGCATGTTCTCCCCATGTCTACGTGGGTTTCCACTGGGTGCTCCGGTTTCTTCCCATGGTCCAAAGACATGCAGATTAGGTGGATAAAATAAATTGACCCTAGTGTGTGCTTTGTATGTTTGTTCACCCTGTGATGCACTGGCACCCTATCCAGGGTTTCTTCCTGCCTTGCACCCTATACTAGCTGGGATAGGCTCCAGCAACCCCCACAACACTACTCAGGTTGTTAGAAAATGACTGACTGACAATTTAAGTGATATGCAGGCATTTACCTGTCAGTGATGATTTCATTTATTATTTTTCTTTTGGTGACTTTTGTCTAATCTTGGTACACATTTAAAAAGCTGTTAATTAAATGTGTTTGTAGGTCTGTTTTATTTAAGCAAGGAATATCTGCAGTAGTTACCTGTTGCATTACTGCTGATAGGTAGTAGCTATTTTTGTCAGTCAGTCATTTTCTAACTCACTTAATGCAAACCAGGGTTGCATGAGCTGCCGGATCCTATTCCAGTTAGCATTGGGCCAAAGGCAGGAACAAATCCAGGACAGGGCACCAGGGCCATTTTTGTTTTAATGTCTACAGTAAAAATAACAGCATTTAATGTTTGTATTTTTTTTTTGGTATACATTAAAATGTGGAATTTCAGTGCAGATCTGGAGACATCACTTGAAAGATTTTTATTTTTTATCAAAATGACAGTGAAAATCATATTTTGTTTTTAAGACATGTATATTTTGTAGCATGCTATTCAGTGGGATTGGTGTGCAGCCCAAGCTTAAATTTAACAAAAAAATACTGTTGCTGGTTTATATTTGAATTAAATACTGTAAGCTTGTTGTTTAGCTAGATCAAACATTATTTACATATTTGCTTACCAGTAGGCAGTGTGTACACAAAGTTACACACACAATATTTTACAGTAACATGTTAAACCTTACTTATATTTCTTTCTGTGTATATTTTTGACCTGCAGTTCGTGCATGGTGATAATCAGCAGTGAGAAATGGCTGATTCTGTGGTATCGGGTTCAACCCTCAGACGAAGAGCATGCAGAGATGTTGATAGGAGACTTCAGCAAATGAGGGAGAACTGCAGATTTAACTTTGCATTCGGAATTAGGAATGGGAAAAGGATGGAGGAACGTGATCTTAGAAATGAGGAGAGAGTGGAGCAAAATGACTTTGAAAATGGAAGTGAAGTGGAGAATGAGGATGTTGGGAATGAGGGCATTTATATAGACAACACTGCAAACATTTTTGTGTGTCCTCAGTCAGCAGACTTTTCTGAGGATGAATCTGATTTGGATCTGCATTCTGATGAGAATTTAGAAGAGCCATGTAGTCTCAGTGACAGTATTTGTAACTGGGCTTTAACCTTTGGAATATCTCTTGTTGCTCTAACAGCACTTTTAGGGTTGTTGAGACTTTATCATCCTGAACTCCCAAAAGATGCAAGAACTCTCCTCAATACTAAGAGTGGGTATTCTATTCAGAATAAGGTTGGTGGCCATTATTACTATTTTGGTATCCTTGCTTCAATCAGTAAAATTCTTTCAGATACCATAAGCTCAGTCACAGAAGGCTTTACCTTGAAGTTGCAGATCAATGTGGATGGGTTGCCCTTATTTAAAAGCACTAGCATTCAGCTTTGGCCTATTTTGGGACTTCTCCTCAACCTTCCTATGAAAATGCCTGTTGTTATTGGACTATTTTGTGGACCAAACAAACCAAAGTCATCTGAGGAGTTTATGAAAGATTTTGTTACCGAGTTAAGGGAATTAGAAAATGGTTTTTCTTTTAATGGCAAACTGCTCTTTCTGAAGGTAGATTCTGTTGTGTGTGACACACCTGCCAGGGCTTTTTTAAAGAACACAAAAGCACATAATGGATATCATGGATGCGACAAATGTGCACAGCGAGGGCAGTATGTCAACAACAGGATGACTTTTCCTTTAACTGAATACACACTCAGAACAGATGAATCTTTTTCACAAAAACTTGATGAAGAACATCATCTATTTGGCTTGCATGCTTTTCAAGGAACAAGCATTGGCATGGTATCACAGTTTCCAGTTGATTACATGCATTTGGTTTGTTTGAGGGTTGTCAGGAAATTGTTAAATATTTGGCTCAGAGGTCCTCTAAATTTTCGATTACCTGCAAACATTATTACTAGATTATCTGACCGTTTAAATGACTTGCGACCTTGTATACCAGTGGAATTTGCCCGAAAACCCCAGACACTGAGAGAAATTGACCGCTGGAAAGCAACAGAATTTAGACTGCTTCTTCTTTACACGGGCCCTGTTGTTCTGTGTTCATTCCTGGATAACAGGATGTATAACAACTTCATGCTGTTGTTCTCTGCCATCTCAATTTTAGTCAGTCCAGTGCTTTCTTCATTCTACTGTCAGTATGCTCAAACATTGCTTCAAACGTTTGTGAACCATTTTGGTGAGATTTATGGCAAAGATCAGCTTGTATACAATGTACATTGTTTAGTCCATCTTCCTCTGGATGTACAGCGGCATGGTTCTTTAGACTGCTTTTCATCTTTCCCTTATGAAAACCACCTTCAAAGACTTAAGAAACTTGTGAGAAAGCCTGAACGTCCACTTGCTCAGATTGTCCGAAGACTGTCTGAGCAAACTGCTTGCACATCCACTGGTCTGGTGTCAAAGTCTTTGGAAAAACCCCATTATGTTGGACCAGTTCCAGATGGACTTTTTGTACTTGGACAGTACCGTCAAATGCGTTGTGAACAATGGGTTATTAAAGTTTCAACAGCAGATAATGTCTTCATTATAGGCGATGATGTGTGCATGATATACAATATTGTTGAATCCAGTGAAGATGTCTATGTTGTGTACAAGATGTTCTTAAAGAAGTCTGTCTTTTTTACCTACCCATTTAAGTCAGATTTCCTAAATATATATTGCATTTCTCAGATATCCGAAACAATCAAGTATGCAAATGTGTCAGCCATCAGTCAAAAGTGCATAGTTCTGCCCCACAGAGGAGGGTCTGTGGTGATACCTTTACTTCATTCTCAAAAATATTAAATCAGAGTTATTTTATGTAAATAGCATTTTTGATTGTTCTACTTGTTCATTAGTCAGCACAGATGGAATCACGATTACATTTTGTAAGTACGTTGAGCCCTTTTTCACTCTACTGTTGATGCATTTATACGCTTCACATTGTACTTTGTTATATATCATTTTCATTTGTGTATAAACCATTTTTTTCAGTGGCTAATGGGTAAACTTGCTGCACATTGCAAACTACCAAACAAAGCTTACCTTTCATCAATAGTCAAAAAAGCATTCTTGTTTTTATTAATATCAGGGGTGAGGATGTGCTAGGTGGTTTCACCTGCTGTTTGGGTAATGCATTTTGTGTGCAACATGTAAATATTATGTTTATTTTGAACACTGTCTTTTTTTTCTTCTGCAGGATGTTTCTGGTAGTTCAGTTTATAGATGAACAAAAATCTGTGTCTGTTATACCACAGACTTGGTACAGTGATGGCACAACCTTTTGGCCAAATTATACGAGCGATCAAAGACTCAACAAAGCAGCAAGATATGCTGAGGAACCAGGCCCAGACTGGACCAAGCACGATGTTACAGTACTAAAGTCCTACAGTAATTGAAATGTTCAAGATATGTCCCCAACTTAATCCCTTTCACCAGAGAAATATTGCTGTAAAATATTAGTTTCTTGATGTTCATTTTTTTTTATAGAAAAGCAACAAACATTTGTCTAAAGCCTTATTTTCATGTTGTAATCATGTGATTTTTCGCTGTCTCCAGGCCTCTTTTCCAACAACCTTCATACTAGTGTTCATGAGAAATTGGGGCCCAATTCACACCTTTCATTAACATGCATCTCTAGTGATTGCATTTATCCAAATTGAAACCCAATCTTACTTTCTCATGTAGGTCTCTTTACAATTTTTCCTAGTTTCACTTTGGTGGTTAAATGCTATCAAACTGTGATGCAATTACAAAAAAAGAAAATATGTGAATGCTAGGTGTAAATGGGGCCTAGGTAGTAGTGATTTAAAAAAAATCACAGAAGTGATAATGTTATATTGCACATTGTTTACATCACCTGACATTAACTTTTTGAAATGCTTTTAGGAGATTACATGTCTGCATGGCAAGGGATGAAGAAGTCTTTGATTTGTCAAACTTCAGAATTGGATACAGATGGTGAGGAGGATATAGGCAGGGTGAAAAGAGCAACTAAACCAATGTAAGTTTGATTCAACTTCACCTGTGTTTTGTTGAATGTATGAAACCTTTGTTTTGAGTAATATATGCACATTCAATCTTCTGTAAACAGCCACTACTATGGTGACACTGACTATGAAAGTGAACATGAAGACTTAGCTAAGAAAACAAAAGTTCCCTTGACAAGATCTTCAAAACCTCAACAGTCAACTGGACCTCGCATGTTATCCCCACATTCTGCACCTCAGGTACCATCACCACCTTTACCTTGTCGCTCACCACCACATTCTTCGCTTCAGGTGCCACCTCCTTACCAGTCACTATTGCTCTCTGAAAATACATCTCAACAAATTTCCAGGAACCTTCCAAAAATGCAAAATACTTCTGAACTCTTCAGGCCTACTTACAGAGTGGGTCGATGTGGAACAGAACCAATACCTTGCACTGGTAAGTTATGATCGGACTATTGATTGTACTTGTTTCACATATTCAACAACCTTTTGAACATATCGGAGCATAAGTCAACAAGTTATTAGATATGTTATGGTATTTGTTGTCCATTTTGTGCCAGTATATTCCTTAATTTTTAGTGTTTTGGTTTTTAAAATGTCAAATTTTATATGTTCCAAAGGATGTTCTTTTAACGTGTATGAGAGTTGTGTTTGCTCCAAAATGCAGGAGTAGGATTCATCACACTTTCCAATAAAGAACAAAGTATTCAAATGAATAGTATCCTATTTATATTTTGTTGGTATTTATTTTTCAGCTGCAGATCTTCATATCCTCACATTGCTTGAACATGTGAAGCACCAGCTGTCACAATTGGCTGTCATGATCAGTTCACTATCTGGGCGGCTAAACCTTGAATGCTTACCTGATATGCCTGAGGAGGTCCAGTTTCCTTTACAATCATTGGAGGAAGTGGATGATTTTGAAGCCGTGTTGAAACAACCAACCAATGCTTTGAAGAAAAAGAACATGGTATGGACTGTAAAGCTAGACTTTGTTCTCTTTCTGATTTTGTTTAATTTAAAATATTCACTTGCATTTTGTGTCATAATTTTAAACAATTGCTAATTTTTTTTGTACATAATAGGACGAGACCAAATCTTCACATTATATGCTAATCATAGGCAACATAAGAAACTGTCAAATCAAAGTTACTTCTCAATGGAAAAATATTTTGTTTCTAAATAAACTAGTTTTAAGGTATGACATGACATGGGTAGAATGTCTGAAATAAGTCTGCATTTTTTTTTTCTTTAGTAATTATTTTTCTCAGGGGAGTACTGTGTATTTTGCACACAATGCCCATGTGACTTCTCAGTTATTTGTGCATGGCTGTTGTGCTGGAAGTGGTATGTACTCTTTAGCTTTAAAGTCTGAAAAAAAATAAAATAATATATATATATTTAAAATACAAGAAGAACAATTTAACCATTGATTGCATAAAGCTGTAGTATTTATATAAGTGTCATCACAAATTTGCAGTAATATAGTTGTTTTAGCTGTTAGGTGGGTTATCTGTTACAGGATGTTTTAATGCGTAAGGGACTATGCTTAGCAAAATATTTAATAGCTCTACAGTTACAAGAAAACTTTCTTGTACAATAACAAGAGTTGCAAATATAAATTATGTCATTTGAACTTTCTGAACATTACAATCCATGAATTTTGTGCTTCCTTTGTTATATTCTTATTATTACAAAATTAATGTCTACTGGATTGAATTACAGTTAACATTATGGTTAACATTAACTTTAATTTGGAAAGTGTAACTTTTGAACAATATTTGTCAGAATGCCAATCATCACATCAAAGTCAAAAGACATGTGCTTCAGAGTGACAATTGATGCCGTTTCTGCATTTATTTTAGTGTTTAAATTCTAAAGCCACTGCCTGTATATTATCTTTTGTCCTTGTAGATTTCTGTACTGGCATCTATTGGAGGACAAGATACCAAACGTGTCACTTGGAATATTCTTTCACATATTTTTGGAGATGATGTTGCAAAAAAGATAAACTGGAAGGGAGTGAATGAAAAACGGGCCTTCAGTCAAATGGCAACCAAAACTCTAATTATGCTTAAGTATCAACAAATCCAATTATATGAAATTAGTCTAATTGTATTAAGATATTACATTTTATGCCTTTGTTGGCTCAGTGGTAGTGCTGCTGCCTTGCAGTAACGAGACCAGGGTTTGCCTCCTGGGTCCTCTCTGTGTAGAGTTTGCATGTTCTTCCTGTGTCTGCTCTGGTTTCCACCCACTGTCCAAGGGCATACAGGTTCAGGATATTGTAAAATGGCTTTTGTGTGTGTTCACCCTGCGATGGACTGGTGTCCTGTCCAGGGTTTGTTCCTGAATGTGCCCCAAAGCTAGCTGGGAAGGTTCCAGCCCTCCCTGACCCTGGTCTGAATTAAGCAGGTTAGAAAATGACATGACATATTATTTTAAGATAGACCCTAAATATTACAGATTTCTGGAAAATAGCAATTATTAAATAAAAGAATTTTCCTGGTCTCTCTCTAACACCTTCTGCTCCTCCTAAAACGCCTGCCACATTCTTAGGAGTACTTGGAGTTTCCTCTATATTAAGAAAGATCATTAGGAGAGGGTTTCTGGTTTTTATGCATTTATTTAAAACAGAGTCATGTATTTAAAATGAGTTAATTGTACTATTTTTATCCACAACCCCAAATAATAATAAGTAAAGAATAAGAGAAAAACTGCAAAAGTAATTCAACCTTACAATTTAACTGTTGTGAATTTTTCTATATTAATTATTTTTACACTTGCTCCACAAAAAAAAATCTTGAAGGTGTGAGTAGGTCAGTCCACAATCTGTACATAGCCTTTATTGATCAGTATTAAAAAAGTTCACTAAAATCAAGCATAAATGATTTCATATCATTAGTAAAAGTTTTGCCTATCATGTATTCAAAAAGCTTTGCTGTGTGGTCATTATGCAGCAGTAGTGCAAGTGCCAATCCTTATTTCACCATTTCTATTAGTGGGAAATGCCTTAAAGCAACTGTTTGCCATTTAATGTTTCTGATAATTATTTTTCTGTATTTGCCTGCAGGTGCAGTTCGCCAGAGTCATGTGGCAGCCAAAGCTACAGATGTGGACATTAATAAATTTGTCATTAGGTGGTTCAATTTGGCATCTGACCGTGGTGGTGGTCGCAAGGAGCGCGGCAGGAGAGTGCAGGCAGCAGTGCCTTCTGAATCAGGACTGATGTAAACACAATTTAGTAGTAAAGTTTATTGCTGTTTTACTGTTTTGGGTAGATTTCTTCATTTTTGTACTTGCATCCTACACTTATCTGCAAATGTGCTCATTTTATATTTATATTTTAACCATGTTACTGGATATTTGAACTGTTAAAATACTCAATATATTAATATATTATGTTTGTTTGGAATTGTAGTGTATGTTGACATCTTTTGATCCATGTAACGCATTGAGTTTATATAACATGACAATAAATAAACCAGTTATATACTGAAAGTTGTCATTCAGTTATTTTTCTCTTAACTTTTAATACTAGACACTTAAATTCTATGTAGGAGGGAATATGGACAAGAAAATACTATTTAACTCAACAGGGCATGTAGGTGATATTGCTACAAATTAAGGATGTCATGAGTTGCATTTTTTTTTTTTCTTGTTTTTTTTTTTTCATGCTATGTGTTTGGAAAGTGCCACCAACAAATGTATACTCTCACCAACGCAACTGGAGTTGAAGTAAGCTAGCATCTCTGTAGAACGCTTTTGAGACCTTGATTAGCCCATTCCTTGATTTCCTGAGGCTGTTCTTATAGACCATGGCATAATTAGGTATAATTAAATATTAGAAGGATGACCCTGTATTACTCATTCATTAAGGCAAGATCATCATTTCATTTCATCTACATTTTTTCAACATTTCAGCAGAGGTTAGCCCTACAGTATTTGCCTTATCCAGATTAGAAGCTCAGGTAATTTTAAGAACTTGGCTCTAAAGGGGCCAGATCTGGCACAGAGTCAGTCTGAGGCTGTAACGGATGTGTGCCAGAAAAGGCCCGGATTTTAACAAAATTATTTGATGCTGGTCCAGCTCTGGCTTAAATCTGGCCCAGGTAAAAAATCCTGATCTGTGCCGGTATTGGGCCGTTGTGCAAAAAGACACTGGACCGGGTCTGTATGCCAGATCTGGTCCTGATGTTATAGTATATCCGGGCCATATCTGGAACTGTGTCCATTTGCTGTCTGGGTATGATATGCTAACGCCCACCTGAGCACCTGAGAGAGTAACCACGGAGCACACTGCCTTTTTTTACTATGTGTTGTGCTTACGTGACCACACAGTAATACCCAAACTATTCCGAAGCGATGTTTGCACTGTTTTGTGTGTCTCACTCCCTCATACACCTTTATCATAAGAGCATCTCTTATCTATGGTGGAGCGTTCGATCAGAAGAAAATATGAAGCTGGTTTTAAATGAAAAGTTGTTGAGTTGTTGTGTCTGAGAAACTGGTGCGAGATTGGAGGAATCAAGAAGATGTAAAAAAATATATATATATCTAAGTGTTGTATTTTTGAACAGGCGTACAAGTCGGGGTCTGATTTTATTATCGATTTTTTGGGTTTCAAGACCTGACTTATACGTGAGTATATACGGTAAGAAGTTCCTATTTAATGATAAGATGTTTGTCAAAGACTCTTTATCTATCTAATTACAGACCTTTAGATATACAAAGATGTAGTGTTGGTTAAGGATTAAGCTATTTATCTGTTTGTTGTTTAGTGCAACCTAATGTATTTCTTTACTGTCTTATCCTTGTTGTATAAGCGAAGGGTTCTTCCATATTAACTTAGTCTAACATATAGATTTACAGTACCTGCTTGTATGCTAGGCTCCCCGAGGCTTGCTGTAATAAAGGACATCCCCTTTTTGAACAAACTAAAATTGATCTAAAACTATAAATAAATAAATAAATAAAAAAAATGCGAAATCATAACAGATGAAAGCATTCAACTGCAGAGCTGCTTTGCAGGTCTACACCAGCATTTCCACAGTGGAAGTGATATCACCACATGTCTATACTACAAGCTAATGACACTAACTCCTAACCTTAAGGTTAGCCGTAATCTTAACTGTTTATACTACACGCTAACCACTAACCTTTACAACTCTAACTGCTACTCTTAACTTACCCTTTAATCTTAATGATTACTGCGTTTGATATTTAACATAGTATGTGATGAACAGTCTGTGTTTACTTATTAGGTTTCCCCACTTTGGATATAAGTATCAACTAAAATAATTCATACGTTACAATTAAAGTGTGCCAGTGAAGCAATTAATGCCAGTCATTAATAGTTTTCCTAACCTAACTTATACCATAAAACTGCTGGTGTAAAGCTGCTGGTGTAGACTTGTGGTGATATTATTGGATATTATTACAACAAATACTAAATGCATTTTTTCTTTTTGTCATATTACAGAGGTGTTTAAAATATGTTTGTTTTTGAGTTGGCAATATGACCTCTGTAAAATATCCATCCATTATCCAACCCACTATATCCTAACTACAGGGTCACGGGGGCCTGCTGGAGCCAATCCCAGCCAGCACAGGGCACAAGGCAGGAAACAAACCCTGGGCAGGGCACCAGCCCACCGCAGGGCGCGCGCGCACACACACACACACACACACTAGGGACAATTTACAATTGCCAATGTACCTAACCTGCATGTCTTTGGACTGTGGGAGGAAACCGGAGCGCCCAGAGGAAACCCACGCAGGCACAGGAAGAACATGCAAACTCCACGCAGGGAGGACCCAGAAGGCGAACCCAGGTCTCCTAACTGCAAGGCAGCAGCGCTACCCACTGCGCCACCGTGCTGCCTCTGTAAAATATATACTTATTATAATATAACATAGAGAACTTTTGATTTATATTATTTAATAATAATTCCTGTATAGGTGGCACCTGCCGTAACACAAGATCACAAGCCTTCATTAGATCAATCAATGACCTAACCAATTAGAAATGCTTATTTTTTGGAGGCTGTTCTTGATTTAAACATAAAAAGAAGCATACATTGGAAATTTGTCATCAAGTTGCAATGTTTTTATTTTGCAGAGCAGTTTCTCACTTCTATAGGTCATAATCAGCAAAAAGGTGCAATGATACTTACAGTAGGATCTTACAAAACATGGGATGGCAGTTAAAAAAACATGTAAAGGATGCAAGACTGAAAAATTAATTTCAGTTACAATTGGATAATGAATTTAATGAAAGCATTTCAAAAATCACTTTGTCAATGCACATTAATATGTAATGTATAATTTGGCAAAGTGTTTGACATCATACTGGCTATTATTTAGAGTACTAACCCCTAATCTCTCTTCTGTTTTTTTTTCCCCGGTTTTCTATGGTGGCGACCTGCGCCACCACCACCTAATCAAAGCACCATGATGTTCCTACATCGATGGATTAAAAGCCAGAAGTCTACATGACCATCATCATCAAGTACTTCCATGAGAACCCTAAATACAAAGAGGACTGATCATTTATGTTAGGCAGAATGCCCAGATGGGGCTGGGCGGTCTCATGGTCTGGAACTCCTGTAGATTTTATTATTTCTCCAGCCGTCTGGAGTTTTCTTGTTTTTTCTGTCCTCTCTGGCCATCGGACCTTACTCTTATTCTATGTTAATTAGTGTTGTCTTATTTTAATTCTTACTTTGTCTTTTTTCTTTTCTTTTCTTTTCTTCATCATGTAAAGCACTTTGAGCTACATTATTTGTATGAAAATGTGCTATATAAATAAATGTTGTTGTTGTTGTTGTTATTAGCCATATTGATAATGGTTCACATAATCAATATTTTAAACATTTTCCAATTCAATTCAGTTGAAATTCAATATTATGCTTGTAGTTATATTTGGGATTTCAAACTGCAAATTAGTATATGATACTGTACATTGTGTGGAGTTTGCATTTTTTGTCACAGAACATGCAGGTTTTTTCCACAGTTTCTACATTAGCATCTACTGTACATTGGCCCAGTGTGACTGGATGTGTTCATGTTTTTAAGTATGTCTTACTATGTAGCTGGAACCCCTTCAGATTTTATTTTTTCTTTCTCCAGTCGTCTGGAGTTTTTTTTTTTGTTTTTTTTGTCCCCCCTGGCCATCGGACCTTACTCTTTTCTATGTTAATTAACGTTGTCTTATTTTAATTTCTTATTTTGTCTTTTATTTTTCTTTTCTTCATTATGTAAAGCACTTTGAGCTACTTTTTGTATGAAAATGTGCTATATAAATATATGTTGTTGTTGTTGTTGTTGTTGTCTTGCAATGCATAGACATCCTGTTGGAGTTTAGTTCTTGCCTTGTACCTTATGCTACCTTGTTGGGCTCAAGTTGTCTTCAACTTAGACAAAACAGGCTCTTTAAATAACCTGTCAGGTCAGGTCAAGTCAGGTCAGGTTGGGGAGCACGCACTGGTACAGCATATTGCCAAACCCACCATACAACGAAACAGTTTGGGATCCTGACTGGCAACTCTAAAAGCAGATAGGTGGTTAAGTTCCACCCTCCAGAAAAGCCCATCTGTCTGCCACAGCCAGATGTTACGTTGGCCTGGTCCAGCCACTTGGGTCCTCAGAAATGAGGATCCTGCAAACTGGATCACCCTCAGGGAATCGTGCCACATGGCCATAGTGCCGTAACCCGATGCTCCCTCACGATGCGGGTAATGTTACTCAGGCGGGAGTCTGTGAGTAGCCAATCGTTCAACACAAAGTCAAACCAAGGATTCTCCAAATTGGCACAGTACTGAAAGAGTCCAGGCTTTGTCTTAGTTCACTGGATAGCATCCATGTCTTGCAATCATATAGCAAAACAGAAAGCACCAGGATTCTAAGTACCTCTTGCAAACATCTCGAGTGCACCATACAACCCTTTCCAGTGACCTCATGACACCCTATTCACTCCCAATCCGTCTACTGACTTCATAGGAAGAGTCATCAGAGACATAAATGTCACTGCTGAGGTAAGTAAACCTCTAGATGCAACTGACATTCTCTCCGCAGACAGACACACTGCTGATGGCTGTGCTCAAAAGGTCATTAAAGTCCTGAATCTTGGCTTTATCCAGGACACTCGCAATCCCAGACAGTCAGACTCCGCACTCAGTCTCCCAAGAGCCCTGATCAGAACCTCCATTGACTCTGCAAAGATCACAGCATCGTCAGCAAAGTCAAGATCAGTTAATTTTTATTCACCAACTAATGTCCCATGTCATTCTCAAATGCACTTAATCCAATTCAAGGTGGCAAGTTGTACCAGTAGTATCAGACAGAAAACAAGAAACTAGTGCTGGACAGGGTCCCATTCCCTCATAGGGCCCACCCATGCTAACACCCATACTGAGGCCAATTTACAACTTTCAGTTAGATTAGCTTGAATGTCCTTAGGGATATAAGAGGAAAACGGAGTACCTGGAGGAAAACACAGATGCAAGGAGAACATGGATACTCCAAACAGAAAGTGAGTGGATGTGGGATTCAAGCTCAGGACTCTGGATTCTTGAAGCAATAGCCTTGACATCTGTGTCATTGTGAACACCCCAAGCTATGAAGATAGATGATTGGAATATCTTTAGAGATATTAATAATTTGCTGGTATTCATTCAGCTCTTTACCAACATTTTTCAAAATTAAATATTTCATATTTAAACAACTGGAGGGATGGGAGACAGAGGAATGGACTTAGTACTCGCTGGTGATCACTGTAGCTAAATATTTAGCAGGGGGGACTGGGGGTTCATAAAGTGAATAAAAATAAAACCAACAGTATTTTTGGTTCCCAACAAATATGCCTGAAGTGCATAGGCAACAGACTAGAGCAAACACAACTCCATTCTACACAACGCAATGCCATAGGTTAGCACTGTAACAAGCCAAGGAGAGGTTCTACCAATCAAACACGGATAAGGTGACACTGAACTCCCCATGAGAACAACTAAACTTGACAAGTCTGAATCTCAGAAAAAATTTTTTAATCAAAACTGCAGTGCAGAAAAGCCCCCAGGACAAATGTGTGCCACATCAAACATGCTGAATAATGTTTAAGTATTCAAAGTAACGGCAGCTTGGTAATAATCTCTCTATTACATTTGCAGTACACGTATAAATAAAATTTCAATTATGATATACTATATAAGGCTCTCAGGAATTATTTACTACAAAGCTACTTAAAAAAAATTACATGTTATTCCTTGCAAAAAGTCAGAAAGTGCAACCTATCCACATGTCAGTATTAGCTGTTGCAGGCAGCAATTAAGCTAGACATATTTTAATTAGGATCCAGCAGGCACATCATCACAAAGCACAAAAGTTAAATCAAATAATAATGTTTAACGTGCAGGCAAAACAGTTATTCATTTTGAAAGTCTCCACTAAATTAAACTCCAGCTCTTTTCTGCACAGCAGCTGTCTAACATGATAAAAACGTCCCACCTGCTGAAATGAATTCTGGAAAACATGAATTGTGAATACCTAATGAAGAAGGCGAGATGTACCTCAAATGTGAGCACATTTCTCAGCATGGTTTTGTCCCATGCTCAAATTTAGCACTACACACCAGGAAAACTAACTGCTTCAGTTCATTTCATTATGTAAATCACATGAATTAAAATGTATATATATAACATATAACAAAAGCTTCAAAGTGCTTGTAGATACAGTAAGTGCTCTCTATCCATATCCCCTTCCACACTCTGCATAGGCTCTGTTTATGACCAGCTCCTCAGGGTGGCTCAATCCATTCAAGTCCAAACTGCTGATGTTACACTATATACATGTGTATATGTTGATCTGACGGTACGTTTTATGCATACATTTTATAAGTATATTATAAAGAATATTGAAAGAAAAGGCGCTATATTACGCCCGACCCAACACAGACTGGACCCAGAGGCACGTCTTCCCCGTAATCACTCTGGCCACAACACAGTACCAAGTACAGTAAGCACCACCACCACTCCTTCACAAGCTTTGTCCTCCTCCTCCTGGCCGCTGAGTGGTGGTCGCTGGCTCCCTTTTATTGGGTATCCGGAAGTGCTCCAGGTGTTTGATTGCTGACATCCGGCTGCACTTCCGGGTAAGGCGAAACCAGTGTCCAAAAGGGGCCAGCTGCTCCTGTTGCAGCAGCCCCTGGCAGTGCCTGCGGAACCCCACAGAGCTGCACAGAACTCCAACCCCCATGAAGCCCTGGGGGAGTCCGAGGCACCACTGCAACCCAGGGAGGCTGCCATCTAGTGTCCAGGGGATGATACTGGGCATCCTACCATTGTCCCCCAGGCAGATGAGGTGAAGGGGCGTCCCAGGCCAGGCATGGGCCCCGGCCATCCGTCACAATATATATATATATATATATATATATATATATATATATATATATATATATATATATATACATATGTATAATACATCTAATTCTTCAGAATACAGATATTCCCGGCTGGTTTTAGAAAATTATTATAAGTGGCAAGGCTACAAATTTAACATGCAAATTGATTTTTTTGTTAAAGTACAAAGCCTACTTTAATCCTCAGCTCTCATTTGGTTAAAGATCTTTTTGAAACATGTACAAAAGAGTAGAAATGTTTTAGCTTTGGTCTTCTGTAATGATCACATATATATTTGAAAAATCCTAGAGATAAAGTGGGAAAAGCAAAGTTTCATGGGTCAGAAAAAAGGTATTTCAGAACAATATTCTTGATTTAAAAAAGAAAGAAAAGAATCAAGACAATTTAACTACAAAACTTGAAGAAATTAGCAGATTCATTAGTTCTAAAAGATGTTTCTAAAATTAACATACTATTAACTAGAACTGCTACTGTTAGGCTTTGTCAGAGATTGCATTTCTGGCATTACAAGAACTGTACTTAGTGGGGTTCCCAGTTACTCATGGGATCCAGTATTTGTGACTCCTTGTGTAGTTCTGAGGTGTCTTTTTCGTTTGGGACTTGTCTAAAACTGTTTTTTTTGTGATTGTTTATTATTACTAATGTCTGCCTCTTTTCTTTGTGTTAACTTTGTCTTTCAAATTATTACTAGCCAACCCGCGGCGTAGCATATGCCACATAATTATGTTTTGATGGGTGAACACTTCCTGAAAGACACAGTTGTCCAAATGGGGTGGGTTTGAGGATATGACTGTAAGTGAATGAAAAGATGGAACTCTAGAGAGAGCAACATACAATTGTCCGTGATTGAAAACTGGAGGACCGCTGCTGCGTCCCCACCTCCCAGAGCGAGGGACGGCGAGGGGCGCCCAGTGAGGATGCCCTTTCCGCCCCCTCCGCCTCTCCGGAGAGAGGGCGGGGAAGCAGGCCCGAGAGGTTTCGGGTCCTAACCGTCCAATGACGGGTCGGCACAACCGGTAACGATCCTTCCGCAGGTTCACCTACGGAAACCTTGTTAGGACATATACAGTACATCCTCTAGATAGGCAAGTTCAATCGTCTGACGCCCATTCCACCCCGGCATTCTAGTCTGCTGATTTCTTAGTCATCTCTTAGTTATCGTTCAGTACGCAGTGCCTGCTCATGTGCCCACCCCCAACTCCTCACCTGAATTGCTTTCGTCTGTGTACAGTCCACATGCACTTGTGAGGCACGTTGACTGTTCATTTTCCAAACACCGCCTCAGTCGCTTTAGTCTGTGCTACAGTTCACATGCACCTGTGAGCCATGTTCGGGCCGGGTGAGGTTTCCCGTGTTGAGTCAAATTAAGCCAAAGGCTCCACACCTGGTAGTGCCCTTCCGTCAATTCCTTTAAGTTTCAGCTTTGCAACCATACTCCCCCCAGAACCCAAAGACTTTGGTTACCCGATTGGCTGCCCGGCGGGTCATGGGAATAACGCCGCCGGATCGCCAGTCGGCATCGTGTATGGTCAGAATTACGACGGTATGTGATCTTCTTCGAACCTCCAACTTTCGTTCTTGATTAATGATAACATTCTTGGCAAATGCTTTCGCTCTCGCGCCATGGTCGGCTGCTTAGTGAATTGTTGGTGAGCGGGGCTCGGTCTTGCGTGCATCTTGCTTGCCATGGATTGTGTGCAAAACAGGCATATCTTTTTGAAAGTTTGTCCCTGCACCTTATTAATTGTGATTGCAAAGGCCAATCTAACAGGAAATTGTCTGCGTGTAAAAGTAAAAGGCAAATTTGAATCTGATGGTGTCAGGCAAATCCGGCGAATAAGGACAGTTTGTGAGGTAGCAGCTGTGATTGTTTTACACTCTAGTACATTGCGGTGAATGCTGAGAACAGTCAGTCTAGTGCCTTTACAGAGACTTCTTGCTGGCATGAGGTTTTTGAGAAGTATGACGACTGAACCAACTGAACTCCAGTGGGAGTTAACGCAGCCGGATCGCCAGTCGGCATCGTTTATGGTCGGAACTACGACGGTATGTGATCTTCTTCGAACCTCCGACTTTCATTCTTGATTAATTAAAACATTCGCGCAAATTGTTGTCGTGCGTGTGCCATGGTTGGCTGCTTACTGAATTGTTGGTGGGTGGGTCTCGGTCTTGCGTGCGTCTTGCTTGCCATGGACTTAGTGAATTATATATATAGATATATATTTCCAGCGACTTGTCTGAGCTATCAATGATGAATTGCTTCTAGCAATTATTTACCTAAAGCAATTATTTATCTATCCTTAAGTTAATGTGCATTGTGCAATGCCATATTACTATCTTTTCTAAATTTTTACTGTATATCGCTTTGTCCCCTTGGCTGTCATGTTTTTATATTTCAAGCACATTCTCCAGTTCTTCAATTCTTGTTATATATTTCCATTTACTGAGATGGTATTATTGAAGGAGTAAAAGTCTACTTATTTCGCAGTGATGCCATTCCTCTATGTAAAGTATGGTTTTGTCTTTTCCCAGTGTTAATACTCTTGATTTTCCTGTGTTCATTAAAGTCTTATTTTATTATTAGTCTATTACAGGTATAACTTAATTCTTGAATTTTAGTGAGAGTCTCTGAAAGTGATAAGAGAAATTATTTTTGAAACCTCTTGACCTCATATCAACTCTCTACTAGGCTTTATCATTTAATATCACCTCTTTTAATCACCTTATTAACAGATACTGCATACATGAATTTCAACGTTTAAAATACTCTCTAAACCAACCTCTTTCCACCATTCTCTGAAACGTACAGTCAAATTTATGCACAGGTTAACCTATGCTTTAGATCAGGGCCCGAAGATCTATAGTGGCACAGAAATTAATCAAAATGTATGAACAAATATTTTTCACAGAAATATTCCTGCTACTAATCCTGGTGATTGAGTGTTCCTTAACGTCTTTACTGTTTTCACGTGAGATAACTCATTCACTGCAAAACCCCACACACGTCGACAGTTCCTAAGTTTACTTGTCTCCAATGGTGAACAGTAGCTAGTAATGGAAGGCAGCTGTTGGAAATTCCTTTCTGGCTACATTGTGAGCTGGATATGGACTGTTGGAACTCGAAAATGTGTTCACTTGCATGAAGAAGAAAGCGAGTAGTGGCAGTTATGCAGAAATATGGTTAAAGCATGGTAATGCTAGTTCTAGTGAAGTACACTTACATGGTTAAAGTGGTCAACTAGTAACTATGAATATGAGTGGTGCAGCATGAGTGTTAGGCAACTTTCAAAGCTGCAGATCACGGGTAGCAGATGGGCACAGCATCTGACACATGAGGTCTGACGTTAGTTATGGCAAGCTGCTGGTTTTCTTTGCACCTATTAAATATCAAGGCATAATTCAAAAGTCTTAAGTTGAAATTTACTGTTAACAAAATGTTTACATTAAAATCATTATGTACAGCAAAGCACAAAATGGCGGAGCCGTAAAATGAAATGGTGACACAAAGGCACAATAAACTGGAAAAATAAAAAATTACCAACAAAAGCAACATGTCCAAAAATTAATATGAATCAAAACACTAACTAACTGGATCCTGAAAAATAGATAACCAGTGAAAATGGAATAAAAGAAGCAGAAATAAACTAAAAAGAAGGAACATTTAAGAGGCCTCCTAGAGGCCAGAAACATAATTAAAAATAAGCAGCAAATATGAAATGAATTAAATTTAAAAAAATCATGACAAAAAACTGTCATATCAAGTCAAATTTATTTATATAGCACTTTTAAAACAACTAAAATTTATACCTAACAACAATAAAAGGAATAACAAATAAGAAAAAGGAGTAATGCAGCTAAGAGCAATGTCTTACTGTTAAAAACCACAAAAATACATATACATTTAAAAAAATAAAGCAACAGAGTTAAGACTACAAAATTAAGTTGGACTGTCAATGCAAACTAAAAGCAAGTGTATAAAGTAACTTTTTAATTGTGATTTAAAGTAATGAATTGAGGGAGATGACCTTATCGAGGGGGCAGGCTGTTACATAGTCAAGGACTCATTACAGGCAAAACATGATCACTTCATAGCATCAAGCACATATGTCAAACAGACAGAAGCAACTGATTAGAGGATCTGGTGGATGAGTAGGGAGAGAGGAGTTCAGCAAGATAGGCTGGAGCTGACCCATTGAAGGCTTTGAACACAAACAATAAAATCTTAAAATCCATCCTGTACTTCACCAGCAGCAGTATTTTGAATTAGTTCTAGTCAGGACAGAGATGAGAGGCAAACACCAGGATAGAGGAAATTACAGGGGTCTAAATGGGATGAAACAAAAGGATTAAGTAGCTTCTGCAGATCATTAAAAGATAGAATGGTTTCAGTTTTGATGACACTAAGATGAAAAAAGCTACTTCTGACCATAGCATTTATCTGTTTAGCAAGTTTTAAATCTGAAGATAGAAACATACATTTGAACTTCAACATAATTAGCTATTATTAGTCCCTAAATTGTAATGAATTGGCCAGTGCATTAGGAAGCAAGCAATGCATACAGTATACTCTGGATGCAGAAAAAAAAGGTCCCTGACAGGCCCAAACAGTACCTGTGAGAAGTAACTTGTATTACTTGTTTAGTTTTAGAAGTTTATTGAGGCAACTAGCTCTTGGGAAATTTTACTTGCAAAATCACCAATTATACTTTAAAATGAATATAGTCCAGAAAAGGAGTCAAAATAGGGTCTGTAAGCAGGCAGGAAAATAGATGGAGGAGCTCTGATTGACACGGAGGCTTGTACAGTAGTGAAAAACCTTAAATAGGCAAGGTATTGTCAAGCTAGAATAAGACTGAAAGAGACCAAAAGATGAAAAGCAAAAAGAATTAGAATTCATTTACCAAAAAAAACAAAAATAGCACTGTGTAAGCAAAAAAAAAAAAAAAAACACACATTGCCAAAAAGTCAAAATAAATCAAACTACCCTAACCAGAATCTTATTTGAACTGCAAGAAGTTTTGAAATTTTTTCTGAAAGATAGGTTGTTGTTCTTATTGTGCTGCCATCATAAATGAGGTTGGGCCAAGTGAAGTTGTCATGTGTCACCGCGTCCTTGGTCATGCAGCTAGCAACAGGGGGCACATAAAATGGTAAAGTACACAAATGAAAATCAACAACAAAACGACAACAAGATGGCATCGCTAAAAAGTACAGTTAACAATAAACCATAAGCAGAATTCGTGATCTAAAGGGGTAAACAAGCCAAAACTGGAAATCATGACACATGTAATCAATCGTTTTGTTTAGATCTGACCAATAGAATACTAGTTTAGATCTGAGGACTGTTAGAGCTGTCACAGTGACTAGCAATTCTGATAGGGACACTCAGAATCCAAGGGCTCAGTGAAGTCATAGGCTGATACAGCAGGAAGGAGGCAGAAGGACTGAAACAGACAGGTACGCAAATGGAATCCAGGAGACAACAAAACTGTTAAAACCAATCAGATCAAATACATTATACAGAATGCAGTCTTAGATGTAAACACATCAAGAAACCAGGATGGTGACCCACAATGTGTGAACAACAGCGCAAAACAAAACTCACCATTGGTGCATGCATGTAACCATGGTTATATGACTCTAAACAAACATACTATTGGCCAAAAACAGACCAACAAGTGGAAACACAATGCTAAAAAGGTAAAAAGAAATACAACTAAACAATAAACAAAAACGTTTCTGGAAGTGTCAACCAGGTGTGCATAGCTAGGCAGAGGATATGTGGGTTTCTCTTTTAAATTCTACATAGAACATAGAACACATGGAACTGTCTTGAGTTCTTACTTACTTTGTAAAGAATCTTGTAATGGTCAACTCTGTGAAATCCATCCATCCATCCATTTTCCAACCCGCTGAATCCGAACACAGGGTCATGGGGGTCTGCTGGAGCCAATCCCAGCCAACACAGGGCATAAGGCAGGAACCAATCCCGGGCAGGGTGCCAAACCACCGCAGGACACACACACCCACCCACACACCAAGCACAAACTAGGGACAATATAGAATCACCAATCCACCTAACCTGCATGTCTTTGGACTGTGGGAGGAAACCGGAGCGCCCGGAGGAAACCCAACGCAGATAAGGGGAGAACATGCAAACTCCACGCAGGGAGGACCCGGGAAGCAAAACCAGGTCTCCTTACTGCGAGGCAGCAGCGCTACCCACTGCGCCACCGTGCCGCCCTTCTGTGAAATCCACTGTGTAAAAAAAAAAAAAGAATAGTTTAATCGCTATTGACAGGTGCATAGACGCTCTAAAAAGTAATGTAGAAGTGATGTGTCTTCTCCCCACTGAGGAAAATGAAGGGTGTATATGGTGACGCCTGCTATCAACATGAAAATAAATTAGAAAGTGAGAGGTGAGGCTAACACCAAGACGAGGTTTCTTTTTCAAAGTGCAGTTGTTGTGAATGCTAGAGAGCTGCAGGCACTGCAATGTTTGATGATGCTCCCTCTCAGAACAGTGAATGGCAAGAGCACAGTGATTTGCAGATGGAAATTGATTTTGGCTAAGATTTAATATTGAACCATTTTGAGTTGGCCCAAGGTATGAGCAAATAAATAAACAGAGAACTACAGCAACCTGAAACAGGGCCATGCAGCTGTAGAAAACATAAGTAATTTACTGTAAGTACAATACAGATAAGCAGATTACAAGGTACCAAATTTGTATATATAATTTATATACATACTATATTAAATTAAAACCTAAGTATATATAGATAAATATTGTATAGTTTTAATTTTTTGCAGTGCTGCTAATGCATCTTTGTAAAATAAATAGTGTTTATTTGACGTTCTAAGACCAGTTAGGTTTGGAGTATAACATGAATATGAATGAAATGTTTGTACTTCATATTTTCAGTAATATTCTTGTTTGATCTTCTGTGTTCAACTTTTTCTATCATTTTTACTATGGAAATTCGGGGTGCCTCAACCCTCAAAACCCCCTTTGAAGAAAGCTAATCAGTTAGTAAAACAGGTAGGAGGAAGCTCAGCCTTTTAGTCTTTCAAGAGGCAGCACACTCAAAGAAACAAGGACACCAGAGTGGCAGTGAATAAATGCTACAAAGAAAGACCTGGTGCTGTGCTCTTTTATACACTTTATCAATCAGATTACAATTCCAACAAATTATTAACATAAGCAAAGGTCCTTTACCATTATTGGTTATATTCAGCTGCTAACAGGATATGGCAGAACAGTAATACCTTAAATAGTCAAAACTGCACTAGGTCCGCTAGGCTTACTGGCAGTCCATCAGTTTCACTTACTCACAACTTTTAAGTGTATACAAGGTGCACTGCTGCATGCTACTTCTGAATGTCTGCACAGTCCTGAGCTGTTTTGCATAGCTTAGATAACCACAAGTTACATTTTTCAGCTTAGTAGAACCTATCAGCAGAAACTATCCTAATCGCAACTGATTCAGCAAGCATGCCTTACAAATAGATAAATTTTATTTCTTTTATGTCTTGAAGCCATACTTGTTTCTGCTGCAGATAATTAAACCTAGATAATATGCTTAATACAAAAATATTCAATAAACTCTGGTTACATAATATTGCTTATTGTGATATTTTAGCCTTTAAATATAAGTTCAGAAGAGTAAGAGATTCAGCACAAACCAACAGTTAATGTAGCTGGATTCCCTTTTTAACAGCATACATATATCACATGCTAGGTGTGAACTAAACAAGGGTTCAAATCCAATTTGTAAAGCACTCTAAAAATATAATGAATAGCAATAGTCTGCACAAGCTGGTACACACTGAATTTCTTGTTAATCATTTTGCAGATTAGAATTCTGAGCTTGGTTTAATTAATGCTATATGAACTTGGAGCTATCAGCTAGGAAGAAGGCTGTTTGACCGGTCCATCCATGAACAAATGGCCTTTGTGTTGCAGATGTATATAATGTGTTTGTGCATTTAATTTCCTTAAGTGTGGCATCTATAAAAATCATACAAAACCTGTCATAATGCCATTAAATAATCATATGTTAACTGTACTTTTCACAACTTTTGATTTAATAGTTGGCAAAACGTAGTCCTTTCATATGAGTCTGTAAACCCCATCCCTGCGTTCCATTCTTACATATGTCTTTGAGGGGTTTGGAATTGTTAAATTTAAGTGCTGAAATACAGGCCACACTTCATCACTGGTTTTAATTATTCCTTCCATTGGATCGAAGCTTGAATAGTTACTTTATGGTTGTGCAAGTATGCTAGTCTGGTAGTCACTTTCTTTTCCATCCTTAGAGCCATCCATGACAATAAACTAAACCCTTGACTCTCACACTGGCTACAGCCTAGACATCATTCTAATATCTTCACATGTTTAGCTACTGTACAGCTGTACTCATAAATTTACATACCCTGGCAGAATTTTTAAGATGTGTACCATACTTTAAAGAAAAGATGACTGATCAGGCAAAAGACATTTCATTTACTTTAAATGGAATCCAAGTTAAGCTATAAGGCATCACAGAATAGAACAACCATTAAACAAAACATTGTAATAAGGAAAATAATGAGATGGTTCCTCTGCAAAATCTGCATACCCTTAGTTCTTAATACTGTTTATACCTTCAATGAAAATGAGGTCAGGGAGACTGTGATGGCCACTCCAGCACCTTCACTTTCCTCTGCTATAGCCACTGAAGGGTCAACAATGTCACTTGGCATTGTGTTTTGGATCATTGTCATGATGGAAGATTCATGTTCAGCTTCCAGACTGATGAATGCAAGTTTTCCTCCAATATTTTCTGGTAACATGCTGCATTCATCTTGCCATTAATTTTCACTAAGTTACCTGTGCTGCTGTAGCTCACACAACCCCAGAACACCAGAGATCCACTTTCTGCTTCACAGTAGGGATGGTGTACTTTTTGTCATTGGGCTTTTTGTGTCCTCTCCAAACATAGCTTTTATGGTTGTGACCGTAAAGTTCAGTTTTGGTATCATTACTCGAAAGGACTTTGTTCCAGAAGTTTTGGGGCTTGTCTAGATGTTGTTTGTCATATTGTAAGCGGGCTGTTTTGTGGTGTTTGCACAGTAAAGGCTTACATCTTGTAACTCAACCATGCAGATCATTTCTGTTCAAGTACCTCCTTATTGTGCATCTTGAAACAGCAACACCACTTGTTTTCAGAGAAGCCTGTATCTCAGCTGAAGTGGCTTGTGGGTGTTTCTTGGCAGCTTGACAATTGATCCTGACAGTTGTGGCTGAAATCTCAGTTGGTCTACCTGACCGTGGCCTGGTTAACAACAGAACCCTTAACTTTCCACTTTTTTTAATCCGAGTTTGAACACTACTAACAGGCATTTTCAGATGTCTTTTTATATCCTTTTACTGATTTATACAAATCAACAACCTTTTCTTGCTGGTCCATTGACAGTTCTTTTGCTTTCCTCATGGCTTGGTATCCAGCAAAGTCGGTGTAGCATGAATTTGACTATTTATACACAGACACTGATTATAATCCAAGGAATAGACACTCTCCCTTAATTACCTTTAGTTTGAACCTGTGTGTGTCAACTTGTGTGAATATTATCCACTCCAACTTTCATGAGTATGTAAACTTTTCATCAGGCCCATTTGGGTGATTTCACTTATTATTATGATTTTAAAAATGGGACACACAATTATGTTATAATAAAATGCCTCACCAGAGCACACTCCCTAATTAACAGGAAATCGTTCTGCATAATTACTTATATTTTCGAAACAATGACCAATATTTCACAAATTCTGCCAGGGTATGTAAACTTATGAGCACAACTGTTTCTGTCTGTTTATACAGTATATCTACTTATAGTGAATAAATACATTTTTGCCTTCATTACAATTCCATTTAGTTGCTTTATTTCTCTGCTCATTAGTCTACCCCGATCATTAATTAGTTTCTAGTTGAGGATAATTATTGCTTTTAAACAGCACACCTCCAAAAACATTATGAACATTGTGGTGTTGTAATCTTCTTTTTGGAAGTTTCTGTACTCTGTTTGGTATTGTTTTGTGCTTTGTTTTTGCATTACTTAACATTATGTAATTATTATTCTGAGAAGTTCATTTTGTGTTGTGTTTATTGGACGATCTGCCACCATTTTGTGGATGTCTCTGATATGGATGTGGCCATTTCGTGGCCACTGTGCCTGCTGCAGTCATAGAAATATTATACAATACATTTTATGCAAGAGTCTGTAATAAACTGAATAATTTATTACAACACATAGCTGTTTTTATCCATAATATAACCTTTTCTCCAACAAGTACATTTCATTAAAATTTAATTGGCATTATAAGTGGTTTCCAAATTTTAAACAAGAATATTATCAAAAGTTGCACTTATTTAGAATTATTTAGTGTAATACATAAAGAAAAAAAATCAGAAAAAAAATTTGAATACAGTAAGTATTATTAGCTCACTTATTTTCTACACACATTCTCATTTGATCTGTATCTAAAATGTCCATTTTAAATGCAAAATTAATAAATAAACAATATAATAGGTAGAGTGGTGGCTCTGAGGCTAATGATCAGTGTTGGTATTTGGAAGGTTGCTGGTTCAAATTCTCTTACTGCCAGTAAGGATCCTACTCCGTTTGGCCAGACCAAGGCCCTTAACCTGAAATTGCTCCAAGGGTGCTGTACAATGGCTGACCCTGTAGTCTGACCTCCAAAGGTCATGTGAAAAGAGAATTTCCTCTCAGGGATTAGTACAGTTGACCAAATACCAAAAATACCAAAAAAAATTCTTCGACAGTCAATCATGTACTGTATGTGACGTGACGATTCAGTTATATTTGATTGTGCTGCAAGCACTAATCAAAATAATTTTTGCTGGAATATATCTCCTCTTGGCCAGGGACAAATAATAATTCAATTTGACAGCAGACAACTTAAATATTTTCAGAGTGATTACTAAGGAGCAGACCATCTTTCTGCCTAACTGAAAAAAGTCACAATTTATATTTTCTTTCCTGCCCAGCTTTGTAACAATTTTTCCCGGCTTGATGCTGTGTTCCATTTACCTCAAAAATCAGATGTCGGTGCTGGGAATGATGTTACACCAGAGTTGACTGCATTCCAGTTACACATTTGGAAAAACAAAATGGGTGCCTCCAGGAAAACTTTTGCTGTGCTTGCTCTTTTGAAATGCTGACAGCTACTGAATAATGCATTATGAGGCATTTGTGCATCCAAACACTGTAAAAACCTTTAATAAGACACAAACTGATGGAAGTGCTAATACACAGTGTAATACTTCAGCTTTCACTAAAGTTTGCCATGTATATCGCCATTTCACATTCGCATCATAATCTGAAGTAGTAACAAACTTGGATTTGACAGACCAGCCCCAACTTTCTGAGTAGGAAATCCAACTTGTAGGGGCATTCCAGTTAGCAACTTGGAAATTCTGAATTCCCAGTTCAAATGGAATGCAGCATAAGTTGCAATACAATTCTCTACATTTTACTTCCAAGAAGAAATTAGTCTTCAACCCTTTGTTTTTTTATCTAACTATAATTCATATTTTGTGGTTTAGGCTTTGACAAATATTTGTATGACTGTTTCTGTTTGTTAAGATTCAGATAATGAACTGTGTGTGTTTCAGACAGGTGCTTCTCACTAGTGTCTCACCAAGTTTTCTTTCTGTTTCTGAAGGCTTGTGAGAATATTGGTGAGAAGCAAGAACCTCTCGTTGGTGAAAGAAAACCAGGCCTCAAAAAACTTTCCCTTTAAGAGGTGTGTTTGTCTAATGTTTTGGTGAAAGCAGCTGTTTAAAACAGGGATCTGATGAGAAACAATAAAAATTAAAGTATATAATGGCAAGGGTATTTGAGCAAATTGTAGTAAATGAAGTATGCATGAAATCACATGAAAATTAAAGTCCAATCTCTAATCACAAATCTTAAAAATAAAATCTAAGAACAGTGCAGTGTTTTAATTGCTGACATCTGCAGCACAATATTGCAAGTGTAGAATTAAATTACGGTAAAGAAGAAAGGAAATGACACAAAGGCAACTGAACCAGGAAAACACAATGTCTGTATTAGAAACAAAAGCTGAAGATCAGTAGGAGACCTTACTAATGGGTAATAAAGGGATTCAAGCAATGTTGGTTTCTGCAAATACAGAATTGCTGTTTGCCGATGTGATTAAATCCCAATTGGTGTGTTGTCAAGCAGACTAATCATTCTATATTTGAAAACACATAAAATGCACACAGTAAAATTGCCAGTCTTAGATTAGCTCCATAGAGTTAAAGTAACTGTTTAAGAGAGACCATATTTACATTTTAAGTGTTTCTTTAACACTACTTAATTGTGCACAAAAACCTTGTTTGACTAAGGTCCATGTTAAATGGTACTGTCAAAAGTGAACAATAGACACAGTCAAAAAGTCTTCTCAGCAGTTTATTATTGCAGCCACATAGTTACCTTATAGCCCAAAAAAGTTCTGATTTTCATTTTGTCCCCTCTGTTCTCCTGTAACCCTCACACAGCGAATCAGAATATAGAAAATGCCACTGTTAATATAAATCTGGCTGCAATATTAAAACTCAAAAACATCCATATATTAATGTTGCAAATGAATATTTGCTGTATAAGTTAATTAAATTAATAGTTTATTTATAAAATATAATTCTGCACTATGATGCTTTGGCTGTCAGGGCATGGCAAACACTGATAATTGAGCTGCTTCCTAGTGTATGTAATAATATTGTAAAAACAATATGGCTGGGCACACTGTGTTTATATTTTAGCAAAAGATTGGAATGTAAATGTCCAATTGTTTTAAACAAAATGCTTTACTATTCCTCCTTACTTACTTAAAATATACTTCAAACATATTGTAAATATTTTTTGCCCCTCATTCAGTTCTGTGCTGTGTCTTAGTCTCTTTTGAGGAATATGTTGATATCTTAAGCAGCCGATAAAAATTAAAACGGCAGGTTTCTGTCTGTAGACACAAAGAGAACTGTACAGATTCATCTGTGTGAACGTCTCATCATCTCCTGTGCCATTGACGTCACTCCCCAATTCTCATGCACATTCGCGAGTGTCACCCATAATCAGAAAACCAGTACGCGTCTCGCAGTCCCTTCCCACCAGAGAAAGGCAGACAAAAACCAGCCTTCAGTTTGTGTCTTTTGCTCTTTTACTGTTGGTTGCCCTTTTTTTTTTGGTAGTTTTGCCCTAATTCTCTTCTTTTTCATTTGTCTTCATTACTTATGATGTTTGTGATTAATGCCCCAGTGCTTTTCACTAAGAACCACCAAGGTCTGTTTAATACACCTATGGCATTAGCTGCCCTTAGCAAATGCTTTCAGCTCACTTTGTGTATCTACTGCCTTTAGGCTTCTGTCCATTTTTGCTCTGATTTTTTGTTGTAGACTTTGCTATTTTGCTCTGGTTTTAGGATTTTAATTTAGCAATATTTACTACTCTTTAATTTGGATTACTCATGTTTTTGCTTCTTTCTTTTGCAATTTTGGGACTTATTTGTGAATTCAGTATTGTTTGTTATTTTGTATTTTTGAAATTTTGAAGTTTGCTTTATTGTTTCATTTTTTATATTGTATCTTTAGCAGATTTTGAGTTTTTTTGTTTTCAAAAAGTCATGCATGCTAGGCTTTTTGTGCAGGCAAGGCTTTCATCTTATGCCATTAATATAAGACTATGAAAGCATCAGGACTTGTTGCTTAACTTTACTAATATGAGTCAGAATATACTCAAGAATATACTAATGCACTAATAAGGAGCTGACACAGATTAAAAATAAATAGAAAAATGAAAGAATGAGAAAAATTCACAGCCTGTAGCTCTGATGATTAGTGGAACATATGTGTAAATATAATGCCTACTGGGGGCAAATGCCTTTGCTGAAAAGTGTGGAAGTTACTACTACAGTCTTTAGAAAATACATATCCTGTGGCAAGACCGCTGTGTCAAGTGAGGCCATCATTTGTTTCACTGATGGGAGTGACTTTTCCATAGACAATCATAGATTTCTAGGGACTTTATTCATTTTCCAAACTTAAACTAGAAGAAGCAATCTAAGGTGGAAGGATCAACAGAGAGCTTTAATTACAGTAAGTTAGTTCATTAATCTGGTAGTGGTGGGAGCACACCACTTAGTGTTGATACTTCTAAACTTCTATTTGGCAAAATATTGGGAACACTGAAATGGGGTCAATTGAAACTATAAGCACTAAAAATTTTCCATTCACATCTCAGGCAGGCACATTTCCAAACAAATAAAACTGAAATAAAATGTTCAGCTAAAAAGTCATAAACACACATTTAACTTCTGGATTATTAACAATGTTTTAGTACACATTCATGCATTCTGTTGTTTACATAAAATATAATATACCCACTCCAGTCACTGTGCACAAATAAAAAATCCATATCCTTTACCTTAAATATATTAATCCAATTTCACTTAGCACAAGGCTCTGGAGAACTGGAATGTAATTTACTATTAAAAAAATACCAAATTTATTCATTAACCTTTATAAATATTTCATTAAGGGGAAATTATTCTAGAGTGATCCTCTATTCACATGAATTAATAATAATAATAATAACTTATTACATTTATATAGTGCTTTTCTCAGTACTCAAAGCTCTATCCACACAAATTTTTTTTACTTTTAACGTCCTGTTTTCTGATTATATATGAAATGACACATATCTGCAGTGACACAAGTAAAAAGATTACTTACCTCTTTATATGTACAGCGAATCCTTAAAGTATTCATAGCGCATCACTTTTTCCACATTTTGTTATGTTACAGCCTTATTCCAAAATGGATTAAATTCATTTTTTTCCTCAGAATTCTACACACAACACCCCATAATGACAACGTAAAAAAAGTTTACTTGAGGTTTTTGCAAATTTATTAAAAATAAAAAAACTGAGAAATCCCATGTACATAAGTATTCACAGCCTTTGCTCAATACTTTGTCGATGCACCTTTGGCAGCAATTACAGCCTCAAGTCTTTTTGAATATGATGCCACAAGCTTGGCACACCTATCCTTGCCAGTTTCACCCATTCCTCTTTGCAGCACCTCTCAAGCTCCATCAGGTTGGATGGGAAGCGTCGGTGCACAGCCATTTTAAGATCTCTCCAGAGATGTTCAATCGAATTCAAGTCTGGGCTCTGGCTGCGCCACTCAAGGACATTCTGTGTGCTTAGGGTCGTTGTCCTGCTGAAAGATGAACCATCGCCCCAGTCGGAGGTCAAGAGCGCTCTGGAGCAGGTTTTCATCCAGGATGTCACCGTACATTGCTGCCGTCATCTTTCCCTTTATCCTGACTAGTCTCCCAGTCCCTGCCGCTGAAAAACATCCCCACAGCATGATGCTGCCACCACCATGCTTCACTGTAGGGATGGTATTGGCCTGGTGATGAGCGGTGTCTGGTTTCCTCCAAACGTGATGCCTGGCATTCACACCAAAGAGTTCAATCATTTTGTTTCTCATGGTCTGAGAGTCCTTCAGGTGCCTTTTGGCAAACTCCAGGCGGGCTGCCATGTGCCTTTTACTAAGGAGTGGCTTCCGTCTGGCCACTCTACCATTCAGGCCTGATTGGTGGATTGCTGCAGAGATGGTTTTCCTTCTGGAAGGTTCTCCTCTCTCCACAGAGGACCTCTGGAGCTCTGACAGAGTGACCATCGGGTTCTTGGTCACCTCCCTGACTAAGGCCCTTCTCCCCCGATCGCTCAGTTTAGATGGCCAGACAGCTCTAGGAACAGTCCTGGTGGTTTCAAACTTCTTCCACTTACGGATGATGGAGGCCACTGTGCTCATTGGGACCTTCAAAGCAGCAGAAATTTTTCTGTAACCTTCCCCAGATTTGTGCCTTGAGACAATTCTGTCTTGGAGGTCTACAGACAATTCCTTTGACTTCATGCTTGGTTTGTGCTCTGACATGAACTGTCAACTGTGGGACCTTATATAGACAGGTGTGTGCCTTTCCAAATCATGTCCAACCAACTGAATTTACCACAGGTGGACTCCAATTAAGATGCAGAAACATCTCAAGGATGATCAGAGGAAACAAGATGCACCTGAGCTCAATTTTGAGCTTCATGGCAAAGGCTGTGAATACTTACGTACATGTGCTTTCTCAATTTTTTTAATTGTAATAAATTTGCAAAAACCTCAAGTAAACTTTTTCATGTTGTCATTATGGGGTGTTGTGTGTAGAATTCTGAGGAAAAAAATGAATTTAATCAATTTTGGAATAAGGCTGTAACATAACAAAATGTGCAAAAAGTGATGCGCTGTGAATACTTTCCGGATGCTCTGTATGTCCTCGTTTTTTCCAGTTTTCCTTAATTGCATCTGTTTTGAAGGTGAAATTGGTGAAATCAAAGAAAATAAGGCCTCTGTTATCTACAATACATTACACATCTGCTTTTTTTCCTTTGGGTATTGATAATTTACAATGCAAGGAAATGACTAGTAAATGTATTTCTCATTTTATATACAGGAAATTATGGAATTGATCACCAGGAATCATATTGTAGTGAGCTTCTTGAGCTTAAAAAAGAGAAACTATTTAGCAAAATTTTTTACAATAAAGGAAGGCTTACTTCATTTTAGAACTGGCCATAATAATAGAGACTGAATTGCACTCAGTCAATTTTCCTTATTTATACTCAAGGAAAATATAATTGTTCTATCAATAACCACAAGGATATCTGAACACTAAAATATAGACAGAAACTTTCAACAATACATCACAGGTCTTTTTATTGTCTTATTGATTTATACTAAGTTGTGTATCGAGGATTTTCACTGCCCTACTTTACATTGTCTTTTATGTTTTTTTAAATTAACTTTTAAAGTACAAAGCAGTTTTTGAAAGTTTTATACAGTACACTTTTCCAGTCTTTAAAGCAGGAGGCTGTAAGAGCAGACATAGAGCAGTTATTCTTTTTATTGTTTCTTTGAATGTTTGCTTAAAAGAAACAAGGATTAACTCTTGTGATTGCTGCACAGTGAACAGCCCATGCGGTTTTATTCCCCTTACCTTGTAGGTTACATTACAATATAATAGTGGGTAAAATTAAAAAAACAATCTTATTGATCTATAATGTGCAGTCTTATCAGAAGCTCTAGAATAATTTATGGATGTGCATACTGTAAAAAAAGGAGATACAAAAAATATTGAGGTAAGATAAGCGGGGCGGCACGGTGGCGCAGCGGGTAGCGGTGCTGCCTTGCAGTTAGGAGACCCATCTGGGTTCGCTTCCCGGGTCCTCCCTGCATGGAGTTTGCATGTTCTCCCCGTGTCCGCATGGGTTTCCTCCGGGTGCTCCGGTTTCCTCCCACAGTCCAAAGACATGCAGGTTAGGTGCATTGGCGATTCTAAATTGTCCCTAGTGTGTGCTTGGTGTGTGTGTATGCGTGCCCTGTGGTGGGCTTGCACCCTGCCCAGGGTTTGTTTCCTGCCTTGCGCCCTGTGTTGGCTGGGATTGGCTCCAGCAGACCCCCGTGACCCTGTAGTTAGGATATAGCGGGTTGGATAATGGATGGATGGATGGAGGTAAGATAAGCAGAACAAAGTCCAGTTCTTCTATCTCTGCTCTTGGCTCTCCACTCTTTTTCTTGGATGGAGGTTAAATTCTTGTTCTGTTAGGTTTTGTTTATTCAATGTTTTCTTAAATTTTTATGTTGTGGAGTTTTTTTGTTTCTCAAGATTGATTTTGATGTTAGTTGTTGTTCAAGTTCTTTAAATATTATCTGTTTGATTGAAATATTTTGACAGTTTCTATAATCTATCTATACTAATAAAAGGCAAAGCCCTCACTGACTGACTCATTGACTCACTGACTGACTGACTGACTGACTGACTCATCACTAATTCTGCAACTTCCCGTGTAGGTGGAAGGCTGAAATTTGGCAGGCTCATTCCTTACAGCTTACTTATAAAAGTTAGGCAGGTTTCATTTCGAAATTCTATGCGTAATGGTCATAAGTGGAACCTCTTTTTTGTCCATATACTCTAATGGAGGAGGCGGAGTCGCGTATCGTGTCATCACGCCTCCTACGTAATCACATGACCTGAAAACAAGGAAGAGATTTTATAGCACGACTCAAACGCGGGAACGAAGGTAAATGACGTTAATTGTTGAGTGTCTTTTAATACTGTGTAAGCATACATATTAACACATGTGCAATTAAACGTGTGCATTTATGGGGTGATTTCTCAGGTTTAAAAGCTCGCCTTTTATTAAAAATGTAAATGCAAACTGTTTTCATTCTGAAGGGCACAAACCACATTAGATTTCAGCCGTTAAACACGCAAAAATGTCGGTACACCAGATAAATAAGCGCAACATATTATCAGTTGTATTGTATGCTTACAATACATATAGAAATGTGTTAATCGTTAACTAATAGTATGGGATGGTGTTTTTCGACTCGCGCCTTGATTTAAACGATTGCATGTCTTGGTGGGTTTGTGTAGCTTATTTTCAATATCTTTACACCTCTTTTTAAGACTTATTGACTGAAACGGGCTTTCACGAAAAAAGTTAGGGCTTTGCTACAGGATACACCCTCCACAAGTTAAGGAAGTAAAAATAAAGGTATATATTTCTGTTTTATTTAAACCTTTTAAGTTCGTATGCATAGCCCAATTTGGCTGTTTTAGTTTTTTTTTTTCTTTCTTCAGTAATATTTAATCTCCTTAAAGAAAAACAACATATGCATTTTCCTTTTTTTGTATCTCTTTAGTAATATTTTAGTGTAAAAGGATAACCAGTATTAACACGTGCAATTAAACGTGTGCATTTACGGGGTGATTTCTAAGGCTTTAAAGCTCGCCTTTTATTAAAAAGGTAAATGCAAGCTGTTTTCATTCTGAAGGGCACAAACCACGTTGGATTTCAGCCGTTAAATGCGCAAAAATGTCGGTACACCAGATAAATAAGCGCAACATATTATCAGTTGTATTGTATGCTTACAATACATATAGAAATGTGTTGATCGTTAACTAATAGTATGGGATGGTGTTTTTCGACGCGCGCCTTGATTTAAATGATTCCATGTCTTGGTGGGTTTGCGTAGCTTATTGTCAATATCTTTACACCTGTTTTTAAGACTTATTGACTGAAACGGGCTTTCACGAAAAAACTTAGGGCTTTGCTACAGGATACACCCTCCACAAGTTAAGGAAGTAAAAATAAAGGTATATATTTCTGTTTTATTTCTAAACTTGCAGCACCGCTATTCAATTACACTTGCCTAACGCCTCTCCTAAGGGGAGATACTGTGGGATCTGGGCATCCGTCAAAGCACCAATCACAGGCCCAATTAGAAAGCGGGAAGCTGTGATTTGTCGTCTCCCTCCCATGTAACAATCACAGCCCGTGTTACAATGCACTATGTATATATATGTATATGTATATATATGTTTACATATCCTCTTTAACACACTACTTCTCCGCTGTGAAGTGCGGGTATTTTGCTAGTATATATATAAAGGAGAGTTGGGATCCGAGAGACTGTGTTTGTGTGTTTGTGGAGGGATGGAGAGTTAAGGCGGGTGTTGGAGTCACATGATCATCTCCCCTCCCATTCACCTCATTTCATTCACTTCATTTTGCTGCAAGCTGAGCTCCGCTGAGCTCTGCAGCTGGCGCAGTCTTGCCGTTCTTTTCCCTTAGTGTTTAGTCCTTTCTCCTTTACTGATTTACTGTTTAGTAGATGCGCTACTTACTGAATAGTATTTTTTCCTTTAGTGTTTCTACTTAGTGTTTCTTAGTGTTTAGTAGACGCGGTGTGCAAAAGGAGAGTTGGGATCTGAGAGACTGTCTTTGTGTGTTTGTGGAGGGATGGAGAATTAAGGGGGAGTGGGGGAGTCACGTGATCATCTCCCCTCCCATTCACCTCATTTCATTCACTTCATTTCACTCTGAGCTGAGCTCTGCAGCTGACGCGGTCTTGCCGTTCTTGATTTGCTTTTCACATGGCCAACTATACGTTGCATGCTCAAGAGTAAGCTTAGCGCACAGCTTGGTCATATTACAACCGGAGGGGCGAACTGACATCATGGTATACAAAGAGATCCTTAACAAATAATTATTGGTATATTTTCCCTCAGTTTATTATTTAAAATTTTAAAGCAGTACTTCGCCGCTGCGAAGCGCAGGTATTTTGCTAGTATATAATAAAAAGCATCAAATACACACCATAGATGTGCATAGATTGAATTTGTAACAGAATATATCAAAATTTGCCAAATAAAAAAGTCAACAACTGAATTTCACTTTTAATTTTATTGTAATTTTTTTAATAAGGCTAATGAACTCTAGTCAATCAATTTAATCCAGAAATAAAAATAGACACATTTGCACATGAAAGAAATGGAGAGAGAACTGTCATAATCACTTGCACTTCATTATAACACTGTATGTTAATATTCACTCTCCAAGGAATCATTTTTGTTTTATTGAAAAATATAGCTCTGGGGAGAGAAAATAATACAAATAATTACCATAGTCTGATAGATATTCAGGTTTAGATGTCTCAAGGGGAGAAATTATCTTACAATTGAATGAATGGTATTATCAAATTTGAGTCTTTTGGGATGCATCCAAAGTTACATTCCATGTACTTTTAAATGCATAATTTTAAACAGAATGCAAAGATTCAATTATGATGCTTGCCCACAGATTAGTCATTGGGTCAGCACCTGTTTACTGTCTGTGGAGATACTTGAGTGTTTGTATGCTCCTCTCGACCACTCAGGTCTCCTGGTGAAATACGTCTGACGAGACACACAACTCCATTCGAGATTTTGATTACCTCACCGTGTTGAAGAAGAGTTTAAAGACTGTTATTTGGTTAATGCTCATCTGATATTGGGTTTTTAGATTTTTGTATTCCCATAAAATGGCGGCACCCAATAATATGTAATCAGTGAACTATATTGGGCTGAAATTGTGCAACTATCTCTTGCATTTTGGTCTGAGCTCTTCACTTGTGATGATGAATTTTGTAACCGTAACTACTTTTACCATACAGACCCTTAGAATGATGTTTACTCCCTCTTGTAAGTCTCTCTGGATAAAATGTCTGCTATGCAAATAAATGTAAATGTAATACATATGTTGTGGGATATGGCCGGCCGTTCATCCCGGCCAATACCCCCAGACCGCCAGATGGAGCTCTGCCTGCAACATGGAGGTGCCCCGAATTCCAGCAGGGCCTCATTGACATTGGAGTTTTAATGCACAGCCCTGCTGGATACCATGGGGGCTGCCAGGAGTCGCTGCAGGGAGACCCAGGGATTTATATTTTCCATATAGCCCGGAAGTATTTCCAAGTCACGGGAATGGAAGAAATTATATACTTCCGGGCTGAAGAACAAAGAGAAGTTTTTACCTGACCCGGAAGTGCGGATAATCACATGGACTGAGGGCTCAGAAGCACTTCCGGGTCAAGGACTATAAAAGGACTGTGGGAGATCCCAGACATTGAGCTGAGCTGGGTGGAAAGGTGGCAACGCGTCTGGGAGAGTGGAGGATTGATTATTGCATTGGTTACTGTGTATTTATGAGTATTGTGGAGAGGAGGGTGCTATGTGCACTGTTGTTAATTAATAAAGTCAACTTTTGGACTTTTACCTGGTTTCTGACATATTGTCCGAGGGTTCAAGGGAGCGATAGCGCCCCCTATCTGTCACAGTGGCGTAGTCGGCAGGATTCTCTGGCCGTCGGTTTGGCAGAGGACCTGTATAATAAATTTCTGTGGACAGAGAACCCCAAGAAGACAGCGTCACGACACCCAGAAAAAATCAACGCTGATGCAAACCCAACAGGCGGTGCTGCAACACAGGAAAGCCTCACTGAACATCAGTCCATGATGGGGAAGAAATCCGGGAAAAAGAATGGGAATGCCAAAAAGGAGCAGACCCTAGATGATGCCGCACATCTATGCACATACCTGACGGGAAGCGAGGGAGACAGGGCCGCGATGGAGTCCGGAGGTATGAGCCGAAAAAAAAACGTCCGATGTGCCGGGACCTGACTTTAATTGTTTTTCAGAGGCCTGTCTTTTTCTAGTCGAGCCCGTACGGAGTTTCTTTCAGATGCTGACAGCGATCGAGAGCATAATAAAGGAACTGGGAGCGACGGCTGAAGCGCCACTGAAAAGGGTAGAGGAATACCTACGGTGATTCTGATGAGGAGTCGGAAACATACTTCCCACCTTAGCAAGATGACCGCGATAACGAGAGTCTAGCCGATCTAGGAGTTTGAAATTTGGAAACCTATTCAACAAGAATAGTCACGTGAACTATCCTGGAGCAGGCTGGGGAAACATAAAGGACTACAAACAAACACATGACCATGACGGTTTCCTGCCATTCGCCGAAACAGGACACGTAATATCTCCCGAAGGATTGTGGGAAGGAGAAGGTCAACGTTGTCCCGTAGGTGAGGTCGCCGTTTCTCCGGCGGAACCAAGCTCCCTGAAAGGGAAAGGGGAGGCAAACGAAGCAGCGCCAGCATAAATGAAGGTAAAGAGGGAAGGGATATGACTGAACAGTCCGCCATTAAATTAGAAAAGGTGGATCGCAGTCGGCCGGTAGCGGCGCCCCGGATTTCTGTAGTTCAGAACTCCAAATCCCAGCCGCCCTTGCAAAGCCCGGCAGAGCACGTGCCAGGAGCGGGCATGCTCATTGGCTCCGGCCGAATTAAATAACTCTATGGACGTGTGGGAACTCGAGAAGCTAGTCAAGCCCGTACGGAGTTTCTTTCAGATGCTGACAACGATCGAGAGCATAATAAAGGAACTGGGAGCGACGGCTGAAGTGCCGCTGAAGAAGGTAGAGGAATACCTACGGTGATTTGGTCGGGAGTCTCCTGTCATGATTGATTTGGTGGTACATGTGAGTTTTACTGGTACTGTACAGAATAAGGGGATGCAGAGTGACATGGGCCCGTGGTTAATTAGTAGCGGGGGCCAAGTCAACGCGAGCCCTACAAGGGAGTGTGGGATGATGACAGAAGGAGCAGGGGAAGCACCGATCGAACCGGAGCAGCTGAAAAGTGCTGTCTCCCAGAGCGATGCGGTGCTGAAGACGCCGCCTCCTGTCAATTCAAAATCAAAGGGTGTGCAGACAGTAAAAGGGTTCTCTTTCACTAATAGAGAGACCCAAACTGTGGACAAGCCCCAGATTAAACAGGAGATCCCAAAAATAAAGCGGGGGTCTCCTGACAAAATAGAAAAGCAAACTGAGAGTTCAGGGGCAGCCGTGGAACCCTCCTCAGTGGACAAAGGGGCGGAGCGGAAGTTTCCAGACTGTTTCCAGTCTCGCAGAGGGATACAAACAGGGCGAAGTTGTCCTCAGAGGACAGGGGATCAGAGGTCTTTTTCATTTAATGTTCCCCCTATGTTCTCCCGGGAGTACTCAGGACATTGCCAGGGCCTGACCAATGGATCCTCCTGGAGGAAGACGTCCCTCACGGGGTTGGTCGCTCTGAATCATGATTCTTCGCTTGGGGTGGGGGGAGTACTGTGGGATATGGCCAGCTGTTCATCCCAGCCAATAACCTCAGGCCGCCAGATGGAGCCCTCCCTGCAACATGGAGGTGCCCCGAATTCCAGCAGGGCCTCATTGACATTGGTGTTTTAATGCACAGCCCTGCTGGATATCATGGGGGCCGCCAGGAGTCGCTGCAGGGAGGCCCAGGTATTTATATTTTCCATATAGCCCGGAAGTATTTCCAAGTCACGGGAACGGAAGAAATTATATACTTCCGGGCTGAAGAACAAAGAGAAGTTTTTACCTGACCCGGAAGTGCAGATAATCACATGGACTGAGGGCTCAGAAGCACTTCCGGGTCAAGGACTATAAAAGGACTGTGGGAGATCCCAGACATTGAGCTGAGCTGGGTGGAAAGGTGGCAACGCGTCTGGGAGAGTGGAGGATTGATTATTGCATTGGTTACTGTGTATTTATGAGTATTGTGGAGAGGAGGGTGCTATGTGCACTGTTGTTAATTAATAAAGTCAACTTTTGGACTTTTACCTGGTGTCTGATGTATTGTCCGAGGGTTCAAGGGAGTGATAGTGCCCCCTATCTGTCACAATGTAATATATGTATACACACACACATATACTGTATATATAAGGCCTGGGAAAGTTAACATGTTAAATTTTGCGGTTAATGTGGCCTGTTTAAGGCATTTAAAAATACTGTCCAGGGCCAACAACATGGCAAATGCCTCAGGCAGTGCTTTGGTCAAGGTGGTATTTTTATGTATTTTTTTTTTAACATTACGAAACAATATACAAATAAGTTAAGTGTGTACCTAAAGAATTACATACACATCCAATAACGTACTTACATACTACCTTTAAAAATTTAATTGAAATAAAATACTTATTTAAAGGTTTAACATATTGTATTACACAGTTCACAACAATACGCCACATGTCAATACTTAGCACTGCTGTTCATATTCTTGATACTAACATAGGTGTGTGTGTGTGGGGGGGGGTGTTTATGGCAGTCCTGGTGCAATGCTAGAGAAAAGCTGCAAAGGTTAAAATATACCCTCTTTTTTCATTTCATATTTCTATAAGACAATGAAATCAAATTCATATTGCATACGCTGCACTAAAATCAAAATGTAAGTCTGTAGTTCCTCTGTATTTAACTCACCAGTCTGCCGGTCAACTTACAATGCTGACTACCCTAATATTATCAAAATTCTATGAAACAGAAGTGTACTGATTATCCCTACCCATGTTTAATTTTGTAGTGTCTTCGCTAATTTATGCAAAGAACATAACATAACCATCCAAGTAATGCACTGTGTCAGTTTTTAAGCAAGATAGCAGCTACAGAGATCTTTTTTTAGCTTGCCAGCAGCAAAGGCCTAGGTAGAGCAGTGTTTTCCAACCATTTTTATGTAGTGACACACTTTTTCTATCCCAAAAAATCCCAAAGCACACCATGATTCTACCACCTACAAAAGCATTAAATCTATACACATGCTAAACTGCGATCACAGAGCTGCTTTTATGTTGGCTTCTCCAGGTAGTCCCATCCTCCTCACACAGGTCTCCACCACCTGAGGAGCATGTCTCTCACAGATCAGGACCCAGGGGCACTACACTGTTATTTCCATTGCACCCCAGTTGAAAAACACTTGTGTAGAGTATAAACATCAACTCAATGATGGTGATGAACAATTGAGGATAATATTTACAGAGTTTTAACAAGTTTTAATGTATGCCCTGTGGAACAAGCCCCGGACACAGACAGGTAGACATTTTTAAGCACCACCACACGTTTATTTACAACTATTATTTACAGCAATAAGTCCACACAAAATCCCCCAAGACTCCCCCAAAGTCCAGGCCTCACACTCAAATGCCTCACTCTTCAGGCCACTTCCACTCCTCTCCACCAAGCTCTGTCCTTCTCCTCACCCGACTCCAGCCTTGAATGAAGGGAGGCGGCCCCTTTTATAATCACCCGGATGTGCTCCAGGTGCTTCCCGGCAATCTTCCACTGGCACTCCCCAGTGTGGCAGAAGTGCCGGCTGCATACCCAGAAGCAATCTGGGTGTCCCCAATCCTCTTCCCCCAGCACTTCTGGGTGTGTGCGGAAGTGCTGAGGTCCAGGGCTCCAAAGGCATCTGGGCGCCCCCTGGCGGTGACCACAGGCCCCTACAGGGTTGAGCTTCACAGCTCTGTACCAGTGGTCCCCAAAGCAACCAGGGCAGTCTCCCCCTCGTGGTCTGGAGGAGGCACAAGCCCTACTCCGGTCCTCTTGGGCGTCCCAGCTGGGTACCACCCCCAGCCTCGTGCCACAGCTCATTTAAGAGATGCTTATTCTTTCAGTTAAATCAGTCTTCAGCAGTGCATTCAAAGTCAACAGGTGTTTCAATCATTTAATTTTTTTCTTTGACACGTCAGTGTCTCATATGCCGTGCCAATTTGAGAATTGATACATAAGCCTAGGCATTCAAATTCAGGTTGTACTTGCTCAAGTAGTATTTTGTTAAAAGTTCAAGTTTAAAGTCATTGTTTAAGTTTAAACTATACCATTAATTTTTTTTAAATTCCTTTGTATAGATTCCTCATTAAATTTGTAATTCAGTGTTTTTTTACTTTGTGATTTATGTATTAATTTTATAAATACGTTTTAATGTTAGATGTGATTAATTATGATTAATTAAATACATTTATGTGATTAATTAGTTAATTTTTTATTGATCCACAGCCCTAACTTTATCTATAATAATAAAAGGCAAAGCCCTCACTGACTGATTCACTCACTCACTGACTGACTGACTCACTCATCACTAATTCTCCAACTTCCCATGTAGGTGGAAGGCTGAAATTTGGCAGGCTCATTCCTTACAGCTTACTTACAAAAGTTAGGCAGATTTCATTTTGAAGTTCAAAGCGTAACGGTCATAACTGGAACCTTTTTCTTATACTGTATACGGCCATAGCAGGCGGTTGCGTCTTGCATCATCACGCCTCCCTGCGGCTGCTGCGGAAATCACCACGCCCCTCATGTAATTGACTGCCTGCCCATATAAAGCCGTTCTTCGCTGCGGTGTGTGAATTCCTTTCCTTTCTTCGCCAAGGAGGCATTCTTTTCAAAGCTTATCCACAGTTTTATAAATGAACGAGATATAAAGCCGTCCTTTTTCCTTGCTTCGACAAGGAAGCTAAGCTGCTCTGCAGTTTTTTTGTGAAGCGGTCTTTACACATCTTTTTCGCTGTGTTATAAACGAGCGAGATATAAGGCCGTCCTTTTTCCTTGCTTCGCTAAGGAACATAAGGCGCTCTGCAGTTCGCCAAGGAGGCATTCTTTTCAAAGCTTATCCACAGTTTTATAAACGAACGAGATATAAAGCCGTCCTTTTTCCTTGCTTCGCCAAGGAAGCTAAGGTGCTCTGCAATTTTTTTGTGAAGCGGTCTTTACACATCTTTTTCGCTGTGTTATAAACGAGCGAGATATAAGGCCGTCCTTTTTCCTTGCTTCGCCAACGAAGATAAGGCGCTCTGCAGTTTTTTTGTGAAGCGGTCTTTACACATCTTTTTCGCTGTGTTATAAATGAACGCCATATAAGGCACATTTCATCCGCGGCTTCTCTGCTTTTGTTTTCTTCGTTTATACAGTATATTTGAATCCCTTTCTTTGCCTGACTGCCTGCCGATATAAGGCGCTCCGCAGTTTATAAAGCACATTTAATCTACGGGTTCTCCGCTGTTTTATTGTTCATTTCTTAAGATTGTTATAGTTATTGTGTAGATATTTTACACTTACTTTAGTGTTCAGGTACCCATTTTCTTTATTTAATCCGCGGCTTCTCTGCTGCTGTTTTCTTCGTTTATATATTTGAATCCCTTTCTTTGCCTGACTACCTACCCATATAAGGCGCTGCGCAATTTATAAGGCACATTTAATCCACGGATTCTCCGTTGTTTTATTGTTCATTTGTTAAGATTGTTATAGTTATTGTATAGATATTTTACAATTACTTTAGTGTTCAGGTACCCATTTTCTTTATTCTTGCAACTCTACCCCTATTAAAATGTCTATCGAGGTGATCACCATCAATCAAAGAACTATCACTTACCGAGTGGTGTGTATGCCCGGAGATGGTGCCTGCCTTTTCCATTCTCTGTGTTACATATTGCACGGACATATCAGGCTCACTTTTGATATCCGCAGGGACATTGTGTCTTATGTATTAAATGACTGGGACAGGTTCAAAGTGTGGACTGATGATGGTACAGGAGATAATTATACTACACAGGAGCACTATAAGACTGAAATGCTTAAGCCCTTCACCTATGGTTCTGCATGTGAGTTGATGGCCGCTTTCAAGTATACCGAAATGGCCAAATATTTTACACCTTTGGAGAACCATCAATGCCTCTTAAACATCTTAGATTCACAGGTGACGATTTGAGTAGTGGACACTTTGATGTTTATGAATATTTCAACTCTCAAAACATGGATGCGAAGTTATTGATGAAGCCAGTTGTATGCTTATATCGATTGACACATACCGAATGTCAGTTCAACACAAATCCAGCTCGAGCCGATTATGACAGCAGCAATCCAAGCTGTGAGAACATAGTAAAAAGGAGGCGTATCAGACGTCGTGGTAGATTTTCTGATGCAGCTAGACGGAAGCAACTTCGTGCAGCTGCCTCCAAATACTCGCACAAAAATCCACAACTTAATAAACACGCTGTGGCTAAATACTCAGAAGCAAATCCACAAGTTCATAGGGACGCTGTGGCTAAATACTCGCAAGCAAATCCACAAGTTCATAGGGACGCTGTGGCTAAATACTCGCAGGCACATCCACAAGTTAATAGGGACGCTGTGGCTAAATACTCGCAGGCACATCCACAAGTTAATAGGGACGCTGTGGCTAAATACTCGCAAGCAAATCCACAAGTTAATAGGGACGCTGTAGCTAAATACTCGCAAGCAAATCCACAAGTTCATAGGGACGCTGTGGCTAAATACTCGCAAGCAAATCCACAAGTTCATAGAGACGCTGTCGCTAAATACACGGAGGCAAATCCACAAGTTAATAGAGCTTCTGTTTCTAGATACGATCCCAATAATGAAAAGTGGCTCATACGAAAACAACAGGTTTGGCTCAAAAAAGCCAATTGTGGATTTGCGTATGACCCAAACATACATTATGAGTCTGACAAAACAGTACACATTGGATCCATTGATGTTCACTGTGACTATTGTCAAGCTCAGAAGTGGAAATGCGAGTCTCCTGGTTTGTGCTGTAACGGTGGTAAAGTCTCTCTCACTCCTTTACGTAAGCTTCCTGACCTTCTTGAGAGCCTGCTAAATGGTGAACATCCTCAAAGTGAGCATTTCTTGAACAATATTCGAAAGTACAACAGCGCATTTCAAATGACGTCATTTGGTGCTAAACAAATCGTTGAGGGAAATTTTATGCCTTCATTTAAAGTTCAGGGACAAGTGTATCACTTGATTGGCAGTCTTTTACCTATGCCGAGTGAGGAACACAAATTTTTGCAAATTTATTTCGTCGGGGATGATGAAAAGGAAGCACAAATCCGCTGCGCTAATTTTTCTGGACTTAACATACCCCTGGTCAAGCAATTACAAAAAATGCTCCATGACTGTAACACTTACATCCAGGACTTCCACTCCACAATGGACAGTATTTCAGATGATGATAAACACTTCAAAGTTGTCATTCACGCAGACAAAAAACCATTACATGCACACAAAGGCAGATTTAATAAACCCACAGTTCATCAAGTTGGTGTTGTCATCATTGGGCAAACATTCAACAGTAGAGATATTGTCTTGAAAACCAGAGACAATAAACTACAATGCATTAAGGAAACCCACAGATCCTATGATGCACTTCAATATCCTCTCATGTTCTGCTATGGTGAAGACGACTATTCTGTGTCTATACCTCAAGTTCATGCTACCAGTAAGTTACCTATGAACAAAACCGTCTCTGCAGCAAACTTCTATTCATACCGCCTTATGATCAGACAACATCATGATAATACTATCCTTTTCTTCCGAACTTTATTAAATCAGTTTTTAGTTGATATGTATGCAAAAATTGAATCCGAACGACTAAATTATATCAAACTAAATCAGAAAAAACTACGAGCTGAAAATTACGTTCACTTAAAAGATGCTATTGACAAAAAAGACACTGATTTAATAGAACTTGGTCAAGCTGTGATATTACCATCTTCCTTCACTGGAGGACCTCGCTATATGCACAAGTGTACACAAGACGCAATGACATACGTACGTCATTATGGCCGCCCTGACTTATTCATCACATTTACTTGCAATCCTAAATGGCCTGAGATCACTGAAATTCTCCTTCCACGTCAAAAACCTCACGATCGCCACGACCTTATCAGTCGTGTATTTCATCTCAAGATTCGCAAAATCATAGACTTGATCACGAAGAGTAACATTTTTGGCTGTACAAATTGCTACATGTACACCATAGAGTGGCAAAAGCGAGGTATTCCCCATGCACACATTCTATTGTGGTTAAAAGATAGGATTAAACCAGCTGTCATCGATGAAGTCATCCGTGCGGAAATTCCTGATCCACAGACTGACCCTGCCCTACACAAAATAGTAAAATCCACCATGATTCACGGCCCATGTGGACCTCATAATATCAACTCACCCTGCATGATCAACAGAATATGCACTAAGAAGTACCCGCGTCCGTTCATCTCAGAAACTCAGACCAGAGAAGATGGTTACCCTCAGTACCGCCGGCGCGCACCTGCTGATGGAGGTCATACAATTAACATCAAAGGAGTAGATATCGACAACAGATGGGTGGTCCCTTATAGTCCTGTGCTGTCCCGCTTCTTCAATGCTCACATCAATGTCGAATTTTGCACTTCAGTAAAATCAATCAAATACATCTGCAAGTATGTTAACAAGGGAAGTGACCAGGCAGTATTTACAATACAAAATGAAAATGACGAAGTATCTCGATACGAAGCTGGTCGTTACATTAGTAGCTCTGAAGCAGCCTGGCACATTTTCTGTTTTCTCATTCACGAACGTTACCCTCCGGTCGTTCATCTTGCTGTGCATCTTGAGAACGGACAAAGAATTTATTTCACAGAAGCCAACGTTGCCGATAGAGTACACAATTCACCACAAACCACCCTTTTAGCATTCTTTGACCTTTGTAAACACGATGATTTTGCAAAACAACTTCATTATAATGAAATTCCATCATATTATGTGTGGGCAAACAACATGTTTCGTCGAAGAAAACAAGGCAACCCTGTATCAGGACATTCGGGAGTGAAAAAGCATAATGTGCTGGGACGGGTCTACACTGTACACCCGAATAACTCTGAATGCTACCATCTTCGACTGCTGCTCAACAAAATCACAGGTCCCACATCTTTCAAATCTCTCACAACAGTTGATGGTGTCCTACATCCGACCTATAAGTCAGCCTGCAGGGCACTCGGTTTATTACATGACGATATCAACTGGGACGAGACTCTACAGGAAGCTGCTCTGTCTCGCTCACCTCAAAAGATCCGTGAACTGTTTGCTGTCATGTTGGTGTTCTGCCAAATGGAAAACCCCTTAAACCTATGGGAAAAACATAAAGACAGCATAGCAGATGATATTAGGAGACAGACTGAAAAAGATCATATACGAATAGAAGTCCACCAGTGGTTGAATTTGATCTATAACAACTGTCTACAGTTGCTTCAAAACTACGTAATTGGTATTGGAGGTCAATCTCTTCATCATTACGGTTTGCCTTCACCTTTAACACAACTGGTACAACTTACGTCAAATCCCGAGTACTTGAAAGAGACATCTTACAACACCTCGCAATTGGCCAATATAGTCACAAATAACGAGCGTTTGCTAAATAGTGACCAAAAGTCAGTTTATGACCAAATCATGAGCAGCGTTGCGTCAGCCACTGGCACAGTGTTTTTCCTTGATGCTCCAGGAGGAACTGGTAAGACATTCCTAATAAACCTTCTCCTTGCAAAAATCCGAGCAAAACGTAACATTGCCATAGCTGTGGCTTCTTCTGGCATTGCTGCAACTCTTCTAGAGGGTGGCAGAACTGCTCATTCAGCTTTCAAGCTGCCTCTGAACCTCAACCATACTGAATCCCCCATGTGTAACATATCAAAGCAAAGCAACATGGCTGAAGTTCTGCGACATTGTCAGCTTATTGTCTGGGATGAATGCACTATGGCACACAGAGCAGGTATTGAGGCTTTAGACAGGACCCTCCAAGACATCCGAAACACCAACAAACTTATGGGAGGCTTGACAGTGTTACTGGCTGGAGACTTCCGCCAAACCCTACCAGTCGTGCCCAGAGGAACACGCGCTGATGAAGTTAAAGCATCTCTGAAATCTTCATACTTATGGCCACAAATCAATGTTGTTACTTTAAAAATAAACATGAGAGTTCATTTGAAAGGCGACAAAAAAGCCGAGGAGTTCTCTGCTCTTCTGATGAGTATAGGTGATGGCACCTTCATACAAGAAAATCGTAAAATAAATATTCCTACAAATCTCTGTCTCATCGTGAATACCTGACAAAGCCTTCTTCAAAATGTTTACCCCGATCTACGAAATCTCCACCAAAATAACGTGTCATGGTTAAGAGAGAGAGCTATCCTGACACCAAAAAATGACATGACTACGACTATAAACCACATTTTACTTCAAGAACTACCTTCACAACCAAAAACATATCAATCTGTTGATTCAGTTGTAGAAGTAGAAGACGCGGTGCATTATCCGATACAGTTTCTCAACACTCTAAATCCTCCAGGCACTCCTGAGCATAATCTCATTTTGAAGGTTGGGGCACCAATAATGTTACTGAGAAACTTACAGCCACCAAAACTTTGTAACGGCGCGAGACTTCAGGTCACATCTCTACAAAACAATCTGATTGAAGCAACTATTTTTACTGGCAGTGCCTCGGGTGACACAGTTTTTATTCCTCGCATCCCCGTTATACCATGTAATCTCCCATTTCAATTCAAACGCATTCAATTTCCAGTAAGGCTCTGCTTCGCAATGACAATTAATAAGTCTCAAGGACAAACACTACAAAAGGTTGGCATTGATTTGAGGCAGGATTGCTTTTCACATGGCCAACTGTATGTTGCATGCTCAAGAGTAAGCTCAGCACACAGCTTGGTCATATTACAACCGGAGGGACGAACTGACAACGTCGTGTACAAAGAGATCCTTAACAAATAATTATTTGTATATTTTCCCTCAGTTTAAAAATGTTTACTTTTTTCTTAATTAAAATATTCAGCCAGTATTTCGCCGCTGCGAAGCGCAGGTATTTTGCTAGTATATATATATAACTATACTATATATATATATATATATATATACTCACAAAAGCCACAAAGACCCATAGCAAGTTTAGGGGCAGCCACCCGTATATTTGGTTTCCTGGCTACAAATCATTGTTTAAATGATAACACTGTTGTGCACAAAACCGAGTCCAAAACAGAACTGAGGGATTAGGGAAAAGGTGGAGGCTTTTAAAGGGGAAGACAGGAAGTGAGATCAGAGGGGCTGGGCTCAGGAAGGTCTTCAGCCATAGGTTCGAGCCCGGATGTGACATCACAGGGGCCGGAGCTGGCAAGGTCTCCTTCCATAGGCTCGGACCCAGAAGTGACGTCAAGAGGGCCAGTTGGAATCTCCCATGAATGGTCTACAGGAAAGGAAGAAAAAGTCAGTGCACTCTGCCACAACCCGGTATGACTCGGAACTGCCCTTACTCAAGTCCTTTAGCTGCCTCCCATGCGCACGTGTGTGAAAATATATATATATATATATATAGTATAAGCATATCAAATAAATTGTGTATATATATATATATATATATATATATATATATATATATATATATATATATATATATATATATATTCATGGCATTCGTAGTCTTAATCACAATCTGATTGTATGGGTGGTTACCTGCCAGGTAACGCTTGTGGTTGGTCAGCAAGTCGGCTAACATCCGCCACGGTGCCCTCTTTTCAGTTGCGAGAAGCAGATCATAGAATGGTTGAAATAGTTTTACTGTCAAATAATGCAAAGAGTACGCGACACGTGTTTCGCCCTAATTCTGGGCTCATCAGGCATACACACTCACTGCAAAGAGGGCACCGTGGCGGATGTTAGCCGACTTGCTGACCAACAACAAGCGTTACCTGGACAGCCTATGGTGTCTATAATGCAGCATGAAAAAAATAAGGAGAATATGATGAGGAATAAAAATCAAGAATTTTTCTTATCCATCCACTGTCTTGCCTGATTATTTTAGCTTTTGCCAGAAGCTGCAGTTTAGCCTACAGGCATTAGTGAGCTGTGAGCGGGACTCTGTTTTTTATTGATTACTCATATTGTTGAGGTTACAGATGGAACACTGCAGCTGGGACAGTAGAAGTGTTTCTAGTTTCTAAGAGTAAATTTTCATAAACGTTTGAGGTTTTTTATTCAGCTAATATTTAATGTATACAAACCTAAGAATCTTCACTCACAGTACAGTAGGCATTTTTCAGGAAAGTGCAAGAATATATATCAGGCAGGGTCGAGTAGCACTGTGTTAACACCTTCCCTGAAATCAAATGTTAACCATTGATAATAGTGGATATTAAAAAGTGCAAAGTGACAAATCATAAATGTAATGGTAAAGTAAGCCTAAAACCTCAAAAGTAAACATAACAATAATCATATCTGTGTTAATGAATGATTAGATGCACATCTATCCAATGTATGTACCTGTCTAGCTATTATGTTTACTCCTGATACTAATACTTTTAGACAGGTGAAATAAATATCGCTTATGAGCCTTTGGGACAACCAAATATATTTTGCAGAGCAAATGCTTCCTGAAAAATACATTATGTTTTTGATGCCTACAGGCAGTCAAGGGAAAAACACTTGAACTTGACAGTTAAGTGTGACTCTTTCTTGCCTATAGCACTCTTGTTTTTTGATCATGTCCAGGAGACAGGAAAAACACTATACATTAAAAACATTTTACTTTAATTTTAAAGTATAGTCTCTTCAGTACAAAGGTCATACTTTGAAATTCAGAAAGATTAGAAGAATAATTTGTCCAGAACAGAATGATATAACAAAAGAAGTGCCCTTAACTAACAGTTATATACTTATTAACTCAAATGACTTAGAATGACCAAGGATTATAAATACACATGAATTCAATGCTGTCTTTTTTCGGCTGGAAACCTGCTTAAGGTGCCTATGCTGGGCCCCTTTTGTATAAATAATGGGACCTTCAAATCATCCAGAGCTTCAACTGACAGAAGAAAAAATCCCTGACAGCGACTGGATACTACAGTGGTGTGAAAAACTATTTGCCCCCTTCCTGATTTCTTATTCTTTTGCATGTTTGTCACACAAAATGTTTCTGATCATCAAACACATTTAACCATTAGTCAAATATAACACAAGTAAACACAAAATGCAGTTTTTCAATGATGGTGTTTATTATTTAGGGAGAAAAAAAATCCAAACCTACATGGCCCTGTGTGAAAAAGTAATTGCCCCCTTGTTAAAAAATAACCTAACTGTGGTGTATCACACCTGAGTTCAATTTCCGTAGCCACCCCCAGGCCTGATTACTGCCACACCTGTTTCAATCAAGAAATCACTTAAATAGGAGCTGCCTGACACAGAGAAGTAGACCAAAAGCACCTCAAAAGCTAGACATCATGCCAAGATCCAAAGAAATTCAGGAACAAATGAGAACAGAAGTAATTGAGATCTATCAGTCTGGTAAAGGTTATAAAGCCATTTCTAAAGCTTTGGGACTCCAGCGAACCACGGTGAGAGCCATTATCCACAAATGGCAAAAACATGGAACAGTGGTGAACCTTCCCAGGAGTGGCCGGCCAACCAAAATTACCCCAAGAGCGCAGAGACGACTCATCCGAGAGGTCACGAAAGACCCCAGGACAACGTCTAAAGAACTGCAGGCCTCACTTGCCTCAATTAAGGTCAGTGTTCACGACTCCACCATAAGAAAGAGACTGGGCAAAAACGGCCTGCATGGCAGATTTCCAAGACGCAAACCACTGTTAAGCAAAAAGAACATTAGGGCTCGTCTCAATTTTGCTAAGAAACATCTCAATGATTGCCAAGACTTTTGGGAAAATACCTTGTGGACTGATGAGTCAAAAGTTGAACTTTTTGGAAGGCAAATGTTCCGTTACATCTGGCGTAAAAGGAACACAGCATTTCAGAAAAAGAACATCATACCAAAAGTAAAATATGGTGGTGGTAGTGTGATGGTCTGGGGTTGTTTTGCTGCTTCAGGACCTGGAAGGCTTGCTGTGATAGATGGAACCATGAATTCTACTGTCTACCAAAAAATCCTGAAGGAGAATGTCCGCCCATCTGTTCGTCAACTCAAGCTGAAGCGATCTTGGGTGCTGCAACAGGACAATGATATAAAACACACCAGCAAATCCACCTCTGAATGGCTGAAGAAAAACAAAATGAAGACTTTGGAGTGGCCTTGTCAAAGTCCTGACCTGAATCCAATTGAGATGCTATGGCATGACCTTAAAAAGGCGGTTCATGCTAGAAAACCCTCAAATAAAGCTGAATTATAACAATTTTGCAAAGATGAGTGGGCCAAAATTCCTCCAGAGCGCTGTAAAAGACTCATTGCAAGTTATCGCAAACGCTTGATTGCAGTTATTGCTGCTAAGGGTGGCCCAACCAGTTATTAGGTTCAGGGGGCAATTACTTTTTCACACAGGGCCATGTAGGTTTGGATTTTTTTTTCTCCCTAAACAATAAAAACCACCATTTACAAACTGCATTTTGTGTTTACTTGTGTTATATTTGACTAATGGTTAAATGTGTTTGATGATCAGAAACATTTTGTGTGACAAACATGCAAAAGAATAAGAAATCAGGAAGGAGGCAAATAGTTTTTCACACCACTGTATGTAAATAATGAACCATGAAGCAGAACAGTTGCTTTTTTAAAATCTTATTTAAATATTGTTTTAAAAAACTACAATAAATGAAGTTAGGTATGAGATGCATCAGTGTGCTTTTGTAGAACAAAAATATGCAAAAGTTGTTCCAATGCTGAAAAAAGTAAAAGGTTAGAGACACAACATTTTAATTGCAGAGGTTTTCTTTTTCCTTTATAGTTTGTAGCTTCTGCTCGTAAAATTCAGTGCGTTCAAAAGACACAGAGGGTATAAAGATTTGGGGCACTCATAAGCAAACCCTGTATAACTGGAAAAAGCAAAATAACAAAACAATTAATGTTAATTTTTCAGACAGAATCCTAGTTACAGACTGTCTGCAGATGGCAGTGGAGCTGGTTAAAAAGAGGTTACTGGAGACATAGAGGCGGGTTCAGGAAGTGATGTCATGACTTGCCTAGCTGTCGATCATCGGAAGAAAAGAGGATCAACATTAGGCAATACCATCAACCTCAGGTAAGGGTGGAATTACAGTCAAATGAGCCCTTAGGTTGTTTCCCAATCGCACACATGTGACATTGCACAGCCACTTAAAGCATATACTATGGTGATATATTCATTATTTTTTCCTGCTCCCCACACCAGGGAACAGAAGGCATTTGATTATTTGCAGGTAGCATCCTGGTGCCCACAGTGGAGTTAAACTGAATTAAACTATTGTTCATATTGTCCTTTATGTACCATTCACATTCCTGTATGATTTCTGTAATCAGTTTAATTTGAGAAGATAAACAACTCTTATATAAATATCACGCATCATAGAAAACACTTTCACTTAATGCTCAAAAGATTTGCTGTCTTGGATAACTTGGTTAAAGTTATGATGTAATAAGAATATATAAAAAGTTTTGATGAGTGTTGGACTCTCATCCCAGTATAGGTAATTAATTTATTTTCATGTAAATTAAAAAAAAGAACTTGGAACTGAAATGCTCTTTTCCTCTGTAACTTGCTCCATGCATTTATAGTTCACGGTGTTGACAAATATTTTGTAATCTTTCTGCAAAATTTTCCTTAATTAGCTAATATAGCACCTTGGTGTTCAAACTGAAATCCAGAGTATTTGTTTTGAACATTACAGTAATCCCTCCTCCATCGCGGGGGTTGCGTTCCAGAGCCACCCGCGAAATAGGAAAATCCGCGAAGTAGAAACCATATGTTTATATGGTTATTTTTATATTGTCATGCTTGGGTCACAGATTTGCGCAGAAACACAGGAGGTTGTAGAGAGACAGGAACGTTATTCAAACACTGCAAACAAACATTTGTCTCTTTTTCAAAAGTTTAAACTGTGCTCCATGACAAGACAGAGATGACAGTTCTGTCTCACAATTAAAAGAATGCAAACATATCTTCCTTTTCAAAGGAGTGCAAAGCAAGCAGTCAAAAAAAAAATCAATACGGCTTTTTGGCTTTTAAGTATGCGAAGCACCGCCGGTACAAAGCTGTTGAAGGCGGCAGCTCACACCCCCTCCGTCAGGAGCAGGAAGAGAGAGAGAGAGAGAGAGAGAGAGATAGAGAGAGATAGAGAGAGAGATAAAAAATCAATACGTGCCCTTTGAGCTTTTAAGTATGCGAAGCTCCGTGCAGCCTGTCCTTCAGGAAGCAGCTGCACACAGCCCCCCTGCTCACACCCCCCTACGTCAGCGCAAGAGAGAGAGAGAGAGAGAGAGAGAGAGAGAAAGTAAGCTGGATAGCTTCTCAGCCATCTGCCAATAGCGTCCCTTGTAAAGCCGGTTATACTTCCTTAGAAGGCTGGCTTCCTTCAACATCTGCAATAAGATGCTGCAGATGTTCTATCAAACAGTTGTGGCGAGCGCCCTCTTCTACGCAGTGGTGTGCTGGGGAGGCAGCATTAAGAGGAAAGACGCCTCACGCCTGGACAAACTGGTGAGGAAGGCAGGCTCTATTGTTGGCATGGAGCTGGACAGTTTAACATCTGTGGCAGAGCAAAGGGCGCTCAGCAGGCTCCTATCAATTATGGAGAATCCACTGCATCCACTAAATAATGTCATCTCCAGACAGAAGAGCAGCTTCAGCGACAGACTGCTGTCACTGTCCTGCTCCACAGACAGATTGAGGAGATCGTTCCTCCCCCAAACTATGCGACTCTTTAATTCCACCAGGGGGGGTAAACGTTAATATTTAACATTATACATAGTTATTGTCTGTTTTTTTTTTTTTTTTTTTTTTTTTTCACCTGTATTATTATCATTCTTTAATTTAATATTATTTATTGTATCAGTATGCTGCTGCTGAAGAATGTGAATTTCCCATTGGGATTAATAAAGTATCTATCTATCTATCTATCTCTATCTTGTATGAAATCAACTGGGCAAACCAACTGAGGAAGCATGTACCAGAAATTAAAAGACCTATTGTCCGCAGAAACCCGCGAAGCAGCGAAAAATCCGCGATATATATTTAAATATGCTTACATATAAAATCCGCGATGGAGTGAAGCCGCGAAAGGCGAAGCGCGATATAGCGAGGGATCACTGTATATTATTTACTCCTTTAATGTTAACTTAACTGTCAGTTTTCACTCATTACTCAGATCCCACAATTGTAGAGTTAATGTGACAGTTTCTTACTTGACTTTCTCATATGGAGACCAAAACTGCAAGAAGTATTCCCAATGTAGCCACATACTGTAATATACATTAAGCAACTTAAGCATAATTTATTCTCAATTTTTATCTCTATATACAGTAACCTAGAATGCTATTTACCTTAAATTACTTCTGTATGTCATCTATCAATGAATTGTGAAGAGTCAATTGTGACAAGAGGTTGCCTGGAGAAAGGGCAAGACAAAGTCCCTAGAACATATTTCTTGATATAAAGAAATAGGGACACATAGTGACAGGAAGAGATGATCAAGACAGGGAGATGAAAAGGCACACTCAGAAACCTGCACAAGGGCTGTGCTGAAAAGCCAGGAACATCATCAATATTAATGCAAAACACTCAGAATCAAAATTTGTAGCAAGAATGTCATTACTGAAAGCTCTTTTAGAAAAACTAATAACCTCCACAAAGGATTTCTGTTATGAATTCAAAATTTTGGATGCCAGAAGTAGTGCATCGCCTAAATGACCACCAAACCTGGCAAAACAATGGCGAAAAATATAAGCAAAATAATGAAATAATGTGCCAATAATGCTTAATTTTTCTCTTCCTTTTATAGTGCTGACTGATGCTTCAGAAACAGCCTTGGGTGCTGCATTAAGCCAAAGTATTGATGGTGTTGAATACCCCATGATATATCTAAGTTGGAAACTTTTGGATCGGGATACAAGGTATGCGGAGGTGGAGTATGAGGCCCTGGCGAACAATTGGGATATTAACCAGCTAACCTGTTACATCCTGGGATGTGTGTTCACCCTGGTGACGGACCATGCCCCTTTACAGTGGATGGCTTTACACAGGCAGTATAATCCTCCTGTGTCCAGGTGGTTTTTGGACCTGCAGCCTTTTCGGTTTAAAGTTCAACATTGCCAAGGTACACTCCATGCCAATGCTGATGTGCTGTCTTGTTTTCATGACCTCACGGCTTGTGTCACCCGATCCACTGGATCTGGGCTTTGCTGTCCACGCATAGGCTTGGGGAACAACTTAAAGGCTTGGTTGATTGTATTACTCTCCCGGAACACACAAGGGTGCTAGGCAATAATGATTTCTCTTCTCCTCTCTCCTTTGCAGAAACAAAGATTGACGTGCCTCCACTTATGATGTCACTTCTAGGGTCACTCCTCCTGGACACGCCTCTTCCTCCTAGGAACCATCAAAACCGGAAGCGTTGCCTTCTTGAACAGACTCCGTGAACTTGAGATGAAGTCTCGACTAAATTGTGCCTAACACACATTTTTTTTATGCTATTTCAATATCCGGGGTTTGCTTTCTAGGTGCCCCAGAGCCTTTTTCGTTTGTATAATTGGCTTAGTAATTTCTAATCTTTTGTATTTGGTAGCGATCCTTGTTAGCACTTTTAACTCTGATTTTGTCTTGTCCATCTCCTGGTCTAGTCATAATTTTCACTCTGTCAAATTTTCATATAGACAGAACAATAAGATTCCCTGTGTTCAAGACAGGAGCCTTTTCCTGACACATCTGTCTGGAAAATTTTTCCTGGGCTTCAGACCCTTTTTATTTTAGATACATCCAAGTCACCATTAAACAATATAGTCATTTTGCTCTTAAAATCTGATTACCCACACTGGTGATTAAAGATCCATTATGACAATATACTTTAAAAAAACAGTAGACTTGTTCATAGCTGTAAAAATAGTTGTAAGTGAACTTTATTTAATGGTTTTTCAGGCTTTTAAAGGCTTTCATATAAAAGATTATATATTGTTTTACAACCTATCATGAGTTTATCTGGTGGAGGCATTGTATTAATACATAAACTGAAGAATGTTAAGGGCAACAGAGTGTGTAAGCTAGAAGGCAAGCAATTATACAAGTACCACAAATCCATATTGAGACACCACTGAAGCATATACATGGCTTCCTGCAAGAATACACACCCCACGTTACAGCCTGAAACGAGAGAATGACTTTGACATGGTCTATGAACATATAAATATATAAAATAAAAAGTCTACAGAAATATTGAATGCATGTTTATACTTAATATATACAAGGCAAATTATATTTAAAAAATTAGAATTTAAATAATTCAACTATATAATTGTAAAATGATTACATAATATTCCATAGTTGCATATTCTTATTAATGTAGTAACATATTATTACTGTAGTTACAGCTTTGTAACAATAACACCTCTGTTATTTGTAGTGTGAATATACAATAAAGGAGCAAGTACTACTTTCCTTTGTGCTGCTGTCTATTAATGGAGATTAACATTCAGAAATGACAGTGTAAATGTATCATTGTCAGTCAGATAAAAACTGACTTACAATGTGTGCACTAAAGCGCTAGTTTAAACATCACAGCACATTCCTGCACAGCACAAAGCAGATGAATCACATAAAGATCTGCATTATCACCTCATGTTCATATTTGTCTTTCTACAGATATGGAAGGCAGTGTTATTTGTGGCTCTTAATCACTGGTCACTGTTAATCACTTAAACTATGTCGGCTAACTTTTAGATCTGCTTGCAGAAACTAAAGAAGAAAGTGTTAACATACATTTGGGTCCACTTTTCTTCAAAAATTTTCATCACATCACCCGCAGCCTTAGAATTATTTTTTATCTCTGTAAAATCACTAGAGCATAAGAGTGCAGAAGGGTGCTGTATTTTTCTTCAACCCAGTTGCTGAAGCTGTTTCCATCCATAATGTACATCTCTGCCCTTGGATGAGAAGCAATGTAATATTAATCTTTATTTTTTTCTTAAAATCTCTTTGTAATGTGATTCCAAGACTAATACAAAGACAAGCTAGATATATCTACTATAAAGATTAACATGATCTACAATAGTGACACGGCAACAAATAGAACCCTCAATTAAATGTTTAAGAAGACTGACATTTTTGAAAGAATTAAGAGTCAAAAAAATATACAGTGGTTCAGTTAAAGGCTGTTTTATTATTATATTGCCTGTTCATGTGCAGGAGATCACCAGACTGTTTTTTCCTAAGAAAACATTTATTTCAGTCAAAAGTGGGATCCCACATAGATGCCTGTCATGACTTTATGTTTTCAGTTGTTTTTCTGAATGTAATGACATGTTTATGTGCCTTTTTTAGGTGAAACACGCTTTTCTCCTGAAATTAGTTTTCTCATTGAAAGTTGTCTTCATATTCTAAAAATTTCTGCTGTCTTTATTTTTACTGCAATTTGATTTTATTTGTTTATGGACATCTGCATTTTGCGATTGAGTTGCTAGCATGCAACCAGGTGTCGCTAGGGATGAGTCCCCAGAAGCTGCATCAGGTCATATAGTTCTAATGCTGACAGTTAACTGTCTAAGTGTGTTGATAGCTTAAAAGCTCTCTGTGCATTTTATTTCATGTGATTTGTCTGGCAAACAACTATTCTTTATTTCTGACAATGAATCTTGGCAAACAACAAAAGAAGATTGGTTGAGTCTTGTGGTTTTGACCTCCACTTTGTCTGACTAAGTCTAATTTCCCAGTCCTTATATTTACTTTAATTCAGTGGCAGAACAAAACAAAAATAAACTAAAAAAAAAAACAAATCTAGAAGAAGCAAGTCACTCTATTCCAGAAGCAGTAAGGCGGCCTAGTTGTCATCACTTGCAATTAAAAAAAAAACATGTTAATAAGAAAAATAACCTTCCATTCTTCCTTAAGGATAAAGAGCACACAGAGAAGTCAATGACTTGTGCCAGGTAAAAACATCTTCAGCTTGAACCTAAATTCAAGACATGTGCCACACATTTACTAAGACAAACTGAGCATTCTCAAGGGACTTCATCTTCTAGAAGGCAATAGGGGCTAGCCTGCCTCTGTCCAGAGCTTCGAACTTTCCACTTACCTGAATACAGAATCACCCTGCAAAAAATGAAATCTAAGCCAAGTGAAAGTATTTAAATCATGACAGTAAATCTAGTTTTCCGTATTGTAAGAATTATTATCAAAAAATGAGTATTTATGATTATTTATCTTACTTTACAAAATCTTGTCAAGTAAATTTTGCTTACCCCTTTTGTAGATTTGTTGCTAAATATAAGCAAAACAACTGCCATTTAAAGTTCCATTATATTTCACCAAGTGCACATTTGAATGAGAACTATTTTTGATGTGTTTGGTCTGAAGAACACTTGCATTTCACAGCAAAGTCTGAAGTCCTTGTGGTCAATGAAATGGTCTTTCTTTGGCAATGGAACCACACAGGATGTTTTCCACATACCACATACAGTATAGTTATATGAAAAAGTACTCCCAATCTGTTTTAGTTCTGTTGTATTACATAAAATATATAACTGTCGGCCATTTCGACTCACCAAGTTTTTACAGAAACCTAACCTAACATATTGTAATTTATTCATAAAAAAGCCAACATATTGATATAGTGCAGGAAAAAGAATATACGACTTATATTTCAGTAGTTAGTAGAGCCACCTTCAGCAGCATTCACTTTTTAAGTAATAGTTTCCTTTATGGGTTTCATTCTCTTATATCAAATTGGAGGAATTTTGGCTCAGTTTCAGTTGCCAGATTGGTTTAGTTTGTTGATGTTTTAGTGCAATTATGTAAAACTTTATTGATGTGTGTGTTTACACCTTCTTAGTGAGAAGTTTTCCAAAATGTTGACTGTTTTCTTTTTCAACAATTCAGTTGTAGATTTGCTTCCATCAATAAGGTTTTGGCTAGGTTTTAAAGCCAGATGCCCATCCTGGCAGTAGCCCTCTCTATTTATCATGGCTTGGGACTGGCACCAAATTGGGCTGGTTAGCCCCCCTGGTGGCTAGATTCAGTTAGAGAAAGTCTGCGCCAAGGATCTTCTTTAAGTCCTTAACTTCTTTTATCTGGTTATGAATGTGTTGAGTACCATGGGATAAAAGACAAATCACCCTGGTACATGCTTTTGCTGATGACAGTGTGTTGTGTGACACCAGAAAAAAAAGAAAATGGGGGGGAAGTTAGAAATATAGAGAAGGGCTTTGGAAGACAAAGAGTTGAAGATAAACAGGAAGAAGATGATTAAGAAGTTAGCCTGTAGGGAGAGCTATTGACAAGAGTGAATAAACTTAAATATCTAGGATCAATGGTAGCCTGTACTGAAAAACTAGATGCACACATAGCCCATAGAGTGCAATGTGGATGGAACAATAGGAAAAAGGTATTAGGAGTATTGTGTGATCGAAGAATTAGGGTGAAGATTAAAGGTAAGGATTTTAAGGCAGTGGTAGGACCAGCAATGATGTATTGAGCTGAGACATGGACAGTAAAGGGAGTGCAGGAGAAAAAGTTAGATGTGTCAGAAATGAGAATATTGAGATGGATGTGTGGATTTGTGGAGTTACAAAAAAAGGACAGAAAAAGAAATGAGGTAATCAGCGGTACAATAAAAGTGTCTAAGAAAGTATAGGAAAGGAGATTGAAGTGGTATGGACATGTGATGAGAAGACACAATGAATACATGAGCAAAAGAGTGGTAGGAATGGAAATACAGGGGAAGAGGAAGTGAGGGAGGCCAAAGTGGAGGTGGATGGATAAAGTAAAAGAAGACCTGAAAATAAAGGTCTTGACTGGCTTGGAGTCATGGGACCAAGCTGTTTGGAGAGGATTGATCAAGCACATCAACCCCACACAGAAGTAGGAAAGATGAAGAGGAAGAAGAATTTGAAGATCTCCTGGTTTGGTAACGATTATTGTCTTGCTTCTTTATCCAGACAGATAATAGGCTGACCCATTCCTAGTAACTTAGCTGTAACTGGGAAAAAGTTGAACCAGAAGCGGAAACACTGTGATTAAAAGAGTAAAATAAAATGAAGAGAATAATGGGTCACTGTCTTCATGCCCCTTTTTGCTAAACTAGAAAGGACAGGTTTTACATAAACACCCACACACTCAAGACCTTCACTTCAGGGCCTGTTGGTCCAGCTACTATAGTGGGAAACAGGCTTTCCTATTACAAAATACAGTATTTTTCTAGATAAGTAATAGCATTAAGCATATGATAGAAAATTGGAAAAACTGATTAAGAAGACAGAGTTGTTGGTTGGTATAAACATTTTAATAATAAATTAAATTACTTAGGGAACCTTAGTACTTACTTGGCACTATAGCTGACACATATGGCTAATTGGTAATCAACCTAATGTGACTAACTTCAATGTTAGACTCCTTTCTCATGTAGTGTTTCCAATAATTTGGCCACATTCTTGTATTTTAAAAAGGAATGTAAAGTATATTTTGTTATTGAAGCAAATCTTTCCTGTATTCAGACTGACTTATACTTCATTGTGTGATAACATTTCTTTAAATATTAAATTATTAAAATTGGTGAAGGGCAAATTTGATTTTACTTTACACCAGCTGCCTGCTACTGCCTCATAGACTGCAGAGTTTAATTACACAGTTAAAATGTCAGCACAACAGAAGAAGTAACCTAGTGAACGTTATAATTCATTACTGTCAAAAGCATTTCTAATGAGACTACTTTTTAAATGATATGATTGGTTATGATTTTTATGTTTATTACTTAAATGGTTCCAAGTTTAAAATTCATTTTTATTCTTCATTTACTTGTACTGTTCTCCTTAAATAAATAGTTTGCTCAGTGTACATGAGCCTCTTTTTATACATCACCTTAACCCTCCAACCCAGGCTATAACTGTACATAATGTAAAAGCATTGGTAACTCTTTAGCATAGGTACTGCAAAAATGCATCTGTCACTCATTAACTCTTACATAACAAAATCTTAACAAGGACACTTACATGACATCTGTAAAGTGGCTCTTCGTCTGTGCAATGCGTCCTACTAAAATAAGCTCAGTTTGGAATGGTCAGAAGTGTCTTAAATGAGTCGCGTTTCTCCTGATATTGCATACTTCAATATATGGCCTGTGAATCCTTCATACTGTCTTCACATGGAATTTTACCAGCATATAAAATTGCATAATTGCACAGAGATGAATAGGTACTTTACTGATGTTTTAAAGTGTTATGAAGACCAAATGAAGCTTTTGTTAAGGTCTTGTTACATAAGAGTAAATGAGTAACAGATGTATTTTGGCAGACAGGCAGCCCACAGCACAACCTGTGTTGATCCAGGTTAGTTATGGTAAAGCAGTATGTGGTGGATATAGAGAACACAAGATATGCAAAAGAGTACAGAACATATGTTTCTACTCTGTAAGCACATAGAGTTTAATAGTTTATTAGGCAGTTTAGTCTCTAAGCAATCAACGATAAAGGACAGTACATCTAGAAAAAAACATTGGAAAATACAGCAGAAACTTGTATAATACTATGCTGTCCATTTTTTCATGAAGAATGCTGTGCATACATTGTCCTATCTAGTATTAACTTTTGATTAGTTCACTCAACTGGCATTTCTTAAATAAAGCACATGATGGGATACAGTTGCCTACATGATTTTTTTAGATTCTGTGCCTCTACACTGATCCACACTAATTTCATTTAATCTAACAAATTAAAAGATCTTTTTAGATTTCCTTGTCATTGACTAAGAGCAGATTTTTCCAGTCTCCATACTGACAATAATATTATGTCAGTTGATACATGTCACAGCCTGCTTTTGAGTCTTTGGGGAAAGAACAAACTTAGTCCAACAGCAAAGGTTAATATCAGAATCACCTTTTCTTGTTATGCAAAGATAATAATAGAAACAATTATACTCTAAGGTATGTAACTTCATTAAGATAATGAGAATAGATTTAAAGCATATTTCCTTGGGAATTTAGGAAGCTCTTTATTCAACATGAACCAGGATTGTCTTCAAATACAGTCGTAAGATAAACTTTAGTGAGGAAGTATGAGGTCATTCTACTTTAAGAACATTTGTGCACTATACAGTGTCAGAAACTCCACACAGAGTCATAGCAAGGTTTGGGGCAGCCACCCGTATAATTGGTATCCTGGCTGCAAAATCGTAAATATGTTACACAGCATTGATGTGCACAAAATCGAGTCCAAAACAGAACTGAGGGAATAAGGAAAAGGTGGAGGCTTTTAAAGGGGAAGACAGGAAGTGAAATCAGAAGGGTCGGGCTCATAAGGGTTTTCAGCCATAGGTTCGAGCCCGGACATGACATCAAAGGGGCCGGAGCCGACAAGGTCTTCCTCCATAGGCTTGGACCCAGAAGTGACGTCAACAGGGCCAGGTGGAATCTCCCATGGATGGTCTGCAGGAAAGCGAGAAAAAGAACCAGTGCACTCTGCCACATCCTGGTCTGACTCGGGATTGCCCTTACTCCAGCCCTTTAGCTGTCTCCCATGTGCACGTGTGTGACAAGGCCCCCACTCAGCCCAGACCGAGAGGTTATGAACCCTTGAAAGAGCACCAGCGTTGGTGTGGAGAGAGCCCTGACGATGAACGAGCAAAAACTTGTACGGCTGTAGGTCAAGAAACCACCGGGTGACCCGTGGAGTCGAATCCTTGTGCAGAGCCATCCACTGTAAAGGTGCATGGTCCATGACAAGGATGAATTCCCAGCCCAACAGGTAGTACCTCAGCTGCGTAATCGCCCATTTAATCGCCAAAGCCTCCCTCTCCACCGCCACAAACCTGGTCTCTCATTCCAACCGTTTCCGGCTCAGGAACATGATGGGGTGTTCCACACCATCGATGCTTTGGCTCAGCACGGCCCCCAGGCCTGTGTCCGAAGCGTCCATCTGGAGGATGAAAGTTAAAGAAAAGTTAGGTGCTTTCAAAATAGGTGCGGATGTAAGGGCCTGCTTCTAGTCACTAAATGCAGCACCTGTCTTTTCAGTCCATACCACAATGTTTGGAGCTCTCTTCTTTGTCAAATCAGTCAAGGGAGCCGCTCTCTCCGAGAACCAGGGCACAAACCTGCGGTAGTACCCCGCCAACCCAAGAAAGGCTTGGACCTGCCTCTTGGTTCGCAGACAGGGCCATTTCAAAATGGCATCCACTTTGGAGCACTGTGGCTTCACGGTACCCTGACCCACCAGGTAGTCTAAATACTTAGCTTCGCTCAATCCAAAGAAACATTTCTCGGGATTAATCCAAAGTCCGGCCTCACCAAGTGTCCGCAATACCGCTTTTACCTGCTATAGGTGTTCCGTCCATGTGCTGGAATAGAGGACCACGTCATCCAGGTAGGCAGCACTGTATGAGTTATGAGGCCTGAACACTTTGTCCACCAGATGCTGGAAGGTTGCAGGAGCCCCGTGTAACCCAAATGGAAGGACACGATACTGCCAGTGTCCGCTAGGGGTGCTAAACGCGGTCTTAACCTTCGCGGAGTCTATTAAAGGAACCTGACAGTACCCCTTTGTCATGTCCAGCGTTGTCAAATACTGAGTATGTCCAAGCCTCTTGAGGAGGTTGTCAACTGGTGGCATTGGATAAGCATCAAATTGGGAGACTTGATTAAGTCGATGGAAGTCGTTGCAAAACCTCCAACTTCTGTCAGGCTTAGCGACCAATACAATGGGACTGGACCAGGGACTATGACTTTCCTCAATTACTCCTAGTTCTAGCATGTGCTTGATCTCAAGCTCCACTTCAGCTCTTTTTGCCTCGGGAAGACGATACGGATGTTCTCGGACTATAACCCCAGGCTCTGTCACAATGTCGTGCTCAATCACAGAGGTCCTTCTGGGGTTTTCACTCACTACCTCCAGGATGGACAGGATGACTGTTTCTAGCTCCCTTCGCTGTCTGGGACTTAAATCTGCACCAAAGTTAAGGATAGCCGTGTGAGCAAAGAGCGAGCAGGGCTGACCGGAGGAGGGATCGGGATCCCTGTCCTTCCACGGTTTCAGCAGATTTACATTATAAACCTGCTCCCTCGGCCGACAATTGGGTTGACTCACCAAATAGTCGACAAGTCCTTTCCTCTCCTTAACTTTGTAGGAACCTTGCCAATGGGCAAGTAACTTAGAGTGGGAGGTAGGTACTCCCAGAGAGACATGCCACAGTCGTAATATCGGACCTGGGCTGCTTGTGCCTCTTCCATGTGACTTTTAAGGAGGGGCCAAATTTTACCAAATCTATTGTGTAATTGCGCGATATATTCCAATATATTTGTAGAGGGAAGAGCCTCCTCTTCCTATCCTTCTTTTAAAATATCTAATATGCCCCGGGGTTGTCGCCCATACAATAGTTCAAAAGGGGAGAAATGCCGTGGAGGATTGTGAGACTTCCTGATAGGCAAAAAGGATGAGGGGGAGGAGATGATCTCAGTTCCTTCCATCCTCATTGACCACCTTACGAAACATTTGTTTGAGAGTCTGATTGAATCTCTCTACCAAACCGTTGGTTTGAGGATGATATACCACGGTCTTTAGATGCTTTATTTTAAGTAACTTGGCAGTCTCCTTGAACATCTCCGAGATAAAAGGTGTTCCATGGTCTGTCAGGACTTCATTAGCGATGCCTCCTTGCACAAAGACCCCTTTCCAACTCCCGTGCGATTGCATTAGAAGTAGCTGAGCGCAACGGAACAGCTTCGGGGTATTTGGTAGCATAATCTACGAGGACTAAAATGTACTTTAGTCTTCGGGCTGAGGGTTCTAGGGATCCGACTAAATCGACCCCAGTTCTGTGAAATGGGACATCAATTAGGGGAATAGGAACGAGAGGAGTACGGTCCTTCCGAAGAATTTGTCACAATTGACACTCCGGACAGGAAGTGCAAAAGTGACTAACCTCCTGATTTATTCCCGGCCAATAAAAGCGGAGCTTGATCCACTCCAGGGTTTTCTCGGTGCCCAAATGGCCACCTAGGAGGTGGGCGTGTGCTAACTCACAGACCTGCCGCCGGAAGGTCCGCGGGATTAGCAGTAGCTTTCTCTCCTGTCCCTCATGCTCAGGAGCACGGCATTTCGGCAAACTTAAGGGAATCGTCATTCCACTTCTCCCTTTTAAAAGAAGCTGGCATATCTCTAAATTGAAGCTGCAAAATGGAGAGAGGGTCCGGGCCAACCTCAAGGGGTGTGGTTTCCTTCCGTTCCGCCTTGGCACTGGCGGATGATATATTAGCTCGCAACAGTCCAAGAGTTGCCACGTCACTCAATGAGGCTGCTTTGTCTCTCTCCGCCGGCTGGATAGACGCCGTGGAGGCAGCTTGAGACGGCTCATCCCATCTACAATTAGGCCTAAATTAAAACCAGGAGTGGTATGTGTCTCACCGCTTTTAATTTTAGACCAGTCCCGCTCTAGTATCACCGGATGCGGTGGATTTGGGAGGACCGCCACGGTTCATTTTTTTACCGATCCTCCGCAACTGATGACACAAGTGGTGCACCTGTACCAGCGGATTTCTCTGTGGACACAGGTGATACTGGTCTTAATCTTTAACCACTGTCGTGGTAACACAAACCGGCGAGCGACAATGGTAATGTTGCTGCCGGAATCAAATAAGGCTTTGGTCTTATGTGTGTGGGACTGCTATGGTGTTAGTCACAGCACACCAACTCCTCCTCTCTCTCCACCTGCATCCCTCCTCGTTCCCTCGTTCGTGACTCCGGGGACGTCGACACAAGCTCTGGGCTGTGGGGGGCAAGATTTTGAGGAGTATTCCAACTGAGCTTGACTAAGGGATGGTTCTGCTCCCCCAGGCTGCGAGGCCATCCCCTGGGACTCAATGTGTTCTATTAACCCTTCCATATTTTGAAAGTCTTTACCCCAGACCGGCTGGGCAAAACTGCGGGGTAGAGCATTTAGGAGCAGGTAGCATGCCACCTGCTCCACTATTTGATAGGGCTTGTTTTCACCTAGCCGTGACCAGTGCCCTACTGCAACCCATAATGACCAGGCTTGCTTGCAGGTCGGCTGCTCTGGGTCGATCCTCCACTTTCTCACTTTATTCACCTGCAAGTCTGGGGCACCCCTAGGTGGAAATCGGGGCTCTGCCTTCACATAATAAGCCCAATTCTGTAAGCCCTCTCCCGCACACTCCCTGGCCTGCCCAGGCTGTCCAGCTGCCAAAAGGTAATTTCTGACAAGTGGATTTTTTGCTATGTGCTTATGTAATATTGGTGGCTGTGATGCAACATGTTAATGCATACATTCGGACATGCAGTAACAGTACCTTGAGTAAAGCAGTCATTGATCCACTGAACATCTGAAGAAGTCATTAACATCATCACAAGCAATGAAACCTAAACAAAACAAAGGTAAAAGACCAAACAAAAACACAGATGTGGAAATAATAGAAAAAAATAGTGCTCAAACACTCCCACATCTTAACAAATGGATAGACATCATATTGCCCTTCAGATAGCAATAAAAAAGTACTACAGTCAGTACCGCTTTCCTTGGTAATTTCTATCAATTAAGACAAATCTCTTAATTATGTCCTATTTAACTTAATGTTATGGACACCTTCTTCTTCCAATGTGTTCATAACTTTAACTCTCTTACTAAACCTCTGCCTCTGGCCACAGGTGTTACCTGTCTTGCCCACATTGTTGCTCGGATAGGCTGCAGCTCCCTATGACTGATATTGGATTAAGTAGGTCTGAGAATGTATGCATGCGTTTACTGTCTTTGAGTGAATCAAATGAGATTCCTAGGCTTCAGCCTTCACTTCACTTTCTGTGAAATATTGTGGAATGCTGGCCTTGTGCTGGCAGCAACTGATTCCTTTCCAATTATATACTTAAGGCAAAGTATTTTTATTTCCTTCAGGATTAAGTAAAATCAGACATTTGAAAAAACCCATTTAGCTTCGATCACTCTTTCAGAAAGTGTAGAAAGCAATTAATGTCCATAGTAAAGAAAAAATAAATGTATCCAAACAGAATTTGACATCTGGAATTCTCAAACGGAGAACTGTCAAGTTTTGTTCCTTTAAAGATAACCATTTTGTGTATATAGCAGTTTGTATAATAAATCAAAGTATTATGTCTAATCTTTAAATAATATTATAAATACAAAGAAACCAATTGTTTGAATTGCTTTGCTTTAAAGACTTAGACGGATATTTTCATGCTTTCAATTAAATATCAATTTGTATTTTTTTAATAATGTAATAAGCACTCAACAAGCACAAAATAATCTGTAGCTGCATTTTTCCAAAATTGTCAAAGTTCAGCAGCTCTAACTTAAAAATGGGATTCAACAAAAGCCTGATGCGCCGAAATGATTCCATAGACAAAATATCTTCGTTTTTAAAAGTTTTAGTTAAAATTCAAAGTAAAGCAGTTCACACAGAAAAGAAAAAGTCTTGTTAAGAAAAGATCTGTTCAAAGCTTAAATCTTATTACATCTCAAATTGTTATTAATTACTTAATGTTTCTGAACCATTTCTAAATGACGGTCAGAAAACTGTATGCCTACCCCATTTCTAAGTTGAAAATGGGTCTTTCAAGTCTCTGTGTACTGGGACCTGTTCTAAACACAATTATCACACTGTATCTCAGTTATAGCAAGAGAGTTCTATCTCTTACTAACTTATAGGGGGGAAAGACTATACCATTAAATATAACTGTGAAAGAAATTATATTATATTCAAATTAAGCAAACATTAATATAAGTTTAACTCAAAGCTTTAACTTTCTAAGATTGGCTCTTACATAATCCATTACACATATTAAATGTATAGAACTCAGATTAGCACCATAAGTGGATGTAGTACAAATATGCAAAATATGAACTTTAAAAAAGACCCTCCTCCAGTAAGCAAAGATATACTGGGCCACTGCTGGCTGGTGGTCATTTTGGTTGGCAACTGTTGTTACCTTCAGTCAACTGTGGCACAATTTTGGACTGCTGCTTTGACCCAGTGCCAACCTGTGTTGGCCAATAAACAATATAATGTTTAACTAACAGGCACTTATATGTGATCAGACAGCATTGACACAACGGTGCACTGTAAAATCTAGCTGACAGAAACTTTTTTTCCTCATATTTTCTCATCTATTGTAAAATGGCTATCAGCCACAGTTTATAATGATTCTCTATATCAGGGGTCCTCAATCACAGTCCTGGAGGGTCTCAGTGGCTGCAGGTTTTTGTTTAACCCGGCTGCTTAATTAGAAAGCAGTTCTTGCCTATAATTTAATTTCATGGCTTGTTAGTGTTTTAACTCTGCTGTGTCAGGTAATTCTCATATGCTAAATTTTCTTCCCCATTCTAAGGATATCATCCAAATGTTTTGAAGTCTAAAACAGATGAGTAATTCTCAGTCCTTCACTTTTTTCTCTTCACTTTCCTTCCAAGTATTTAATTAAACCCAATAGTGCATGATAAACACACACAGGTGTAAATGGTAACAAGCCAAATGGAGAAATGATGGTCTCTTTTGTCATTTGCATGTGATTGCTAATAAGGAGCAATTCAAAAACCAAGAATACAGCTGTTTAAGACTAAAATAAGCAATAAGGGGTGAAAATCTTAACGAGCCAGACAACTAAAGTGAAGCAGAAGTGTTTCTTGAGCAATAAGTGCTTCTTATTAAGCAATTGGGTTGGAGCAAAAACCTGCAGCCACTGCGCCCCTCCAGGACCGTGATTGAGGACCCCTGAGCTATATCATCTGAAAGCAGGGATTCAATATAAAAAAAGATATATTAAAACAATGCGGCATGGTGGCGCAGTGGTAGTGCTGCTGCCTCACAGTAAGGAGACCCGGGTTCGCTTCCCGGGTCCTCCCTGTGTGGAGTTTGCATGTTCTCCCTGTGTCTGTGTGGGTTTCCTTCGGGCGCTCCAGTTTCCTCCCACAGTCCAAAGACATGCAGGTTAGGTGCATTGGCGATCCTAGTGTGTGCTTGGTATGTGTGTGTGTGCCCTGCGGTGGGCTGACTGCCTGCCTGGGGTTTGTTTCCTGCCTTGCGCCCTGGGATTGGCTCCAGCGGACCCCCGTGACCCTGTAGTTAGGATAAGGTGTGTTGGATAATGGATGGATACTGAAACAACATGAATTTTAACAAATATTTGCTCTTTTTATCAGTTACAGAGTACCTTAATCTTCTGAAAAGTGGCCTTTAGTATTCAAAAATAACCTGCATATTTAATTCATACATGCAGATGATTACTTTAAATGTAGAGGGCATATCAAGTTATAAGCAACAAACTAAACAGTGCCTCCCTGATATTTATTAGAACATTAGAACACTCTAGAGGAGAACAGGCCATTTAGCCCAACAAAGCTCGCCAGTCCTATCCACTTATTTCTTCCAAAAAAACATCAAGTTGAGTTTTGAAAGTTCCCAACATCATACTGTCTACCACACTACTTGGTAGCTTATTCCAATTGTCTATCGTTCTTTGTGTAAAGAAAAACTTCCTAATGTTTGTGCGAAATTTACAAGTTTCCAACTGTGTCCCCATGTTCTTGATGAACTCATTTTAAAATTACAGTCTTGATCCACTGTACTAATTCCCTTCATAATTTTAAATACTTCAATCATGTCACCTATTAATCTTCTTTTGCTTAAACTGTATAGGCTTAGCTCTTTTAATCTCTCCTCATATTTCATCCCCGGTAGACCTGGAATCAGCCTAGTTGCTCTTCTCTGGACCTTTTCTAGTGCTGCTATGTCATTTTTGTAGCCTGGAGACCAAAACTGCACACCGTAGTCAAGATAAGGCCTCACCAGTGATTTATAAAGGTTGAGCAGAACCTCCTTGGACTTGTACTCCACGTATCATGCTATATAACCTAACATTCTGTTAGCCTTCTTAATTGCTTCTGAACACTGTCGGGAAGTCGATAGCTTAGAGTCCTAAATCCTTCTCATAAGGTGTACTCTCAATTTTTCCGACCGCCCAATGTGTATTCAAACCTAATATTTTTACTTCCTGTGTGTAATACTTTATATTTACTGACATTAAATTTCATTTGCCACAAATCTGCCCAAGCCTGCATGCTATCCAAGTCCTTTTGTAATGATATAACGGATTCCAAATTATCTGCTAATCCTCCTATCTTGGTATCATCTGCAAACTTAACCAGCTTGTTACTTATATTCCAATCTAAATCATTTATATATATTAAAAATAGCAACGGCCCAGGCACTGACCCCTGTGGAACACCACTCTTAACATCGGCCAGTTCTGATGAGGTTCCTCGCACCATCACCCTCTGCTTCCTGTGTCTGAGCCAATTTTGCACCCATCTAAAAACATCACCCTGAACTCCCACTTCTTTTAATTTGTTGCCCAACCTCTCATGCGGCACCTTATCAAATGCTTTCTGAAAGTCCAGATAAATAATATCATATACTCCACTTTGATCGTATCCTTTTGTTGCCTCCTCATAGAATTCCAGCATGTTAGTAAAACATGACCTCCCTCTTCTGAACCTATGCTGACTGTTCAGTAAAACTCCTGTCCTTGCCAGGTGTTGCTCAATCCTATCCTTAATAATTCCTTCCATTAATTTTCCTGTGATGCATGTTAAGCTTACTGGCCTATAGTTGCTCTGGATCTGCCCTGTCACCCTTTTTATATAATGGGGTGATATTTGCCATTTTCCAGTCCTTCGGAATCTCTCCAGTGCGTAGTGACATCCTAAAAATATGTGTCAAGAGTTTATACTGTATATGTACTCGCTAGCCTCTTTAAGAACTCGAGGGTAAATATTATCTGGTCCTGGTGATTTGTTTGATTTCAGTTTATTTAATCTGAGCAGTACTTCTCCCTCTACAATTTCCAAATCCCTCGGTACCTCCTTTGTAGTCCCGTTTACCTCTGGGAGGTTATCCACTTGCTCAGTTGTAAACACCTCAGAAAAATATAAGTTATGGGCATCTGCTATTTCACTGTCTGTATCTTTTAATTCCCCTTTACTATTTCTGATGCACTTGACCTCCTCCTTGACTGTTCTTTTACTACTAAAATACTGAAAGAATCTCTTAGCGTCTTCTTTCACCTTATCTGCTATATTCCTCTCCAACTGTCTTTTAGCCACCCTGATATCCTTCTTAATGGTTGCCCTCATGTTCTCATACGCTCTACGATTCACTTTGCAGTCATTAGTCTTACATGCTTTATAAAGCAGTTTTTTCCTTTGCAACTTCTTTTTTAAGTTTTTATTAATCCACCGTGGAGTTTTTTTTGTTTCCTATTAATTCCAAATTTAGGTATGTATCTTTCCTGCATTACATGCAAAACATTTTTAAACCTGTTCCACTGCTCCTCGACTGTCTCCACACTTAAAAGCTTATTCCAGTCTATCCTCCTTAGACTTTGTCGCATCTGCTCAAAATTAGCCCTACCAAAGTTCAACTTAACAATTTGTCTTTGCATCTGTACTCTTACAAAATACTGAGAACTGTATGATATTATGGTCACTTGACCCTAGTGGTTCAGTCACCTCTACACCCTCAATTCTATCCTGATTATTACAAAATACTAAATCCAGACAAGCTTCAGCCCTTGTTGGTGCTTTAACATGCTGTGTTAAAAAACAGTCACTGATTACTTCTAAAAACTCCTGCTCTTGTACTCCTCCATCTGCAAGGTTATTCCAGTTAATATTTAGATAATTAAAGTCCCCCATGACTATAATATCTCCCTATAAACTTGCCTTTTTGATATTACTAAAAAGATGTGTGTTGAAATTACTGTCTGAATTGGGTGGTCTATAACACACTCCTAAAATAAGACCTCTTTCCCTAATATTTTCCAGGCAAAGCCACATGTCCTCACTAAGATCCAACTGAAGAGGACTTACATTTAAATTCTGTTTGGCAAAAACAGCAACCCCACCTCCTTTTCTTTTCTGTCTATCCTTCCTAAAAAATGTGTATCCCTCTATGTTACACTCATCCCCATCTTTGTTATTTAGCCAGGTTTCCGTTATTGCTATAATATCATAATTATGCTCTGCTACATACAGCGCCAACTCACTTACCTCATTTTTGATACTTCTAGCATTAAGACAAGCTATTTTTAACGTGTTACTCCTTCTACATTTAAATGTTTGCTTAGAATTTACATTACTATGCATTTTTATTTCTACACCATTGTTTGTTCTTCCATGTATAGATCTAAACCTGGCCTGTCCTAAACTCCCTGACCCCCCATTCCCTAGTTTAAATAATCCTCGACTAACCTACACATACACCTCCCCAATACATTGGTGCCCCTCCAGTTCAGATGTAACCCGTCACGGCAGAACAGGTCCCATCTGTTCCAAAAGGAGTCCCAATGCCCCATGTGGCACAGGCAGAACTTCAGAGAAGACTACCTTGTCAGTTCTGCTCCTCAGCTTGGCACCTAACTGCTTGAATTTGGATCGCAGAACTGACACAGTAGGGCGGCATGATGGTGCAGTGGTAGCGCTGCTGCCTCACAGTTAGGAGACCTGGGTTCGCTTTCCGGGTCCTCCCTGCGTGGAGTTTGCATGTTCTCCCCGTGTATGTGTGGGTTTCCTCCCACAGTCCAAAGACATGCAGGTTAGGTAGACTGGCGATTCTAAATTGGGCTTGGTGTGTGGGTGTGTTTGTGTGTGTTCTGTGGTGGGTTGGCACCCTGCCTGGGATTGGTTCCTGCCTTGTGCCCTGTGTTGGCTGGGATTGGCTCCAGCAGACCCCCATGACCCTGTGTTCGGATTCAGTGGGTTGGAAAATGGATGGATGGATGAACTGACATACTACACTTATGTATATTTTAACAAAACCCACTGCAGCTACTACAAAGGCAACAAGGTGCCATCTAAGTAGGCTAACTTTAAATTAAAAAAAATAAAACAAAGAGACAAAATAATTTTGCTCCCTCAGCTATCTCATTACCAGAAAAACACATGATATTGCACGGGTGACTCAGTCAGATAACCAATTGCGTTTGCCCCATTCCAGTTTTGAAAGAATAACACCTATTTTCTGGTTTTTTTTCTTTTGTATCTTCCTGATGAAATACAGTAATTAAACTTGGCTAGAGCCAATAGTGACACCAATACCTAAATGCTAAAACGTTGGGCTTACAAAACTGAGGTTTAAAATAAAGGTATGGTACTGTATTTTACTTTTATGCTTTTTTTTTTAAATTTCACTCTTCTTTGTGTAAACTGAGGTAAAGGGTTTCCTGTGAAATACTTAGGAAATGCTTACCCCAGGGTCCCACATTTTGGGTTAATGATCTTTAACATTAACAGCTGCCGAGTTGTAGCACATTACTGTTGTCTTGTGTTTATGTAATGAAGCTAATAGCCTGAAGCTTGATCTAACAGTTTCCTTTATCTAGAAAATTGCACTTCTCTGTTAAAACAGTTCTAGTAATATGCTTAAATCTAATAAAGCTGTTTGCGGAATGAGTTAACCTTACATAAAAATGGTTGGGCTAAGCCTGGCAGATGAGAACAGGGCAATAATGTCAGTACAACAGTGATAAAGCAAATAAAAATGGTCAGGCGATGTGTGAGGAAATTTCGGAAGGCAAAAGTTTGTGAACTCTATGCAGTACAATTGTTGAATTGGTCAGTATGTGTTTCATCAGTTTTAAGAAGAAGGAGGACTTATAGGCAGCAGGTCCTACAGAATTATGGAGAATGAGCTGGTATGAGTCAGTCTGTAAGAAGTTGGTGTTAAGTAAAGTTTTAGCTGTGAACCTACTGTATAAAGCATGCACTGCAGCGAGGCTACTTTTGGACTAAAATAGTCAGTGTTGCAAATATAGCTTCTGGTGCTCTATCCTATGGTATGGAGTCCAGCAGCAGTCTCAATGTATCCTCCAAGCCCCATCCCGTCCCACCCAACTCTGAGGCCTCTCTACTATGGGTGCGTTCCACAATCCATGGTATAAAGTAGTTGCTGCCTCATTCATTCCTAGGGGATAAGTGTGACTGCAGGTTTTTAAACCAATCAAATTCATAGTGTGTCATTCTTACTTTTAATTGATCTTATTGTTAAGCGAGCGGGCCCTTTTTATCCTCTTATTTTAAGAAATTCTGAAGTATTTGTATTTTTGCCAAAACTGTAAACACTCAAGTTTCTTTTGCAATTGTGCACTGTAAAATCTGTGGTCACAGAAGTTTCCCCCATACTTACACACTGTAACATGTGCGACTAGGAGGGAGCTGAATGGACCAAGTGGAGGGAATTACCTGCCAGGCCAGGGGGTGGCGGGGTGCGCTAAACCTTATTCTGTTATCTCTGCAGGCCAAATATGGGAAAACTTGCCTGATTTAAAAACAACGCCACTTTTGGTTCCGGCACCAAGGAAGATGCAACTTCCAGTTCTGGTGACAAGAAAGACATCACTTCCAGTTTCCAGCCACAGATGACATCACTTCCGGTCTCACCCATTAAAACCGCCATCTTTTCCACCACCAGTTCAGTTCAGTCTAGAGCTCAATCTATGCACATCAGTGCTTACTTAAAAAACCCTTTTGCCCCAAACCTTTCCAGTGTGTTGAGACTCATTCTTTTACAACATCTACAAATTTTCATTCTTTTACAACATCTACAAATTTCCTTTTAATTCACTCTTTTTTCCATAGACTTTGCTTAATTGTATCTAAATACTGATTTGTAAGAAACATCTCTTAATTAGCAGAGGAGTGAAAATGTTAGTGACCCTTTACTGTTCAGTGTTTTATTGCATCTGCAGCTATGAAGGTCCACTAATGCTGAATTTGAAAACCAATGGAGTAAGGCAAGTGTTTTCAGAAAGGTGTTCTTGTTGGTTTGGCATCACCTGAAGCTTCTTTCGACCTTATCGCCATGATGTTTCATGAGATTTCAAGTTTTAGTATAAAATACTTTTATGTTTTGTTAAGCTGTCATTGATGGCACTTATTCTGAAAGCCACTCTGACTAATGAAAGGCAGCCCCTGATTCAACTAAGATTGTAGTAATAATCACACCATGATAACAAAACAATGTTGATGTGGGAAAAAATGCAAAAGAACAAAGAAGGCACTGGTTGTGATAGAGTCTAGTGAGGGAAGTGAAGGGTGATTACCTATAAAACTCTTGTTACTAGTTGTTGTTTAAAATTCAGTGGAGTTGGTTATGCTATTTAAAAAGGTTAGCGGACTACTGCCCCTGCCTAAAGCTGAATTTAAATTAACATTTCAACCTATCAGTGTTCAGAAGCAAACAGTTAGCTAGTCAAAGGAAAATCCTTAAAAGGGAAGATCATTATCTTTATTATCGTTATTACAGATCATTAATAGCTCGGTCAGAGTCAAGACCTTAATCCACAAAATCTGTGCACTTGCCTACAAAGGAGATCTGCTCACAATTTGATGGAGTTTGAGTTCTCTGGCAAAATTAACAGAAATCTATCCAAACAGTTACTTTGCATGGTTTTTTTTTTGATTCTCCATATTTTCATCCACAGCCCAAAAATGTGAAAGGTTGATTTATGATTCCATAGTGTCCCAGTGTGGATGTGAGTGTAAATGAAGTGTGCCGGTTAATGGGCTGTCAGAGCTGGCTCAAGCCTTCTGCTTATGTTGCAGAGGGAGTTACTGTCTCGTCTCTCAGCAACCCAATAGCAGAGTAGTTAAGAACATAAGAAATTTGACAAATGAGAGGAAACCATTCAGTACATCAAGCTTGTGTGTTTACCTAATAACTAAGTTGTCCCCATATTTCATCGTGATTCTTCTTAAGGGTTGTCAAGGTTTCTGCTTCAACTACATTCTCGGTAGTGTGTTCCAGAGTCCCACAACCCTTTCCTTAAAGAAGTGCTTCCTCGATTCAGTCTTAAATGCACTTCCTCTTAATTTCCACTGATGTCCTCAAGTATGTGATTCACCCTTAAGCCGAAAGAATGTTGCTGGATCTACTTTATCAATGCCTTTGAGGATTTTAAATGCCTGGATTAGGTACCCAAGCAGTCTCCTCTACTTGAGACTAAAGAAGTTTAATTCTCGGATTCTGACGCAGTAGGACATGTCCTTAAGTCCTGATGTGCACTTTGTTGCTCTCCTCTGCACAGCTTCAAGTGCTGCTATGATTTTCTTGTAGTGTGGTGAACATAATACTCCAGATGTGGGCTTACTATTAGCTTATATAGTCTGAGCATAACATCCCTTGACTTGAAATCAACAGTTTTTATGATAAACTAACATTTTCTTTTTCTTTTTAACCGACTCTGTACATTGCCTAGTTGATGAAAAAGTTGTGTCAACGTATACCCCTAAATGCTTTTCAGAGGTTGCTCCCTATATGACAGTGTCTCACATCTTGTATTTATAATTATATTAATTTTGCTAATGTGTAACAATTTGCACTTTTCTACATTAAACTGCATTTTCCAGGTGTTCGACCAATTCTAAAGCGTGTCCTGGACTTTTTGAATTCTCCACTTCAGTGTCTGCCATCCCTTAAATTTTAGTGTCATCTGCAAATTTCAAAAGTTTACGAACTATACCAGAATCAATGTCATTAATATAAATCAGAAAAAGCCCATAGCTGGTTTGAAAAATGATTAATGATTGAATTATCAGGGTCCACTTGGAGTTTGGGGATTTTAGATTGTTTAAGGTAAGCTCTGACTTTAATTACCTTTTTGGAGCTATTGCTATGAAAATGCCATTTAACTGAAAAGCACAACCATGGAGAACAATTGAGTTAAACTCTGCTGAGTACTTTCTTTCTTTGCAATTTTACATTGGATATCCCTGAAAGAGAACAATCACTATAGTAATACATTGCAGAAATATCTCCCTTTACACTACATTTTGGACTTGATGTGAGCATTGGCTTTAAGAAGATCACTGCACGGCTCATGTCAAAAGGGAATAGCAATAAAAACCTCAGCACAAACAAACATCTGTCTGAGGAGGGCAGAATGATTTATTTATAAACTGAAAACATTGGATTAGTAAATTAAGGTTTACAAGGGGAAATGATTTGTTCTTATTTTGACCTATTTAATGAGTTACCTGATGTGTTTCTGCTGGTTCTACTCTGATGAACCAATTATCTTCCACTGTGTGTAGCAATTTGTTTTTATTACCACTTACAGAACAGATCCCTGAGTTGTTTGTTAAAATATGAACCTGTCCTAAAAAGGCTTTCAGTTGATAATGACCAAGCAAGTGAATTCATTGCCACTTAATAATTCATTGAAATATATTTAACCCCATATGTTTAAAGAGTAAAAATGATTTAATTAACATTGAAATAACAATTCTGTAGTATGCAGGCAAAATATAAGTAAAACTATAAAACATATTGTCCTTGCTGTTATACATGTCATTTTTATGTAATGTATATTTCAATGTATGCTTTCTCTCAAGTGGATTAGGCTTTGTAAAGTGGTGGGGTTTATGAAATAATGAAGTGGTGCTAGGAAAAATAAGACATCCCATGAGAGAAATGACTATACATTTGAAAGAAAGCAAGGTGTAGGCCCATGAGGGAGACGGTTTATAGTGGAACACGACTAGGATTTATTTTGAGCAACAGTGAGGTCTGTGCATTTCCAGTTTGCTAAATATTTTATGATCTTTTGGGTATACTGATGATTGGGGTTGTGAAAATCTTTACAAATCATATGCTTCAATGTGTCAGGTCATCTAGATGTCCACACACCATTCAATGTTCCTTTTCTGGGAGGTACATACAAGCAAAAGCATATTTAGTAATACTGCAGATGCAGCCACAACTTAGAAGAAGACATATTTTAGACAAGTAGGTGAGATGTTTCATTGGACAGAAGCCAGCTTTTCATTTTTATCATGATGGCCTAGTGTCAATCACCGCAAGAGTGGTGTGTGCAAAATATACTTTGATATACTTTATGCAAGTCCATGTAGTAAGCTCACAAAGATTAGACATCTGTAGAGATTAAGGAATTTAAAGAAAATGTTCTGCCTTGAAGAACAAAAGCTGAAAAAGATAAGCTTCACAAGTGTTTAATTGTTATACAACAGATTTCCTGCATGTATAGATGGAATTTTTGCAAATCTCAAAATGCAAAACTAATCTCTTATTATTGTTTTATGGTTTAAAGCCAGAACCCACATGTGTGCTGAAAAACTGTACTGCTAAGAGCAGTAAGCTATAAAAGCTACATAGCTATGCCTTCAACAGCTAGCTGCAAATATCTTATGTTGGTGATCTGCTAATGTACAAGGAACAAAAATGAACGATGCAAACAGCTGAGCCAAAGCCATTAGATTTTTAGGTTCATGTAGACTTTAAAGAACATGAAGAGCTATTTTGACAAGAACAGACATTTCTGCTTATCATAACTGGCCAGTCCCAATTCACATAACTCTTGCAAAATATCCTACAATTGAGTTTTAGATTAGATACAATGTATTAATTCAATGGGGAAATTCAGATGCATACAGCAGCAGAAACATGAAAAACAAGGATACAGACTCAGAAGACAAATAATATTGCCAATTAAATCACTCAATTGATAAGTAAAATTGAGTGGAAGCATTGAATTGCCTGATAGCAGTGGGCAGAAGAGTCCACCAGAGGTGCTTCTTAGCACATTGTGGTGAAATGTGCTACAAGAGAGCGATTCTGGAGTGGATGGATAGGAGTTTTCATGATGGCATCCAATTTTGCCAATATCCTCTTTTCCAGAACAGCTTCCAGTGTGTCCAGGGTTTTCCCTCTGATGTACTGTAGTTTGTTCGGGCATTGTGCATCTTTTGAGCTCAGGATACTTCCCCGGGAGACTGCAGTGTAGAACACCACACTGGCTACAATGCACTGGTACGGCATTTCCAGCAGCTTGCTGCAAACTTCAAAAGACTTGAGACTCCTTAGCAAGTACAGTCTGCTCTGGCCAGTTTGTTGTTTATGTGAACCTCCAGGTACTTGCTCTGCTCCACTTCCATGTCCTGACCCAGAATGGTGACTGGTCTCAGAGGATTCTTGGCATGCCAGAAGTCTACCACCAGCTCTTTTGTCTTGCTGATATTGAGTTTTAGGTTGTTGTTGCTAAGTCCTCCACAACCTTTCTGTACTCTGACTTGTCTCCATAGTTAATGCAGCCTATGATGGACAAGTCATCTGAAAATTTCTGTAGATGTCAAGCACTGGTATTATGCTGGAAACCTGTTGTGCAGAGGGTAAACAGGAATGAAAACAGAACAGTTCCCTGAGGTGCTCCAGTATACAACACCACCATTTCTGACACCCAGTCCCTCAGCTTCACAAACTGCTGTCTGCAGGTCAAATAGTCCACGATCCAAAAGATTGTCGGGCTGTCAAGATTCAAAGCCTTAAGCTTTTTCCCAGTTGAAGATCCTCAAAGTACTTCTACCCATAATTGCATTTGGTCATTTATTTTACAGGGTGGCACGGTGGTGCAGTGGTAGCACTGTTGCCTCGCAGTTAGGAGACCTGGGTTCACTTCCTGGGTCCTTCCTACGTGGAGTTTGCATGTTCTCCCCGTGTCTGCATGGGTTTCCTCCCATAGTCCAAAGACATGCAGGTTAGGTGCATTGGCAATCCTAAATTGTCCCTAGTGTGTGCTTGGTGTGTGTGCCCTGCGGTGGGCTGGCGCCCTGTCTGGGGTTTGTTTCTGCCTTGCGCTCTGGGATTGGCTCCAGCAGACCCCCATGACCCTATGTTAGGATATAGCGGGTTGGACACTGATTGACATTTATTTTACATGTCTAAGTTTATAAGAAGAAAAAACACTTTATTGTTACCCAGCTTTCATCATGTTTGTTGTTATGAACTCGTTGTAAAATAAGTGGAATCCACTGCACTAATTACATCATAATTCTGCTGTTTCTTCTTAACCATCATTTCCTTAATCTATATTCAACTCTTTTCCTCAACATGGGTATGGTCAAATGGTACAGAAAATCGGGCAGGTTAGTTTTAGTAAAACACACTTTTATTCAAATTAGTTTTGAATCCAGATATTTTATTGTATTTTCCTAGGACATTTAAAACTAATGCTAGAGATGACTGTGGGTCCATATCATCACCATAAACTTATATTTTCTGTTTGAGCCCTTCCATATTGATCCCCTTTATCTCTAATTATTTCCAGAGATGAATAGCTAATGATTACATAACAATAGCAAAAAGCATTGGTGATAGAGGATGTCCTTGTCTAGTTTTGTGTCCTAATTTTTGAAGAGTTCGAAGTTTATATAATTAACATGGATTGAGAATAGACCCAAATTTGCATGGTATGGTAAATAAATACACCTATTCTACATTATCAAAGGCTTTTTCTGCAAATAAAAATAGTAAAACTTCTGTAATTTGTGTATCAGATTAAATAAATCCAGCTTGCTTTGTGATATTACTGAAGGAAGCACTCTCTCAGTTCTTCTACCCAGTAATTTTACTAGTATCTTAATCATTATTCAGTCTTCATTATTGGTCTGTATGAGGCACATTGCAGCAAGTCTTTACTTTTCTTCTTGCCATAATGTTTTAGTTAGAATTGTATTGTCTTTAGCTTCTGTAAAAACTGTTAGCAATAAAATACAATTCCCCAGAATAGCCACCCTGGCCTGAAGCTTTTGTACTCTGCAGTAATTCTTGTTATTCTCGAAAAGTGTCAGATGTTTATCAAACTGTTTAGCAATGAAAATATCAACTGTAGTATCAAAAATATCCTTATCTTGAACCTCATTTTTTACACTGAGAGGAATTTAATGGCTTATGGTATTCCTTGCATGGTTTTATTTCTTTGTGCTCCCTAATTTTATTTGCACTTGCATACTTACTACATTGTGAAGTTCTTATTTATGCATTTGTTGACATAAAACCTTATTGGCATTGCCTCCATGTTTACAATATAGAAGACAATTTAAAAATGAAGTTGTTCTGGTTGTTTTGTTGTCAAAAAAATGCAATCCAATGAGAATTGTATTTCCTGTTTATGTGCTCTTATTTTGCATTTTGTGAGCAAACGACTGCATAACTGACATATGGATTATGCAGCATGGTTAATGTCATATTTTTTTTCAATGGATGTTTTCACATTGTTTGCCATTGTACAGCATTGATTAGCACTGGTTTGTATTATATTATAAACATTTTATTTCCATTTTCTGTGAAAATATATGATTAAATTTTTTTCTCTGTCATTGTCCTCACAGGTGGCGCAGTGGTAGTGCTGCTGCTTTGCAGTAAGGAGACCGTGGAAGATTGTGGGTTCGGTTCCTCCCTGTGTGGATAGCGCTTTGAGTACTGAGAAAAGCGCTATATAAATGTAATGAATTACATGTAAGTAAATTAAAAAAATATCAATTTTGGATGAAATATTCCAATAAAGTTACTTACATCTTTCCTTTCCCCACTTATACCAGATAATAAGATATGAATGGACCTCAGTGTTTTTCTGTGCTGCACAACTGAAAAAAATATAAAACATACCAGAGATGTGAGTATACAGTATTTTTCAAGTTAGAGTTCTAGGGTGACCCATATACTCTAAATGAGTGCCTCAAATCTCATACATTGTCAACACTTCTTCCTTCCTGTATAACAGGCGATTAGGTAGCTTATCAGAACTGGCAGGAGAAAAGGTGCACATTCATTTATGTATTATAGATAATGTTTTAATCTTTAAATATAATGACTAGTGCCATAAACAAAAAGCACATAGAATGTGATTTTGCAACCATACAGCCTGATAGTGGTAGATATGTAGTTTCAGGTGATGTATAAAGTTGTAGTTACACTCAGTTCTCGTCTGCATTCAGCCAAGAAGACATCCGGCTGCCTTAGTCTTCTCCTCCATGGATGGAAAAATGGCAGAGACCAAGTTTCTTTGTTACCTATGTTTTTATCTTCTTTGATATACCTCCCAGACCAACGGGATAAGCCAACGCTCTACTTCATACCAGTCCTATTCAGCCACATCTTAGTCCTTCATTCCTGCCTCCATTCTAACTCAGGCTTTCCTCTTGTAGTGGGAACCAGCATCATAATTTCTATCTACCTATCCCTTCCATTCCAGGCTATACTGGCCTGTTAGTGAACTTTCATCTTAGCCCACCTCTATTCCTTTGGACTTGCTGACTGTAACTTCTGAGATTTTATGATTACTAGTTTTAACCTGTATAAAGACTAAAGTTTTTTCTTTTACTAAGTACATATTCTTACCATAATATTATTCCAGACTCTTTATGACAACAAACCAAAAATGTTTTCCTTTACAAGAATTCCTATACTAAAACGTGCAATACTAACTAATACTGTAGAGGGCAATGCCCCAGAAAATAAAAGGGTAGACAAATGTATGTAATAATCATTGTTTTGAATTTTATTTACAATATATTAGAATTACTATAATACAGTAGAGAAAAGCCAAGCAAAATGACACCTTTTATTGGCTAACTAAAAAGATTACAATATGCAAGCTTTCGAGGCAACTCAGGCCCCTTCTTCAGGCAAGATGTAACGATTACATCTTGCCTGAAGAAGGGGCCTGAGTTGCCTCGAAAGCTTGCATATTGTAATCTTTTTAGTTAGCCAATAAAAGGTGTCATTTTGCTTGGCTTTTCTCTACATTCATAATGGCTAACACGGTACAACACCCTAGTACTATAATACAGTAGAAATGCAGTTTTTATTTTTTGCAAATATTTTATTCCACAATAAAATATGCAATACTAGTTAACATTACAGAAGAAATGTTCTGAGCATTAACACTGTTACACAACCTTTGACAAAAGCACATTTTCTGTAAATCTATTCTTGAGGATCTGTCTTCAAATTTAAATCCAGACTAAAAGCCCAGCTTTTGTCTTTGGCTTTTTAAATACCCTTCCTTCAGCTATGAGATTTAAAAGTATTTGATATGTATCCTTTTTTTCAATACCTTTATGCCTTAAATTTTTTTTAGTTTTTCATGTTGTTCTGTTACATAGGAATGGGGCATGGCTGAGCACCTCAGTAGGGATGGCCACACAAATCTTTGTGTAACATAAATGTGAGTATTTTCTGCACACAATAAAAGCAGGACCTGCACAATGTTGAGATTTCATGGTGATCATTTTGGAGCTACCATTGCAACCCTGTTTATTCAAGTTCATTTTGCTTCATTTTCTTCTAATGCTGGCGTTTGTCTTTGTTTTCTCTTCAAGAGCTAGCTTATATCTTGGCATGTATGCATTCCTTTTCATTCACAAGTAAATGAAGCACATCTTTGTTGTGGATTTAGCTATGATTCCTAAAGCCACATAATGCTGTCACTATGTATCTGCCTTTTGCTGTCAACCATTTATGGTGATTCAATTGCAACATTTTTCTATACCTGCTAGTCCACTTGCTGGACTACTGCAGTGAAGGGACACGAACAGAACCAACTTTCTGTTGACATATTTCAAACTCGGTGAACACTCAGGAGTACTGCTGAAGTTTCCAGGCTGGTGTGAAAGAGGCTAACAAATCCAGTATGGGCCTGACAGAAAGTCAGCCCTTAGTTTGACCTTAAAACTGAGTGTTATAAACAAATGGTGTTTTAAGAACATCATCTGTAAAACTGCTTGTCATATTTGTCATGTAGCACCCATTTAATGCTGCAAACCCAAACAGCTTAAAAAGTAACTACAAAAATGAGGGAGGGTGATGTAATGCTAGTAATAACTTCTCATATTGCACAAGAAGAAACAAAATGAAGAATAAATGCAAAACGCAGAAATAAATAAATAAATAAATTGGTCACCTTCACTCTAGGCGTACTTAATAGGGGAAATTAGAGATAAGGGCCTGAATAAATGAACATTAACTGATGATGTGTTTCTCCGTTGGGCAGACAGCCCATTCCATTTGTCTTACTCCATTATCGAGAATTACCAGCCTGGACTCCATTAAACACTGATGGGGTATTTCTTATAGTGGGTTTCAGATCATTCCTCCTCCCTGCTTCTGATTTGCTACATAAATCACTACCTCCTATCTGATACTTTAATGTAAATTAAAAAAATATTGCAAGGTTCGTTAGATAATTCTATTTTGCAGAAGAATATCCATTCTACTAAAATCCACTGGCACCTAATAAATGGTACCTATATTTCGCAACAGTATATCTTTTGGCATTAGTATGCAGATGTGTAAAATTAAACAACCAGTCCATCAAATGAAATCAGGAGCTACAACCTAGTGCAACATAGTTGCAGTTCAAGGGCCTGGCAGTACTCCTTGAACTAGACACAAAACTCTTTGTAATAAATTAGAAAACATGTGGACCTCCAGTCCTCAAATAAAGGTGGTTCATATAGAGCAAGCTGAACACTTCCATTATGGTCACACATTGTTTTGTTTTTAGCATGATAAAATACTGCCCAACAGTGCGCACATTGCCGATCTAACTTTCAAAAGTACTGCCAGACGTTGATGTAAGGATGTAAAAGCAGTGTTTGCATATGGGCAGAAGTTCTGAGTATTTGACGATCTCCTTGTTTGCCAGTGTTCATTTCATTGTTGTTATCTTTCTTGATTTCTGTTTGTGTCAATGAGCCACAGTATTAGCCAACTGCTCAGTTACTCTATTCAGGCCTACCTCTCGTTGTTCTTTGACACTAAAGCGCCTCCTGTGTTTGGCTTGACTCTCAGGAGATGTTGCCACTGGAGTTCCTTTTTATGCCATCATGGTGTATAACACTGTACTTTGCAGTTATAATGAAGACTATGGTGTGAGGATACTGGCAAAGGTCAGTTTGCTCAGGCATTTATGTGTTTTTGTTGCACATGCATTCAGTTTCTCATTCTTGATGCTCAGCAGCATAACCCATATGAAGATGACTGTATGTATCAATAAAACTTAAGTAGCTTCACTGATTGTGTCATTAACGAATCACTTAAATCAATTACAACTTTGGATTTGATAATTATTTGTCAACTTTAAGCTCAAAGGGCCTGCATATTAGCTCTGTTGAATCCCAATGCAACTAAGGCATTATCTTTCGCAATGTTAAACCAGCTGGGATTCACATTATTAAACTATCAAAGTATTGCCTGAACAATTTAATTCTCCCAATGTAGGGAGCAGAAAAGTACATTCATAAATTTACTTTACGGAAAATTGACTACTGCAATGATTTATTCATAAAATTTAAGTTCTAACTTAAAATTAATTCACTGTTTCTACAAAAATGACTCATAGAATTAGGGAGTACAGAATCACAGTTTTCCTGCTTTCTTAGAATGATTCCTTCATTCATTTTATAAACCCACTTATTCCAAAACAAGGTCCCTGGGAGCCAGATCCCTTCCAAGCTGAGACAACATAGATAGAAATCTTGAATGGGGTGACAATCCATCACAGATCATAGACACATACTCAACTTGTATATATAGCACTTATAACTCACATATTTAAAATGTGGTAATAAACCATGAACCTAGAGACAAGACACTTTGTAAGGGGACAACATGCAAACCCATCACAGACTGTGCCTGAGCAAGCATTTGAATGAGGTGTCAGCTCGAACTACTGCTCAGATGTGGCTTCCTTATAACAAATTTGAAGCCTACTGGAGAAGGGAGAGCTTTAGCTATGGCAGACATGTCAAACACGCGGCCCCCTGGCCACATGCGGCCTGCAACAGAAATCAGATCCTAATTAGCAATAAACTTGTACAAAATGATTACTATCGTTTGTGATTGAATCATTCTGCATCTTCAGCGTTACTTTTCTTACTTCTGCCTTCTGACAAAAGCGTGTTTTCCCATGGCATTACGATACTGGAAACGTCATCTGCTAGTATAGCCACGAGCCTTGTCCAAAGTTAATGAGCCGCAACGTCGCAACTGAAGTGCTAGGCTGCAGCAGCCTGGCAGCAGGGGCAGCCTTTGGCATGTGCAAACTGTGCACCTGCACAGAGCCGCCACGCCAATATATATTGAATATAAAACAAAAAGAGAAAATAACGACACAGCTGACGGCAATGTGGCCGAAAAACATTGTGTTTCTTGTTAATTAGTACGCTGTATTTACTAATGTCGCTCGAGTCGGAGCAGTAAGCTATATGTAGTATATTAACGTTCTGCCATAATGAGAATATCATGGGCCGCCACTTGGTTTTCAAGTTACAGACACGCGCATATAGAAGCGTGACATGAGCACAAGGCGGCTATGCAATGTCGGCAATGGACGTGGCCATCCGATGTGCATAAGATACCATATTGAGATTGGCGGGCGAAGGGGCCATCGATTCTTTCTCTGCCCAGGGCCGCCATGAGCCTAGAGCCGCCCCTAGCAGGGTACACTACTGGCTGGGCTGCTGAGACAGGCCACTGGGCAGAACTGACCATCACGAGTAGTAATAGCTCACATATTTTCACGTTTTTTTGCTCTAGTTTTATGTAATTTTGTGCTAGTATTGTAACGAACAGTAAGTGCAGACTACAGCTGAAGATCTGAAGTGGATGCGAGAAGTTGGTGAGTTGTTTATTAACAAATGTTTGTGATTTTGAGTTTGTAAAATTAGTGTAGGTCAGGGGGCTTTTTGCATATCTGCTTATTTTATAATATAAACTTTGAAGTAAACTTAGTAAAGTAAAATTTGATTTTTGGAGGATTTGTTTTCCAACTTGAATTACTGAGCAATGAATTCAGTGAGCGTTTTCATAATTTCAGTTCACACGAACAGGACTTTGCGCTGTTTACGTCACCATACTCTTACAACGTTGAGAATGCGCCTGAGAATATCCAAATGGAATTGATTAAACTGCAGTCAGATTCTATTCTGAAGGCAAAATACAACGAAGTTGGTGTGCCAGGCTTGTATGGTTACCTGCCACCCTCGTATGTGCAGATCCGTAAGTTGGCATCAAGAGTACTGTCTATGTTCTGAAGTACTTACCTTTATGAGCAATTGTTTTCGTTAATGAAAGCTACCAAAACCCCACATCGCTCAAGACTTACCGTCGAGCACCTTTCATCCCTCATAAAAGTTGCAGCTGCACAAGATTTCAAGCCTGATATTGACGAACTGGTTACTAACAAGAGATGCCAAGTGTCGGGACAAAAGAAATAGATCTCACACTGTAAGACTCCTATATAAGCAATGAATATAATGAATATAATATAATATTATAAGAGGCTAAGACTCTAATTGTACGCTGTTGTACAGAGATTGTATGGAAATAAGTTGCTTTTCTTTAAACTTTAAGTGTTACATTTTTTAAAGTTATCAGTATGTTACAGTGCGGCCCGCTGACGCATGTATGGCAGTCAGAGCGGCCCACCAATGGTAGTGAGTTTGACATACCTGAGCTATGGGGCTTGTAAATTCTGAAACAATCTGTCATATAGTATAAAGAATGACACAGCAGTGTCAGTATTTAAATCCAGGCTGAATTCCTGTTACTTTAGCACAGTGCACCCCTGTTACAACAGATAGTCAGACTAGTCATGCTGCAAAAACACATTAGTTATTTATCTTAATTGAAACTGGGGCAATCTTACACATTTTCCTATTCTGTATACCTTTTCTCTGCTTTACTGCTGCATAATTACAACAACCAACCTGCTACTCCTAGCATGAATTGAACATTTCAGGATGACTGGAACCCATGATGTCAATGTTTTCATACTAGAGAATTAAGTTATTTAATACAGTTATGAACACTAACATGTTCAGTGCCCTATTGTAGTATTCCTGTGAGGAGGAGGGTTGCAAGCAAGCTGATATAAGCCAACATTTGACTTTTCATATTCCAGGGACTGGACCCCCACAAGAAGGTTACCTACTTGATTTTTAAGCTTCCTTTATTAATCTGCCATGTCGTTTTTCTGAATGATTTTAAGTACTTTTCCTAGATATTAGTAATCATTCTTCCTGTGAAAATAGTTGAGAATGATATTTCTACATCTCTTTATTGGGATTTAAATAGACTCAATCTGCATGCTTTTGATTTTAGTTGCAGTTTTATACTTGTAAAGCTTATTGGCTTACCTGCAAAAATGCAGTGTGTTGCTTGTCACATTTACAGTCCTGTCATCTGACACTTAAGTAAAACAAATCAATTACTCTTTTTAAACTATAAGGTTTTTTTTATTTTAGCTTAGCTTCAAATTATATTATTCTGCTGGTTTGATGACTGTAATAAAATAGGGTTTACAATATACAGCTCCATGATTTACAGTGCAATTATATTAAAAAAGAGCATGTCCAGGAACCTTGCAACTGATTTAAGAAAATAGTTTTTTAATGACCTATAAATCCCTTTACTTGTAATTATACAGTATATCACAGAGGTACAGAATGCATATAAAATATAAAAAGAACATAATTTAAACAAATGTAAATAGTTCAAACAGGTATTAACATATCTGTCCACCCATTCTTACAGTATATTTGGGAGAGTAAAACGTTTTTTCAGATTCTTTACATTAGTGAAGTAAGATAATTAAAAATTTAATTTAAAATGAATTGTATTGCATTGACTAATGTTCCATTGCTATATCAGAAAATGAAGTTTAATCTTATGCAATAATATAAAGTTATATAATATAAATTTACATGTTGAAACAGCAAAAATAATAACATTGCATGTTATTAAATTGAAATTCCAGTCAGTAAACCAGGTCAGAATTGGATACTTGGAATATTGATGTATTTTCTTTAGCTTGTCTCCTAGCAAGATACAAATCTCAGAGTGCACACCTTCAATTTAAATCTGCCATTGTCAGCTTTTTTAACATGAAATTTGCTTATAAAGTCAGTTAATCACTTTAACTCTATAATAATTAAAGGTAATTACTCTTCCATGCAGAACCACTGAATCTGCTAGAGTACAATTTTTCACGTTCTTGGAATATAAAAATTCAATAAAATACATCTTTACATATTTTATATCTAAAATAAAGCATGTCCAATATTGACAAAACTACTGAATTCACCATTTAGTCACTTTTCGGGAGACCTGTCTTAGACCACATTTGTGTTTTTCAATAGCTGTATACATGGCATTACGTAGAGTATATAAGGTAAAAATGTTTTGCCACTCCTAACATATCTTCATCTTTTTAATTTAGTTGTTTTTTGTTTGTGTGTGTTTTTTTATAGTACTCTTCATATCCTGAAAGGCTCAGACAAAAACAAAAAACAAAAAAATTGGCATAAAACCCACAGTAAAACCCACAGGTTTCAGCCCAGATCTCCAGCTGTCTTTCTGCCATCTTGTCATGGATGCTTGATAATCACCTTAAACTTAACCTTTCCAAGTCAGATATCCTGTACTTGTCCTCTGATTCTCTTTTCTCAGCTTTGTCTTTATGCATCACACTTGAAGATGTCACCATTTCACCATCAGTCATGGTCAGGAATCTCATTGTGACTCTGGACTCATTGCCTTCATTCATTGAACATATATCTTTAAAGTCCTGTCATTTCTTCTTCATAATATTTAAAGGATTTGACTTCCTCACTAGTTATGCCACACAACTCATTGTTCAGGCACTGGACCACTGCAGCTCTCTCCAGGCAGGAATTTTTTCAGCTGGTATCAGACCTCGCCACCTCCTCCAGAATGCAGCTGCTCGACAAGTGTTCTCGGTTTCTCAAGCTCACTGTTGCTACTCCTCTTCTTCGGCCTCACTACTGACTTCCTGTTCCTTCTTGTCTTGATCTACAGTTCTCCGATTGGTTCTGCTCCTAAATATCTCCAAGGGTTGGTCTCTCCATACAGTCCTTGAGGAAGTCTCCATTCTGCCTCTGCCTGTCTGCTGACTGTTTCTTCTTTTGCCAGATGTGCCAAGACTAGAAGATGTTTCTCCATTCTTGCGCCAAAGCTATGTAATGATCTCCCTTTATCCTTTCCTAATGCACCCAATTTACTTGTGTTATGGCATGTTTTGAAAACATACCTTTTCATTGAGTACTTTGGATCTGCTTAGCTTCTCTCCTGCAGGGTAGCTGCTGTTGTGCTGACAAAGAGTTTAAGATACTGATGTTTATTTTAGTCTAGATGTATTGCTTTCCATTGTTATGCAGACGATACTCAGGTTTATGTACCCCTCAAACGCAAGGATGCTTACTCCATACAAACTTTGGTTATGTGCCTAGAAGAGGTGAAAGCTTGGATGGCAGTGAACTTCTTAAATTTTAATGAAAATAAGACAGAGGTTATAGTTTTTGGTCCTGGGGGCACCAGTGGGTCTATTTCTACTTCTGCTCCTGAGGATTTGGGTCCCCTAGCACAATATGGTACACCTGTTATTACAAATTTGGGTTTTAGGATAGATGAGGATTTTAGACTGGACGGTCAGATCAGTGCGGTGGTGAAATTTTGTTTTTTTCAGCTAAGACGTTTGGCGAAGATAAAAAACATTCTTTCCAAAGATCAATTTACAACAGTAATCCATGCCTTTGTTACAACCCAATTGGACTATTGTAATTCGTTGTATGTTGGTGTTAGCCAGTCCACCCTGTCTCGGCTCCAACTGGTGCAAAATGCTGCTGCACGCCTTTTAACTGGCACGCGAAAGAATGAGCACGTTACACCTGTGTTATCCTCACTGCACTGGCTGCCTGTTCAGCTTAGAGTTCATTTTAAGATTCTTTTATTTGTTTTTAAGTCCTTAAATGGGCTTGCTCCACCCTACCTCGCTGAGATGCTGCATATGCACTCTCCTTCCCGCTCACTCAGATCAGCTGGTCAGCTGCTTCTGGATGTGCCTAGGACTCAGCGAAAGCTCAGGGGAGATAGGGCTTTTTCCGTTGTGGCTCCAAGGCTCTGGAATTCACTGCCGATCCACATTAGACAGGCCTCCTCACTGCCCATTTTTAAGTCTGCTCTTAAGACTTACCTCTTTGGTTTGGCGTTTGATCCTGTGTGAGCAGTTGATTTTACTCTGTTTTAAGTCTGTTTAGTTGTGTTTACTATGTTTTAATTAGTTTCATTTATTGTATTTTATTTACTTATTTATTATTTTGTTTTTGTTTAAAATTTATTTTAGCCTATGTTCAGCACTTTGGTCAGCGGCTGTTGTATGTAAAGTGCTTTATAAATAAAGTTGACTTGACTTAACTTGACTAGATGTAGGTATATTTACTGTATGCAGTAGTTCTACTTCCTTGGTACTCACTTTTTTATCTTGTTCTCTATTGCTTTGATGCTTGAAACATCATTCTTTATGTATTATATCTTGCTTTGTAAGTCACCTTGGATAAAGGTTTCTACCTCTTAAATAATAATAATAATAAAAGAGAAGCAATGTCACTGATTAATACTGTATTACAAAGGACATATAGCTAGTAAGCAATGGAGACAAGAAAAAAAACTCTGCTCACCACCATCAGACGTCCACAGTCTAAATCACAGTTTTGAAGAACTATTGTACACTAAAAAGCTGGGCATCCGCTCCTAGGAATTCTATAATATTTTACAAGTGTATGCTAGAATGACTCATGAGAAGCATATTGTATCCCTTCACTTTTGAATTCTAAAGCTGGTGGCATATTACACAACTTGTACACTGCAGTTGCTGATCTCAACCCATGAGTAATTCAAATTACACAACTAAAAATCATAGTGGATTACAAATTACATGACTCTCTGGTGACTTAACAGCACAGTCTTATATTTCCAAAGTATAGCAAGCGTGTCCCTTTATCTGACAGCCCATAATATACTACCTCTCATAGTTGGTACTGTATGAATTCTTTACAGGAATGATACATTCAGCTGCAGTCTTAGCCCCTTTTCGTCTTTTTTCCATTCTGCAAAAGAAGAGACATCAGACAGAGAAGCCTGTTTTTTCTTTGCTAGGTCCAAAACGCTTGCTTTCTTTTTTCCTCGTCTCTGCATTATATCCATTGTGTTACCAGGTGAGCGCTCATTAGTTCTCAACTCTTTCACACACAGCCCCCCTCTAACACTTATGACAAAATCAAACCTGTTGCAAGGGTTACCAGGTAAGGGGGAATCCTCCCATTTTTGAGGGAAAATTGGGAACGTGGGGGGAAAATGTGAAGAAGAGTTTAATGGGGGGTTCTATGAACAAAAATGTAACATGGGTTGATATCTTAAAAAATAAAGGGATTTTTTATGATAATTGCCTTCTTATTGAAATACCTTTCATATCTTCCCCACCCTGACATGCTCTATGAAAGTATCATCCAGTCATAACCAACATGCTGTATATTGCAACAGCCACCTGTCATTGATCCATCCACTCATCTTGAAGCTCAAGTATAACTGGTTAGGGGTTGGAGTGCTTTGGGACTGATGGGCCACCTAACCATGGCAAGCTTATCTTGCCCCAGTCGAGTTCATATTTTAATTTTATTAACATGATTCAGCTAAGCACAAAGCAAAACAAGAGCTGACATTAGGTTGCAGAGTTCTGTCAAGTTGTTGTCTTAGCTACACAAGATTAGGATTGAATGTTTTGAATAATTTCAATATAACAACAATTACCATTTGTAATGACAACTCCCAAACCATTAAGCTACAGGCAGAGATTCTAAATGAAAATGTGGGTTATTCTATTTTAAAATAAAACTGTTCACATTCGAGCACAGAACATGTTTACAATATTGTTTCCTATGAGATACTTATTTACAGAAAGTTCATTAAACTTTAATGTAATTTAAGAATACATTAGCTGTGTTTTTTTCATTGGCATAATTATTTATCAGATATTTTAACCTGTTTTGGATAGCAAAAAGTAACTGAAATATGCCATTCTTTAGCAGATGTTATACAGGAATACGTACTGAAAGTTAGAGAGGATTTTTCTTCAGAATAATTTAATATATTTTAGTAATATTATAAACCTTGCTCGGGCTATATAATATAGTAAAATATGTGACAAGCCCTTTTTATAGTGTTCAATAATTTGAAATAGATTAACAGATTTAAACAGATTTTATTAAGCATGTAAATTACTCAAAAATGCTTAAGAGATTTAGTATCTAAGAACACCACGTCTGCCTCTACTTCTCTCTCCCTTTCGTTTTGCTTCTAGTAAAGCAAGACTTGTGCTTACATTCATAGCACCTGGCACCTTCTTTATGGCATGCTTGCTAATCATGTCCTTGCTGAATTTTCTACTTCCATTTCCCAACTCACTGTACATTAAAACATTATCCTTTCTCCTTTATCCTGTCCAGGACACTGCCCCAATTTCACTTGTCCAACCAACCTATTGGTCCATGCTGCTGTCCATGTGATGTATCAATCGGTTTTGCTGCTGCTTTCGTTTGTGTACAGTCCTGCCAAATTTCTGCTTTTTACCTAAACAGGAAATGGTGTTTTTGTTGATGAGTGAGTGTTTCAATCAGTCTACATTGCAATTTATGTATCCATCGAGATATACAGTGGTGTGAAAAACTATTTGCCCCCTTCCTGATTTCTTATTCTTTTGCATGTTTGTCACACAAAATGTTTCTGATCATCAAACACATTTAACCATTAGTCAAATATAACACAAGTAAACACAAAATGCAGTTTTTAAATGATGGTTTTTATTATTTAGGGAGAAAAAAAATCCAAACCTACATGGCCCTGTGTGAAAAAGTAATTGCCCCCTTGTTAAAAAATAACCTAACTGTGGTGTATCACACCCGAGTTCAATTTCCGTAGCCACCCCCAGGCCTGATTACTGCCACACCTGTTTCAATCAAGAAATCACTTAAATAGGAGCTGCCTGACACAGAGAAGTAGACCAAAAGCACCTCAAAAGCTAGACATCATGCCAAGATCCAAAGAAATTCAGGAACAAATGAGAACAGAAGTAACTGAGATCTATCAGTCTGGTAAAGGTTATAAAGCCATTTCTAAAGCTTTGGGACTCCAGCGAACCACAGTGAGAGCCATTATCCACAAATGGCAAAAACATGGAACAGTGGTGAACCTTCCCAGGAGTGGCCGGCCGACCAAAATTACCCCAAGAGCGCAGAGACGACTCATCTGAGAGGTCACAAAAGACCCCAGGACAACGTCTAAAGAACTGCAGGCCTCACTTGCCTCAATTAAGGTCAGTGTTCACGACTCCACCATAAGAAAGAGACTGGGCAAAAACGGCCTGCATGGCAGATTTCCAAGACGCAAAACACTGTTAAGCAAAAAGAACATTAGGGCTCGTCTCAATTTTGCTAAGAAACATCACAATGATTGCCAAGACTTTTGGGAAAATACCTTGTGGACTGATGAGTCAAAAGTTGAACTTTTTGGAAGGCAAATGTCCCATTACATCTGGCGTAAAAGGAACACAGCATTTCAGAAAAAGAACATCATACCAACAGTAAAATATGGTGGTGGTAGTGTGATGGTCTGGGGTTGTTTTGCTGCTTCAGGACCTGGAAGGCTTGCTGTGATAGATGGAACCATGAATTCTACTGTCTACCAAAAAATCCTGAAGGAGAATGTCCGGCCATCTGTTCGTCAACTCAAGCTGAAGCGATCTTGGGTGCTGCAACAGGACAATGACCCAAAACACACCAGCAAATCCACCTCTGAATGGCTGAAGAAAAACAAAATGAAGACTTTGGAGTGGCCTAGTCAAAGTCCTGACCTGAATCCAATTGAGATGCTATGGCATGACCTTAAAAAGGCGGTTCATGCTAGAAAACCCTCAAATAAAGCTGAATTACAACAATTTTGCAAAGATGAGTGGGCCAAAATTCCTCCAGAGCGCTGTAAAAGACTCATTGCAAGTTATCGCAAACGCTTGATTGCAGTTATTGCTGCTAAGGGTGGCCCAACCAGTTATTAGGTTCAGGGGGCAATTACTTTTTCACACAGGGCCATGTAGGTTTGGATTTTTTTTTCTCCCTAAATAATAAAAACCACCATTTACAAACTGCATTTTGTGTTTACTTGTGTTATATTTGACTAATGGTTAAATGTGTTTGATGATCAGAAACATTTTGTGTGACAAACATGCAAAAGAATAAGAAATCAGGAAGGGGGCAAATAGTTTTTCACACCACTGTAATTATTATTATTTTTACTCCTAGTATGATAATACTTTTTATTATGTATTACATTCAAATGACACAATGGAAGTTTGATTGACTGATAATTCTAAAATGTGATGGGACTTTCAATTGCATCACAACAACAATGGTTTCCTTTATGGGCATGCATTTGTAAGACATTTATTACGTTAAATACATTTGTATAATAAAGGCAATTCTATATAAATCAGAAGTTTGTCACAGATGTATAGTGGGTCAGAATGCCATCTAGTTTGTGTTTCTTATTTGCGTTGTCTATCTTTATTCTCCCTAGGGTTTCCTCAGAGGTGTCCAGTGTTTTCCCATAATCTCTAGGCTCACAATAAGAAGAAGATGAATGGTGACTTGCCTTTTGCAAGTGAGTCTAGGAGTGTGCGGGGGATTTTTGCAGAGCAAAATTCTGCTTTGCACTTGAACCCCCAACTCAAACAAAAAAAATATATATGTAAAGTTTAACTACATAGACTTGAATCCTCAAAACAGTATTTTTTTTGTACAAGTTAAACTGTTTAATATACCTCTCTTATTTAGGATGGTGATGTGGTGGATAGCACTGCTGACTTATTCAAATACTGAGTTTGAATAACATACTGTGTTGTTATCTGTATGGAATTTGTGTGCTATCCCTGTTTCTGTGTGGGCCAATCTCCTGGGTACTTAGGTTTCCTCTCACATCGCCAATTCAAATTGGCCGTGTGGGTATGAGTGTGAGTGGGTTCTGTTATGGCTGGCAAAATGTCCAGGACTGTTTCAGGCTGTGTGCCCAGTGCTGACAGGGTAACTTCTGACCCTCTGCAACCCTGAACTGGATTAAGTGGATTATGTTATTTAAGGGAATTTAGCGATTAAGGGTGTTATGTTATTTATTCATGCGTTTTCATAATCTGCTTACACCAGTAGGTGCCTATGGGAAACTAGAGCCGATCAAGTTAGCACTGGCTGCAAGATGAGAACCAGTTATGAGTGGGATGCCAGTCCATCACAAAGCACGTTGACACATGCACCTACTAAGTCCAGTTTATAGACACCAATTAACCTAGATGCACTTCTTTGGGATGTGGGAGGAAGATGGAAGATGGAGTATCCAGGTAATGCTCATGCAAAACATATGCACACTTAACAGAGAATTAGTAATCAAAAGCAGGTCGTTGGAGGTATAATGCAGAAGCACTATCACAGTCATGCTGCACTACTTTATATTTATGTTCTCAATCATTTCATATACTTTGCAGTGTCTAAAAAAATTTAATAAACAGAGAAAAGTGGTTTCCATTTCAATTTTCCACCACATATATCTTTTGTGGCCAACAACTGCTATGAAAAGAGCTTCAGGGGTAAAAAAATCAGTTCTAGGCCAGAGTTTAGAAGAGGTTTAAAGGTTCATATAGTACTCATTCTTTTATTATTGAATGCTTCCATTGTCAAGGTATACCATGACTTATTGTTTCCTTATACAGAACAAACAAGACACATGTGGCAAGAAGGATATTAATGGGTATATTCCTTAGGAAGAATGCATTTAATCAAATACTCATACATGTTCAACCAATAAATTGTACTGTCCATTATTCTCTCCAACTGTCTGTGGAAAGTATTTCTCCTGTGTGATATTAAGATGGAAGAGAGATCTGATGGAGAGGAAGGAAAATCATATGCTATTCATTTACAGTGCAGCAAGTAAACAAACAAAAAGAGTGATGACAAAATTGTTTTTAAGAAAAAAGTTAATTTACTCCATTTAAGTTTCTCACATCAAGCTAAATATAACTTGTAATTACCAACAGCAAAGTATTTTAGCAAAATCTAAAACAAATTTTTAGTTTAGTAAATGTATCAGGTATAATTAAACTAAAATCTCAGAGATAAGCCTTAACTTTTTCATCTTCTTCTTTCGGCTGCTCCTGTTAGGGGTTGCCACAGCAGATCATCTTTTTCTATACCTTTCTGTCCTCTGCATCTTGCTCTGTTACACCCATCACCTGCATGTCCTCTCTCACCACATCCATAAAACTTCTCTTAGGCCTTCCTCTTTTTCTCTTGCCTGGCAGTTCTATCCTTAGCATTCTTCTTCCAATATACCCAGCATCTCTCCTCTGCACATGTCGAAACCAACGCAATCTCGCCTCTCTGACTGTCTCCCAAATGTCCAACTTGAACTGACCCTCTAATGTACTCATTTCTAATCCTATCCATCGTCGTCACACCCAATGCAAATCTTAATTTACTTTGCCACCTCCAGCTCAGTCTCCTGTTTTTTGGTCAGTGCAACCATCTCTAACCCATATAACAAAGCTGGTCTCACTACTGTCCAGTAAACCTTCAGAGATAAGCCTTAACCATAAGCAGAATTTCAATACAGTGTAACAAACTGTGGCTCCTCTTATATTAGAAGCTGCAATGTCTTAAATGTTTTGCTGAATATGTGATGATGATTTGAAAACTGGAATTCTAGCAGATTTTATCAAATAGTTTGTTCTAATCCATCCGTTATTTTAGCCATTTTTGAAAAGGCAGCACGTTGAACTAAAGCATGCTTTATTTGTTTGATTTTTACAAACCCTTTATGTAAGTAGCAGCACTTGCCAGATGACAGTTTTTTGTTACAAGTATGCAATTGATTTTATTTGTATTAATAGCTGATTTTGTGTAAAAATCAGTGCTGGATTGTGGACTACCTAACCAACAGACAGCAATGTATGTAGCTGAGTGAACTGTGTCAGAAATGGCAGTGTGTAACACTGGAGCACCTCAGAGAACTGTCTTGTCTACCTTCCTGTTTACATAACAGACCTCCAGTATGATACCACCGCTTGCCATCTACACAGATTCTCAGATGACTCCTCCATTGTAGGCTACATTAATAATGGAGACGAGTCAGAGTACAGAAAGGTTGTGGAGGACTTCATTTTGTGGTGCAGAGACAACAACCTGCAACTCAACATCAGCAGAACAAAATAGCTGGTGGTGGACTTCCGTTGTGCCAGGGAGCCTCTGAGACCAGTCACGATTCAGGGGAGAAGGTGGAAGTGGTGCAGAGCTACAAATATGTGGGGGGTTCACATAAACAGCAAAATGGACTGGTTTGATCACACAGTGGTGCTGTACAAGAAGGGCCAGAACAGACTATACTTCATAAGAAGATTCAGGTCTTTTCATGTATGCAGCAAGCTGCTGGAAATGCTCTACCAGTCCATAGTAGCCAGTGTGACGTTCTACACTGCAGTCTGCTGGAGAAGGAACTTGAGTTCAAAAGAAGAACAATGCCTGAAGAAACTTGTTAGGAAAGCCTGCTCCATCACAGGGCGAAACCTGGACACATTGGAAGCTGTTGCAGAAAAGAGGATTGTGTTAAAATTGGATGCCATCAAGGAAAATCCCCTCCATCCCCTCTAGTAGGTGCTCTTTTGCAGCACTTTTAGCTACAGGCTCATTCCACCACAGTGTACTAAGAAGCGCCTCTGGCTGCCTTTTCTGCCCAGTGCTTCAGGCAATTCAATTCTTCCTCCAGACATACTCCTTAAGTTAATTTCTTCACAATATACATTTATTTATTTATTTACTTATGAATTGATGGATTGGTTGTATTAATTTTTCTGTGAGTTTGTACCTTAGTTTTACGTTTCTGATGCTGTACGCATCTGAATTTCCAATTAAGATTAATAAAGTTTATCTAATCTAATTTATAAATTTATATTTGTCAAAGATTGATGATTTTTAACTGAACTTGATCATGGCGTACACAAATTTTACAATGTATTATATGCAGGGTTGGCTTTTACTCCTCACCTGACAATGTACTGTATATGCAAGGTCTTATTCCCAGAAGTGTCTTAGATTGTCTAAAAGTATTTTATTGTCAAAGAACTGACAGAGCTTTTAGTATTTTGTAATAAAGCTTCCACATCAGATAACAGACAGAGATTACCAAATTACTTCATATATTCAAATCTTACTTTATGTTTGTATTGTTCACAAGCACAGAACACTTTATACATTTTCAGATATAATTAAAGAAATTTTCAAAACAACATAGAACAAACCAAAACAACATTAAGCCAAATGGAAAAAGTATGGTAAATATAAACAGAAATATGCATACTTGTGTCTAAGTCTAGAGAATTTAGATTTTTTTCTAATAAATTAATTTCTTTTGGTGCAGCCATTTACAAAACTTTACACAGTACAGTATAGTCATTGATCTAGGAAGCACGCACACTATTTGATCAGGTTCCTCATAGGTAATGACAGGCTGGCAAGAGAATACATTCAAATCTTTAGACAAACCAGATTATACCTGCAGCCCTCTAGTATGATTAAAAAGATTTTCAGTTTGAACAATTGTAAATTAAAATTACTGTATACAGAAGAAAGTGATTGAACAAATTGTTATAATATAATTTTGCACATGAAATAGCACTGTACCAATAAAAGTTTGTATTTTTTTTAAAGTCATTGTAGTATTAAGTTGATGGAAATTTGTAAAATACTTTATCATTGCTGATGTATTTCTCCTGACAGATATATTTTTCTCTCTTCAACTGCTTCAAGTGCTGTTAAAAAGTAAATATGACATATACATTAAATTAATGATTCGGTTGAAAAGTAATGCTATTTCAAGGATACATTTTAGCACTTAAACCCTAGGAAACGTAGCAGTGAAATGTGGATGTGCTCTGTCACTTTCAATATACTGTAAACTGTAACCATAACAGGTTCTGGCTGAAAAGTCAAACAGTGCTACATGTAAAATAGTCATGGGGAGCCGTAAAATGGGAATACTAATATTTTTTATGCGTACATTTTTTAAGAACTAAAATGGTCACCTGTCCTGATCCACTCCTTATCTGGAATACAGAATACAATAAAAAGAACAGTGCATTACAAATTATTTGTAATTCTAGGATTACAGCAAAATCCAATAACACTAGACAACAAATTATTTTCAAAAGTTTTACTTCTTTATATATTTTTGCCATTAGGATTGACCTCAAGGTGAACACAAATATAATTTCAGGTTGACTCTATGATGTCAAAATTTTGAGAAATGTGGAATTAACATATTGAATTTAGTGTGTTTAATTGCTCAATGATGCTAACATATTGCTTTAGTTTAATTGAGCTAAAAACATTTTGCTGCTGAGTTTTGATACTCAGCATCTGATGCCTCAGTGTCTTACAACAGTCAGCCGGCATCGATGTAATCTTTTTACCCTAATACCTCTTTTCCAACTTTGCAGTGTCCTGGTGAAACCTTTCACTATGTTCATCACTGACTAAGCAAAGAACAGAAGGGAATTAATTAGTCCAAGTGTCAATGTAGAAAACTAACTTTTTGTGAAATGTTGCTTTTCATGGTTTCACATCCTTAAAGCATATAATCAACCAGCTAAATGTATTAAATTCATGGGCTTGTCCACACTTAGGCAGAATATCCTTGAATAAACTTTACCATAGTCAGCTAATTGCTGCTTTATGAGAATATCTACTGTACATTATCTGGTCTCGATTGCTTAACATTTAACTTTTCAGCAAGTGTCATCCTCTCAAATGGATGCTGAGATTTTATGTCAGGCGCTTATTTTGTGCACCCACTCGATTGGATAAAGGTGTTTTCTTCACCGCCCTGACCTAAACTTTTTCATGCTGCTGATTGGCTAATGATAAAATTCATTAAGTTAAATCTGGAAATGCAGAGACTTTCAGCACATGCTACTACACAGACAAATAACTTAATACAGCTTCTGACTGCATCACTAATGTATAAATTTGGATTCTTCTTTCAAGAAATGTCCTAATTCCTGAGAAACACGTCATTAAACATAATTTAGAGTAATCAAAATATATTTATTTGATAAAAAGTAAATATTGTGTTTCAAATAAGTTTATGATTCTTATTTTTTTGCTGGTAAAAATATGTGGCCATAGAGCCCACAGTGTGTTCTTTCATTTTCCAATTGTGATTATTTCTATTTAAGGTCACAGGCAGGCTTGAATTTATCAATCTACATGCTTCCATTAGGTCAGATTATCTCAGGGCACAACGTGAGCTACCACAGCTATGCTGATGACACACAGCTGTATTTATCAATAGCATCTGATGACCCCAAATCTCTTGATTCGCTAACACAATGTCTAACTTGTATCTCAGAATGGATGAATAGTAACTTTCTCAAATTAAATAAAGAAAAAACTGAAATCTTAGTGATTGGCAATAATGGATACAATGAGGCTATTAGAAATAAACTGGATGCATTAGGATTAAAAGTCAAATCGGAGGTAAAAAGCTTAGGGGTAACCGTTGATTGTAATCTGAATTTTAAATCGCATATTAATCAGATCGGGGCGGCACGGTGGCGCAGTGGGTAGCGCTGCTGCCTCGCAGTTGGGAGATCTGGGGACCTGGGTTTGATTCCCGGGTCCTCCCTGCGTGGAGTTTGCATGTTCTCCCCGTGTCTGCGTGGGTTTCCTCCGGGCGCTCCGGTTTCCTCCCACAGTCCAAAGACATGCAGGTTAGGTAGATTGGCGATTCTAAATTGGCCCTAGTGTGTGCTTGGTGTGTGGGTGTGTTTGTGTGTGTCCTGCGGTGGGCTGGCACCCTGCCCAGGATTGTTTCCTGCCTTGTGCCCTGTGTTGGCTGGGATTGGCTCCAGCAGACCCCCGTGACCCTGTGTTCGGATTCAGCGGGTTGGAAAATGGATGGATGGATGGATGGATATTAATCAGATCACTAGGACAGCATTTTTTCACCTAAGAAACATAGCAAAAGTTAGACCTCTTATATCATCGAAAGATGCAGAGAAATTAGTTCATGCGTTTGTTTTCAGTCGGCTAGATTACTGTAACACACTCCTCTCAGGTCTACCCAAAAAAGACATCAATCGTTTGCAACTAGTGCAGAATGCAGCTGCTAGAATCCTTACCAGGAAAAGAAAATCCGAATACATTTCTCCAGTTTTGATGTCACTACACTGGTTACCTGTGTCATTCAGAATTGACTTTAAAATTCTGCTTATGGTTTATAAAGCTTTAAATAATCTCGCCCCGGCTTATATATCGGAATGTCTGACACCTTATATTCCAAATCGTAACCTCAGATCCTCAACTGAGTGTCTCCTTAGAATTCCAAGAGCAAAACTTAAAAGAAGTGGTGAGGCGGCCTTCTGCTGTTATGCACCTAAAATCTGGAATAGCCTGCCAGTAGGAATTCGCCAGGCTAATACAGTGGAGCATTTTAAAAAACTACTGAAAACACATTATTTTAACATGGCCTTCTCATAACTTCACTGTAATTTAATCCTGATACTCTGTATATCCAATTCATTATAATAACTATTCATTCAAAATCTGTACTAACCCCTACTCTCTCTTCTGTTTCCTTTTCCGGTGTCCTGTTGGTGGTGGCGTGCGCCACCACCATCTACCCAAAGCACCATGATGTTCCAACAATGATGGATGGATTAAAAGCCAGAAATCTGTATGACCATCAGCATCAAGTGACTCCGTGAAAAACCCGAACTACAAAGAGGACTATTTCATTTATGTTAGGTAGAATGCCCAAAGGGGACTGGGCAGTCTCGTGGCCTGGAACCCCTACAGATTTTATTTTTTTCTCCAGCCTTCTGGAGTTTTTTTTTGTTTTTTCTGTCCACGCTGGCCATCGGACCTTACTCCTTTCTATGTTAATTAATGTTGTCTTATTTTAATTTCTTATTTTGTCTTTTATTTTTCTTCTCTTCATTATGTAAAGCACTTTGAGCTACTTTTTGTATGAAAATGTGCTATATAAATAAATGTTGTTGTTGTTGTTATCCTGGCAGCATTGGCACAATGATAAAAGAAAACCTGGGCACATGTGATAGGAGTTTTGTTACAAATTCAGGCTTGTCAAACTCAAAAAACACTTCATCTCCAATCCTAGGCCTTACTTTCAACAAACAGGCCTTTACAGTACTTCCAACTACTGATTAGAGAAACAATTCACTGAGAAACTCAGAGTTTTGTTTTGCAAAAATATTTGTGAAATTAATGGTGTTTTGCAAAAGTTTTTGCCATTAGGCCTTGTCTGAAAGCATCTTTCTGTGATAATTCCTCATGTGTCTGCCTGTCATTTACTATTTTAATAAAGTTCTTTACTGAAAAAAAGAAAAAAATATGACTTGTCACATAAAGACATTTAGTTGATCCATGAGATACATGTTGTCGTTGTTCAGGTAGTACAATGTCTGCTTCGACAATTATGGTGAATATCTTGGTGTTGGCAATCCTATGGATGCATTGGTGACATAAATATAATTTGAAGCAATAATGTGAATGAAACCCATGAAAGAAAATTGATTTGACTGGTGTGCTGTAGATTACCTGGGTTATGTAACTGCTGAAAATATGAATTGTAAACAGAAGTGTAAATGAGACCTTGGGGTGCAATATTTCTTGCTTTACATCAAAAAATCATTTAACAACCCCCTTCAACTAAATGTTGAGAATGCAAAACAGATTTTAGCCTCAGTTTTGTGAAACTGTATGCAAAACTTAACTTGCTTGTATCGCTGATCATTACTCCCAAAGAATTCCAGGTATATTTCACATTTTGCAAAATAATCCTGGCTCCCAAAAACTCAAGAAGCAATTTTTTTTTTGCCTTCACACCAAAAAGGTGCCGAGCTCCTAAATCACAACAAGGAAGAGGGTAACTGTAAAAACAAACCCACATTCAAAATAACCAAACATCTAAATAAATGAGAATTCAAAATGATCAAAATATTTACAAAATATTATTTGAAAAAGTAAACCAAAAACAAAATTGGAATTGCAAACCAATATCAAAAGATATCAAAATTCAAAACCACAGTAATAGGTCCAAATGCCAGATGAATCCTAGAAAAAAACTTGCAAAATATTGGAATACAAAACAAATCCAACCAACAGACAAACATTTGGAAATTAATGTCTAGTTCTACGGCAAAGTCACATCTTATGTAGAGGCGGAGGGAGGATCCCACAACTGCAGTGTTAGGGGGCCCTGGTGACAAATAAATTTCCATCTATCTGTTCAACTGACTTTGCAAAATAACCATACATAATAACACAATAAATAGAAACCAAAAATAAATGCAATAATAAAAGACAGGAACTGACCTAGGCATTTACATAGAAAAATAACCAAAAACAATCTGTATAGTAAAATAAACAAAAAAAAAAAACAATAGAGACCAGAGAAGACTGGTTGAACCATAATAAGTTCATCCTGAGGAGCACTAATTTGCCTCAGGGAATTACAGTATCATAAATCAGTCTAGCCTACACCACTCTGGAAGGAAACTATAATACTGACAAAAGACAGAAAGTCCACATAAAAATTGCATTGTCCATTATTTTAACACAGGAGCTTTGGAGGTGAGATGAAGCAGTGCACCAATGTGTGGAAGAGCAAAGGTATCAAGACAAATCTATCTTAACAATTAAATGATTATACATGAATTAAGGAATCCATACTAAAACAGTACGATATACACCAGTACCGTATAAGGGTGTTATTCAAGGTGAGGTTCAGGAGTAAAAAAAGTAATATTTATGTGCCTGTTCTGCTTTTTTGAATTATTCATGAAAAACTTAAAGACAGAAATGTTATCATCTACAAAGCAACTTAAAAACATACAAACCTCTACTTTCATATGAAATGCCAGCCTTATAAAGGATCTACACATATCACTTTCCCCACATAAAATAAACTGTAGTGTGTCTAGGCAACAGTTTGTGCAGATAAAAACTTGCTCATAAATCCAAATCATCCTCATTTTAATGACACAGTGCTGGTATCATTTTTCATATTGCTGCAAAAATCTAAAACAATTTATCATATGGATATCCTCATGATTTATATCATGAAACAGAACCAGTACTTGAGTGTATAAAATAAATATAGCCTAGGAAAAATAGCATGCATTTTCATACAAATTTAATTGTAAACTTTAAAATTCTAGCCCCTTCTGGGTATTTTTACATTTTCAGAATTTAAAGTATTGATAAATAATTTCACAATACTAACTTTCTAAAACCATTATAAGTGAAAAAGAACAACTTAGAACAGGGAAGGCATGGCAAGGTTTATGAGGTTTATGGCAATGATAAGTATGATCATACACTTGCATCACTCTGCAAGTCTTGATCACTGCCTTTAACAAAAACAAATTATAAAAATGGTTTGATTAATATACGGTAACAAGTTTCTGATTGTTAGTCTAGAGTGCTGTAACCTAACATGGGTATGCTTCTGAAAGTGTTCTGTGTAGTACATAATAATAATAATAATAATACATTTTATTTATATAGTGCCTTTCCCATGCTCAAAGCACTTCACAGAGTCTTAGGAAAAAAAAAAAAACAGCACGGTATATGTAACATTATGTACTTTGTTTTAGAAGACTGTCATATCTCAATATGTTATTTACAGGATTTATTTAATATAAGGTGAAGTTCCAGGTATAGCTCAGACAAAGATAACAGTAAACCTTATGCTTAGAAAATAGGCTTTGAAAGACGAGCACTTTCTCAAAGAACTCTAAAAAGATCCATAGTAAAAAAATGTGTAAACTTTTTAACATTGGCTCATAAATATATGAAGGAAAAAGTTACATCACCCATCCATACCCACTGGAACAACTGTAATATGTATGGGTTGGTGTCAGCCAGACTGAGAAAAGGAGCTGGAAGGGACTGTGTGCAAGAACAACAACAACAACAACAACATTTATTTATATAGCACATTTTCATTCAACAATATAGCTCACAATGCTTTACAAGAAGACAAAAAGAAAGTTACAAGAAAAGAAAAACAAGATCAGGCAATAATATTAAAGAATAAGTAACAACAAAACAAGGTAAGGCCAGATGGTCGGGAGGACAGAAATAGCAATGATCTTTTCAGCAAGGTCTAGGACCTGGTGTTTGAGACACAACATGTCAGAAAGTAACTTATAAAGGTGGGGAAGGAGGGAACAAAGCTAAGGCAGATTAAAGGAGAAATGGCAAGAGTAGTTGTGAAAAAGCTGCCATTAGAGAAGAAAAAAAGTTATTTGGTCATTAAGATGTGGAGAAATACGTGATACAAGATTGAGGAGCTTAGTTTCTTTTGCTGTTTTTGAAAAGTGTCTTTGAAGTCCTGTGACTACAAACAGAGAGATCAATGTGGATATATACTGTACATTCCCTGCTGCTCAAAGGTTTTTAGAACTCCCTCATTTTTCCAGTTTTTATTGAAATTTAAGTTGATCAAGTCCAGTGAATGACTTGAAATGCTACAAAAGGTAAGCAGTATACTGCCAGAGGTTTAAACAAAAGTGTAGGTTACCAAAAATTGAAAACTAAAGTCATTTTCAGAGATACACAAAGGCCTTGTTTCAGGGAGCAAGGAATGGGTTAACAACTGGCAGATCCTCTCAAGCTCCATTAGATTGGATGGGAAATGTCTGTAAGCTGCCATTTTCTGTTTTTCCCTTCAGATGATTGATGGGGGTTTGTCTGGGACACTCAAGGACAGTCAGAGACTTGTCCCAAAGCCACTCCAGAATTGTCTTGACTGTATGTTTCTGGGCATTATTGTGCTGAATGATGAATTATAACCACCAGTCTGAAGCTGCATGCACTCTGGTGCAGGTTTTCTTCAATGACCTCTCGGTATGTGCCTTCATTCATCCTCCCTCAATTCTGACAAGTCTGCCTGTCTCTGAGAAGAAACCGCATAGCATAACAGTATTAGGCAGGTTATGAGCATAATGCCTGGAGTTCTGCCCCAAAAGTTCAGTTTTTGTCTCATCAGACAAGAATCCTTTAAATACCATTTGGCAAACTCCAAGCAGGGTGGCACATGCCTTTTACTCAAAAGTGGCTTCCGTCTAGTCACTCTACCATTAACACCTGATTGATGGAGTGTTGCTGAGATGGTTATCTTCCTGACAGTTTCTCCCATCTCAAGAGATAACTTGTAACCCTGTTACAGTGACCAGTGGGTTCACTGACCAAGACCCTTCTTGTCTAGTTACTTCATTTGACCAGCTGGCCAGCTGTAGGAAGAATCCTGGTGGTCACAAACTTCTTCCATTTCACAACTATTGAGCCCACTGTGCTCCTGGAAACACTAGGTGCTTTAGAAATGATTTTAAACACTTGCCCTGATCTGTACCTAACCACAATTTAATCATGGAGGTATACAGGGAGTTCTTTGGACTTCATAGCCTGGCTGTTATCCTAACTTTCAGAGTGAATAATGGGATCTTATATTCAGAGGTGTGTGCCTTTCTAAACGATGTCCAATCAATTTAATTTGCAACAGTTGGATTTCAAGTTCTAGACACATCTCAACGATAATCAAAGCAAACAGGATGCACCAGACCCAAATTTGGAGCACCCCAGCAAAGGCTTTGAATACTTACATAAATGAGAGAGTTCAGTTTTTGATTTTTAATTAATTTCCTAACCCTCCTGAACATATGTTTTCATTTTTTATTGTGGGTTATTGAGTGTAGATTGATGAACAAAAATTGTAAATTAAAATTAAATGTACAACACAACAAAGTGTGCAGAAAGTGAAGGAGTCTGAACATTTATATATACTGTATGTATAAACATTATATATAGCATTAATATAAATATATGCCACCTATGGAAGCCCATTGTGCCAAAAATGTAAAAAATGTCTTACTAATAGGGGAAAACATATGTTCTTGATCTTTCGCTACAGTATGGCAGATAATACAGAGCACAATTGTATATACAGCTTCCTAGAGTCATATATAATTAACAATACATTAATAACAATACATTAATTACTTTCTAGTTCAGTATCAACGATCAGGGATCAGAAACTGCTACACTGGAAATAAGGCATTGAACGCTTGTTATTTGCAGAGTATTCTCAGATACACATTCTCAAACACTCACACCAGGACAATTTATAATTCAGGTAGCCTAATTCTCAGATCTGGAAGGAAACCATTCAGGAGAAAAACCCTGCAAATATGGAGACTCAGCCCAAATTGTGACTGAGCCGTAATTTGATCATTGGTCCCTGAATACTATCTTATACTATTATTTGACACTTCTAATTAATCAGATAGTGGTAGAGTGGTCCTGTGGATATCACTGAGGTCTTTTGTATCCAGCATCCTGAAATTGAATCCTGCACCCTGTGGGGAACAGCCTGGACACAGACAGGTAGACATGATGGTTTCACCACACACACGTTTATTTACAATATTTACAGTAACATGGTGCACAATACCCAGTGCCGCAGCACCAATCACCCCTTCAGTCCTGGCCATACAACACAATGCCTTCACAGTCTCTGGTCCGCCTCCACTCCTTTCCACCGAGCTTCGTCCACTTCCACCCAACTCTTGCCATTGAATGGAGGGAGGCGGCCCCTTTTATACACCCCCGGATGGGCTCCAGGTGCTTCCTGACACTCTTCCGTCGACACTCCCCTGTGTGGCAGAAGTGCCGGCTGCGCAACCGGAAGGACTCCAGGTGTCCCTGCTCCTCTTCCCCCCAGCACTTCCGGGTGTGGCAGTGGGTATACTTTTACCACTTTTGTATGTACTTTGGGTACTCCATTTTTTCTCCTACATCTTCAAAGACATGTATGTGAGGTCTATTGGCAATTCTAATTTGACCTTGTGTGAGTGTGTGTTGGGCGAGCTTTACAAAGGACTTCCACCCTGAGCCTTGCATAATCCCTGCCACTGCAATCCTGAATTCCATTAACCAAAATTGGAATGAGTGCAAGAATTATTAATCAGAATACATTGAATTATATATTTTTTAAATTAGGATTTAGTTGTGTACATATTACATTGTGGTAATATCAGAGACAAGGTGAATTGATGTTGCTACACACCATGTAGTTGTTTTAATGGCGTGCTTTAACATGTAAACTTTGCTATAAAAATTTCACCAAATGTAAATTAAGTTTTAATTTCAATAAGCATGAGTTTTAATTCTTCTTTTGTTTTTAAGATCTTTTCTAAAGGTTTAAATCTGGATGGTTACAGTGTGTAACAATGAATGGGTTTAAATAATGTTTAGAATTTCTGCTGTTCAAGTAAATACTGTAAAATAAAAATTTCTACAAATTGTACCTGTGTATTAACTTGCTGATTCACAATATACATGAAAATGTATTTATTTTTGATTACATCAGCTAAAAACATATTTGGCAATTATTGCTGCTGTTCTCCACCTTTATAAAGTTAAACTCTAATTGTCTGGTCTGTATAGTTTGTCCTTAAAACGCCATTTAGGGAAAACACATATGCAAATTATATTATTTATAGTTGATGTTTTTGACATGTAATAAAGCTGCCTTGATAGCTCTTATTTTGTAATAGTTTTGTCACTAAATTAAATTAAAATAAATTATTTTTGTCATTTTCAATCCTCAGTTGTTTTATGGGTCTTATCGTAAAGAGGTCTATGCTGAATTTTAAGCAGCTGATAATTATGATCTATAGAGTCCTGCAGATCAGCATTACTGTCACTGATAGTACAGATGGCAACACCACACACCTCTAATTTACTGAAGCTGTCACTAAATCATTCTTTGTCAAAGATCGCTGCAGGTCTGCCACCACAATGCTTTGTACATTTGGATCTGCCATAGACTGCTGCCTAACATTTCAAGATGTTGAGGTAATAACAGACAAGAATCTTCCTTTGAGGATTCTTATACAGCTCACTGTATGAAATGGGAGTGAAAAGACAGGCAATAATAAATAACAGGTTGCAGACAACTGCAGCTTATTTATAACTAGACAACACAGTATATTTTGTTATAGGAGTAATATCAAGTAAATAATAGAAAATTTTCACACTTGCTATAAACAATCTAAACTTAGCTATTTAAGGTTGGAATTACTGTATGAACAGTTATTTTACTTAGGAAATGGATGAAAGATTGCAGACAATGATATCTTTTGGCTGTTATGTAGTTTCAATATAAATTTAGTTTAATTTTGATAGTAACAGTTAATGATTTCTACTCTGCTACTGGAAAGCACTAGCTTGTTCTCTTCAGGGAAGGGGCACAGCAGTTTTGCAGAAATTGAACCATGCTGTGGTGATGAAACAGGAGACTTAGTTCCTGATTTACCAGTCAGTCTTTCTTGTTCCCTATGATCCTCATGGTTGTGAGCTCTGAGTAGTGTAAGAATGACATTGCAGGTGCAAATGGTCGATACAAATTTTCTGTCCAGTTGCAGGGATTTCCATGATAAAACAAGGATCTTGACAATTTGGGAGGACACTGGAATGGATCTGCTTCTCTTTATTGAAGGTAACCACAGTACCGCCGCTCCCTATACGCAGAGTACGCAGTCTGCGTAGGGCACCAACTCCCAGGGGGGCACCATCCCAGCTGCTCAAAAAAATCATTTTTATATATTATAATAATAAACTGATATTAATAATATACATATAAAAATAAACAAAAATATAAACGTATATATTGCATTTTACGGTGAACGCAGAGTAGGCTAAGCATATGTGATGACGCGCGCGCCCTCACCTCTGTTACGGCTGCCTATTTGGCCAAAAATGATAATAATTGAACAATATGCCTGGTCCTGGAAAGAGACATCAACAGTCCGGCGCCGAGAAACGAAAGAAAAAAAAAGCCCAAGATGAAGCCCATGCATCACTTTCCGGTACGTTCATAATCCTGTGAAATTATGTATTTACTTTTATTTGAATAAAGTTCTATTTTGGCCCCTATAGTAGGTGTTTTTTTTATTATTTTATTTTTACTTTCGTAATATTTGGGGGAGGGGGCACAAAAGTAAATTTCTGCTTAGGGCACCCATTTGGCCAGCAGCGGCCCTGGGTAACCAGTTGAGGTATTTTGGGCATATAGTTAAGATGAACCCCTGGGTACATCCCGTGAGGGGTGTACAAGGCATAACCCATTGGGTGAAGACCTATCTATGTGTTTTTCTGTATTTTTGTCTTTTTGTATTTTTTTAGGTCTTCTAATTTTTTTTGGTTTGTTTCAATTTTAAGTTTTTTGGGTGAATTTTGTATTACCAGGAATTATTTTTGTTCTGTCTTGAAAAAAACACTGAAAGATGTTATGAGAAAGGATTGGATGAATAAGACATGGTCAGAAATGTGTGCTACTGGAATAACCAGTAAGACTAAACCAATCAAATTCCAAATGCTATCAGAAAATCAAAGTTCTTAAATAACAGTACCTTAAAAAACAGAAAACAGCAAACAAAATGAATAGTATGTATAGCTCTTTGAATCCAAACAAAATTGGCATCATGGAATAATGCAAAAAAGCTTTGGAGTTTCATAGAAAAAAATGGCATTACAACTGAATTCTCTGCCTCAGAAAGGAGGCAAACATTGTTCCAAACGAGTTCAGAAAACTCAGTAAAAATGAAAAAATGTCAATCAAAAAGTTTCTTGAGTATTTAGGACCACCCCTGCACCATGACCTACCTGCATCCACCCTGCTGCCAATTGTATAACACTTTTTATGACATGGACCCTGTGAAAAGAAAAGGTTAAATGGCCAAATTGTACTGTGGATTTTCTTGGTGATTTAAACCTTTTCCCATTTTAGCCTTTCTTTTTATTTGCCAATTTAAGATATGGCTTTTTCTTGTCTTTCCACTTTTTCCGATGACACCGTTATCAGGCACATATTTAAGGAATAAGCCACTTGAGGACTTTTAAGGTGTTTGTTTCTCACACTGCAGACTCATGTGCTTATCCTCTTGTGCAGTTGTGCATCAGAGTCTTCTGCTTTTCTGTCCTGCTTAAATGCATTTTTCCCTCCTCTCTCAAGACAGCAGTAGGGACCTTTATGAAAAATCTTGAGTTTCCTTCACAATCTGTCTCAAGAATAACCTTCATTTTACAAAACAGCATTAGACTGGCATGTTTCTTGAGGACACTGTTTTGTTTTGAACCCAGAATTGAACTTTAAGAATGCCAATATCTTTCAATCTAAGAAAAAACAATTTACTTGCTTTATTAAACAGAATAACAGGTTTCAGCTGTGTATTTGTGATAGGATTTTTTTTGTATCATTTTTACTAATTTCACAAATTATTCACATTAATACCAATAGAATAATAACAATTATAGTAGCAGAAAACAGACATAATATATATAGTATCAAATATACAGTTCAGGGGCCTCATGTATAATGGCATGTGTAGAATTCACACTAAAACATGGTGTACAGACAAAACTGGAAATGTGCATACTCACAAAAAAATCCAGATGCATGTCTGTACACCAAATTCCACACACTTCCTCTTTATAAATCCCAACAAATGTGAAATTTAACACACGTACACACGCCTACAGCCCCACCCTGACTCCTCCAAGAATTTTGCATATTTGAATATGCAAATCAATATAAATAGCACCTTCTGTTCAGTGCTTTGTTAAAAGGAAAAAAAAATATGAATTTCAGCAAATGTGAAGTGGAGGCAAGGAAAAACGTACTATTTGTTGGTTTAAGCAGTGGTATAAGCAACAAAGGAAAACTGATTGAGTGATACAGCGTGAAACTCAAAAGTTCAAGTTCAGAAAGTCACACAGTGCCTGAAATAATAAAGAAGTGGTCAGATATGAAAGTCAATGTGAAAAGGCGTGTCGGAGCCCACCATCTATTTATTCTGTTTCAGACAATATTACAAAAGCTGACCCCAATGCTGAGGACACAAATCCATGCAGTGATGGTGCTGCTGTGCACAGCACATCTTCAGGCACTGGCTGCTCACACACTTCTGCCTCGAAAACTGCTGGGCAACCATCTGGCTTTGTGCTGATGGATGCTGTTCTGGAGTCACAAAATGCAATAGTGGTTGCTGTAAAAGATGTGGCCATGTGAACTAAGGAATGAATATAAGGGCAGTACTAAATGATATTGACCACCAATTAAATGAACTGGTTAAAAATAAAGGTATTTGAATCTCTATTTTTACATTCTGCTAATTATATTCAAATAAAGGTATAACACTGTCCAATTTGGCTGTTCATTTGGTGGGTCAGGGTCAGGTTCATCATAGCGCATCTCTTCAGGCACCGGTAACCCACAATTGTGTGCCACATTATGAAGCACGCTACATGTTTGCACAATGCGACACACTTTCTGTGGACTATAGAGCAGCAGATTAACAGAGTGGAAATGCTTTCTATTTACATAAGCAAATTCATTCTTTGAAGGTGCCTTTATAGTGTAGTGTGATTCTCTGCTCATTACATGGCTCTTTGAAGTGACTCGCTATCTTTAAAAGGATTGGTTGCCTTTTGCTACACTAGTTGGAAAAAGCACTTGTGACTGTGTGGAATTGCTGTGTTTATAGGCTCTCTGCTATAGATGATGTAATGCCAGCTCATACATTTGATGTTTTATTCCTGGCTGATGTAACTTGTCCAGTGTTGTTGCAGTAGCAATGTGTGTGTAGTTGACCACTCTGATTACATTTGGAAAACCAGATATTGCTGCAAGTTGCACTTTTATGTATGCAAGTTCAACCACAGTGTAAGGAAATCTTACATATCTGGATGACAAACATTGTCAGGATTCATAACAGACACGTAGACTAAACTTCCAAAACTGTTTGTAATAGCTTCCAAAATAAGCAAAGAAGATGTCAGAAAATTAGATGTATGTATGTATGCAAAATTTGCACTAATCTAATGTGACCTAATGGGAAACAGTACTAAAGCAAAAGCAAAACTACAAACTTGCACCTTTAGAAAAAAGAAAAAGTAAGGATATTTAGCAGCCTCTGTGAAGCTGAGGGTGATGAATCCTGGGATTCTGAAAACAACCAGCAAAGTGCTCATGTAGCGCTCATTTCTTATATTCTTATATAAATATAAAATATGTACATCTATTTAAATAGCAATATTGTTTTAACAGCTAGACTCTAAATACCTGTTAACTATTCTGTTCACAAATATATCTCTTTTGTCAATGAGAAACGCGTATATACAGCACAAGACATGTGAAATTATAATACAATAGTGACAAAGTCCACAAACAACATGTAAACAACACATTTCTCATCCAGACAATATTCTATTCTTGGTTGTTACTAAATAACGTAAAAATGCTCCTAAATAAGCTGAGTAAGAGAGAGAATTGGAGCATTGTGTCATGAACATTTTCAGGGACCTTTACAATCATTATAGACTAAATTATTAGCATTAGTTTTGTTATGATTCTGACGTTTTTGAAGATGCAGAATGGATTTTTGTGTATATTTTGTACTTGTATTTTTATTTTGATTATGAGATATTTTTTATCAGTAGTTTGTGTCATTTTTTTTAACAGGGTTTCAACCATGTTCTTTATTTTTAAGAAGTTGCTAGCAACAAAGTGAAACTCCTATCACATGACAGCTGGAAGGTTGTGGTGTGTAACACCATCAATGTTACCAATATGTAAGAGGGCAGCATGTTATCTTTGGGGTCCATGCTTTTGGAATTGTGATAAAAATTGAAAAAAAAAACCTTGTGTATACTTAACACAAATTAGGGAGACAGATCTTTGCATATTATTTTGGCCTTGATTTTTGGCATTAGTTTTGGGTTCTGGTATTTTTTTGTCTTGATTAATATTCTGGGTTTTTGACAAGTGTCTGTTTTATGACTGTGATTATGTCTTCATCTTCTGGGGTCTCATGTATAACGCCGTGTGTAGAATTCACACTATAACATGCCGTACGGACAAAAGCGGAAATGTGCTTACACACAAAAAAATCCAGATGCATAAATCTGTGCGTACGCCAACTTCCACATTCTTCCACTACATAAATCCCAGTCAGCATGAAAAGTAACGCACACAATATAAATAGCCCTTCTGTTAAAAGACAATAGCAAAAGCACAGGGAAAAATAGAAGAATTTCAGTGAATACCAAGTAGAGGCAAAGAAAAACGTACTATTTGTTGGTTTAAACAGTGATATAATCAACAAAAGGAAGTTGATCGAGTGACATAGTGTGTCGGAGAAACTTGAAAGCTCAAGTTCACAAAGTCGCACAGTGCCCGAAATAAAAAAGAAGTTGTCACGTATCAAAGTCGCCGTGAAAAGGCGAGTTGTAGCCCACCATCTGTATGTCACATGAAAGCTTATTAGGGTACAGAGAAAAAAAAAAGGCACACAGTGGGAAAAAAGCACGAAATGTCAACTTTAATCTCGAAATTTCCATTTTAATCACATAGTTTATTTTGCCATTAAAGTAGAACATCATAAACTTCATCTTAAAATCATTTAATTTACTAGTTTCTCAAATCACATCATAACTAAAGTATCATGTTAAATGCTTTGTTTTGTATTTGATCTTCTATGTGCTCTATGTGTGTGAATCACTACGTGTTTCTCGGCTTTCTCTTCCTCCAACAGGACACAGAATCCATTACATTCGTAATATTACAGCTCTCTGAATAATTAAAATGCTGAGATGTATACATGATATTTTCATGATGATAGGAGTTAAAGCATGTTATTAAACATGGGAACACGGTGGCACAGTGATTGTTCATGTCTCACGCTTACTGTGCCATTTGAGACCTCCGATGAAATACTTTATTGTAGCAGTACTGTCTCTTTCAAACATACTAACCCCCAATTCCTGTCCTTACTTTTCTTTCTTCAAATACGCAATCACCACACAATCAGCTCTGTAACAGACATTAAGCCATCTGTAAGCCTAGAACGCCGATTCTTCAAAACTTTTAAGGAACATTAAAATATCTTCGTAGTATGTGTTTTATTATTCTGTACATTCAGTGTCGCGTCAGACCCAGCAAGAATACAGCGCGAGGCAGGAAAAATCCGTGAATGGAGCGCCAGATCCTTGCTAGCACAGCGACACAGTATCCTCATATGTTTAATTATTAACAATAGAGATTATTTAAATGAAGTTAAAGTTTGATCTGTATAATATAATAAACATATTTTGCTGCATTTCATCTTAAACATGATATCATCATCATATGTAAATACGTGCTTTACAAAGTGGCTCTAGTTGTGCAATATTATAACTGTATCGCAAGTTTACAGTGAGATAATTGTACTTATAAGTACAAACAGTTCTACAAGGAGCACTTGATGGAATGATTGAGTGAATTTATAGTTCTTAGGATGAAACTGTTTCTGAACCGCGAGGTCCGTACAGGAAAGGCTTTGAAGTTTTTGCCGTGTGAGAGCAGTTCAAATACGCAGTATGGCTGAGTCAGCATGTGCTTGATGCTGTATACCAATAATTCTCTGCTGTAGATCTGTGATTCCCACCTCAGATATAGTGATATAAATACTCCGAGTGATGCAGTGAGAGTAATATGGAAAAAGATGATCCGCTGTGGCAACCCCTAGCAGGAGCATCTGAAAGAAGAAAAAGAAGGTGCAGTGAGAGTAACAACGCTAAAGCAGCTATGGTATTTGGAATACTTTGGCTATTCCCTGGACTATTATGTTGTTACAGGTTAATTACAATCAGATGCATTAAACTAATAAACAATATGCAGTTAGTTTCAGTGTATATGATAAAGCCGCCTTAGGGATGTGGATCTAAAAAAGAAAGGGTAACCACGCAGGAACAGTAGCACTGCTTTGACGCTGGGTGCCACCAGTTCGGAAAACCGGGCAGAGAACTTGCGTATGCCAGGGTTGGAGCTACCGTGGAAATGTGCGTGGCTTTACGCCAAGTTTAGGTTTTATACATCGAGATTTGAGCGTGGAAACGTTCGCACGTAACATTTTTGTGTGTACGCACCATTTATACATGAGGCCCCTGAGTCTTGCTTTAAACAATTGCTGTTGTAACTTCATGTTAACAGATCTAACATTAGAGTTTTTCTTTTAGTTATCTATTTTTATGAAATCATCATGACACCATTTTGTGGCTGTACTTTTCTCATGGTATTAGCCATTTTGTTTTTATTTTTCATGGAGACAGCCATGTTGCTTATGCTCACAATATCCATTGCTGGTCATGTGTGTGACTTTATATGGGAGTAGTACATGATTTATTTTCCAAATAGCCATTATATACGATGGTAATGGGCATGGCAGACCTGTTCAAGCTTTGTGTATTCACAAACAAAATCCTGCTTCAATTAGTTATTTAGAAAATGGACATTAACTTAATAGGACCTTGGCTTTGTTTCTAGAGACACAAAGTTTTGTGTTCTGTTTTGACAATCACTTTCTATTGCATTTATTTTTTTTTGTGTGTTTTGCCATTTTTTTGATTTGCCCCTGTACTAATTCTGACATCTCCTGGTAACATTTACCTGTGGTTCTTTCAGACATGTCACCAAGTTTTTATTGTGAGTGTTAAAAAGAGACATGGTTAAGATTCTTATTTGGTTAGTTCGTTGTTCTTACTTTTTAAATTCAGGAATTCCCTGAAAGAACAGGAAGTCTCAATCAATCACCTTGCCACCCTTCGTAAACAAATGATTAGCACCATCACATGTACACAATCCAAGATACATGTGCAGGCATTGGAGAGCAACATGTAGGAACAGGACATGACATATGCATACTTATGAGGCACAGCCACAGTAGTGACCAGACACATGAAACTTCTGCACTCAAGAAAACCAAAAGTACAAAATGGAAGTACCTAAAAATAATTTTACAATAATGTAACTGTCATAACTGTAAAAGTATAAGAAAATTATAAAAATTAAAATTTATGTAATGTCTTTCTGAGAAAGGTAAAGTAACTTAAGTAAGCTACAGATGAGACAATGAAGGGGAGGAGAGTAACATGTTTGTTTATAGTAAATTTAAAAAAACAACAACAAAAACAACATTTATTTATATAGCACATTTTCATACAAAAAGTAGCTCAAAGTGCTTTACATAATGAAGAAAAGAAAAATAAAAGACAAAATAAGAAATTAAAATAAGACAACATTAGTTAACATAGAAAAGTAGTAGGGTCCGATGGCCAGGGTGGACAGAAAAAACAAAAAAAAACTCCAGACGGCTGGAGAAAAAAATAAAATCTGTAGGGGTTTGAGGCCACGAGACCGCCGAGTCCCCTCTGGGCATTCTACCTAACATAAATGAAATAGTCCTCTTTGTAGTTAGGGTTCTCACTGAGTCACTTAATGCTGATGGTCATACAGACTTCTGGCTTTTAATCCATCCATCATTGTTGGAACATCACGGTGCTTTGAGTAGATGGTGGTGGCAAGGACACCGGAAAAGGAAACAGAAGAGAGAGTAGGGGTTGGTACAGATTTTAGAGCCACCATGAATAGTTATTATAATGAATTGGATATACAGAGTATCAGGATTTAAATTACAGTGAAGGTATGAGAAGGCCATGTTAAAGTAATGTGTTTTCAGCAGTTTTTTAAAGTGCTCCACTGTATTAGCCTGGCGAATTCCTATTGGCAGGCTATTCCAGATTTTAGGTGCATAACAGCAGAAGGCCGCCTCACCACTTCTTTTAACTTTTGCTCTTGGAATTCTAAGGAGACACTCATTTGAGGATCTGAGGTTACGATTTGGAATATAAAGTTTCAGACATTCCGATATATAAGATGGGGCGAGATTATTTAAGGCTTTATAAACTATAAGCAGAATTTTAAAGTCAATCCTGAATGACACAGGTATCCAGTGTAGTGACATCAAAACTGGAGAAATATGCTCAGATTTTCTTTTCCTGGTTAGGATTCTAGCAGCTGCATTCTGCACTAGTTGCAAACGATTTATGTCTTTTTTGGGTAGTCCTGAGAGGAGTGCGTTACAGTAATCTAGTCGACTGAAAACAAAAGCGTGAACTAATTTCTCAGCATCTATCAATGATATAAGAGGTCTAACTTTTGCTATATTTCTTAAGTGAAAAAAATTGCTGTCCTAGTGATCTGATTAATATGCGATTTAAAATTTAGATTACAGTCAACAGTTACCCCTAAGCTTTTTACCTTCGTCTTGACTTTTAATCCTAATGTATCCAGTTTATTTCTAATAGCCTCATTGTATCCAATATTGCCAATCACTAAGATTTCAGTTTTCTCTTTATTTAACTTGGGAAAGTTACTATTCATCCATTCTGAGATACAAGTTAGACATTGTGTTAGTGAATCAAGAGAATTGGGGTCATCAGGAGCTATTGATAAATACAGCTGTGTGTCATCAGCATAACTGTGGTAGCTCACGTTGTGCCCTGAGATAATCTGACCTAACGGAAGCATGTAGATCGAAAAGAGCAGCGGACCCAGGATAGAGCCTTGTGGAACACCATATAGGATATCATGTGTCTTTGAGTTGTAATTACCACAACTAACAAAGAATTTTCTCCCTGCCAGGTAGGATTCAAACCAATTTAAGACACTGCCAGAGAGGCCCACCGACTGACTAAGGCGATTCTTAAGAATATTATGATCAATGGTGTCAAATGCGGCACTCAGATCTAACAGGATGAGAACAGATAAATGGCCTTTGTCTGCATTTACCCGCAAGTCATTTACTACTTTAACAAGTGCAGTTTCTGTGCTATAATTTGTTCTAAAACCTGACTGAAATTTATCAAGAATAGCATGTTTATTGAGGTGGTCATTTAACTGCATAATGACTGCCTTCTCTAGAATGGCAGGTTGGAGATGGGTCTAAAATTTTCAAGAGCAGAGGGGTCGAGATTATTTTTCTTAAGTAGGAGTTTAACTACAGCAGTCTTAAGACAGTCTGGGAAGACCCCCGTATCTAATGACGAATTTACTATGTCAACAACATTATCAATTAGCACACCCGATACTTCTTTGAAAAAATTTGTTGGTATTGGGTCAAGGATGCAGGTGGAGGGTTTCAGTTGAAAAATTATTTTATGTAAATCGGGTAAATCTATCCTAGTGAAAGAGTTTAATTTGTTTATAACGGAATGCTGGGGTTTAGGAGGATCTTTAGTGTTGGGGAGATATACTATGTTATTTCTAATATCATTAATTTTTTGATTGAAAAATACAGCAATAGCCTCACAGGTTTTACTGGAAGTACTTAAGAGGCATTCCTTTGAGTTACTTGGGTTTAACAGACGATCAATCGTCAAGAATAAGACTCTGGGATTACTAGCATTGTTATTTATAATCTTAGAGGAATAACAGCGCCTCTCAAGACGGACTGTGTTATTGTATTCTGTTATTTTAACTTTTAATATTTCATAGTGGAAAAAAGAGAAACATTTGGAACACACTTGCATTAAGAAAGAAATTGTGGTGAATCATACGTGGTCTGATGCTGGGCCTGTAACCAGAGATGCTATTATCTTAATTGTCAGCAGCGATACCACCTGTGCTTCAGGACAGGTCATCCACCTCTAAGCATGTTTGGGCCTGGCCAGTAGTTGGATGGGAGACCTTTTAGGAAAAACCTTGGGTTGCTGCTGGAAGAGGTGTTGGTAAGGCCAGCAGGGGCACTTATCGTGAGGTCTAAATGTGGATCCCAATGCCCCAGTGCAGTGACGGGGACACTGAACTGTAAATATGTTGCTATCCTTTGGATGAGGCATAAAACCAAGGTCCTTACTTTCTGTGGTCATTAAAGAACCCTGGTCATCTTTCAAAAGGAGTAGGGTCTATCTCGATGTCCTGGCTAAACTGCCCATCACGGCCCCATTCATTCTGGCCCCCTAATCATCCCATGTCCTTAACTAGCTAACTATCTCTCTTATGCCTTCAGCACTTAATAGCTAATGTGTGGTGAGCATACTGGCGCAATAATGTTTGGCATCACATCATCCAGGTTGGTACTATACATTGGTGGTGGTTAAAGTGGTTCTCCTCTGTCTACATAAAGCACTTTGAGTAGCAAGAAAAGCACTATATAAATATAATTAATTATTTTTATTTATTATTATTATTATTGTTATTATTACTACTACTACTATTAATTGACTTTAATTCCATATCAAGACTAGGGGGAGCAGCTTCCTCAAAATATAAGTGATGCTAAGAACCACAACAACCTGCAAAGAAGAGAAAGAAAAAGTAAAAGGTTGCAATAGACCATAAAAATTAAATAAGAACAACCATGCCAAAAAATCAGTACACCAACTACATTTGATAAGCAAAAAGACTCAATATAGAGAGACTGTTCTAACAAAGAAACAGAATGTCTGTTCATGTTATTAATTAGCATCCTTGGGGGGGTTGGTGTACTTCCTAGTGTATGAATGTGTATAAATTGAAAAGGATACATGGGGTGAACAAAAATAAGAATAACGGCAAGGAAAAACAAGTCATTTAAACATGTCACCAATAATTCTAATTTTTTTTTTCACCAGAAGTTACTTAAGAAAATGTAATCACTATTACAACAAATTCAAGTGTGTCTTATTCAGTGACAAGTGCGTCATACATCTTTATATGCATATGTGATATATTTCTAATTCTTTGTATTTTTCTGTTACAGTTTCTACAGTACCATGTCTCACAGTCATCTTTATTGCACTCTGCTATACTGTGAACTTTGTAGAAGACATAAACATAATTTACCTTAAATACATAGTTAATTATTTAGGATAAGAAAACACAACCATTATAAGAAGCATAGTCTCCAAATGGAAGCAGATGAAAGAAAAAGGAAAGTTGTGTAAATTAATAAGAAGGAACTAATTAGATCTAATTTTCATTTGGAAAGAGTGGATGCCCTGTAAGTAAAGAAACGCAAAGAAAGTGCAGAAAATGAAGGCAGATTCCCACCTGGTAACAGGCTTCTGCAGGATTATTTACTAGAAGTAATTGCTTTGCCTGATCAGTCAACAAAATCTGTAGTGGCAGTTTGTGATTCATTCTTGATTTCTGCTCCCACAGATGCAACAATACCTACACACTTAGCATTTTATTTGTACTCTGCTGCTACAAAGTAATGTTTTCATTTACCAACTAACACCAATTCAAAATGAGTTGTATAATTTGTAATCTAAAAGCAAAAAAATGTACACTTTCAGAGTTGAAACTCCTTAAGATTTTAACTTGAGACAAAATGTTATGTGAATTGCTTTCTAACAAGAAGACACACACATATATAGATTTATGTTATGCCTGCAAAAAAGATGTCAGAGCTGCTTTGGGACACGTATTCAAAAGTAACCATGTCTACATTAGGCATAACCTTGCAATCTCCCACCGCTTACTTCATTATTTTCCTGTCTCTCATGGTAATATGTTGTTTTTGTGTGAGCAAACTCCTGTGGAAGTACTGCATATGCTAATATCTGATTCAACATGTATATACATGGGAAAATCTGAGTGTATCTATTATACAGTAAGTAATATTTTGAATATGTAAGCCACAAAAAGAAAGATGACTGAAATGTTTATATGTAAGAGGCAAATAACAAAATATACATTGGAAAATCTACTTGAAGTAGAATGCCACTCAAAATTATAATTTTACTTTTATTAGTTCTGATGCCTAATGTGGCGTTAAGCATTAAAAAAGGAGACTCAAATTTAAAGGGAATGCAAAGTTAAACTCATGAATGTTCATGTGAAAATATGATAAATATTCACGTACAGTAATTGCTAGAATTTGCATTGATGTTACAACCAGAACATGCGTAAAAAACAACATTAGAATACAAAACAATATTTAATATTCAAACTGGCCATTAGATATCATTACGCAACAACCAAAGGTGATGTAATACACCATACACAGCCAAAATCACTACAGTAGACTCCATGCCTTACTCAGTGCATACAGTGAAGAGTTAAGCTTGTGGAGACAGATGTGAAGCCAAGGGGACTCCACATTTTGACTGACTAGGATGATCATTTTAGAGAAGAACCTATCAAGATTATGATCATTCATTTTCAGTGAACTATACCATTTTCTTGTTGGTAGCAATTGAAAGAGTTGTTTCCATACATGAAACCTAAGATATTTACAGGACCATAATGGATTATATTTCCATGCCTACAATCTTCTTGAATGACCAAACATCCCTTTGCAGATTTTGTTTTGTCTGAACAGATTCATTGCCAAGCTGAGGAGGATGTAAAGAGGTGTCCCTTCTTAAGCTAAAGGTGTAAAAATATTTTTTTCTTGGGTTTTCTGTGTAAAAAATTAATAATTACATTGCCATATAAACTATAGGAAGTAGTTGTTTCCAAAGAAAGCTTTTGCTTACAAATTTGAAATAATAACAAGTACTTTTTGATGTAATGATCTTTAGTAAACTTATGTTCATTTAAATTTTGTTTTTCTTTATTTTAAACAAGAGATGGAAAGCACCAAGAAGGGGAAGACAAAATCATAGATGAGCAGAGAGATGAGGAGTTGAAAGAAAAACAGAAAGTTGCAGAACATCACACCCCAGAAACAGAGAGATTTAGTGTTCAAATCAGAGAGTCTGATACTAATGTGGGATTTTCCCCCCTAACTTGTACTACCACAAGTATTTGTTTTGGTTCAAAGTGGTTCCACAGTAGGATATTGCTACAGACCCCCATCTTATATAGGTGGAGTGTGGTGATGTCTGCTATGCATGGATAATTATTTTTGTGTATTGTATGCTTTATTATTGATTTTGAATGATCATTTTTATAGTATACTGTATATTCTCCATTATGTTTAAATGTATGTACTGCATATTTAAACATGATTTCTTTCCTTGTGATTTGTGGATAAAGCCCCAAGAGGCAGAGCCAACCTGACGGCTCTCCTTTCTGAGCCCTCACTCTGGCTATTTAAGGCCACAGATAAATGAGCTCAGATTTATTTTCTTTGGATTTTCTGCTTTCTTGAATTATTTTGCTGCTGTCCCTGGTTTTTGCGAGACATGGACGCTATCCAGTGACCTGAGACGAAGACTGGACTCCTTTGTTACTGTGTCTCTTTGGAGAATCCTTGGGTACCGTTGGTTTGACTTTGTGTCGAATGAGCAGTCGCTAATGGAGTCCCGAATGACGCACATTACCTGCATTGTGAGGGAGTGTAAGTTACAGCACTACGGCCATGTGGCGCGTTTCCCCGAGGGTGATCCGGCTCGTAAGATCCTCATTGTTGGGGACCCGAGTGGCTGGACCAGGCCAAGGGGTCGCCCACGTAACACCTGGCTGCAACAGATAGAGGGTAATTTTTCGGAGGGTGGGACTGGACCACGTATCTGCCTGGGGGGTTGCAAACTGGGATCCCGAGTTGTTTCGTCGTGTAGTGGGTTTGGCAACGCACTGTCCCAGTGCATGCTCCCCAACTTGACTTGTCCCTGGTTTACTCTTCCACATTGTGGGTTTGGACTGGTTTGCTGTAGATTGTATTTTGGGCAACTCCTTTTTCCTATTTTTGCTCTAATGAGCATTATGCTTGTATTTTTTTTTTCAAATAAATCCTTTATTTGTAAATTTTCTTTGTTGCCCTCTTTGTGCAAAAGCTGGACGTTGGTGGCAACCCTCTTGCTTGTGAGGCTTTCACTATATTTTTGGGCATTTCTTGTTGCTTTGCCATCTCACTTGCAGTTAGCAGTTTTCAGGTTAGCTGCATTTGGGGTTATTCTCCTTGGACAGGTTGGTTATGTTATGGTCCAACCTTTATTGTCTTTGTAGGGGTCTTAACACTTATTTTGCTATGTTAGGGACTCCTAATCACAACAGTATTGTATATCACATAACTTCCTAGTCATATGACTGGCAACAGTTTCTACCAAAAATGTGGCTTTCAGAAAACACCATTGAATAGTGGCCACTGCAGCAGAAAACTATCTAAGATACAGCTGTGGTGACATTACAATAAAAAATAAAAAAAAACAATAAAAAATACATATGAAAACTTCAAAAACAGCTATAACACAGAATTAATTCACATGACAGAAAAAAATATGGCAACTTTTCGAGTCAGTGAGTGGATAACATATTTCTTCTAAACCTTTATTTTTACCCATTTGGTTAAATTACAAGTCTTCATTAATTGAAAGTATTCTTTTTCCGCTGATAAGAAAGTGGCTAAAGCAAAAGCCTAAAGATAAGCTTTTGATTTAAAAGGATATGAGTAAAAAATCAATGTTCCTTATATACCAGGTCTATGAAAAGCTGCTGCATTTTCACTTTTTAATTTAGAGTACTGCTATCAATGAATCAAACAGACATTTTTTTGATTGCCAAATGAAGTATTTAAAATACAGTATATAATAATAATGAGTAGAATATCTCAAAGGTTTTCATCTTCAGGTTTCCTCTATAAGACTAATGTTGCAGTGGTTCTTGACGAGCATTATTAGTAATCTAATAATATGTTATAAGCCATAGTAAGAGAAATGAAGGCTGCCAACAATGAAGTGCAAATTAAAACAACACACCACTTTGATATTTAGTAGTGTCCATTTTACCTGCATAACTTGAAGGGAGACCAACAACAGCTCCCCAAACCTGGACATGCAGTATACATGTGGTACAACTCAAGCCTTCTACACCGGTAAGTACAGTTAGTTAAAAAGGTAAATGGCATGAAGGTGAACAATCTGTTTTGGTTTAAATTAAAATGCTTAAATAGGGCCAAATGCCTAAATGGGCAATAGCAAAAAAGGCTAAGGGCAACCGCCAAAACTCCAGACCCAAATTAACAAAATTTGTTGATTTATTTTATTAAATTATAAAAAAAGCAAAAAACAAAAGGATACAAAATCTCTCCTGCAAGAAATACAGGATTAAAAAAATTGCAAATCCAAAAATATAAAATTAAAAGTAAAAAAAAAAAAAAATTATCAAAGGATACAAAAGTATAAAACAATACAAAAGGTAATCCAAATTATTAACAAAACCATGACAAACTATGACAACAAAGAGCAAGATCAAACGTCAAAAGCCAAAAGACAGCTGGCCACATGACACACAATGGTCACGGCTGCTTAAATCCTGGGCTCCTTGACCTTGCTTTTAACTTCTTTCTATCCAGGATGTGCCTAAATGTCTGTTCATGTAATGTTTGTAGTTCATTGGGATGTCATTGCTCATACTGTTCTGAACATGTGCCTATTACATTTACCAGCTTTGGTTTTATTTGTTTTGTCCTGGCAGTTACTTTACATGCTATTGCTAATATTGAGGCATTGTCTGTTGTCCTTGTTTGGAATGAGAGGATGGAATCTGTGTGTTGGACTGGATAGCAGAATATTTCTTTAGACATTCCTGTTATTTTAGACCTGTTTAAAAATTTTTTGGTTGCAACATTAATTGTACAAATCTTCTTTCTTGCCACATAATATTTATCCCAGCAAGCGTGCTTACTTTCATTGATCCCAGTTAATAACTGCTTTAGATATCTTGAGTTGAACATTTTTACACCAATTAGCATAGCAGCTTCTCTAATGACCATTGCATATTTAATGAAGTCAATCCTTTTAACTCATCCTAAACCAAAATACTTTTCAATCTAGTACAGCTGTGAATAAAATAAACATAGCACCATGCCTTAATTTTTTTTTAAATCCCTGATTCCATTTACTGTCCTTTCCTATAACTGGACATTAGGTGCCTTATTTCCAAATTTTTTATGCAATGGCAAAAGAAGAAATCTTTCAGAAGTCTGATGCAAGGTCTTTCTTCCTGATATGGAATACTATCACCCCATTTCATCCTTCTTCAGATCTGGGCCTTACTATCCTTACCCTCCCCTCTTTTCCTCTGCTATGGGCACATATTGCTCCTCACTGTCTGGCGGTGACACTCTTTGCACCACTGAAGCCTAAGTCCTATAATCTTTCTCTTGGGCTTATCATCTCCTGGTCCCTTCACATTTGTTATTATGTGCAAAGACATTGGTGCAGTAGTGAAACAGCATATTTGCACCTCTGTTTTTTATAACAATACCCTTAACATTGGTGGCTATCCATTTTTTATCCTGTTTGGTAGGCTGCAAGAATTGTTGCACTTGTTGACCTATTTAATGATGCTCAGCTAATGTTGTTATAGTCTCTTCAATCTCATTTTTCACATTTTTCCTTATCCTTTTTTATTTAAAAATTGTTCATTACTAAGAACATTAAGTATCTCTCTTTCCTCTGCTTTGCCTGCTCATCCTCTTGACTGTCTACCTCGTTCTTTCTCCCTGTCCAGTCCTCAGCCTCTATACTCTGTTGTGTAATTCTTCTAATAAACCTCTCCATTTAACTTCAGTTTGCCTCAGGTACCACTCTCTTTCTTCTCCTCCTCTTGATTAGCTGAGGATATTTCATAATGTAAAACTCTATTTCCAAAATCCAAATAATCAACAAATCCAATTAAAGCTCCTTCACAGACATTACCCTACTGCCAGTCATCAGGGATTTGGCTTTGTTATAAATCTTCTGTATAGTTTTGTTTAACTTGCTGTGTTAGAAATACTCAGTAAACAATTGATCACAGAAAACAGCAAAAACACTGAAAAACGCAGGGAAGAGCAAAAGGGCGCTGTTAGTTAATGCAGCAGCAAGGAACTTTTGTAATCAGGTTATTTTAACAGAACACTTCAAGTGACACTTGAAGTCTCCAATTGATGGCTGATGGGAAAAGGAACAAGGAAAAAGTTACAATACTAGAGAGTGGGGGAGAATTACAAAATGTGAAAAATACCAAAATCAAAATAATTTTTGTAACAGTATTATTTCTTACTACCAGAAACAAAAAAAAAGGATTCTAAAATTATTTCATAGTCAAGCCAGGGTTGAGTAATAAAACTGAATCATAAGGATGGCCCTTAACTACATGACAGGGGGCTAACCTGTCAAAGATTTCTTTCAAAAATGGTTGTTGACTTACAGACAGTGATCACATTGCTTTTTTTTTCTAAAGTACTACGGCATAGTTGCTATTTTTTATTTTGAGACCATTGTAAATTTATTTGGTCTATAAGTCATTTTTTCTTATAGCCAAATATGGTTTAGGATGTCAGAGAATACACATTTATTATTTTCCATATATTTTGTCTTTGGAACAATGCTCATTTTCACTAACATTGTTTATTATTTTCCATGTTATCATCTTTGGACCTGTTGCTGGGATATGGCTGCCTGTTGGTGGCCACCCGTTTGTGGAGGTCACAATCAAGTGGTGTCATCTATGGAATGGTCTGCCTGCTACTATAAGAGTTGCCCCTTCGGTCTCAGCTTTAAAATCCCGGCTGAAGACGCACTACTTCAGTTTAGCATGTCCTGACAAGAGCTGCTGATTAAGTGTACAGACTGCCTCTCTGTTGTTAGTTATTAGCATTAAAACATAAGTAACATGATAGTTATAATTGGATACTAACCCTCATCTATTCTGTTTCTCTTCTCGGTACTCAAAAGCGGCTCTTGGTGCCACGGCCCACCTGCCAAATTGTTTTGCCTTCCTAAGGTAAACTCATCCCTGATGGAGGATCGCAGGAATCGTGGGGTAGAGGGGTCTTTTCATCAGATTGTTTCAGCTGTGGAATGGCCAAATGGGGGAGGCAGCTTGATGGTTGAGGTCTCCAGGACTCTAAACAAATCCAAATCATATTATGTGATATGATCTACTGTTAAATTCTGGTCCGCAGTTGTAAAATTTTTATTTTTATACTGTATTGAGGATTTGTTTGATTTTGTGTATTGTATTGTATTGACCCCCTTCTTTTTGACACCCACTGCACGCCCAACCTACCTGGAAAGAGGTCTCTTTTTGAACTGCCTTTCCTAAGGTTTCTTCCATTTTTTTCCCTACAAGGGTTTTTTTTGGGAGTTTTTCCTTGTCTTCTTAGAGAGTCAAGGCTGGGGGCTGTCAAGAGACAAAAATAAATTGTATTGTATTATATTGTATCTAAGTGAGGATGCAAACACTGACACCCCTACCGTGTGTATTCCAGGGTCCAACATTTTGTTTCAAAGCTTTTCTAGGATGTTTGTTTATTCCTTAAGCATTTTTGGCTTGGATCCTTTTTGCTCTTCAAACTTACGGACTATGACTTGTGGCTAATGCTTTGGTTTTGATGATTTTTTTTTCTTGACTTCCAAGTTTTGGCCTTGACTTTGGTATTTGTCTAATTTATCTTATTTTTAATCACCCCAATGGCTTGCATCTCCTTGCTTTACAAACGCACTCAGCCTTGTTTTCTGTTGCCTTCAAACTCAAAGTGTCACATCACTTCCACTTCAATAGCAGTTGGATAAAACAATAATTCATGTTTTACATTTTACAGTGCATTAATAAACTTGTAGTCATTGCTGATAGGATAGGCTCTGGCACACACAACTCTGAACTGGATTGAGTGGGGTTGTCAAAGTTCTGTTATGCTATATTATGTGTGATGGCAGAACAAAAACAAAACAGAAAAGGTAGCTTTGCCAATTAGAAAAGCAGGATGTTATTCCATTGATGTGTAATATTTTAAAGTTTGAGGTAATCCACGGATAGAAATATTCACTACCTTGCAAGTTTCAGGTACAAAGTTTTTGAATAGCAAAATGTAAAAAATAAGGAATTTTAGGCCACATGTCACAGATTTGAAAAAGGAGCATAGGTCTGTAATTATAAACTCTGGCAAGCTTCAATAATTTGAAATTAGAATGTATGCCTTCAATGGACTGACGCATCATGGAAACTTGATGCAAAAACAGCAAAAAATAACATTAAAAAATATGACTTGCTCTAGAAACAACATACAAAGAAACAAAACCTGAAAATCCAATCCTTGATGTCCAAAATCCCCCAAAAACATACATCTGAAGAGCTCTTACAATTTTTAAAAATCTAATTATTAATGTCTAAATCATAGCAGAAAAACAAAAGTTGACAATGCTTGTGACAGGATGATGTCTGAATATTTAAGGATCACTGAGCACAAGGTAACAGGCTCTGATCCAGAACGTATCTACAGACCCCTTCTACTTTTTTCACCTGCATTGATATTAGGTTTTAAAATTCTGCTTGATCATCACTTAGCACTCTCACCAGGAGCTGAGGTCTTTACAGACAAACACACAATTGAAAGAATTTCAGTCAAATAATGATTTTGCCCCAAGCTAAACAACCTTCTATTAAATTATACTATTAGGCACTATGTGGCAGTAACTGTGATGTTCAGATATCTTGGAAATATGTGGTTAAAGGTGAATACATGAACAAGTAAATAAACACCTGAAGGAAATCTTAGTTTTATGTGCATTATCTTATATATAATTCTAAAACAGTACTTACAATTATGTTGGAATCCAAACTATATTTTCTATTGTTCTGTTTTTTTGTGAAGCATTTTTTAGAGAATGGAGTCTATACAGTAGTTCACCTGTATTCTTGGGGGAAACATTCTATACCCCATCCATATAATACCAAACCCTATATATACAGTCAACCCATGGTGGTTACATTCCTGAAAACTTCAAACTTCCAAAACTGAAGATACATTGATCCTATGGGAAAAGGGTGGTTAAGTTACTGCAGGATGCTGGCTTGTGGGCTGCCGGGCTGAGATGGGGTCAGGCAAACATTCCAGCCCTCTGCCCTTGTTCCTCAAGGCTCCATAAGGGACATGGACTCAGTGGAAGGAACTTGCACTTCCTTGGAATTCCTTGTTCATGGGGAACAATTGCAAGTCTGCCTGCATCATGACTTACTCACACCATTCGGTGCCAGGTAGGCACATGTTGATCCACCCAGTGCACAGCCTGCAGATAGACCCCAGAGATCTAAGGGCATCACATACCTGTTATTGCTACTGAATGAGAGGTCTCTCTGAATTTTTTTTATACCCTGCATGGCCATGAATAGGCACAAGTAAACTACTGGTGTCATGGGTTACACTTTTGTAGAGACGGAAAAGCAAATTCATGGCAAGGTTTTACTGTATTACTCAAAATGTAAGTTATATTTATAACGATACTGCAAGCGTGGATAACTTTTACACCGTGGATGCTGTAGAATGACTAACAGTGGGAGGCTGGCTGGGTGGTTGGAGTGGATGATATCAAAAAGAGTGGGCAGCAGTCAGGTGCACTGTTAATTCAGTTTTATGAATTTTTTAATCTTTTTTCAGTATTTTCACATCACAGGTGAGATTGAGAATCCGTAGTTGAAGGAGAGAACACTATAATGGCATAAACTGCTGATAAACAGTCCATCATATGACACAACTAAGACTTTTTTATTGAACAAGAAACAAGATTAACTCAATAACACTTTCTGAAAGTGTATATTATATATAAAGCTATTTGCAATTTTTTTCTGACATTAGTTAAAATAATTAGTAGTGGTGACTAGCAAAATTTACTAAAACAGTGAATTTGCTGGATTTTTTTTCTTCACTAATTATTTTTCTGGAAATTCACTGTGCTGCCAGTTTAGAATTTTTTTCCCATGCCCAGGCAAGTGTGACCTCACGGATTTGTAGCATCCAATGTTGGATGGGACTGTCCCCCGAAAATACAAATCTGATCCTAGTAGTGAACAGTATGCCAGATCAAAAGAAATACTAAATGAAATTCTTCACGTGGTATGAATTTAAAAAGAGCAGTTTTACTCTGAGCTAAAAAATTACCGGAAGTTGTGAATACGTTTAAATGCAAGAGGTACACACTGAAGGAAACTGAAACTTGCTCAGTGAATTCATGTCTTAAAAGTAATGTCTTTTTTATGGACTAGTATATAACCAGTGTGTAATATGTGAGCCTACCTCTATAATATTATTAACCTGACTGCTGTGCAGTTGATGCAAACATGAATCCACATGCTTTAGTGCTGCATTTATTTGGTAGCATCCTCTACTGATTCAGCACCTTAACATGGCAGAGTGATTTATGTGATAAATAATCCCCTGAGTGATGATGTCAGGAATCATGTACTCTGGTAGGGCCACCAATGGCAGTAGAGTCAGAGGTGAGGTCAACCACCTTCCCGTCCCACAAAGAGTCCCAACAAAGTGGTGCAACTTCCTGCCATCCCTCATCACCCTGCACACGGCTTGCAAAGTGGCTTCCCAACAGGAAGTGAAGCAGTGTGATTGAGCTGCTTTAGCAGCCTCTTCAATATCTGGATGCCCTCCAATTCTGGTGTATTTGTACTTGTAAACCATACTCACAAGATTTTAGTCTGTTCTGTTAATATAAATAAGAAGTGTTAGTAGTCAAAGCAAAGATTCCCTGAGGAGCTCCACTGATGACTTCACCTCATGTGCAGCATTCTTCGTTTATTTATTCTTGTTTCATGCCCACTAACCACTCACAATCTATTTAATAAGTTATCACTAATGTCAGTGGTCTCAAGTGTAAGGTGTATTCTCCATGTGTTGTATTATTTTGTGAAGGTAAGTAAACTAACGTCGTGTGCATGCGAAATGGGGACATCTTAAGTGCTCTAGCAATGGTATTTCCCCACTGTTCCATGGTTTGGTGCTGTGTACTGACACCTTTTCTCTTCTTCTTTTGCAGGCTGGAGAATTGACAGCTTTAACATCAATGACGTTACTTCCAGTGTTCATCTACCTGGACCTGTCTCTTAAAAGAGAAGGCATCGCCATCTTGGGTTGTTGTCTGTTATGTCTGTTTTTTCAATGCTGTTTGTACAAAGTGTTTTCTTCACATTCAATTATATGGGGTTTGTTTTTCGAGTGCCCCAAAACTTTGTGTCTCAGTCTCTCTCTCTCTTACATATGCTATATATTTTGCTTTCTCATGTTCAAAAAACGTATATTTATCATGAGATGATCTGAAATTTTTAAACCCATGGCAGATGTTACTTAAAACATTTCATTACACTTAAATCAATTTTAGTTTCGAAAAAAGTTGCAACCTAGTGTGGTAGCAATAGAAAACATGCCAGTCTAAAAGCACATTCACGCAGAAACACTCACACTTGCTCTTCATAGAGCAACATATCAGCCTAAACTGCATATATTTGAAATGTGTGAGAAAACTGGAATATAAAGAGAGACATCCCTGTGGACACAAGTATAACATGCTTGCTTCACACAGAATTAACACTTTGATTTCTTGACCTGTAAAGCACCAGCACTGTATGGTTTTCATTTCAGTAGCAGTTATGCTTATTGTGAGGATTGTTGATTTGCTTCTACTATACTTTTTCTTTTGTTATAATTTCAAAATGCATTTAAGCAGAAGATATTGGGAACTAAATCTCATTCTTGCAAGATCTTTACAAAACACACTGCATGTGAATATTGTAAAAATAATTGTAATTCTTAAAAACAATACAGCAGTGGAAAGAGGGAAGAAAATAATGTCAAACAATATATATTACTTCTTCAATAATAAGTGACTATTCTTAAATGCATGTTTACAAATATTAAATTACTGTGTGGTGATTTTCAATTTATATTTTTCTGTTATAACTGTATTCTTTAAGGTTTGGCATTTTAGCTATTTATAATGGACAGATAAATTTTACAGTAGCTTTTGTTCAATCTTATATTTTGTGTATTGCTTTTTTGGCTTTTACATTAGTTTAAAATGTGAACCTTTTGTCAGCTTTTTAAAAGGGGTTAATATTTATTTACTTTAAATATTTATTTATGATCTCCAAAAATAAGAAAATCCTTTTAGTAAAAAAAAAAAAATTAAAAATCATTCCTTTGCACTGCTTAAAATGCTTAAATGCTTTGCAAACAGGTGATATAATTTTAATATTGCCTCACCTGACGTATATGCTGTACGCCTGCCCGTGTACTATGGTTATGTGGTTTTGTTATTGCTTTTCTGCAAGGGCTAATCGAATATGGTGTCTTATCCACAATTGCCTCTAGGACTATTATGATGGAATTTTTGTGAGCATTTTCCAATTTATCTTGAACACGAAACTGACAAGATTATGACCTACATGTGGCACATTACATTTCTTACTATAAAATTTAATTTTTCATGTATATCTCAAGTCCACAATCAATTTCTGCACTGTGTATTATATATACATTTTTGGCACTGTATGATTTGAAAATCTGTTCCTATGAGCAACTGGGTTGAGATTAAAAACAACCATTTTAAATTGCTTCACCTCCATGTCATTTGTAACGTGCAGAATGAGATGTAATTCTCTGTCATTTGATTAATGACCACACGAACAAATAATGATATCACACCACTTCTGAAAGGAACACCAGTCAAATGCTTGTGTAATTGCATTAGGCTGGGTCCTTTTGTTTTGTTAAGACAGCACATTTTCTAACTTCACATACTTTAAGAAAGGCAGTGTGTGAGGAAAATGAAGGTCATGTCCATCCGAATTATTTGAACACTTTCTGAATCTATTTTCCAAGGCTACAATAGGTCAACCAGCAAAAGCCAGTCAACTCAGATGTCTGAAATAGCTTTCCATTCAAAGGTACTGCTCATGTAATAGATGACCTGAAAAATAAACACGCCATGGCCACTTGCTAATCTGGAAGTCTCTTGAGAATTTCATTATTAACTTTCTTTGTTTGACCTACAAGTACTGACTAAACCACTTTCTTTTGCTGGCAAGAGCAGTCATAGGAATTTCATTACAAACAGGCACTGCTCAGCTTGCAATATTAAGAAATACTGCTAAGTAATGCACCTTATAGTAACGACACACAAGGTAACATCTATTAAAGGGTCAGACGTTACATTTTGTGAATTTACTTTGATAGTGTAACTAAATACTATTAAATGAAACATCAATTGATTTATATATTTCATTGTTTATTTTGCTCAATATTTTCACTTGATTTGTCTAAAGCAGTTTAAAGGTTGAGGCAATGTTATTTTAATACTTTCATCAGTTTGTGAGGATTAACCATTAGGACAGTCTATTACACTTAACCTACTGTTAGATAACCAGGAAGATATCTAGGCAGCAATTCCAGGGTGTTGCTTAGTCATGTCTTGACCACACTGAATGCTGTTACTAGTAATGGCACTACTTTGAGACTTACTTCTTCTGATCTAATTTGTCAGATATTTTCACCAGTTAGGACAAATATATTTAGGATTTGAAGTGGGCCGGTATGCACTGGTATGGCGTACTAGCTTTATTCTGTTTCGGTGGCTGAGTATCACAAATAAATGCTTGTTTACCACACCAAATGCTCTAACTAGAACACCCACCCCCACCCCCACCACACCATGTTTGAAACTCCAAGCATGACCGTCTCCCTGACTCTTTCATATAGCATACATCAATCAGCACATCTATGATGTATGTAGAACAGTGTGTTCGAAATAATCAGCTGATAATGAAATTGGTTAAAATTTACACAACATTAGGAGGAAGACCAGGAAGCCAACAAAAACTGAGAAAACCAGCAATTGTTTGTTTCAACTTCAAGCGCTGATTATGCAAGGTACAGTATTGATTAAAACATTGGAACAATCTAGGCGAGAACAGGCCATTCAGCCCAACAAAGCTTGCCAGTCATATCCACTTAATTCTTCTAAAATAATATCAAGTCTATTTTTGAAAGTCCCTAAAGTCCTTCTGTCTACCACACTATTTGGTACTTTATTCCAAGTGTCTATGGTTCTCTGTGTAAAGAAGAACTTCCAAATTTTTGTGTGAAATTAATTAAATTAATTAATTTTAAAATTACAGTCTTGATCCACTGTACTAATTTCCTTCATAATTCTAAACACTTCAATCATGTCACCTCTTAATCTTCTTTTCCTTAAACTGAAAAGACTCAGCTCATTTAATCCTTCTTCATAATTCATCAATTCACGTTCATGAATGTAGCCCTGGAATCAGCCTAGTTGCTCTTCTCTGGACTTTTTCTAGCACTGCTATGTCCTTTTTTGTAGCCTGGAGACAAAAACTGCACACAGTACTCTAGATGGTGCCTTACCAGTGCATTATAAAGCTTGAGCATAACCTCCTTGGACTTGTACTCCACACATTGTGCTACATAACCTAACATTCTTTTAGCCTTTTTAATGACTTCTGTACACTGTCTGGCAGGTGATAGTGTTGAGTCCACTACAACTCCTAAATTCTTCTCAAAAGGTGTACTTTCAATATTCATACTTCCCATAGTGTATTCAAACCTAATGTTTTTACCTTCTATCTGTAATACTTCACATTTACTTACATTAAATTTCATCTGCCACAAAATCTGCCCAAGCCTGTATGCTGTCCAAGTCCTCTGTAATGATTAGATGGATTCCAGCTTATCTGCCAATCTACCTATCTTGGTATCATCTGAACACTTAACTAGTTGGCTACTTATATTACTATCCAAATCATTTATATATATTAAAAATAGCAGCGGCCCTAGCACTGACCCCTGTGGAAAACCAGTCTTACTGTCAACAAACTCTGATGGGGTTCTTTGCACCATAACCCTCTGGTTCCTGTGTCTGAGCAATTTTTGTATACATCTTCAACTGTTTGTTAGGCAGTGAGCCAAAAATCTTTTACAGCATGATTTTTGTTTTAGTTCATGCTAAGATAGAAACTGCCTCTATTATTGATCAAAGTGGTGCAGACTACTATTGCTTAAACTAACTACTAAAAAGTGGTAGTTTTATGGCTTTTTCAGTAATACCATCATCATCATCCTAACCCATTCACTACTGTCTTGTTGTCCTCATTCAAGCCTGCATCACATATGTAACATAACAGTTTCACATCTGCTAATTCCATTTCTGGTTCTGGTTCTTCTAGTCTGTAATTGGGTCCCATCATTCTGTTTGCCTGAATTCATTAAGCACTGTTTAGTTAGCAAGGCTAATACCATAAATAAATAAACAGAGCATCTAGATCACCACTTACATTATATTCACAAAATAAACAACTTCTTATAAAGTTCATCAACTCCTGCTTTTTAGGAGATTCTGAGTATAGTGCTAAATTAATATGAAGTTGAGGGCAATGACACATTAACACTAAAACAAATTCAACACACCATGGCTTTAGCAAAAACACTTACTTCTATAGCACATTTTGATACAAAACTTGTAACACTTAGTTCAAAGTGCATTACAAGATGTTTAAGGAAACTTCAAGTGAAAAGAAGGAAAACTTAGAAATAAATGTGAATAAATGGATAAACAGATGAAATACTAAAGATAATAAATAAGAACAAATCAATATGTACTTAGATAATACTGATAAACAAGCAACATATGAACTAGATCCTTTATTATTAATTAAACTGCAGTTTTTCTCAGCTTGATCTGATGTCACATTATGCATCTTCTACTTATTGCGTTTGTCAGATTTGCTGACTGCATTTCCTGATCTCATCACCAGACTCTGTCAATTTAACACTAGAATTACCAGAGCCAATGAAAAAACTCATAAATCCGGCCCACCTTAAATTCCTTTGCACTTCTCCGTCAGCGTCTTTTGTCTTCTAAATGTGTCGATAAGCCCAAGCAGCAAACAGCCTACTATACCATCCCCCCACTGCCTCATAACGGGCAAGAAGTTCTCCCAGTTCTTGTCTTGATTGATTATCTGGGAGTGAGCTACCCAGAATTGTAAGGGGAAATAATTGATGTGTTTTGTGTTTACAACAATCTATGTAAACACATTGTTAAAACAGAAACGTTTTTCATGTTTTTGTAATAAATGACAAAATGTAGACATGAACTGTATAATGTGTGAAGGCTGATGGCCAAATATCAAAAAAATATGACAGCTTCTGTGGTGCTGTGGTTAGGACTGCCAATTTATAATCCAGAGGTCATGAGTTTGAAACCATCACCCCCGCAAATTTACCGTTTTGAGTAGTGAGCTACTCTTATTGTTAAAATTATACAATAAAAACATACATTTGATTTGTGTCTGTAACAGCCAGTGTAAATTTATAGCACTTGTAAAAGTTGGCTTTTTTTTCACTTTTATTCTCTCAGTCACGATCACGACACAACACCCCCAAACCCCCCGCCCCAAGTCTGACGCGGTTATTTTTTATCTGAAACTGGGAATAACTGTAGATGTAAGTGGTGTTTTGAGACAATGGAACTGGAAATTCTCTCATCTGGAGGGATAAAAGCTGACACACAAATGCTGGTGAATCTGCCTTCTTCGTATCTCACCGTCACTTAAACTTTTTTTTTTATTCAGTTTTATTGAGTGTTCCTGCTCACGCTGAATTAGTATGCACCTTATGGTCCATGATGTCAAAGCTGCACTGACAAAAAAAACAGAGACATAGGTATATATGATATTTGGAATAACTCATTTTGTGACCTGTATAATACATTTCGGAAAACATTGTGGCACTGATGCAACATTATTCATATTCATTCGCATGTCTTCTTGTGCTGTGGTGGGTTGGCACCCTGCCTGGGATTGGTTCCTGCCTTGTGCCCTGTGTTGGCTGGGTTTGGCTCCAGCAGACCCCCTTGACCCTGTGTTCGGATTCAGCGGGTTGGAAAATGGATGGATGGATGTCTTCTTGTGCTTGTAATCAGTGACTGCGTTTTTTTTTTTTCTTCAATCTTGCCCATGCAGTTTTCACATTTAGGTGCATGGTGCTGTTTCTTTTGTACTCAAGAACATTCAGAGGAAAGTATAGTACAGAGAGGTCAGTTACGCGTTATATGCAATCATCAGATTCAAATGTTAACAGTTCACACACACCCAAGGACCATCCTTTCTACGTTTACGTCATGTGTACCTGTTGCAATGCACACACTTCTCTCTATTCTGTGGTTCCTATTACACTGAAGGGGCTGGGGAAGCGGCGGTCTTGGAACAGAAGTTTGTCGATGTTGCATCCACTTTTGCTTTATCCATCGCCTTTTCTTGTAAGAAGCGACTGTGAAGCTCCTCTGCAAGGTGAGGCCATGAACACTCTTCTTTTCTCAATGGCATCCATGCATGCCTTGTACAATACATGTGCGTTGATCACCGCCAAGTCAAGCATGTTATAGCACACAGCAACCGGCCACCTGCGTGCTTCTGCTCACACTGAATAAGCTCACGCCTTCTGGTGCACGATGTCAACGCAGCACCGGGCAAAAAAGAAAGAGACAAATATATGTGACATTTTGAAGAAATTATTTTAGACCTGAATAGTACCAATCAGAAAACATAATTGCACTAATGCAATATTATTTGAAAGCGAACAGCGTCAGATCGGGTGTGAATTTATACGGGCGCTGTTAGTTAGAGTCAGATCAGAAGGGTGGGGGGGCAAGGGATAGCGTGAATGTGACAGAGAATAAAACAGAAAAAATGCTAACTTTTAGAAATACCATACATTTACAGCTGATCTGACGCTGTTCATTTTAAAATAATATTGCATTAGTGTGACGATGTTTTCTGATTGGTACTATTCAGGTCATAAAATGATTTCTTCAAAATGTCACATATATTTGTCTCTTTCTTTTTTGCCCAGTGCTGTGTTGACATCGTGCACCAGAAGGCGTGAGCTTATTCAGTGCGAGGAGGAGCACGCAGGTGGCCGGTTGCTGTGTGCTATAACACGCTTGACTTGGCGGCAATCAACGCACATGTACTGTACAAGGCATGCACGAGGGCCACTGAGAAAAGAAGAGTGTTCATGGCTCACCTTGCAGAGGAGCTTCGTAGTCGATTCTTACAAGAAAAGGATGTCTGTTGACATTGAAATAAAGATTTGACCATATACATGAAACTATGATAAAGCATGTGTTTAGTTTGCTGGATACAAAAGAATTATAAGGAAACATCCTGAATTAGGCATAAATGGACAGTTCCACAGCCTTGATAGCAGACTGACCACAAATGCATCAGTTAAGATTATTGCCATGCCCAGGAAGCATGGAAGGAAGCCAAGATTTACTTTACAGAGCTAATAAGACTATTCAGTATTTTTAGAAAAGTACAATAAGTTTTTTTTTGTTTTCTTGAATATGAAAGGGTCATGCAATAGGAGGCATTCATATTCATACTCAAAATTGGGGAATGTACTTTTGTAATTTTTTTTTACTTGAATTGTCACTTTTGAGCACTCAAAGACCTATTCTAGTTATATGACATTATATCTTTATGTAGAAAATAAAATATAAAATAATTATGCAAACAACTTAAATGTGTCAATTTTGAAAAAGGGACCACAGTACTGATTTTGATGTATAGGAATACTTCACCCAAAAATGAAATATTTTTTTAAGTTACATGCCTCACATACTTTGCTGTGGTGTCCGAGAAGAATTTTTAATCTTGTGTTTTCATACAGAATGGAGAGAAATAAGATTATAAAATAATAGAAGGTAATAGCTGCCAATTCTTTAAAATGGCAAACAATGTAAAAAACATCCTTGGAGTAAAGAAGAAAAAATCTCATATTACTCGTGTTGCATAATCCATGTCTGTTATCTAGTCATATGCTCAAAACATTCAAAGTGCATGTTTTTTTTTTTTTTTTTACTTCTTGAACTATCAGCATGCACTTAAACATGGGAATGACTATATGAACTGAAGACAGGACTCTTCACCAATGAATGAGGGGAGATGCAAATCTTCAATTCTAAAAATCCTACAACTGGATAACAAACAATGAGTATTATGTGACACGAGTAGCGTGAGATATTTTTTATATTTTTTTTTTCATTTATGTTTTTCACATTGTTTGCTGTTTTACAACATTTGTCACTATTGCATTATGTTATTTTATATACTTGTTTCTCTCCATTCTGCATGGAAACATGAGATCTAATTTTTTTCTTGGCTACCTCTACAAGTTACGTGAAGTAAGTAACATATTAAAAAATATAATTTTTGGGTAGGCTATTTCTTTAAGTAAGATTCAGTATTGGGTCCCTCAAACCCAAGCGTAAGATTTTGCCAGTGCTCAGACAAAAGGAAGTGTAGGCCATGTTCATCTTTAAATATCCACTCTAAAACAGTAAATAAGGCCAGATGAGTTTGCTGTGTATGACAACACAGAGCAAGTCACTTCAGGAACATCATTAAGTCAAGACATTTAAATTCAGCATGCTCTTCACTTCCCATAAGCCTCAGTGATGAACTAATTGGAATAAATTACACATGCATGTTGTTTTATATACATTTTAAAGAACAGACAAATCTTCTTCAATGGGGCAATCTCAAGTAAGGCAACACAGAGCATATTTACCAAAATGTTTCTACAGAGTAAGTAATGTCTCCAAATTTACTAATCCAATGGATAACTTTTACATACAAATAAATAACACCCACAAGCTTTACAAAATACTGATAGATAGATAGATAGATAGATAGATAGATAGATAGATAGATAGATAGATAGATAGATAGATAGATAGATAGATAGATAGATAGATAGATAGATAGATAGATACTTTATCAATACTGAAGGAATATGCAAAAGTTCAGGTCAATATAAAGTGCAAGCCACAACTCTTATCCTTCAGAGAATAAGAGATTAGCCTCAACACCACCTTGGCATACATGAGGCTCATTATAGAGGGTAATGGCTCCTGGCAGAAATGACCTCATATAATGCTGTCTGCAGCACTGCAGCTGGATCAGTCAGTCACCTGTTGAAAGTGCTCCTCAGTTTAAGCACATCGGCATTGTAGGCAGCAACAAAGATCAATCAATATTCAATGCATCACTGTGCTCTATGCATTTAATAAGCTTTCAACACCAAATTATTTGCTTATGAAATATTATTCTGTCCGTTACTATATATTTTATTTATGCTTATTATTATAATAATAATTATTATTGTTACATTACTTCCTTTTATTTTTCTTGCCTTTCTTTCATTATTATGCTGTATCGGTCTGTGAGGAGAAATTTCTTGGGCTCTGCCAGGAGAAAAGCTGAGAAAGTTCTCTGTTTTCAGAAATTTCTATCTGAGGGTGAGGTGGGTAGTGAAACTCCCATTTAGACACTGATTGATTTATTGTACCAAAACAATGTTATCTGAAAGTTACAAAAAGTTTCACCACACCTTGGCTTTTGAGAATCCCACAATATCTGGATACTGAATACACTGGAGCGCCTTAACAGCTGGCATCCTTGACAGTTAGACTCAAATTGCACCTCTCCATAACATAACACCCTCTAAATATCTCTGCACACACTAACAGTGTGAATGTCCCCTAACAGAGCCTGTTGTTGGTGGTACAATCAAAAATTTTCTAATACAAGCTACAACTAAAATTATTATCTGTGTTATGATTGTTTTTTCTTGTGATTAGTTTGTCGCCATCATGGCTTTGAGATGGTACTGTAAGTGGAACTACATTTCCATGATCCACTTCCCAGCATTAAATATGGTCCATTCATGGACCTAGTTCTCCTTGATGGATATAGGCATGCAGACGATGAGTATCATTGATTAGTTTATTGTGTGTTCTTTTAATTACTGCCTCTGGAGAGTCCAAACTATAGAGCACCAGCCTATTATATCTGTTTATTGTGTTAGCTGGCCTCGCATGTAGCAGACTGCAGTCAATGACAAAAGGTCAACATTAAAAAAACACATAAATATTTGCTTTGTTACAGTATTTTAACTCATCATACAAATATACTGTATTCGTGTAACACTTTTTTTACTTCAGGTTGTAATGATATAATGCAGCTTGAGAAGAAAACAGTGAAAGAGACAGATTCATAGCATGCATTTTGAAGCTGTCTACCCCTATCCTATATCAATTATTGGTCATCAATATAAAAAAATTAAACTGTCCATCCCCCGTTCAATACCAATTCAATATAAAAATAAAGCCTGAATTGCTTAACCTTACTGAAGTATAATGGAAGAGAAACCTGCTTCTCCAAGTATTTCTTAATCAAAACCAATTCCTGGTGGAATTACAGTGTTTGATGTTTTCCTTTTCAATCAACTTGCACTTGATTGTCCAATTAAACTGTTTAAATGTTAGCAAATAAATATGCAAGAATTTTAAGCTTTCAGCTATTAGTGGAACAACAGATGTTTGTTTTTCAATATATTTCATAATTTAAAAAAGTAATTTAAGGTAATATTACTATTATTCTTATTAAGGGTAGTAGCAGCAGTAGTAATAGTAGTATTAATATTTGAGCATGTATAGAATACTTTGAAACTCAATGATAATAATAATAATAATATATTTTATTTATATATTTCCTTTCCAATGGTCAAAGCGCTTCTGACTTTCTTGTCCAACCATTGTACAACAGGTCACCAGTCTCCAACACCATAACCAGCAAGTCTATATTAAAATACATAACTTCATGTAATTTAATAGAAAGCACAAACCAGCTTACTGATAAACTCCTTACTGTTGTTTCAGTAAACGTGTGTGTGGGTGTTTGCATTTGTCTTCACCAGCACCCCTAAATCCCAAAGACTTGGCTATAAACCACATTTTCAATTATTTTACATCTTTGCAACCAGCTAATAATAGATGACACATCATAACTGAATAACTATTAACTAATTAAGGAATTAATTATAACTAACACAGTAGTGCCATGACATCAATCTTTTCTTTAATAGCAGCATGGAGCGTTCAGCAAGCAGTAGGTTACACAGCAGATTTTGTGGAGTCATTGTCACTGATGACCTGAAGTGGGTACAAAACAGCTCAAATATCAAAAAGACCTACCAATGCCTTTGCTTTCTTACGCACATGAAGAAAGTCTGGGGATTCCCTGATGCGCTCCAACTTCTATAGGTGACAGCGAAGTTCATTCACTGGTTGTTTTAAATAGGGCATGGCACCTATTCAGGACTGTAAAACACAACAGTGATTGGTGAAGGTGGCACAGAATTTTACTGATACACAGTTCACTGCTGTCAAGGACATATGTAAAACATGTCTTAAAAAGAAACCGGCATTGTTAAAGAACTTAGTCATCATTCACAGAAATGGTTTTTGGAAAGAACGTAGGATCATAGCATTTGAACCAGGGACAGTTTCTATCCTTGGACCATATGAGTACCTCATCTGCTCATGAACAAATACAAATACATCTGTAATACGGTTTGCATATTTGCAGCTGGAAATCCACAAAGGGAGAAAAAATGAATCATGTATCATAAAGTAGTTTTATCCCTGAGCTTTCAACCCCTGCCAGGGGTCTTCATCAGAGGATAATGCTTAGACTTACAAGAATCAAAGGCAATATATAGCAAAACATTACGTGGAGGGGGTGGGGGGTGTCTAAGTCAGTGTGATTGGGGGGGGTTATTGGGTGTACAGTTTATTTATTATGAACATGTTCTTCTTAAGTTTGCATATACTGGATTTATGTCCAAGTGTGTGTTGATGGCGTTCTCATTTGATAGCCAGGATTCGGCCAGCTCTCTGGCACTTTTAGTACTGGCCTTAAATTTTACTTGTACATTTGTTTCTGTATATCATGTGTATATATTATGTTTATTAATATATGGTGTGTATTTGTGTGTATTGTACAATGGCATGTGGTCTGAAGCTGTATGTAATGCATGGTGTTGTATTAATCGTCTGCTATTTGTATTTTAAGACAAGGTCCATACAAATAACAATCTGAAATTGTACACGACATTAATCTTGAACTTAATAGAAATTCACCTGCTTCCTCACTTTTCTCAGCCTTTGGGCTTTCTGTTGGCAATCCATCCATCCCATTATATCCTAACAGGGTCACGGGGGCCTGCTGGAGTCAATCTCAGCCAACACAGGGCGCAAGGCAGTAAACAAACCCCGGGCAGAGCGCCAGCCCACCACAGGGTGCACACACACACACACACAGGACAATTTAGAATCACCAATGCACCTAACTGGCATGTCTTTGGACTGTGGGAGGAAACTGGAGTACCCGGAGGAAACCCACGCAGACAAGGGGAGAACATGCAAAGTCCATGCAGGGAGGACCTTGGACGCGAACCCGGGTCTCCTAACTGCGAGGCAGCAGCGCTACCACCGCACCACCATGCTGCCCTGGCAATACTTGTTTTAGAATAATTTCTCCTGGTCTTTTTTTTTTTTTTAACATTTTAAGTAGAACACATTTACATCTGGGTGCTTCCTTAGAGCTCCAGCAAATTAGTTTGTAGTTTTGGCCTGGCCACTCTCTGTGTGGAGCTTCCATTTTCTTACCATTTCTATTTGAGTTACCTCCCAGTACTACGGTGTACTCCCAGAGATGTGCATATTAGGTTAATTGGTGGCCCACTATGCATGATGTGTCCATCTGCTAAGTTACATTTTGGATCTCTGCAAATATATAATTGGATTGAACAGATTGAAAAAAATGCATGAATGGACAGATGGGCAGACATTGAAATGTATTTATATACATAAAAAGAAAACAGAGTCTGAACTCCAAACAAGATGGACACTTGAGCTTAATCATTAAACTTCAATTGTAGTTTGAAAAAGTACACTGTTATTTTTCACACTAATAATTTAAAATCAAGAAATAAAATATTAAAATGTGCACTTTTCTCAAGTTCACCTACAACCAGCTAAACACCTTACAAGCTATGAGACTTAGTACTTTTCATGAGAACCTTAGAGATGCATAGCATAATAAAGTAATAAATCAAAACTTTATGAGAGGCGTAACAGTTTGCATGTAATTAATCACAAAGCATTTATTAGTATGTGATTTTTTTTTATATCTCAAAGACTTTTCAAAAAGTTTACTGCATGAAGTAAATCAACTGTATTTGTTGTACTATATTCAGAAAAAGAAATGTATACAAATACTTTAGAATTAACTCTAATTGTCATACTTAAGTTATTAATTAATTAAATGTTTCTTATCAGAATAGCCTGTTCTAACAATTTACTAGCGTAAATTTTACTTCTGTATGTAAGTTAGATAGACATTTTTCCTCAGACAATGTTTAGCGCACAGACATTTTGTATTAATTTTGTTTTTTTTTCTTACTCTTTCAATATTTTGGAAGGGTAAAAGTCAATATTGATGTTCTCCTGGCCATTTAATTTCCCCAGATATGTAATCTTAATAGGTACAAAGAGTGTAATATCTAATTAAGCAGCATGCCTGATAGCCCTTCAGCACACACTTGGGATAGCCATTAAAACCTGTTTGCAGAACATACTTTTAAGTTCAGCAATTTCTGTTTTCTTATGGAAAAGAAGTGAAAATGGAAAGGTTCAGCACAATCTACCCCACATATACTACTGTATACAACAATAGAACATTTAGTGATAATACATAACGTAACAAGAGTCAAACAGTGTTTAGCAATCTCAGTGTGAAGGCAGTCCTGCCCTTCCTAACTTTTGTATTAATGTAACAAATAGTGGCTGCTGATGACTTTTAACCCAAGATAACCCCAGTAGCCGATTCAAATTAATCCTGAGCAATGTGCAGGTCTTCAGTATCCAAAGCAGCCTACTGACGAACAGCATTTTCACTCATCTTAAACAGTTCTCTGATCACACCATTGTTGATCATGCCTTACAGTTTATATCTCTGGGAAGTACTCTGGCACACCACTCAAATATATCCCTTTGGTGCCCGCCACTTTCTATTACTTTCTTTTGTTTCATCCTAGAATGAACTCAGTCCTTAGTGTTTTCATTTTATTCTTAATGATGTCTACGCCCATATTAATATGTTCTTCATATTGGATTATGCTTACATGTTTTAATTTTAGTAACCTCTTCATTTCGTATGAGTCAGTTAGAGTAAAGGGCAATTTTAAGCTGCAAGACTGATCAATAAATATCATGTCTGCACATAAAAGTCTTGCACAAAACACTGTGTTTCCCAAAGGAGAGGTCAAATTAAACCTTGGCCCCATGGAAAAGCAATTTTAAAATGCCAAAGTTGCCCCCTGGGCAGTAGTGTATATGACCTATGAAACTTGATTAATATCTGATATAGACAAAATGATGAAATATTGTCTTGAGCTCAAACGTCCAATTACCGTTCTAAGCAATATCTATTTTACTTACTTTCTAATTAAATGTTGGCATTGATTAATTACTTGATTAGTATTACCACTTATTTCTTATTAATGTATATTTTAACATATCAAAAGAATAGGCCATTCATTATGCATTCACATTGTTCCAAATATGTTATCACATATGAGTAAAAACAGGACTGTTTTGATTTTTGTTTTGCTTTAGATTATAACATTTGTGCTGTCCTTCAGACACTCTGAGCTCAACATATATCCAGATACATTTTTTCTGTTTTAAACCTCAAAACATCTTTGTAGACTTACACACACGCACGCACGCGCACACAGACACACACAAAATCAAAAGTTGTAGCAACTACTTATATACACAACAAACAAGCTGATCGTCCATTTGGCTCAATAACGTGTTTATGAAGCAGCACAGCAATGTCAGCCCCAATGTGTCCCTTTGTTGTTACAAATTAGCAGGTAGTAAGTCATTACTCTAAATACCTGGGATACTCACTGATAGAATTCTATCTGTTAACTCACTGAATTAAAATCAATTTATTTTTATTTTCATGATTTTGTAGAATCATTCCAGGACTTTCTTATTTTTGTATGATTGAGCATTATCTTGCAAAAAAAGCTAATTTTGCAGATAGCTACTCAGCATAAAATGAGATTTCTCAAACAGATGAAGACATTCCATTATTGCAGTGTGCAGGTTGTATTCCTTAGGCTCCTGTAACAGTTTTTTGCAGGCCAAATGTGGAACGCATTGGATTTGCCATTTGCTATCTCCCACCCGTGACAATACACATTGAGTTTTTCATTTTCTGCCTCTTTAGGCCTCACTGTTGTACTCAGCTATTACTCGACTGACCATATTACATCTCTTACTTTGTATAAAGCCTATTAGCCTCCACCGGCCCTTTCAAACACTGCAGCACCTATTAGATGAATGCTTTTGATGGTAACACATTCTCATTACACTTGACAGCTTGTCTAGTGCCTACTTCAAAGCCACTTAAATCTTTAGTCTGGCCTATTTTACTGTTGAATTTCACACACAATCCATTAGTACTTGCCTACCTGCTCTAAACAGTATTGTCTGCATGTATGAAACAGCTGCTTATTTAGCCCTGTGCTATGTGGGAAAGCCATGTGGACCTAATAAAGTGTGTAACCAATGTATAGTAGGCAAACACATACTGAGAAGAGCAGAAAATGAACTTCCAGTTGAGTAAAAAACACAAAAGCTCTTACTGTCTGGTAAAGGTTTTTAACATCACACTCTCAGATCTGAAAAGTGCAACTCAGGAATGCAGAGCCCCAGAGCATATTGGTAGCGCTGGCCGTAAAACTGGAAACAACCATGTTTTGTCATGGTAGAGTCTTAAGGTGACCTTATTTTCTTTTTATACTCTTTATTATGTAGTTCATAACAGAATGCCCCAAATCCCAAAGTCTTATCACATTGTCAGGATTGACTGCTATGGTAGTTCAACAGTTTCCTCTTTCTTTTGCATCTGTAACCCCAGGCTATGATAATGTACCAGAAAGAAGAAAAAGTTGCACATTTTTTCATGATTATATATAATATGCACAAATTACAAATTTGAGTGTTGGCAAAATATTATACAGTACATACACCCTGGGTAATAGGCTACCAGTTGGTTCTCGTAATTTCTTAATTGGTATCTGGACCTACATGGTCTAGGATGGGCCTTAAATGGAATGGCCTTCTCCATAAATGCAGCAGCTTATAGATTAATAGAGAAACTCTCTCCTATGGATGGAAAATGGCAAAAAGAGAGTTCCTAAAGTATTCAGGCCTTGAATAACTGTGGTTCTGTAGCCCCTGTAAGACCCCCTGGACCAGTGGTAGTGTAGCATTCATCAAAGAAACAGCTCAGGCACTGCCCAGCCCCCAGTTCAGCTGCTTTGTTCCTGTATGTAAGCATCCTCTTCAATTTTAGACAAACAAGAAGGAAAGTATACACCAGTAATTAGGTTGTCAACTGCCTTCTCTTTCCATGCTTTCATCAAGGCTTTTTGTGGCGCATATGATATAAAGAGTCCCTGTCTTTGATGTTTGGAGCTCATACAAACTGAAACAATACCACTGACATGTCTACTTAGCCACACACCCTCGCTGGTCAATTCTCCCCCATTCTGCCACAGATGGTCAAAGCACGTAACAGAAATTCTTATTCTTCTTGTTAAAACTATGTGGAGTTGAAAAGACTTTTTTCAAAAAGTTTCATCTTTCTTAAAGTCTCAAATTTCATTGCTTAAATGAGATTATATCCTTCAGTTATTAATTATATCATTTATCACTACGCTATTACAAATATACAGCAAAGTGAAACAACAGAAGAAGAATATGGCAAACCAATGTACAGTATCTTTAAATAATTGTCATTTGTGCAATCCTTAACTCTGCTAATTTCCCTTCTGTATATTTTATTTCTGAGCATATTATAATCACCATAACAAACGTTCAATTTTGTTCCTGTCCTGGGCCTAGATATGAACACACATCCAAACACAAACAGGGGCAATTTCTAACCACATTTCCAAAAATAAAGTCCACACCAGCACAGAGAATATGTGCAGACTCCAGATAGATGGTGATTGGGCGCAGGATTCAAACCCAGAAAGTGGGCATTGCCCATTCTAGGCTTTAGTGACAGACCAGGCCTGCTATAACACATTTAACAGGGATGCTGACATCCAACTGTGCCAAACCCTCACTTACATTCCAAAGTAAGTTGCTAAACTCTTCATACCAGGACTGACCTGTACTTACTCAAATAACAAAGGTGTAAATCAGAGTTAAACTGACATCTTTGCAGAGGCCTCACTACAAACCCTTTCTGGCTAGAAAGTGACTAGACACTCAAGAACAAAGAGGTACTGTATAATTCAACAAATTATAACTGTGATGAACAAAATAACAAACCTATGAGAAGACATTGATTTTGTAACTGGAAGTGCCTTTAATCCAATCACAAGACATTGCACATTCATTCAAAGCAAGCTGCACTCGTCACACGGAACACTCTCTGGGCACTCTCTTTAGGGACACTCTGTGCACACTCTCCAAAAGACCATCCTCTCTGAAACCAAAAAGCTGATGAGTTGCTCTCACCTTAGAGAGCCAAAAAATGTCAATCTCCGCTCTTTGTGGAGCCTGAATGCTGAGGTCCCTATACCAAGCCAAACTGTACAAGTTACTGAATCCAGTTTGAGAAGACTGAGAAGGAAGGGAACTTGAGGAAGGGAACGTCAGCATCTTGTGCCAGAAAGAGTAATGCTTTTCCCTTTAAAGGTGCAGATGACATAGCAATGAACTTAACTGAAAAAATGACAGAAGGACCATGTTGCAATGGAAAAGAGTGGAAATAATAATAATTAATTACGTTTACACAGTGCTTTTCTAACTACTCAAAGTGCTTTACATAGGCAATAGGGTGGAATGTAGTGGATGAACAACAGACATCATTTACAATGTCTCCAGATGACCAGTGAATATTACATTTGATCCTGAATGTCTGTCTGTAACAATTGAAAAGTACTGTAGTAAAATAAAGCCAACACTCCAATTTAACTAAGTGTAATAACAAGGACATCAGCAGATTTACTGATAACACATCAGCAATCAGATGGATCATCTAAAACAAACAGACTACTTTTAAGAATGGGATGGCAGATCTGACAATGAATTGTCTGGCTCTGATGGTCCTCCAGATTTGTGAATTAAATGGAGAGTGGAAAGTACTGTAGTCTATTCTGCTTGTCTGTCTTTTTATATATTCACAAATATGTATACAGTATGACAAAAACATGATAAAACTTGTACTTAAACTATATGATGCTTACTGGTGTGCGTGTCTTTTCAACTTTATTAAAACAGATAATGGCAGAGGGGCAGCATTGTGGTGCAGTGGGTAGCGCTGCTAGCTCGCAGTTAGGAGACCCGGGTTCACTTCCGTGGTCCTCCCTGCGTGGAGTTTGCATGTTGTCTGCGTGGGTTTCCTCCGGGCGCTCTGGTTTCCTCCCACAGTCCAAAGACATGTGGATTGGTGATTCTAAATTGGCCCTAGTGTGTGCTTGGTGTGTGCTTGGTGTGTGTGTGGGTGTGTTTGTGTGTGTCCTGCGGTGGGTTGGCACCCTGCCCAGGATTGGTTCCCTGCCGTGTTGGCTGGGATTGGCTCCAGCAGACCCCCGTGGCCCTGTGTTCGGATTCAGCGGGTTGGATAATGGCAGAGGAAACTATAGTAGCTAAACCCCAGGGTGACGTTTTTGAAGAACCTAACATTCCATTATAACACTCCGCCTCTTATCCCATGAACTTTACAATTTACCCTGGAGAGAATTGGGGCATCTGTGTCACAATATTTACAACATTCCTATCAGATTTGCAATATTGTATACTAGCCACAGTACGCCTACCCTGTGTGTACTTTCAGCACCTTTCCTCTGTGTTCTGCCCCACATGTTGTTAGCCATTACTGTTATTTGTTGAACTGCTTTATCTTGTCATTTATTAACACACCTGTCACTCACATCCCACACTCACAGTGGTGTTATTAATGTCCATGAAACTCCTGTGAAGTACGTAGGTCACATAATGAAGATTTAAATATAATGCACCCCCATGTCTCACGTGGGCACGCCTTTATCTCTTGTTTTGGTCACGTCCAAAACGTATCTCTAAGGTATATAAACCCCTGGCTAGTTGTGGTCTACATGCATGTCATAATCCGACCCTGGAAATCACTTGCCTTGTAAGGGTCTTATATCTTACAGCTTTGTATACTGTTTGCTATGTACTGCTTTGTAAATCATTACTTCTGATTTATTGCCTTTGGTTGTACACCTGAAAATACCTGTTTGTTTCTTTTATATATATATTTCAGTATAACGAGGTACATCCAGTAAAGGTCTTCAAGAAGGCTCAGCCTTGTCGTTTTTATATGGATGTACTAAATTGTTTAAGCTCTCTGCAGCTGCGTTGCACAAACAGCGTGGAATGGGCAGAAATCTCTGTATTTGTATGTGTGTGAATATCTCTACAACAGTGCTCCCTTTCTCAAATTGTGTTTCTCACACTCACACTTCCTCTTTTGTCATGTCACCAAAGCCAAGCTAACCAATCACATCAAAGCCAAACCAACCAATCAAATTGCTCTGAGGAACAGGACAAACAGACCTTAGTGTTTAATTATTTAGTTAAACACTATTTAGATAGATGTTTGAAAGTCTTTGTTTCAGCAAAGTGCTAGTAAAATTCTGTACGTACACTGCTGTACTTGACCATCAAAGTTGCTAAGCATTTTTCAATAATCTGTTTTTTGCAATGAAAGCTCTTTTTATCAATTTTATTGAATTTGTCTCTTCTTAGTAGATTTCAACTATGCTTCTGAAGTTATGTTTAATGCTTTTAAGGTATTCTTATTACAGTAATTATGCTGTTGTCACACTCAGGTCTATACCATATGTGGATTATGTGAGTCACTGAAAATATTAGCACTGATGGTTTTCCACTTTTATCATATAACGTTCTAAAAACTAATTGAACTTATCAATATATTACATGTATTTCACTAAAATGTACACTACTTAAACCAGTTTGTAAGAAATAATGCATACTTGTTAGAAAGCAGTGTCTAGGGCAGGGGTCCCCAACTCCAGTCCTGGAGGGCCCCAGTGGCTGCAGGTTTTCATTCTATTCCTTTTCTGAATTAGTGATCTGTTTTTGCTGCTAATTAACTTCTTTTGCATTCATTTTAATTGACTCGTTCCTGAAGACTCGGACCCTTTAATTGTTTCTTTATCCTTAATTAGCTGCCGAACAATAATGAGATACAAAATGAACCAAAACATGACCAGCAAACTGTGACCATCATACAATATATGAAAATAAAGAATGGTGAAGGTCTCAGGAATTCTGATCTGCTCAGGTCCACAAAACATTTTAACAGAGTTCTTAGAAAAGAGAAAATCAACAGTTTCAGAAATGTCTGCTATTGCACAATGAGAGCAGCAACAAGCCTTGGAATTAAAGAACGAGTTTAATTAACAACAAGAATCAGCTCCTAATTAAGTTACTGGTTGGAGTTTGAGGCCCTGACTTAGCTGGTCTTCTGTTGGCTCACTCAGTTCACATTTCATTTCTGTTTGGGTGCCATTTAAAGAAAGAAATGAAGCAATTCAGAGGAACAAATCTTTAAAAAACACATCAACTAAAATTAATTCAAAAGAAGTTAATTATCAGCAAAATCAGGTCACTAATTAAGAAAAGGGTTAGAATGAAAACCTGTAGCCACTGGGGCCCTCCAGGACCAGAGTTGGGGACCCCTGGTCTAGGGAGATTTGGAAGGCCCCACTAATGATCTGACTAAATTTGTATTGCTTATAGTAAGTTCTTAAGGATATCACTGTTAAACATTTATATGAACACTTTCTTGCCAAAGAGACAGGATTTCGTTTTAAACTAATATTTAACTAGAAAAGATGAATAAATTTAATACAATTTTAAAAAGAACAGTTCTGTCAGTATAAATAAATAAGTCTGTCTGAAGCCTAAGATGCATTTACTATGTGGGTTGAGAGAGGGCATGCAGTATTATTCGTTTTTTAATTGAGATAATGGAATGATTTTCTCAAGATGTCAAGAAAACAAAATGTTTCCAAAAGATCTCAAGAAAACTAAACTTTATTTTCTCAAGATGATGGAATGATTTTCTTAAGATATTGAGAAAACAGCATGTTTCCCTAAGATAAACATATAGGTAAAGTTTAGCTTATTGTAGCCACATCCTGTTTAAAATGACAAACAAGCAGGAATATATTGACCAAATTACCTTTGGACAGCTACGATAAATTCACACCCTTTAATGGATGCATCGATGGCTTCTCATAGCATATCATTTGGAAGTAAGTAAACTGCACTAACAGTAAACCTAAAGTTGCTGCAGCTTGCTGTACTTCATTAATGCTGTTATTGAGCAGGGGTCTGCCCAAAAATAATTACATTGGATCTCAGTACTGAAAATGGGCCTACATTAGCCATTGCAGTTTGGTACAAAGCAACACAAAACAGACATGTAACAATTCATCCAACATGGTTACCCCACTAGCAAAAACGCACAAGGTAAATAGGCGTACATTTGTACACATTTTCATCAGTATGTATCATTGCAGTTGTCAGCATTGTAAAGGGTTAGCAAGCTTGGCAGGAGAATCTTAAGAAAATTATTCCATTATCTCGAGAAAACAATAAAAAAAAACATCAATAATATTGCCCGTCCTCTCTCAGTATCCATGCATTACTTATTGAATCATCTGAATAAGAAACTGCAATGTTAAGTACAATAGTGTACAGTAATTTAACATGCTCAACCAGCCTAATCTCATTCAAGGTTGTGGGAGAAGAAGCTGATCCCAAGAGCCCTGATATAAAGGCAGCAAACAGCCCTGGGCCGGTCACCAATACATCACAGGACCAAGTTCAGCCATTATTATCTGGAAAAACAGTAAAAGTAATAATATTCCAAGCACTGAAAATGAACATTAAAAAATAAACATATTCAGGAAACAATGCCAACGGGAAGGTAGTGAAGAGAATTTATATTTTTGATTTTGCGTATGTAAATCATTTAGCCATGTATTTTGTGATTCGGGCGGCACGGTGGTGCAGTGGTAGCGCTGCTGCCTCGCAGTTAGGAGACCTAGGTTCGCTTCCTGGGTCCACCCTGCGTGGAGTTTGCATGTTCTCCCCGTGTCTGCGTGGGTTTCCTCCGGGCGCTCTGGTTTCCTCCCAAAGACATGCAGGTTAGGTGGATTGGCGATTCTAAATTGGTACTAGTGTGTGCTTGGTGTGTGGGTGTGTTTGTGTGTGTCCTGCGGTGGGTTGGCACCCTGCCCGGGATTGGTTCCTGCCTTGTGCCCTGTGTTGGCTGGGATTGGCTCCAGCAGACCCCCGTGACCCTGTGTTTGGATTCAGCGGGTTAGAAAATGGATGGATGGATTTTGTGATTCTTTCTAAATATGAGCATAATTTTACGAGCATTGCAACTGCATTTCAACCTTTGACTGCAAAGTATATCAAAGAGAAATATCAATACTGACAGGAGGTTTCTGGAGAAATGCCTGCAATCAATTGTTAATATTGCAGACAGCCAGAAAGGAATTCCTGCACATTAAAAAGTGGGAACTGCTGTGAGCCCTTCAACATTTTTATCAGAGAGCACTTAACTACGCCTCATATTTTCTCCAGTGTCCCATTAGTGACAGTAGATCTTCATAAAACTGTAGGAATGATCATGAAACCGCAACTGACTTGACCTCAGGGTTTAAATTCCAATAATGCTATATATTTAATTATTCATTTTGATAGCATTTAGGGTTTTAAGGTATGTCAATCAATAGACAACACATTTATTAGACAAATAAACACAAAAGATGAAAACTGATGAAAACTTATCAGTTTTATGTTTAAGTGTCCTGTCAATAAAGACATATTCAGTGTCATATTTTATGCAAATTAACATATTTCTTTTACAAATTACATAATGAAAATATGCTTTTAAATTAAACAAAACACAGCCAGTGCCAGCTACAAAGACTCAAGTGTTGTATTCCCCATCTATTTACAACTGAATTATTTATTTCTCGTCCTTCTGAAAAATTAGTGGCCATGAACTAATTTATGGGTTTGTGCACCTACTGTAATTGGCAATTTAAACAGCTTGTTCAGCAACTAAAACATATATAAAATATGGCACATAACCCTCAAAACACCTTTAAGAACAGAAACAATAAATATTCCTCAATAAACAATAATCTGAAGAAACAGTCTGTGATTAAAAAATAGGTTCCATTTGCTCAACTTTGAATTTTATTAATAAATTCATATTGTGGCCATAGATAATGTTACTGATTTCCCATTGGCTTAAAGCTGGATAAAGAAGCACAGTAATATGTCATGCTTAAACCATCTGGTTTTGTAGTGGTTTCTATGCAAATATATAATAATATTATTTATTAAACTGAAACAAAAGTCCATGTTAGCCATATTTTACTAACACAAAGAACTGCAAAAACATTAATAAAGTTAGGCAGAAGTACACTTGTAATAGTATTTTGGAGGCATTTGATCCTGGTGATATTTTGCAAAAACAGGTGTGCAAAGATTGACCAACTGTGTTAAAGAACGAATGGCCTTTTCTCATCCAGTCTTTTCAAATGAGTCAACGAAATGTGTGTGGCTGTTTCTGTCGTGCTAAAACTAAACACTAATGCACATTTTATATCAATAAGCTAGACACTAGGTTTGGTGCTAAGCAGTAATTCATTTCTTGTATACTTCAACATAAGCATTCAATAAATTAAAGTCATACAGTACATAGGTGTGGAGTAGTGATGTGCGAAACCTGGTTTGGCGAAAACGCAGACATGCTTTGGAATTTAGGTGAACTCAGAGAAATGCATTGAAGTCCATGGGGAAGGAAAAACTGAATTAGTTTTCAATTAATTATATTGGTGCAATGGTCTGTTAAGTGACCCTGTGGGCTAGTCAAGTGTCTGTCAACTGTGCTCCTATCACCATGACTGACTAACTAACCTACAGAGCCTGTGATGCAGGGGATCAGCATTATATGCTCGGTGGGCTTTCCGCATCACTCCCTGATCTGTGCTACATAGCGAGAGGCATAAAATGCTTGATCCAGCAGTGAAGACACAATGTACAATGAATCTATGCAGAACAGCAATGTATTTTCATAATATTCTCATTATGGTCAGATAATGTACCCCTCAAATGAAAATACTGTTTTATTTTTTTAAAGCATGTAGGGTGCAATTCCAGCTGGAGTACCATGTCTGTGTACAACAAAAATCATTCACACATGCACAAAGCAGACTGGGCAGCAGCGCCATGAAGTGTGAGACAAAGTGCACTTACAGTTATGCATGTGTGAAAGGTTTACACATACAGGATCCAAATTGGGCCGGTAGTGGTCGTGACATCTCCATCCAACACAGAGCATCATGGGGCACTGTGAAAAATAAAATTTATGTAACCAGTGAATTTTTAGGAAAAAACATGGCAAACAAAGTCATTGGTGAACCCAGCAAATTCACTGAGAAAAATGCATTGGCAAATTTCACACTAGTGGGGAGGAGGAAGTTGTTTAGCGAATAAACTTAATATTAGAGTACTCTGTTTTATACTTAATTTATTGGTGCTGCTTATGTGTTCTTTTATTTTTCATACTTTTCTCAGCACATCTAAGCTTCAAATTGATTTGAGCACAAAATAGTTTTAAATTGAGTGACATCAGTGGTCTGCCATCCCAAGCCCACTGTTTACAAAAGTATGCCATAATGGACTGGCAGTTATTTTCTTTATGGATGATTACTTTGTTAATATTTATGTTTTCACTGCAATATATTGTAGAGCTGTGATCTGTTGTATGGTTGGATAGGGAAGTAGGAGTTCCACTGTGCTCTGTACACATGGCAACACTACAGCCACTACTACTATTACTCATTGCTTTAAACAAAACATACATAGGTGACGTTCTACTTTAGATAGATAGATAGATAGATAGATAGATAGATAGATAGATAGATAGATAGATAGATAGATAGATAGATAGATAGATAGATAGATAGATAGATACTTTATTAATCCCAGTGGGAAATTCACAGACACACTGAAGTTGTTACAGTTCTTATAAATTAGAAGGCTTGGGCTTGATTGCTGCAGGTATTCATAAATATGATGATATATGTTTGTGAGATTAATAACATGGCAAAAAGAATAGTAATAAAAATTTCAGAATTGTACATTTCCAGTAGTAACCTTTCTGACCTTGTTTATAAAATATTTATACACCTAAAGAACATTTCCCTATACTATCTGTTTTAATTATTTCATTTCATTATCTCCCTATACTATCTGTTTTAATTATTTCATTTGCCTTTGCACGTCTATTAATTTGCCTGCAAGCTTATGGTATTACATTTAAAAATGTAGTTTGGATTTAATTGTGTTTGGGTCTTACTGATTTTTTATACTGTCGTACAATTTAAAGGTAAAAGAAATCTGCCTTTGAATTAATGCATTAACTTTTTTCTTGGATTGGCACTTATTTGATTTGTGCCATATTTATTTAATTTGCATGTGATCATTGTTTCTTGAAAGTATTGCATTGCATTTTTTTTTGTTGTTTTTTACTTATATTCCTTCTTAGCAATAAATATGAGCAACCTCCTCCTGACAAAATAAAATCACGATTCCTCTTTCTCACTTTAACATTTCTCTGTACTTTCATTTATTTGTAGGGGTGCACTCAGATAACTGAATAAGAAAGTGTGGTAAATAAAACAAGCACACCATGACACATTTAGGACAGTATACATTGTTAGTGTGAAAAGGAAAATTGAAGAAATAAATGACTAGATGTAGTGGAATGTGAGATTGTTAACTGTCAACAATACAAAAGAAAGGTTATATTTTATGGGTGTGCTATATCTTGGATTGTTATTGCCTACAGCAATATCTTGAACATAAATTTATACAATTGGGACGAAAACATGTCCGTTACATTAGGGACTTGAAAATTAAATCAGTTGTTTTCTATTATGTTATATTTTGAATTGAAAGGATTTCTTGTGCAGTGCCTTGCGGCCATATTCTCAGGGGCACAGGAAAAGCTGCATGGAGTGTTTTTTTTTTAATGCTCTGCACCGATTTGAACTTGTGTTCTGTTTTCTAAGAACCATTTCAACCTGCCAATGAAATGACTTACTACCTGTATTAACTGGAAAGAAGTTTTGTTCTTAGTGTGGCGTACCGACTTGGGTGAGGCCTGGAGGGTGGCAGTTGGGTTTAGCAGGAAGGGTGTAGAGGGGTGAGGAGAACTGACGGCGGGGATATAATTGACAGTAAAAATGAAGAAAAGGGGTGGTGCACTGAATGGAAGGGCTGGAAATGGAGGTGAGGATTTCTAGATGGTTCAGGAATCAACCAGAAGGTGCGAGTGAGTCTTGTACAGTTGAAATCAGGACTTGAGATTGGTTATGTGTGTGGAACCGAAGTTTCCTTTGATGGCGTCTCTCATCGCCATAACAATGCGAGGGTTATAGATGATTGTAAATAGTTCATGTTTGTCCTTTTGGTTGTTACATCCGTGTATTCTTCTTTTTAACTGTTCTGAGTAAAATGTTGTGCAAGCACTTCTTTGTCCTGCTGTGTCTTCTTTTTCTAACCTGTGATAGTGGGGTCATTACAATATACAGAATTTGCTGTGGTGTTGCAAGATATTTACAAGAGCTTAGCACTTCCTTATTTTAAAAATCAAAAACAAAGAAAGAACCAAACACATTTGCATGTTTCCTTCATATAGGTGCAAACACTGAGGGCATTATCTTGTACCATGTGTACTTCATATTACATGGAATAACTTTAAAAATAATTATAAATCATTGCGATTAACACTTTTTAAGTATTGCTGAACTCTAGAAGTCTATTTTTACTTAAATTTTACATTTTGATATATTTATTTCTTATTAAAATGGCCAGATGTTTGAAATTAAAAATAGTAAATTCTAAAAAAACAACTGGTAAAGGTTCATAACTCTGAATAACATTAGTCAAGCAATTTTCAATGGTTTTGCATAATTTTTATTTTAGTGTTTTAGAAAAACTTTGTTTTTGTGTTCATATTGTCATATTGATTATGATATTAATGTTGTGGGGTACAGCCCGGACACAGACAGGTAGACATGATGGTTTCATCACACACACGTTTATTTTACACTATATAAAGAACAACAGTGAGCACAACCCAGTGCCACAGCACCAATCACCCCTTAAGTCCTGGCCAACACAATGCCTTTCCTTTCTTCTGAGCTGCCTCTTTCCTCTCCTCCTGAGCTCTGTCCACTTCCACCCGACTCTTGCTTCCGAATGGAGGGAGGCGGCCCCTTTTATTCACACCCGGATGGGCTCCAGGTGCTTCCCGATATCCTCCGTCGACACTCCCCTGTGTGGCGGAAGTGCCGGCTGTGCACCCGGACGGACTCCAGGTGTCGCCGATCCTCTTCCCCCCAGCACTTCCGGGTGTGGCGGAAGTGCTGAGGTCTAGGGCTCCCAAGGCATCGGGGCACCCCCTGGCGGTGACCACGGGCCACAATGTATACTATATAGTATGTTGATTTTTTTTATTTTAGCACAGATGATGATCCTCTTTAATAAAATCCCTGTGTGCGTCCATGTGTCCGTGTGTGTGTGTCTTCTGATGAAGTGTGCATGTGCGGGGCATGGTGCGCTGCTTCAAAGCAGATGCTTCAAAGGCAGCCTGACACATCACACAAGACAGAGAGGGCGAGACCTATAAAATATCGCGCGGCTGATCCAATCGGATTTTTGTAAATGAGGTAAGACCTAAAACATAAGGCACGAAAAATCCAATTGGGTACTGAGACGCGGAGACCAGCTTCCCCAAAGAAAGGCCGCCTGACGCAACACACAAGACAGAGAGGGTGGGACCTATAAAATATCGCACGGCCGATCCAATTGGATTTTGGTAAATGAGGTAAGGCACGAAAAATCCAATCAGGTACTGAGACGCGGAAACCAACTTCCCCAAAGAGGTGGGATTAGTGTTTGTTGTTGTGCAAGTGTTCACTCTGAGGATGTCAGATTTGCGATTAAGAAGCTTGGCCCGGTAAAGTGTAAAGCGTGAGTCGTTGAAGGGTTTTTCCTAAATATATGATATTACAATAGGATGACTTTTAAAAGTAGATTTATTTTCGCACACATAAAATCCGTTGCTGGGGAGATGCAACACATACAATAATCAGCTGCACGCCAGCACAGATTAAAATACTTGCTAAAGAACTGCACAGTTCTTGCTGGAGAGACGCCATGGTCACGATTATCAGCTGCACGCCACACATTACATCAGCTGCTGGGGAGACTCTGCTGATTGCCCACTGTTGTGACAGAAAATTAAATGCATATTACGGAAATACAAACCAGTATTACTGTGAGAGAAAATTAAATGCACACAATACAGTGACGCATATTACAGCCACATACAAGCCAGTATTACTGTAACAGAAAATAGACAGTCCCTTGCCATTTAATATAGACTGTTCCTACTAATGTTTATGCACTACTGTTCTAGCGACTGTTATTGTAACGGGCTCAATGTCTAATATTTTAATAATTACCGTATATACTTGCATATAAGTCGGGTCTTGAAACCCGAAAAATCAATCATATAATCAGACTCCGACTTATACGCCTATTCAAAAATATGAAACTTAAATTTTTTTTTTGACATCTTCTTGCTTCCTCCAATCTCAGACCAGTTTCTTAGACACATCGAATTTTGTTGCAGCAGCGCAGTTACCAGTTTCTTTCGCCACTTCAATGACTTTTAATTTAAAACCAGCTTCATATTTTATTCTGATTGAATGCTCCATCGTAGATAAGGGACACTTTTACGATAAAGGTGTATGAGGGTGTGAGATAAAAAAACACAAAACAGTGCAAATGTCATTTCAGAATAGTTTGGGTATTAACATGTGGTCATGTAGGCACAATACATAGAAAAAAAAGGCAATGTGCATTCAGAGGAGGCAGTGAAAAGTTTATAATTTTAATTAATGTAATTAGCAAATGATATACTTTGATACACTCAGTTTAAAATTATATAATTTAATTGAGATATAAAAAATAGAAGCACAAAAAAAATAAAAACCTGTATATATTAATTAATTTTACAATTAAAATCTGCTAAAAGTAGGTAACACCCTGTGGACCAACGCAAACTTTCTTTTTCAGAAATTGCAACACATCTGTCAGCTAGAAATGATGAGGATCACTTGAAGTTCACTCATCTTTTCACAGATTCACCTATATATACACTTTTTAATTGTCATATACAACTAAGGAGTGCAGGTAACTCTAAAGCTTCTTCTTCTGAACAGGTTCTTTATCCAAATTTTAAATCTGTAGTAGTACTAATACTGTGTAGCATATTTTCCTGGTATGAGTGTTTATGTGTATGTGTCCTGTGATTGACTGGCATGCTAATCACATCTGGTTCCTACTCTGTACCAAATGCTACTGTGACAAGCTTGCAACTTCCTATAACTATGAATTGGACTAAACAGGTTTAGAGAAATGAAGCATAGATGCGGAAATATTTACAACGATTAACAGAAATATAAGTAGCAGAATGAGACACAATGTATTTTTTATTGTAACGCAATCAGTATTACACATACAGAACAATCTGAATCAGGAGTGTCATTATCGGAGTCTGACTTATTTTAAATGCCCTTTCAAATCTTAAGGGTGTAAGATCTATTAAGAGTTGATTGATGCACACTATCTTTAATGGGGTCTCATTTTGTTAGCCTTTAAGGCTGTTATAAAAGCATCCTGACTCATGCTGCCTGAACAGTGAAAATGCTGTTCTGACTCTGGACAATGTCAAAGGGACGGGCTAAGTAATGAAACCACAGCAGAAATAAAAGGTGAAATAATGAGAAGATTTACAAGTACTGAGCTGGAAGGTGAAGTGTTTTAATTGTTGTTTTTCAATCGTATTGCTGTCACTGCTAAAATTATAATAGAGTAAATGCATTCTACTCTTTAAATAAAACTTGATTTTCAATGCACCTGGCTTCACAGAAGATTTTAAATTCTGTCAAACAATATTTTCAGTTTATTGAAAAGCCATGCTAGCATAACTTCTTTCAGTTTATATTGTTTGGAAAAACAACAGTCCATCATTTTGCCAGGTACTATGACATGTTATACAAAGATCTGTAAAACATTGGACTATGCATTTGAAAAGTAGAGAACTATGTTAACAATTATATACTGTACCTTCCATTATGTTTTTTTCTGAGTGACCATGCCTGCACTCATGTAGTCACCTGTTGTACTTAGTATTATTTATAGTGGATATTTCAAGATGGTACTAACAATAATAGCTAATATAATAATAGCTGCTAAATCTTTTTTGACAAATGCCTTTCCTTCATGATCCTCAATAGATAGTAAAACAATTCAGAATTCAGGATACATAAATCAATCCATCCTTTATCTAAGCTGCTTATTGAGGTTCAATGTCAAAGAATCCAAGACATATCCTGGAAACATTGGATGCAAAGTAGGAACTAAGACTGGGAATTTGGGAAGTAAACAGGAATACCAAAAGGAATAAAGGCATGCAAATGCTACATAGTGCCCAGGCCAGGAACTGAACCCAGGACTCTGGATCTATGGAGCATGGTAACCCCAGGGTACACTGAGCAGGCAAAAATAGCAAGCGCAACCTCAGAAGTGCCACAAAATGAGAATCCGAAATTATCATTGCTCATTTTGACGCCATATAGTGGTACTGACCTCTGTGAAAGTGCATAATTGACATTGGTTACTATGGTAACATGAAATGTTTTTATTTTAATTTTAATTATCATACTTCCACTATAACTGCTAATGATTCATATTTTCAATACTGACAAAAAAATAGATTTAGAGTTTTAATTTTTTTTTACCATAGAACTACCATAGAAATGAGGACAAATACTACAGAGGGTCACAGTTTGTGCATAGCCTAGTAGCTATGACGTCCATCACAGATAAAGATTGCTCATTGACTTTTAAATAAGTCTGCTTGGGTGTGGTGATGACCGTACTCCATGTAACTAATTTGGCTGGTTGTTCCACTGTCTGATTATTCTAGGCAGCCATGAAACTGCATGATGACTAGAGCATGAGTGTCATACAGCAAGGCGGCAGTAGTGTGTAGCTGCAAAGTATCTTATCATCTGATGGTGATAATAAAATTTTGGTACGAAATCTGCCAAGTCTTGCAATGCCACCCCTGAAACAAGGTTGTTCACAGGCTGACCACAGGTTGCTGGTGGCAGAGCACACTGCATTTTAGAGGTATTAGGGTTATCTGGATCTAAGGCACATACATAAAATCTTGTCTTTGAATGGAATCAATTTTTTTTGGAAATTGTGAATTTTCCATTGGGATTAATAAAGTATCTATCTATCTATCTATCTATCTATCTATCTATCTATCTATCTATCTATCTATCTATCTATCTATCTATCGAATCAAGCAGGTGCAAGTCTGTGGATAGTCAACCAGCCCACAACACTCAATGGTTGCTTGAACAATGTTTTTGTATGCTGCATGTAGGGTGCAAGAATGCAATACTCAGCTTGCTCGGAGGAAGTGGACAAGGCACCTCCCTACTCTAGTAGCTGTGGAACTGATGTGAACTCCCCAAGAGAAGCAGTGTTTGAGCTGTACTGGGCTACTCAACAATAATGTGACCCTGGAAGACAAGGACAGGATGGGATGTCTCTTCATTACAGGTATGATGAGATAGTTATGGTGAGAATCTTTCCAGCATGTAATATGCCACATCAGAATTCAGACAAATCACCTAGCCTACACAGATCTTCATGCAGTAAGTGGGCATCATCGCAAATGACAGCCTTGTCTAGGATCAATTGATCTAAAAAGGAGTCAACTATGAAATGATAAAATTTTTCACCTTGTTTATGAGGTTGTTTATAAACCAGGAACAGTGTGGAGAATTCATGTCTAATGATTTCAAAATGAATTTAAAAATAAAGTGAAGTATCTCAGGGAGTATATGGGTACGGTAGTTAGAACTGCTGTCTAACAGCTCCAGAGCTTAAGGTTTGAACACGGGAAACAGTCAATGATGTAGTAAAGTTTGGATGTTATTTCCTTGTTTTTCTTGCTTTTTTTGACCCCTAAACCCCAAACACATACATATTATGTTCTGCCCGTGACCCTAAATTTGATTAAACTTATTAGATACATTGATGTTTTGACATATTTCAAAATCACTTCTCACAGTGTATTGTAATTGAGTTAAGAAAGCTTTTTATATATTTTGAGCATGAGTTCAGAACCATCTATTTCTTGCTATCATATCTTTATTAAAGTTCACAAAAAGGCAATATCTTAAATAAAACAAACATTAGCTTAACATGTGAATATATTACAACCCAATGCCTGGTGCCTTCTACCCAACCAGAAAATACTAAAGTCTTTATATATAATACGCTACCATGGCTGATTTTAAATCACCTGTAGCTTGCAAACCGCTTGACCTATTGACCTGAAATTTGGTACACATATACTACGTAACGTCTACTATCTGCTTTCGGGGTGATGATTGACCTCCAAGGTTATTCCTCTTTTATTTTTATTTTAATTTATTGTAGAATCAACTCTTGGCAGCGGCCAGCAGGGCACAATTCTCATCCCTACCACCTTTGCCATCACTTCCCTACCTCTTCATATCTGAAATCAGCCTCTGAGTAAATGAATACTAAACATACAGAGAAAGAGGATGAAAACTATAAATGCTCAAGTCAAGTGTATTCACTGCACGATAATGTGCAGTGCGCCATTACTGGTATTTGAAAATTATTGTTTGGTATATTGAAAAATATTTTTGTGACATTTTGAAATTAATTTTATGGCATCTTAAATGGAAAAGCTATTTGTTTTCAGACACTATAACATTAATCTTAACATAATGTAACTTCCATCCATCCATCCATTTTCTGCGACTTATTACGGTCTGGATTGCAGTCCAAGTAAAAATGGCCAGACATCCCTTTTCCCCCACCATCTCCTCCAATTTCTTTGGTGGAATACCGAGGCATTCCCAGGCCAGTTGAGAGATGCAGTCTAATCTCTCCACCATGTCCTGTATCTTCCCCAAGGTCTCCTCCTGGTTGGACATGCATGAAACACCTCCACATGCATTCTAATCAAATGCAGAACCACCACAGCTGTCTCCTTTCGATGTAAAGGAGCAGCGGCTCTACTCCCAAATATCTGTGCTTCTCATCCTATCTCTAAGACTGAGACAGATACCCTGCGAAGGTGACTCATTGCTATCGCTTGTATCTGCCATCTTGTTCTTTTGGTCACTACCCAAAGCTTGTGACCATAGTTGAAGGAAGGAACATAGATAAACCAGTATTTAGACAGCTTAGCCTTTTGGCTCAGTTCCCTCTTCACTGCGACTAACTAGTACAATGTCCACATGACTGTAAGTGGGCCGACCACCTGCAGGAGGAGCTATTAGAGTCTGGTGCACTGTGGCTTGGATGGCAGTTGAAGTCAGGTGCCAGGGTGGAATGATCTCCGACTACTGAAACTGACTCTGGGAACATAATATAACTTACAATTCTCAAATTGGCTTAGTCTAATTCATCAACAGGCACAAGGCAGGACACAATATTGGATGGCTCACCAGTCTATTACAAGGCAAACACAAATCAAAACACCCATACCAGAAAATTTAAAGATACCAATATGGGAAATTTGATTATAAGAACTGCCCTTGGTGTTTGAAATGTATGAAATATCAAAATAATCTAATTCACTGGCATGTTAAGCTCCTGACATCTGATGGCTCTCAACTTTGCTATTTTTATTCCCCATTTAAAATATTCTTTTAATATTCTGATGACTTCCAACTAAGAAAAATAAATGGACTCATTTGCTGTGAATGGGCTGTATAGTGAAAGCTTTCAGTGTATATCCTAATGTAATTTCCCAATTCACTGTGTAATTATAAACTGAGCTCTTGCTTTCTAGAAAGGCATAAGCCAATTGAGGCAAACCAGCTGCAAAGACTTTATTGATGCAAACTCCTTGTATTAATATTTCAATAAATGTTCCTGTTAGAACAAACGCAGGAGAATATTTAAATGAAAAATATATGGGTTATGAAATAATCCATAAAACTCTCTTTTAGTTGCGTTGTTCACATTTATACAAGCTGATTATTTTCTGTAATTATTTTAAAATGTTTTGGCAGTTGTGACTGTTATTTTACATGCTCTAAATGGATATTATGCTGTCACTTGGCCACATAAATTTGTTTTACATAAAGGTATAATTGACTAAAATACTGAGATTTATTATAAAGTCTTAGACGAGACATAACTTCATTTGATAAAGGTTTTGATTATTTTATATTATTTATGAAATCCAGACATAAGTTTTTTTTATATTACATTTAAACAATGTTTTTACTGTTAATAACACTTTAAAAATATATTTTAAGCACAGAATTAAAAATACAGGTTAATTTAACTTACAATAAATAGTGATATAAGGCACTTTTACTATACTAAATGTAGATGAACTGTTTGCCGTGATTTTACAGTTTCTTATCTGCACTAGCCCCCTGGTCATGTGTGGGGATTTGGGGAGGGAATAGCGCCTGACAAATATTTTGATGTTGTCTTTATTCTGAAATTTGTAACATTTCCTTTATATGGTGTTCAAACAGCTTTATAAAATTAGGATTCTGGTTCATACTTCTGCCACAACTCCAGGAACCTTGTTTGATTCTGTCCTGACTGGTGTCGATATTGAGTCAGCTACTCCTCTTATGTGGGGTCTTTCAATGAATTCTGATTTTCTCTTACTACAAAAAAATATAGCATGTCAGGTTAATTTTCAACAAACCTATGTGTGCCATGCCCTGTGCTGAACTAGCATTTGAGCACAAGGGTATTGCTTTAGAATATATCTCCTTTCTACATTGTACTAAAAAACAGATTCAGAAAGAATGGATGAAACAATGGATTCTTTCAAAACTGTCTGAGAGAGAGAGAGCATAAGAGCACTTCTCTTTGAAAATGACTTTTGTACCTTAAATGCTTTATTCTATCAAATCCAGAGTCAGATGCCTGAAACAGGACCACACTGAGTGCTTTTTAATTGACTATTCAACTCTGAACATTATTTGAGTTCACTATTGCTTGACTCCTAGGTTTTTAGTAGAGACGGATCTGCCTTGTGAATGACAAGCATACCTGTTCTGTGTCACTTTTTAGCACCTATGGGGCATGCACAGCTATTAGCCAGAAATGTAATGTTACAAACAGTAGTTAATACTACTTAATTCATCATTTACATTTATATAGCGTTTTTCTCACTACTCAAAGCCTAACAATGACCACTGGATGATGCAACGGTAGCCATTTTGCACCAGTACACTTAACCACATATTAGCTATTAGGTGGTGAAGGGGTGAGAGAGTTTGTTAACTAATTAAAGACAGGGGATGATTAGGGAACCAGAATGGACAAGGCTGCGGTGATGAATTTAGACAGGAAATTGGGATAAAGCTTACCGTTTTCAAAGATACCCAGGAATCTTTAATTAGCACAGAGAGTCAGGACCTGCTTTTATGCTTCATCTAGATAATAGCATCATTTTTACAGCACAGTTTCCCTTTCATTGAACTGTGGCATTGGGGTCCACACACAGACCACAGGGTGAGTGCCCACTGCTTGCCTCATCAAAACCTCTTCCAGCAGCAACCCAAGCTATTCTTAGACTGGCCAGGTCTTAACCTGCTTATCTTCAAGTGGGTGACCTGTTCTGAAGTGCAGATGGTACATGGTACTTTGTTGCAAACTATGATAGAATATCATTCTGTCTTGGCCCGAAAACTTTATAAGCTTGAATATTTATATCTGTATTCAAAATATTCAATACAGAATACACACTGTTCATGTGTCACAAAATACAAATGATATGAAATTAAGACACAGTGAGAAATTGCAAACTATACACAGGCCAGAATTCAAACAAAGAAATCTGAGGCATCACTAAGCTTCTGCCTGAGCCTTACCTTCTATCATATTCAGCTTTATCATATTCAGCATATTCTGTCAGAGCTCACAGAAATATTTAGAATTCCTGCCGATTTTAGAACACTTCATCAGTATTTTAGAAGTTACTCATACATTTCTGAACTTGCACAGCCAGAATATGTGTACGTGCTGCTTACTTCACATAAACACTTGGGATACACAAAATCTCCTGTTGGCGTTCTTCTTGATTTCAAGTCTTGACGTCTAAGTGTTAGTGAACACTCACTCAGGCCAGTTAATGCCAATATGATCATAACTCTTTGAAGAAGTCTTTCTTGAACTTAGTATTGCCTTAAACTGTATCCTTTTCTCTAGTGTATATTAAAAATCTTTTTATTTATTATGTGTAATTAATTTCAGTTTATTGCATTGTGAGGTATCATTATATTAATAAAGTATCTATCTATCTATAGACATATTACCAAGTTGTGAAAATGCACAACGTTAGGGTTAGGGTTAGGGAAATAATACAGTTATGCATAGTGACTGTCAGGATATATATGGCATTAAAGAAAAGAAAGACAACAAATATAGCACATGACACACAGAACAAAAATGTTAAATTAAGTAGCCATGCACTTTACATTTTGTTTCCATGTTCTTCATAATTGTTGTATTTGGCCAACAGATGTGTACACTATCAGAGACCAAAAACATAAACACAGATCAACTGTGATAAAAGTTTCTCTAAATTAGGATGACAGGTACAAATCTGTAAGATCAACAGTCTCAAATGGCTCATACTGAAATTGGAGAAGCATCTCATGCTGAGCAGTGTTGGAAATCTGTGTTGGCTGAGATTGAATTGGCTTGAGCTTATTTTAAATGCAGTTATCTACGTTTACAAAACATCTCTAACTTTAACTGTGACTCCAAACTTTCTGAGGATTGAGCTGTACAGGATAGATTAAAACAAGCAGCAAAATAAAATCTTTATTTGTTGTTGAAGGCACCTAATGTCTTATAGATATTCTATAAATTTAAGAAGTCTAAAGCAGCAGTAAAACATCTTTATATTTCTCTTGGACATTGTTCATAAAATCCATGTCAAGCAAACCTTCATAATATAAATGCATATGTCAGCGTCTATGTGTGTGAAGGTAAATTACTGGCAAAGGAAGTGGCAAGGACTGAAGCCATAACCAAATCCTAACAGTGTGTCAGTGTAATTTACTTTGAATCTTCAACTGGATCATAACTATGTGGATCAATGTAATATTACAGAGTAGCAACCTTCTGTGTACAATAACACTGGTTTTTAGTAAGTGAATATTATATAGAGATCTGAACAGAAGCAGCAGTGTTTCTTTCTGTGGTTCTTTGAGATTGCTAATCCAACTACCCTTCTATGAAGACTGACTCCTGCAACCCTTAAAAGAAACCTCATTTCTGCAGATAGTAGCTGCAATATCATTTTTTGAACCATCCATGAAACGTTGGTCTTTTTCATTACCATTGTCTTATATAATAGCAGCCCATGCACCATCTCATTGCTCAGTCTTTTCATGGACACATATTTAACTATGTCAAAAATGCAGACACAAGTCTTGTTAAGGAAACACAGATCTCAAATGACACGCAACAGCAGCTCTGATATTCTGAGGTGTGAAGTTAGCATTCTCTTGTATATCCACAAGATGCTTAGATAATAGCCCTATAGTGATTTTTTGACTTTGAATCGTGTTTATTTAAATTTTGTCCATATTTTGTGATTTTGAAATAATGTTATTGTTTTTTCACTTTATTTTTTTTAGCATTTTCACATTAGCATTTTGGATTTTATTTTCAATTGTGGGTGCTGAAATTTTAGTTGTTAACAAGAACCCTGATTGCTACACAATGTCAGCCAAAAGATGTGATGTGTTGATCTAACACTATTTAAGATAGTGTTGCACTATCTTGTGTGTCCGAGATTTTGGATCATGTTTTAAAATTGTAAGCTAACAAACTAGGGAGTTGGAAATTTTCACCTTTTTTTAATTTTACTTTGATCTTTGGGTTATGTACTGGGCTTTGGTGATTGGTTATTTTCAAAAATGACTGTCTTTTGATTGCTGCTTGTTCCTTATTGTCATTTTGGTCTGCTGTTTTACCACCAAAGCAGAGCAATACCCTATTGTTTTGAACTGTATCTTTCGAAATACTGTATATAAGGTTGTTCAGCTGTTTCACAACCAGTCCTAAATGCTTTTCTAAAGTTCAGTGGAACAATTTGCTAGATGATCTCCTCTAGGATTCTGCCACATCCATTTCTGTGTAAGCCAAGGAGTATAATGACTGTGTATCTGAAAAACATGCATTCCCTCCAAATGTCTTAAAAGAAGACTAGTAATTATACTGAAAAACAAGGTTAAATTATGCTACAAGTAACTTTAAGTAAAGCCAAAAGTATCCATTAGTCTTAAATGATGGACTTACTGCTCATTTGAATTTACAATTGATAAATATTTGAAAAGCAAATTTGCAAATTTGCAGATTACATTAAAATATGATCAATTAACAAGTATAGTACTCTGTAGACAGAAACATCCCTTTAGATCAGTGGTTCCCAACCTTTTTTTGGCCATGCCCCACCTAGGCCTCTCTAAAATCATGATGTCCCCCAATGTACTATACTGTACCTTATTCTTATTATTACCTATTCAAAAAGTGAACTCCTACTCATGTGGAGGAAGCCCATAATGTCACTAATTTGGTCTAAACAAGCTTCCAAAGAACATGGAAACAAAAGAGGGAAAGGATAGTTGAAGTACTGACAAATAAATCACTAAGACATTGTTAAAAAAATATATATAATATGAAGTAATATGAAAAGACAGCAAATACAGTTTTGAAAACACATAATAAGAGATGTGATATTCATAAATATAAAATAACTTTAATGATAGCTTTTTCTGTAATATTTTGATCATTTTAATTACTATACAATACAATAAAAACAAAAAAAAATAAAAGGTACGAAAAAAATTCAAAATACAATTTGAGCTCACTTCAAGATTAAAAGTTAGGGAGATGCTTGTGCGTCATGCGTGCTGCAGAGGGATTTTATATTAGGCACCAATTTAGTTAAATTCAATCTCAAATCTCCTCGTTTAATGATATCCAGTCATTTTCTTTTCTTCAGTAACAAATCATTTACAGCACAAAAGCCACATTCAGCTAAATATGAAGATGGGGATGGTAACAACAGTTTTCTTGCAAAGTTAGTTGAATTTGGGTATTTAGTTTCTGTCTCATCACAAAGCCATGTCATCTCTCCTTTTATAATGAATAAAGCTTTAACTGACTCATCATTTTGCGTTTCCGAGAGTTCTTCTTGGTACTGCATAGAAACATCAGACAGATCCACTAGCAATAGCTGCATCACCCATGTTGGAAAATCAATTTGTTTTAAATCAGAAAATCTTTCTTTCAAATCAGAGGCCAATATTTGCAGGTGATCTACAATGGCAAGTACAGAAGCATCAGTCACCTCACATTTTTTTAGCCAATGAAACTGGTCAAAATTTTTGTCAGCAATATGTTTTTGACATAACTCTATAAATGTGATGAAGCCAAATATCTTTGCCTTTACATCAACAAGAGTTTTATTTGCTCCTTGAAGTTGTTTATTCAACATTTTCAGTTTTTCAAAGATATCTGCTAAATAACTTACAAATGCGTTGCCATCAACGGTTAGCAGGTGCTTCATTTCAGGCTTGTCACTTAAAAAGTCACTAAGAACATCAAATAGTTCCATGAATCTTTTCAAACAATTCCCCTTTGAGAGCCACCTTACCTCAGTGTGAAGTAAAAGTCTTACATGGTCAGCATTTTTATCTTCACAAAATTGCTTGAAGAGATACTCACATTTGGCATTAGATTTGATTGCATTGATACATTTGATAACTGATTTTAGTACCTAGTTCAATATATTTATATTGTTTTGTTATATTGCAAAATTTTATAATCATTGTTACAATTCATATTATTTTACTGGGAAAAACAATTTCTAAGTAGAAAAACCCAAGCCGCTTGTAAAATAATAAATTAAAGGGTTTTTCACCATCCCTTCTATGTTTATATAAATATATAAATGTCTCTGTAAAAAATAAAAATAAAAATTATTTGTTTATTTTTTATATCATTTTTAACAGTGAATTTCTGTTTTTTCATTTTATAAATTAACGTACATAAATTCTCAAACTGCCCCCCTAAAAAATCAAATTGCCCCCCAGTGGGGAGTGTGTCCCACATTGGAAATCACCACTTTAGATGGACTTGGAATGAATTAACACTAGAATTACCAGAGCCTACGAAAAAACTCGTAAATCCGTCCCACCTTAAATCGCGTCTTAAATCTGTTTGCACCTCTCCGCCAGAGTCCTTTGTCATCTAAATGTGCTGATAAACAAAAGCTTCTAGCAGCCAGCTATTCCATCCCCCCACCGACTTAGAATGAACTTCTCTCCTAGCTCAAGCCTTGCTTTGATTTGATTACCTGGGATTGAAGTGGAGTTTTACAGTGGAAATAATTCTAGCATTATTTGGAATACACGCATTTCATGTGTGTTCCATTTCTATAGTAGGCTGTGCAAACACATTTTTAAAACAGAAACGTTTTTCATATTCTAATAGTAAATGACAAAATGTAGGCATAAACTATATAACGTATGAAGCCTGAAGTCCATATATCAAAGAAACACTTTCACAAAAGGTACAAATAAGAGAACACGTGCGGTTTCATTCAAAAAATTTAAAAAAAAAAAGCCACGTTAGCATGCCACATTGACACTCTTACTACAACTGCCGCGGTGGCGTAATGGTATCAGCCCCTGACTGGGAATCAGAGGGTGGCAAGTTCGATGCCGCATGGCTCCACTTCGAGAAATGAACTGCATTTATTCTTACAATTTTAGAATAACAACATAAATTTGATTTCAGTCTGTAACAGCCGGTGTAACTTATGATACTGGTAAAGGTTAGCTTTTTTTTTTTTTTTTTTTTTTTAATTCACTTTTCATTCTCGCAGTCGCATTCAGAATCAATCCATACAACCCCATCTGACACAGCTGGTTTCACATAAATAAAAGTGCACTTTTATTCAAGACTATAACCGAAGAATAAAGAAAGCAAGTTACAGTTGGTGGTTGATACGACAGCTTGCGTGGTGCAATGTTAAGAACTGCTGATTTCCGATCCGTGCTATATAAAATCATCACATTCAAATATTAACAGTTCCCACACACCCAAGGTCCGCCATTCCTACATTTACGACATGTGTACTTGTTGCAGTCTACACACCTCTCTGTGCTATGGTTCGTATTACAGTGAATGAGCACCTGACACTGTACTTTCTTCCCTGGGGGAAGCTGAGGTCTTAGAACAGAAGTTTGTTGATGCTGTATCATCTTTTCTTTTTCCATCGCCTTTTCCTGTAAGAAGCGACGACGAAGTTCCTCTGCAAGGTGAGCCATGAACACTCTTCTTTTCTCAGCGGACCCCGTGCATGCCTTATACAGTACGTGTGCGTTCATCGCTACTAGGTCAAGGATGTTGTAGAACACAGCAACCGGCCACCTGCGTGTTCCTGTTCGCACTGAACAAGCACGCGCCTTCTGGTCCATGATGTCAACGCCACGCTGGGGAAAAAAGAAAGACAAATATATGTGACATTTTGAAGAAATCATTTTATCACCAGAATAGCACCAGAATACTTCGTCACACTAATATGTTTTTCATTAGCATACCTTCATGTGGTTGTAGTCTGTGACCGTGTTTGTTTTTTTTTTTTTTTATCTTGCCCAATCTCCACATCATGGTGCATTGTGCTGAGAATGCAGACAGACTTCATCTTTTTGGGCACATACACTGTCAGCATGGCACTGGGAGATCTAAATACCAGCGTGGAGAATTGTTCGTGTACTGAACTGACTTTAGCTGCAGGTGGAAGTTCCCGTCGCACTTTATTCATGGTGCCAAGCAGAGTTGTATTGCGGTGCAGCAGTCTATTAGCCAGCGAAAGTGACGTGAAGAAGTTGTCTGTTGTTACGGTTCTGCCTTTGTCCAGAAATGGCTCCATAAGCTTTATGACCACAGACTCGGAAAGTCTTTCTCCCGTGGGATGACTGGGATCTTTTCCTAAATAAGGAGTGGCATTGCACATGTACTTTGTCTCCAAATCTGCCGCAATCCAAAAAGGCAGAACCGTAACAACAGACAACTTCTTCACGTCACTTTCGCTGGCTAATAGACTGCTGCACCGCAATACAACTCTGCTTGGCACCATGAATAAAGTGCGACGGGAACTTCCACCTGCAACTAAAGTCAGTTCAGTACACGAACAATTCTCCACGCTGGTATTTAGATCTCCCAGTGCCATGCTGACAGTGTATGTGCCCAAAAAGATGAAGTCTGTCTGCATTCTCAGCACAATGCACCATGATGTAGAGATTGGGCAAGATAAAAAAAAAAACAAACAAACACGGTCACAGACTACAACCACATGAAGGTATGCTAATGAAAAACATATTAGTGTGACGAAGTATTCTGGTGCTATTCTGGTGATAAAATGATTTCTTCAAAATGTCACATATATTTGTCTTTCTTTTTTCCCCAGCGTGGCGTTGACATCATGGACCAGAAGGCGCGTGCTTGTTCAGTGCGAACAGGAACACGCAGGTGGCCGGTTGCTGTGTTCTACAACATCCTTGACCTAGCAGCGATGAATGCACACGTACTGTATAAGGCATGCACGGGGTCCGCTGAGAAAAGAAGAGTGTTCATGGCTCACCTTGCAGAGGAACTTCGTCGTCGCTTCTTACAGGAAAAGGCGATGGAAAAAGAAAAGATGATACAGCGTCAACAAACTTCCGTTCTAAGACCTCAGCTTCCCCCAGGGAAGAAAGTACAGTGTCAGGTGCTCATTCACTGTAATACGAACCATAGCACAGAGAGGTGTGTACACTGCAACAAGTACACATGTCGTAAATGTAGGAATGGCGGACCTTGGGTGTGTGGGAACTGTTAATATTTGAATGTGATGATTTTATATAGCACGGATCGGAAATCAGCAGTTCTTAACATTGCACCACGCAAGCTGTCGTATCAACCACCAACTGTAACTTGCTTTCTTTATTCTTCGGTTATAGTCTTGAATAAAAGTGCACTTTTATTTATGTGAAACCAGCTGTGTCAGATGGGGTTGTATGGATTGATTCTGAATGCGACTGCGAGAATGAAAAGTGAATTAAAAAAAAAAAAAAAAAAAAAAAGCTAACCTTTACCAGTATCATAAGTTACACCGGCTGTTACAGACTGAAATCAAATTTATGTTGTTATTCTAAAATTGTAAGAATAAATGCAGTTCATTTCTCGAAGTGGAGCCGTGCGGGATTGAACTCGCCACCCTCTGATTCCCAGTCAGGGGCTGATACCATTACACCACCGGGGTGGTTGTAGTAAGAGTGTCAATGTGGCATGCTAACACGGCTTTTTTTTTTTAAATTTTTTGAATGAAAGCGCACGTGTTCTCTTTTTTGTACCTTTTGTGAAAGTGTTTCTTTGATATATGGACTTCAGGCTTCATACGTTATATAGTTTATGCCTACATTTTGTCATTTACTATTAGAATATGAAAAACGTTTCTGTTTTAAAAATGTGTTTGCACAGCCTACTATAGAAATGGAACACACATGAAATGCGTGTATTCCAAATAACGCTAGAATTATTTCCACTGTAAAACTCCACTTCAATCCCAGGTAATCAAATCAAGGCAAGGCTTGAGCTAGGAGAGAAGTTCATTCTAAGTCGGTGGGGGGATGGAATAGCTGGCTGCTAGAAGCTTTTGTTTATCAGCACATTTAGATGACAAAGGACTCTGGCGGAGAGGTGCAAACGGATTTAAGACGCGATTTAAGGTGGGACGGATTTACGAGTTTTTTCGTAGGCTCTGGTAATTCTAGTGTTAAAAGATGGGCAGATATTGATATTGTATGTGGTAAATAAAGATTAAGGTTAACAATTGTTAAACGTTACAGACATAAAACTACATATACTGCACATACATATATATATGTGTGTGTGTGTGTGTGTGTGTAAGGAGGACCACAGCTAAAAAGTACCTTACCCCAAAACAATTTCATGGTCCCGGCAGGCACATCGCTCTTCACCAGCACACATTATACAGAAGCAATTAAAATTTAAATGAGATGTTGATGTGTGTGAACTATAGAGAAGTCAGATCTGAATTACTTTTTTCAGTTTTGTCAACCATGTTACAAGACAGCCATAACTGCACTATAGAAAATTCAGCAAACAGACTCCAGACTTCACAAATTGAACTGTTAAGAATTATGAGGCAAAAATCAAAATGTTTAGCAAACTGAAAGTAAAAAAGAGATATGACAAAGGTAATTAAAATAATGTCCTGTGCCTTGATGGCCATGTATTGTTTAGTGTGTCACATGACTTTTGGTATTTGGTATAAAAGAAAGTTTTCAAGGTGAGCATGGTATTTCAGCTGGATCTTTATATTAGACCCTTATGTTTTATCTGAACTCTTGCTGTGTAATAAACAGAGCGATTTGATGTATCTGTAGCGGGTTTATCTGCTTGATTTTGGCTAGCTGACATCTGTTTTGGAGTAATTTTGTTTTCTTATGGTGCCACTTCACTTACTAGTTATAGTATAATTTCTATGGCATCTTCTGTGTAGTAGCATAATTAATTTTCTAGTGGCATATACTGTATTTTTTGCTTTTGGTGAATTTGGTTGAAGGAGGTTGAGGAAGATTTTGTACTTGTTTTTGTTTTCAAAAATCAAGTTAAGTCAAGTCAAGTACAACGTCATGTGGACATAGTTGAATGAAATTCATACTTGCATGTCCTCCTCAGAATGTATGACAAAAAATACAATATATAAACAAGTGAAAAGTTTAATTAGCGTAGAATGTGCATGACTTAACGTGACTATAACTGTACATATACGAGGGGGGACCCAAAAATAACCGGAAATATTTTTAAAACGTGTTTAATTTAATTTTCTATACAAACTACAATTAGTCTCCTTCAAAGTACTCTCCATTGGCGGAAATACACTTATCTAACCGTTTGTTCCATTGTTCGAAACATTTTTTAAATTCGTCTGAAGTAATGCCCATTAATGCTCTGGTTGTTTCTTGTTTTACCTCTTCGACGTCAACAAAACGCCTTCCTTTTAAGTCTTTTTTCATCCGAGGGAACAAAAAGAAATCACACGGAGCTAAATCCGGTGAGTAGGTTGGGTGGTTCAGGGTTGTCATACCGTTTCTTGCCAAAAATTGGCGAATGCTGAGAGCAGTGTGAGATGGAGCGTTGTCATGATGAAAGAACCAATCGCCCGACTCCCACAAATCAGGGCGTTTGCTTCTCACACTGTTGCGCAACCTACTTTTACAAAAAAATTCACTGAACACAAGCACAACCTTCCAGACTGATGGCACTTGGCAGACTGACTTGTGAGGAGTGTAACTAGATCGCCCTAGCGGCCCAACCACGTACTACAAGTACCAACCTAACAGCAACAAAATTCCGGTTATTTTTGGGTCCCCCCTCGTACTCTATATATTGAGCATTTTTTTCATTTCAATATTCTCTAGAGTTTATTCTTGAATGTCTCCATTTTACTTGGTTGGTGGTTTTGTTTTGACATTTTACCAGGTAAAAAATGTGCCCTGAAAGGTATGCCATTTACCCTACTAACAAGATGTAGAAGAGAAAACAGACATCTCATCTGTTCTTCACCCTAATGTCCTTCTTAACTAGCCATGACAAATACCTTAAAGAAGGGACTGACTGTTTGAATGTCCCTTTTACAAAGCAAGCTTACTATTAGGCAGAGTTTAAATGAGTTAACTCTTAACAATAATAGACCCTCCACTGTCATATTTATCATACCAATCATATAAGATCTCTCAGGTGGCAGGATTACATTTTCCATTCAGTATGTGAGGACTTGAAACTAAGAAAATGACTTGACAGAGACTAATTTATATTCATCAATAAACGTCTGCCTGCATTTTTTTTTATTTTGGTTCATTGTCCATCTTATTTACATTAATAAACTAACATACTAATAATTAATTTATTTTCCTGACTTTATATGGCTTCTCCTGTTATAATGTCTCACTGTGATATTTATTATCTACTGCATATTTTAATTTCATTAAGCCAGTTATGCAACAGTGAGGTACTATAAAATGGTTACTGTTTTGAAAGTCTGCTGGGTGGTGACGTCTTTCAAATTACCTTTGGCATTTTTTTTGTATTTTGATAACATGCAGCACACAAAATCATATCCTGGCCTCTAGATATTATCAGTCACAAAGGAGCTAACATTCAAATGATTAAGTGCTGCAGCCTAATCATGATTTACTAGTAAATTAGAAGATCCCAAAGTTCAGGTGAGGCTTTGCATAGAATAACAATGACCACTAATTCAAAATATTCAAATTAACAAGCATATTTTGAAGTACTTTTTACAAGGCAGTGTGCATTACATTTATGCAGTGTCATTGCTATGTATGTTTGTCCTGTTTGACAAGCTTAATTTTTTACATTTCATAATAAATCAGCAGAAATTAAAAGCATTTTTCCCTGATGACTTATAAATGTCATGAAAATTTGAGGTCTACATTTGCAGAGTATGCTATTTTTACAGGATTCCTTCCAGCTCTCACAACCTTGAATTAAGCAAGTTCTGTATGAAAATGGACAGAAGGATGAAAAATGTGAATTATGTTGTAACAGGAGGCATGCTGGTGATTGTGACACAAAGATGCCATTGAGTAAACACATCTTGTTTGCATAAAGTAAAAGTAAAGAATAAACATGATTATGTCATCTGTGATTTTGGACAGATTATGCACTATGTCACACACGCGAGCGATTAGGAAGCAGCCATCAAGTCCTAAGGTGAGTGTTACTTCGTGAGGTAGGGGGTTGGTTATGTGCACTCTTTCTCTTTGTTGACAGAAATAAAGAAGAAGAATAAGAATTCACCTACCTTGCTTCTGGGTTCACAAAATGGCTGCAACATCACTACATGCAACTTCCGTGAAGTCACCTTCGGTTCTGGCACAGTGATGTCACTTCTGGCCATTCCCGATGATATCACTTCCGGCTCTGCCACAATGTCATCACTTCTGGCCATTTCCAACGGCATCACTTCTAGCCAATCCCGATGACGTCATTTCCGTCATGTCACTTCCTTCCACCATTTTATTTGATTATATATAAAAATGCCTTAAAAACAAATGTGATTTGTCTTCTGTGATCAGATTTTGATTATTTTGACTCCATTTTTCATCTTTGTCCATTGGACAATATATGGGGACATTCCCCAACTCTGTTTGAGTATTTTCTCGTGGCGTATTTCACCACAACTAATGTTTTCAAACTACTTAACTCTTACTTCTTACCTATACGACAGTATGATAAAATATGGAGCACAAATTGCTTGCTAGTCAAGTGACAATGTTAATAGCTTAGGCCACTTTTTCAGATAGAAAAAGAAAACTTTATAATAGACATCAACACAGTTGAGCTTTCAGTAAATATTCAATAATTTACTTTGCTTAGTTCATATCATTGGTTGGGTGCTGGGAGAAAAGGCCATCTTGATGGAAATGGGTGTAAAGACCGGAACCAACACTGAATAGGGCAGAGCTTTGTAGCAATGACTTTGACTGTCGCAATGCAGTTGGAGGAGTGTTGCAAAGACAGTGCTCTAATTTGCTTTAAAATTTCAGATGCAATTTCAACTTTCAATATTGAACAAACAAACAAAGGTGCAGAAGGACTGGGTTTTGTTGCAGAATCACACCATGATCCATCTCAGGTTGCACATTTTGCACAGTGTCAACTGCCATTGGTCAGCCACAAACCCCATGATGTCTAGAATACAAAGGCCCTCAGAGGCAGTTCCCTACTGTGTGAGGGTTAGGGTTCACATAGGGGCTGCGTTTAAGTAATGACAAGTGGAGCCCATCCTGGTGTATTTAGCTGAGCTCTCACTCAGCCTCCACCTTACTTCACTGACCCATCTCCACATTCTGCCCATCCACAGTGGAAATCCTGACGACTAGGCCAATTGTTTTGTTATGGAATCATACCATGATTCATTCCAGGTCTCACATATTACACTGTGATAAGTGCTGATGGTCAGCCACAAATGTGCCACATTCAGATTACAAAGGTCTGCTGATCACACAGACAGGACTAGTAAGTAATATAAAGCAGGGTGCTTCCTGGTGACATCAGTTGAGCTCTCCTTTTCATTCAGACCCCATGTTCCTGCACAGCACTGCCTCTAGAGGCTGTCAAACTAGCTAAAAATTAAAATTTGAATATTATTACTTGAAACAATTGTATATTTAAATATATTCTAATGTATTTTATATATTTTGGGTGTTACATACACTTTTGTGCTGTATGCACATTTTTTCTTAGTTCTTATTGTTAATATTTTTACTTTTTTACTATGTTTCTGTAAATCATGATGTGCACAGTTGCTTGCAAGAGAACACAGCAGCCTTCAAACAAATGTGATGCTTGAAAACTCAGCCCTTCACAAAAAATGGAATTGTTTGTGTGGATGCAATGACATGATCAAAAATAGAGGAATGTTCCACAATCTGCACACAAATAAGTCAAAATTGCTTGTGATTACTCAAACATGTTAAACACAATAAAAAATCAGTTGGTGGACAACTGATCAGCTGTATGGGACTCAAAAATCAACTTCATACCTCACAGCACAGAATGCCAGTTAACAGCTGCCAGACAACAAATAACATAAAAGACTAAAATAAACTCACTTTTTCCTTCCCAGAACCCTTTGCAGTTCTGGAAAAACTGTAGTATATCCATCCATCCATCCATTTTCCAACCCGTTGAATCCGAACACAGGGTCACGGGGGTCTGCTGGAGCCAATCCCAGCCAACACAGGGCACAAGGCAGGAACCAATCCTGGGCAGGGTGCCAACCCACCGCAGACTGTAGTATATGTGATTTGAATATTTATTTTTCATTATGGCTTATTGTTTTAGGCATTTTGAGTCAAGCCAGTAACTACCTGCGTGTTAATGGCATGTTAGCTGAGGTAGTTAACATGGACATTGATGGCATTGAAAGAACTCTTTAAAAACCGTGTTTTTTGTGAAAAAATCAGACTCAACACACTTAAAAAGGTTTGGAGCAGCCACCCATATGCAATCCCTGGCTGCAATGGGTTGCTTTAGTAGATAGAAGTGTCTTGGTTGGAGTCCACATATGAACTGACTCAGGTTTTAGAAGACGGCGGTTTTAAGGAGGAGGACCAGAAGTGATGTAGGGGAACCAGAAGTGACCCTCTTCTGACATTGTTTCTGGGGCCAGAACCAGAAGCGACTTCAGACTAGGCGCCAGAACCGGAAGTGACATCGTCTTACACACCGGAACTGGAAAGTGATGTTGTCTTAGGCGCCAGAACCAGAAGTAATGTCTTCCAGGATGGGTCACACAGGTTTTCCCACATCTGGTCTGCTAAGACAACAGGAGAAAGTTTAGTGCACTCCGCCACCCCCTGGCCTGGCGTGGAATTACCTTAAACTTGGTCCATACAACGTTTTCCTACACGCACGTGCGTGACACTTTAAAACCATTATAATAACAAAAGGAAAATCAGAAATATGGCAGGAAGTTTGCTTGAAGTAATGCAAGTTAATTTGTCTAACATTTGACCTAACATCAAAGAAATGTGGCTTTTTTTTACTCTACCCCTTTTAATATCTACCTTTAGTATTTAAAAGTCTGTCATGCTGAGTGTCTAGCAGAAATTTGCAAGATGTTGGGGAGGTCAGTATGTTAAATATTTGGAAAGCACTAGAATAGGGAATACTAACAGGATCAGTTTAAAGATGTTGGTCTACCTACAGAGCAACTTGTTTGGATATGAGAGGAAACAAAGAGAAAAGATAATCTATTCATTGCTACTGAGCAGGCAGCAACACTGACCGTTGTGTACCATACAAGTTCTTCAGTTTTACACTAATAGAAACATGAAGACCAGGTCAGAAATTTTTAAAATTACTAGTGCAAAGTGTTTTTCTACATCTTTTTACAATTTTATCTAAAAGATTGCTTCAATTTATGAAAAAAAGTCATTGTAAATATCAATATCAAAATTGTTAATCATAAACCTTATCATTAGAAATGGTACATTAAGGAAAAATGGCTTCCACTACTTTACAAGTAAGCAAGCTTAAAAGCTGACAAATACACTGCAAGACTTTATTATGGAATTCTTTGATCTTCACTTAGGCTTCAAAGTTTTATGTGCTGAAGTAAGTACAAAGCAAGAAGGACAGAAGGAGAGTCACAACTGTGACATTGCGCGCACCCATCTCAAATTATATATTTCAGGCAACATAATGAAGGATTTATCTAAAACATAAAAGAAAATATTTTTTGACATTAAATGACAATGTGTAAATATTAAGACTTTATAAATCATTGTTTACTAGAATGATACAACTATATGAAATAGCAAAAGAAATATTTGCTAGGATAAGAAAATTGAGTATCAATTTTATCACTCTTTAATTTAATGTTGTTTTTATCAGTATGCTGCTGCTGGAGTATGTGAATTTCCCCTTGGGATTAATAAAGTATCTATCTATCTATCTATCTATCTATCTATCTATCTATCTATCTATCTATCTATCTATCTATCTATCTATCTATCTATCTATCTATCTATCTATTTTGACATACTGTAATAAGTACATGAGGAACAACTAATTTTAAAAATATTTATAGTAGGAATTCAGAGCATTTTACGCAAGTAGCTATATACTGTAAAATAACTAAAATTGACAAAAATATTCATATTAAGATGGTTAACATACTATATTCATTTACATAGTATGTAGTATGAGTTACATAGTAATGCCCCATTCTACATCTGAATATGTCAGCCTGTAGCAGCAAGCTATACTCTCAATACTCTTAAAGTACTCAGCCCCTTTGAACCTTTAAATAATATATAATTACAATATGTAATGAATGTATTTTAAAAAGAATGTGTTGTAGTTACAGTAACTGTCAAGAAAAACTATAATGACAATGTAACACAAAAGTCTGTAGATTCTTTTACATTAATGACAAAAGGGCAGGACATTGGTTTACCTGTATATCGTACAGTTGATTCTGTAGTATCTGCATGGAATTCACTCCACTCTCCTGCTTCATCCCACAGACATGCATCTTGGTTCACGTGCAGTCTAAATCTACAATGGAACTACTATTTTCTATTAGATGTCTATTTAGAAAATTACAAGCAACCAGGTAATTTGAGAAAACATTAATTTGTCAATAAAAATAAATGTCATGTTGTAAACTACAAGAGAGATGATAAAGGATTGGGGCACTGGAAGGTGATCCCCATGTAACTGAGATGATAAATGAAAACAAAAACATTCTTCAGACAAGAATTCTTTTATTCACTGAAAGATGATGGCAGAGCAGGTATTCAAGATGGTGGAGTGGAAGAGGTAGGTTCACGAGGCCAGAAGATGGAAGTGACACCAGAGGTGAAATGTCTGTCAATCATCCATTCAGCAGGTGGAGGAAGAGAAAAGGCAGTGTGTGATAGTGCCACCCTCTGGTTTAGAGTGCAATTACCAGTAGATGAGCCCTGAAGTTGTCTCCCATTTGCATGTGTGTAACACATGTATAAATAATAATAATAATACATTTTATTTATATAGCACCTTTCCCATGCTCAAGGCGCTTCACAGAGTCTTAGAAAAAACAGCAGGGTATATGTAACATTAGATACAAAAGTTTTCCTGAATAGAACAATGAAACAGATAACAAAGCATTAAATAGAATAAAGGACAATAAACCAGAGTAAAATACTAAATTCAATACTAAAAGAAAAACTTAACAAATAACCTAATTTGTGATTTAACAGACACACATTATCCTGAGCACCTGGACAGAGAGGTAAACTGAAAGAAAGGGCAGAATGTTAAGTTGTTAAAAGCCTTCTTAAATAGATGAGTTTTAAGTTGTTTTTTAAAAGAATGAATGAAGTCAGCTGATGTAATTAATTTCGGGATGTCATTCCAAAGTCTGGGTGCTATGGAGCTGAAGGCCCTGTCACCCATAGAGTGCAGGTAAGATTACCAGAACCAGAGGACCTTAGCTGGCGAACAGGAGCATAGTGATTTAAAAGGTCACTGATGTAGTCCGGTGCCATCCATCCATTCTCTTCTGCTTATCTGAGGTTGGGTCGCGGGGGCAGCAGCTTGAGCAGAGATGCCCAGACTTATAGTCTGTAGTATATGTATATATCTATACTAATAAAAGGCAAAGCCCTCACTGACTGACTGACTGACTGACTGACTCACTCATCACTAATTCTCCAACTTCCCGTGTAGGTAGAAGTCTGAAATTTGGCAGGCTCATTCCTTACAGCTTACTTATAAAAGTTAGGCAGGTTTTATTTCGAAATTCTACGCGTAATGGTCATAACTGGAACCTGTTTGACTGACTCACTCATCACTAATTCTCCAACTTCCCGTGTAGGTAGAAGGCTGAAATTTGGCAGGCTCATTCCTTACAGCTTACTTACAAAAGTTAGGCAGGTTTCATTTCGAAATTCTACGTGTAATGGTCATAACTGGAACCTGTTTTTTGTCCATATACTCTAATGGAGGAGGCGGAGTCACGTATCGCGTCATCACGTATTACGCCTCCTACGTAATCACGAGCTGAAAACGAGGAAGAGATTTACAGCACAAGTCAAACGCGGGAACGAAGGTAAATGACGTTAATTGTTGACTGTCTTTTAATACTGTGAAAGCATACATATTAACACATGTGCAATTAAACGTGTGCATTTACGGGGTGATTTCTCAGGCTTAAAAGCTCGCCTTTTATTAAAAAGGTAAATGCAAACTCTTTTCATTCTGAAGGGCACAAACCACGTTACATTTCAGCTGTTAAACGCGCAAAAATGTCAGTACACCAGATAAATAAGCGCAACATATTATCAGTTGTATTGTATGCTTACAATACATATAGAAATGTGTTAATCGCTAACTAATATTATGGGATGGTGTTTTTCAACTCGCGCTTTGATTTAAACGATTGCATGTCTTGGTGGGTTTGCGTAGCTTATTGTCA